>NC_080404.1:32246875-32913750 GCF_030265065.1 Corythoichthys intestinalis
TGGCATGGGTGAGTTAATAAATAAAATAAAATGAACAACCACAATGGGAGTACAGCATATCAAACTCCCAAATTAAAACTTTTCAGACAATATGGGCACTCAAGATTCCTATTCTCCGTGTGACCAGCTAAACTGCAAAAACACACCTCCTTAAAACTAGTTAAATTCCCTTGTTTTCAGTGTAAATCTACTAGAAACAAGTGAAATTATCTGCCAGTGCTTCAAGTGAATTTTACTCAGATTTCTTGAAGAAAAATAGCTAGCTGAACCGTTGTGAGGATGAGCGATAGGCTTTAACACTCAAAAGAAGATGGAGAAAATTATTTGACTAGATTTAAGAAAAATTTCCGATTAAGCTGTTATAAATTTCCAGTGTATGCAGGGCAGGTTTAAAAAAAACAAAAAAAACAAACAAACAAAAAAAAAAAAACGACAAAGAAATCTCACTCAGTTTCACGGCTTGTTCTTCTGTTTGCACATACTCCGAAAGCCATTCCATTTTAAAAGAACCGCATTTCTTTTTTTACATCGGCTTGATAAGTGTTGTATCACTGCCCGTTCCTTTCGCCATGATGAGGGGTAAGCATTTGCGTCTCTTAACTCCGCTGCACTGTTGTTAGCTAGCTAACCTGCATGGCACCTATGCACAACACTGTCAATGCTACGATTGGTTGCGTAGTGCAAGAGAAGTGACCAGTATCATATTATTGGCTAGACACCTGTCACTCATTGAGTTACGTTGCAAAAATATACAAAAAACAATTTTGTTGGTCTAATTAACTATATTATATCAGTTCTAAAATGCGATACTAATTAATACTGTAGTGCTTGCAATGATTGGCAGCAGAATGTTGCTTCAGTAAATCAGCACAAGAGTCAGGCTCACTTTTCTCCAACAATGGAAGCGTCGCGTTGCCATATCGAACGCACCAATAGGAGCATCGCGTTGCTGTATCGAATGCATCAATCGGAGTATCGCACTGACACATTACAGCAGCGCTGACAATTCGCCTAGTAGCGTTGCCGTATCGAATGCATCAACCGGAGTATCACGCTGACACATCACTGTTTCGCTGACAAACAGTATTCCTATTGACGCTTCAATAGGTTTCTGTTGAATTTTATTTTGTGTGCTGCATAGTTTTTTTCTTGTGCACTGAGTATGTGCAAGCAGTGCGCGATTGCGCACGCGCGCAGCTGAAAGGGAACATTGCCGCCCAACATTCGTAGTTGATGTGCCTCAGATTCCCAACTCTTTCATATAGTAACACATTTAAACTCTAATAACTTCAGTTTCAGATGCATTTATTCAATTTTTTTTTTTTGTAACTCACACGAGGAAATTGTACAAATGCAAACAACAGGGTCACTAATACTCTGTACATACCACAAAAACAATACAAAAATTACTGGAGAAGGAAATTACGGTACTTTAAAAATGTATGTTGACAAAGTGGCAAAGCTAATGAAAGATTCTGAAAAGAATTTTTTCTGGGATGTAAGGAGGTTATTGATCAACCTTGTCCTTTGTTTCATCGTTAAAGCAGACGCTACTCTAAAGTACATTGCCTTAGTCTTAGGCTACCTTGTCGCCGCATGGTGTGATGCCCAATTCAGACTTTTTGATAATTCCAATTTTTGTGTGTAGCCGTATATTACAAAAACCTACTCGTATGTATAATGGAGATATTATGCCATATTACGTTATGCCAGCTCACGAGCAGAAGGCCACCACGGCACTGGAACAGATTCGACTGTACATGTAGTACAAGTGTACACAAACGTGTAGTACCTACTAGTACACATGCTTGTAGTACAAGTACAATCAAGTACACATGCTTGTAGTTCAAGTACATGCAAGTACACGTGCTTGTAGTACAAGTACATGCAAGTACACGTGTTTGTAGTACAAGTAGACGCAAGCACACAGGTTTGTAGTACTAGTACATGCAAGTGCATGTGCTTGTAGTACAACTAACCATAGTTGAGTATAATTAAGTACATGTTTTTTTAGTACAAGTTAATGTACTTGGAGTAAAAGTGCACTATGTATATGCATATCTGTGTCTTAGTTCTGCAACCTTAGTTTACGAAGCCTGCAGGCAACCTGGACGAAGAACTTATCTCATAATTGGCTGGTGATGAAGGGCTTCATACCCATTGTTTTTACGGGCTGACAATTGACTTTAAAAATGGGACATTCTCGGCTTAACCATTAACTGTGTTAGAAGCATTTCCCGAAAACATGTTTCTTTATTTCTGTTTAAATATTAGGGCCATTTAATGGATAACTGAAGTTTAAATCTTACATATTTTTCCTTTAAGGTCCTACTGACCTTACTACTAATAGCCGATGCATCCACTTTTTGCTTCAGTATTTCATGATATTATGTTTTGTAAATACTTCTCATTCAACTGTATTTACTTTTTTTACATTGAAATTTGTGGCCTGAGAGTTTTTGACTAGATTTTATAAACACCTCTCGGTCTCATAATAGTCTCTATAATGCAATTTAAAAACTATAACGACAATAACTTCAATTTTTTGGTCAATATCCCTGGAACATTTGACCCAAAGTGAGCTTCATAATTTTTTAATCATAATTTTGATGAATTCTTGATCCACTTCTTTCATTTTAATTGGCCATATTGTGAATGCGTATCCAAAATACACTAGTTTATAGTGCTTGATGCCATTAAAGGAAATGTGAGAAAGTACTGCAGATTTTTGTACTGTTCTGCAACAAAGCATTACACACTGCTCCACTGAGCTGACTAGTTATTTTGTGGTCACTTTATATTGATTGCCATTCTGCTGCGGTCAATTGTTATAGTGTATCCGTCATGTCATACATTTCGTGATAAAGCGTTGACCTCAGCACCTGTCAAACCGCAATATATGTAATGATATATGCATTATGTAGCACAAACAAAGTCCATTAAATGTGATTTTGTGGACCAGTGGTTGCATCTTGTTGCCGAAGGGTCCTCCAATGGACCTATTGCAAAACCACGTCACCAAATCAGAAAAATCTTTTGTAGCTCTCACATGCGTCTGAATTTGATCATCTTGGTCTGCTGATCTCGACAAGCAACCCTATATTGTGCCAGTTAAAAATATTTCGCAATCTGATCTCTTTTCAGTCTGTAATTGCTCATTTTGGGTTCTCAAGTTTTATTAATTGTAAGAAAAGAGTAGTGCCTGCTCTGACATGTCCAATTACATCATAATTCATCTCATGCCAAAATCTGAGAAAATAATATAATCGGGCAAATAATTTAATAACATATCTGGTTCATTTACAAAATGTAAAAAAAAAATAGAGATGTAATCGAAAATTTGGCGCAGAAAACTATCGACCAAAAATAGCTAAAAATGCATTATTGGTTATTGCTTTTGAAGACCGAAAGTTTACCACTGAATAGTGTGAAAAACCAAAGTCCTTTTGTGATGACGTAATCAAAACACGGCGAGAAGCAACACGCTGTTTCGCTAAAACTACTGGCTTACAGCTAACTTAGCTGCAATTTTAGAGTATTCAGAAGTATCAAAGAAATACATAAATCATTAAATGATGGAAAATAAAAGACAAAATGTGCCTGTTCGCTGCTTCACGCTCTTTCTGAAGTTGCTTTCCATTGATGTCCCGCGTCACACGAGTACGGTGCATTTGAGCCTGTTTGTGGCTCAGTGGTGGGTGCATTGAAAGATGGGGGGGAGGAATTGTTTTGTGCCTTTTTCAAACTTGAAAAGAAGGCTCGCCAAATGCATTCTATGGATAAGGTTCTGTCATCAACCACATAAAGAACTGAATGTCAAGACAGTCACCAAAGGACACTCTTCCTTGCTCAAAGGTAAGTTAATGATTGATTTGTTTAAAAAAAAAATAATAATAATAATATTAATAATAATAGCATGCAGTAAAACTTAGACTTAGCTACTAATGTTAGTTTGCTAACATTTGACTGCCTACTTGTTTACCAGCCTGTCACTACACATACAAACTAGTGCTGTCAAATTTATTGCGTTAACGAGCGGTAATTTAAAAAAAAAAATTAATTACGTTAAAAAATATGACGCATTTAACGCATGCAGGGAATGACCCACTCATCCATTGCCTCAAACAATTTATAATGATGCCGTTTTAGCACATTGAGAGCGAAGAGGCAGAGAAATGCGAGTGGACATAGGCGTTCATTGGACCACGCCTTTTATTGGCATAAGCTCTGGCAGCTCTTTCACAACAAACATAACTATTGTGGCGAGCGACGTGGGGAAGAATGACAGGGGACGATCTTTTTCTTAATACGCTTAATTGAAATCAACGCAGAACATACTGTATACCATTTGCAGCCACCACTGACAGTCATGGTTGCCCAACTTCCCATTATGCATTTGGGCGGAACACTTAAGTATCATTTAGTGAAAGCACAACAAAAAAATATTCCTATCTCTCAACAAAATAATGTTCACAAAAAGAAAAGCACTCAATGCAAATGAGAACTGGTATTCCCAATCAAAATAGCTATGCAAAATACTCATAAAACTTACTCAGACTTTGCCTTGGCTAGATCTCTAATTAATTTAAAACTCGTCGTTGACACCTTGTGGTGTATTTGAATCACTACCTTTCGTAGTTAAAGACACTGTGGAAGAACGGCAGGGAGCCCATGTGACGTGCTGCTCGGCGACGTCAACAATGGCACACTATAAGTTTATTTTTTCGATTGAAATTTTTACAGGTTTTATTAAAGCGAAAACATACAGAGGGGTTTTAATATAAAATTACTATAACTTGTACTCAAATTTATCTTTTAAGAACTACAAGTCTTTCTATCCGTGGATCCATTTAACAGAAAGAATGTTAACAATGTTAATGCCATCTTGTGGATTTATTGTTATAATAAACGAATACAGTACTTATGTACAGTTTGTTGAATGTTTACGTCCGTCTTCTGTCTTATCTTTCCATTCCAACAAAAATTTACAGAAAAATATGGCATATTTTAGAGATGGTTTGAATTGCGATTAATTACGGTAATTAATTTTTAAGCTGTGATTAACTCGATTAATAATTTTAATCGTTTGACAGCCCTAAGGATAACATATAACTAATCTAAGCTGTCGAGACCCCAGCACCGAAAGTCCTAACGAAACACCACAAACTTTCCATAAAAACAAAAACAAAGATGTACTTACATTTAGTCACGGACACACATGAAGGAAAGTTATCCTCACGCACAGACCTAGCATTTGGCTACGGTCAACTCAAATGCACGATCCTCTCAACATTGAGCATTTATTTACGTCGTATTCATGTTGCACATGTATGTTTATGATGTAAGTTGCATATTTAGCACCTCTGGATAATATTGAGAAAAGACTGATTATTCATCGCCACAAAAGCTTCCGGAGAAAAATCTGACAGAGCACATGACATAACGTTACGAAGTAGCCAACGCTATAGCTAGATAGAAATAGGGGGGTTCTCGTTTTTAAGTTGCGAGTGGTAGCATTTTGCCTCGATCATAATACGTAATGGTCTCCCCTCTGTAAAGTATAATACCATGGACATCCTACCCTACTGCATACTGCAACCCTCTCTGTCTGCTTCTAGACAAAATAATCAAAAAACATTTTATATTTAAAAAATAAATACATAAAAAATAAATAAATAAATAAAACAGCTCTATTGCCAGCTATGGCCGTGCAAATTCAGAAATCTGAACTCCCGCCATTATTCATAAATCGTTCGTTCACTCAATCACTGTCACTTGCCCCTTTCCCACTGAAACTAGTGGGTCAACTCGTGTTTTTTCCAAGCCGATGCAACCCACTAGCAAACGGCATTTGGCACCTTTCCCATTGACAAAAAAAGCCGTGTCTTTTTTTTCACCCGTCTAACCCCCCACCCCTCCTCAGCCGTGCGTAAGGTTACGTGACGTCACCACGCTAAAATGCGCGTCGACAAGTGTGACCGAATTCATTCAGTTCATGGAAGTAAACAATGCAGAGCAACATGGAAGCTTCCTTTCCGTTTGTGTTCTCTGTTTTCATGCTTTTTACTGCCCTCAAAATGATCAAAATGCAGCAAAGGATCAACACTCTGCTTGTGCTGAGGCAACTTAGGCGACTTGAATTCTTCTTCTACTAGCTTTGTTATGAGCATCGACGTAACTATGGTTGTGGGGCGTGTTAAATGGGAGGCGACTGGCACGTTGTTATGACGCATCACGTAAGAGCCTACGTCACCACGTAGATTAGGGTGTTGACTGTTGACCCAGGGTTTTGCTTTCACAGTGCATTTCACACTGATTTTAACGCAGGTCGCTTGGCGGGTTGATTGACACGGGTCGAGGCGGGTCGCTACACCTTTCACACTGCCACCAAAAGCCGATTGTTAGTGGGTTGACATGGGTTTTTTGGCCAGTGGGAAAGGGGTAACTGAGAGAATTTGACAGAGCCTTGGGTTGACCAAGTTTTACAAGGACGCGGGGCTTTGCGATAGATCTATTAAATTTCCCTAAATGGCGAAAGGATTTCAATGATGAAAGTGACCAAGCATTGGCCCGTTAGCCCTGCTTAACACATTTTACACCTAGGTGCCCTTGAGCAAAGCATTCAAGTCATGCATACGATTGTATTTTTCATGGTTCCACTATCCATGCGTTGTTCCTGAACATTTCTGTGGAACTTATAAACTTCATGTATTAGGCATACAATGGCATTCTAGAAATAAAATAAGCAGACCTGTCCATTTGCTTCATATGAGTAGAGTTCAACTCTGAGACAACACACTTCGAGAAAACTTATGTTTCCATTTAGTATACGAAAATAATTTCGCAACGAGGAAGAAAACACATTTTATCGTTGGTTTGGGAAACTTATTTCCACTTCTACTCAAATGTAAAATTGCCCAATTCACACTGTCTGCGACCCCTGTTCTCAACTATATGCTTTGTTCCAAAAAAGTATCTGACTTGAAGGATACAAGTTCGAATGAAAGTGATTTCATCAAAGAGACACTCAAATGTTCCTCGATGACCAATTCACAACTTTCGCTAGTAATTTCACATGAACAACTGGGCCCTTTTAAAAACGATTAAATGCTTCAACATGCAGGGGAAAAGACCCGCTGAGGAAGATTTAGATTTGAATTAAGCAACCCGAGACTCACTTAATACATCAATTCCCACTGTGCAAATATTAAGGAAATTTCCTTACTTTTCTTTTGTGTGTGTGTGTTAGTATTGTCTTTGCTTTTAGAAAAATGGCAGTGTTCAAAGAAGGTTGTCTTCATCCTAGGACTTCTCACTTGGGAAATGATAAGCTACCAGAGATGGAGACGTGTATAAAAGTAAATAAATTGGAAAAGGTCAAAACCGCCTCTTCTCCAGCCCTGCAATTAGCACAACTCCTGAACACTAGTCTCCTGAGAAACACAAACGATGTACCTCTAATTCCCTTCCCCCTCCACCCCCGTTCTCTTTCCCACCAGTAGACCTGGCAGACAGAATTTGAGTGGGAGACGGATGGAGTTGGATGCTATGACACTGTTTTTCGAATCTACAGCCCGGTGGCTGACTGGAAGTGATGCTGACATATGGAGCCAGATTCTGCTTTTACAAAATGTGCTAGTGGGGTCATACCACCTGATAGTCACCCAGGTTTACCCTTAGCAGTTATTCCATATGAAGTCCCTACATGTAAAAATAAGCATCCAGTGTGTACCAGTAATGTTCCAACAGATATGATGTCATGAAAAATTGAAAGGGAATGCTTTACAGAAACCTACGAGCCACAGTCGAGGTTATGACGCTCACTTGTTATGTTCTCTGACAGCTCATTCTACATGGGAGAGAGGGTGAAATCCTCTGTGGATCAGTACTGGAGAACTGTAATAATACTTATATATGCATGCAACATACAGTAAACAAGCACCGGGGGCTTTTCTGAAGCAATATCACAGCCCTAAAAAAAAAATTACACAAGGTGCCCATTCGAAAGGTAATCTTATTTTTTATTTAAAGTGCGTACGACAGGATAATAAAGTCTTAAATAGCATTATTATGGGAGTTAGAATCATATTTTGAGACAATTTGACAATATACAACAAATTGGCAAAGCGCAGATGATGAGAAATTAGTCTTTTAATCTGCGGTTTAGCCACGCCTACCATTATAGGGCTCTCGCGTCCCCAACAGGAGGATGATGTCGGCAGGAGAATGGTTTCATCTGATTTAGACTATAGCCCATTGAGGGGGAAATATTCATAACGAGGAAAATGTGACAAAGAGAGCAACAAAATGTCATTCTTTCAATCTCTCTACTCCAATATTTTTACAGGATATTCTATTATCGAAGTATTTTTCCCCAATTGGTAAATAAATGGTATGGTCATGACAAATAACAGTGTTGTTCTAGAGTGTATCACAAAAGTGAGTACACCCCTCATATTTCTGCAGATATTTAACTATATCTTTTCAATGGACAACACAGACAAAATGACACTTTGACACAATGAAAAGTACTCAGTGTGCATCTTATATAATAGAGTTCATTTATTTTCCCCTTCAAAATAACTCAAAATACAGACATTAATATCTAAACCCCTGGCAACAAAAGTGAGAACACCACATGGGAACTACGTACATCCCTAAATGTCCAAATTGAGTACTGCTTGTCATTTTCCCTCCAAAATGTCATGTGACTCGTTACAGGAGTACTCTCAGCATTGCTGCTGAGATTGAAGAGGTGTGTGTGTGTGTGTGTGTGGGGGGGGGGGGGGGGTCATTCCCACCACAATGCTTGACTGTAGGCATGACATACTTATCGCATTCTTGTGTACCGTCTTCAGAAGAGGCTTCCTCCTGGGGTGACAGCCATGCACACCAATTTGATGTAGAGTACGGCGTATGGTCTGAGCACTAACAGGCTGACCCCCCCCCACCCCTTCAATCTCTGCAGCAATGCTGACAGCACTCCTGTAACGAGTCACATGACATTTCTGAGGGAAAATGACAAGCAGTGCTCAATTTGGACATTTAGGGATGTACGTATTTACTAAGGGGTGTACTCACTTTTGTTGCCATGGGTTTAGATATTAATGGCTATATTTTGAGTTATTTTGAGCGGAAAATAAATTAACTCTATTATATACGCTGCACACAGACTACTTTGCATTGTGTCAAAGTATCATTTTGTCAGTGTTGTCCCATGAAAAGATATAAATATCTGCAGAAATGTGAGGGGTGTACTCACTGTAAATGGAATATGAAATATTAAAAATGTATTTATTCAGTACGACACAGCAAAATTACTCCATAATTATCAAACCTGTCCACTTCTTGCATCTCTCGAACTATATTTTATGCCACCGGCTTTTGTCATTTGCCTGCCCGCACCAGCTTCCAAGACGGAGGAAAGAAAATAAACAACAGCGGGCTGGCAGTCCTCGTTGCCTGGAATAAACGCTGAAAATAGCCCATTCTCGGTGGAAATAAAACGGCCGACATCAGAGCACAGAGCTGTGTGTGGCGTAGATGAGGAAAGCGCATTCTCGGCAGGCACGCGAGGAGGACCGATCGGGCTGGGTCAGCCAACCCGTCATTGTACTGGGGCCACGGCAGGCTGCCAGGGCTCGTCATCAAGCCAAGGAAAGCGCATTCTCAGCGGGCACGCAAAGAGGACCAGGCGAGCAAAATACAGCTCGCGGTTCTACTGGGGCCACGGCGGGCTGGCAGTGCTCGTTGCCGGGAATGAACGCTGAAAATAGCCCATTCTCGGCCGACATCTGAGCACGGAGCTGCTTGTGGCCAAGCCGAGGAAAGCGCATTCTCGGTGGGCACACAAACAGGAGCGGGGGGCGACAAGCCACAGATCGCCGGCTACAAAATGCAAGCCACTACCTTATTAAAACGTGTGCCATGATCCCAGTATTTTGCATAATACAAAACACAATGTTTGTCATGTCATAATTGTTTATGCCAATCTCGGGGTGAACGGGAACTTTTTGAAACCCAAAAAGGCTCATACGCCTCTTCCTGAAGCAGCAAAAAAATTCTCCAGCACATTTGGCTGGCGTGATGCGAAAAATAAACAAATTAATCTGCAAAACAACTGAATCCGCAGTTGTTCTGCATAGTAGTATTGGATGTATACTCAAGATGACTATCCCGCTGACGTCACATTCGGAATCCCCGTCAGTCCAGGAAGTCACTCATTTTCATGGCGCGGGATTAAAAAAAAAGAAAAGAAAAAAAAAACTGAATAAATATATCGATCGCTTCCACACACATCCAAGTGGTCCATTTCATTCAGGAGCATAAAATACCACGGAAAATATGAAATAAACATGCTTTTTGCTGTCTTACACACTTTAAAAGTAGCTGAGCTCTTTGCTTCACTGTTGTTAAATGTTTCACCATTTTTTTTTCAATCGGAACAATAGGACTCCTCAAAACCAGATTGTTTAAAATGCAGCAAAAATAAGTGACTTGTATTGTCACACAATCACAGCAAGGAAAGAAGCGCTTCCTGATAAGACAATGGAGCAGTGTAAGACCTGTCTTATTAAAATTAACCTATCTGGTTAACAACGATTTACTCTAAAACAATTCAAAATGATGGCATTAGTCGCAGGCCGGCAAATTGATTAAGATGATGTCGGTCAGGGTGTGAGACCCTCGGATCTCTTCATGCAATTGATTTATTCAAACATGGAAATGGGTGCAAAACAGTATTTCGTCAGCATGATTAAAACTCAATAGACAAATTGAGCCGCTGCCTCTTGGTCTTTGCATATTCATCCTATTTCCACATTGAGAGAATAATTACGCATTGATTATCCATGTCCACCACTGAGGACCAATCGTTACTTAGAGAGAGAGTCTCTTCAAGCCCCTTCGAGTCGACAGACCCAGAAATACAAGTATGTTCTTATCAGAAAGAATTGTCAATTGCTGTGAGCCATTCTGAAGATGGTCATTAGTAGGGGGTGTAACGGTACACAAAAATCTCGGTTCGGTACGTACCTCGGTTTTGAGGTCACAGTTCGGTTCATTTTCGGTACAATAAGAAAACAAAATGCAAAATATAAATGTGCTCGTTGTTTATTACACACCTTTGTGCTTTCAGCAATAGGAACATTAGCCTATACAAAGCTAGAATTCTGCTCAAAAAGTAGCAGGTATTTAAAGATAATCCAACAACAGTTTGCCATAGAGACCCTGTGTATTGGTCAGCTTTCTTTCTGAAAGAAAGAAGAAAAAAAGAAGTCCTGTGCTAAAGAGAAAAGCAATCCCAATGACAAAGATTTTAACATGTATTTTACAAATGAAATGTCTCAATGAATCATTTTTTTTCTTATGAACGGTTTTCAAAAGCTTTATTGGTGGATTTTCTCAAGTTAAACCGCCACACAGAAATGAACTAAATTTGATTGTGTAAGCAGATCTGTATATTATTCTTATTATTTAATTATAAGTGTTTTAGCTCATTTCAATTTATTTTACTTAAATAGGCTATTATTTATTTCATTATGTGTTTATATTTTACAAATGTGATGTAATATTCATTTATATTGTATATTTTCTGTTGTATAAATTTAGTTCCTATGTGAACATTAGTTCCTACTTGTTTTGTTGTTGAGGAGGGTTTTGTATTGAACACGGGGCCATGTTGGTTATTATTATAGCAGAGAAGACAGCAGTAAATCAACAAAGACAAGTCAATTGTGCCCCGATCTACCACTCAAGAGATCTGATTCACTCAAAAAGTGGGTTACGATTGCATATTAGTTTGAAAATCGACCAGATCCCCCGTATTTTTACACGAGTGACTTCCGGTCTGCCAGATCCTAGCTACCTGTAGTAGTATTGACGCAGGAGGGTCGCGTCTTGCGTCAAATAATAAACTCTGCCGTTCTTTTTGCGTGCGTCACGTTGAGCTGCTTCTGGGATGCGTCTAACACGCGGCCGCACTGTGACTGGTGTGCATTGGCTGATTGACTTTAACGCCCGCATTTCACTGCGTTCTCGCGGCGGCCACGTTGTCGCGCCGTTGACATTTCTGGGTTATACTGTCCTACCGTGTTGGTCCTCATTATAGTAGAGAAGACGGAGTAAATATAATCTACGCAAAGAAACTGTAACCCGATCGACTCACAGCCTCGAAAAGTAAGGGTTACATTACGTCAGAAACTCGTTCAGTACGCCTCCGTTCCGAACCGAGCAGTTACACCCTTAGTCATTAGTATTTTATTGGGAATATTCAGAAAAGATTGGCATGCTCACACTTTAAGTGACTTTGTTTCTTTTAAACTAAAACATGCAACTTAACTACAGGCTGAGACTACATACTTACAACGTATCGTTGTTTGAAGTTAGAGAAAAATTGTTTAGATATTAATGGTAACTGATAAGGAACATGATAGGACACTTGTTTTGTCAGATCTTTAAGGATGACAAGAATTGCCACAGAACTTGACAATGCTTGACAGTGGCTTTAGTACTGCTTGTGTTGCTGGCAGGCTATTAGACCTCTGTGCATATTGGATCGTTTTTCAACCGGATAAACTGCTGTTTTATTTCACTACGCCGGACAGCTTGGCAGATTTAAACGTCAGGACTTTGCAGCATGTGAGAGAACATTAAAACAGGAAGCTATTGTTTAAATGCTTCCAGACATTCCACTGGAATGGAACACAAATTAATTAGTTAAACGCATGGAGTAAAAATAAGGTGTGAAAATAATCATCAGCATGATTAAATAAAGCTTGTTTTCAAGTTTCATCTGTATGAAAACAATCATCAGCATGATTAAAGCTTGTTTTTCAAGTTTCATCGGTATGTGTTTTGCCATCTGTTTGTTGAAGTGAGTGACACGTGAGGGATCGTTCTGGTGTGCAATGTGAACTTCTGACATCGGTCACACTTTGGGCTTTTGCAATTAAAAATGTGTTTATCATTGTATTTAGAGGCGGTGGCATTCAGCCGCAGAGCTTTAATCAGACTTGGGCAGAGATGGACTCAAACCATGCGGGTGAGCGATGGTAGCCACAGCTTCTTTTTACTATTAACTTTATGACCTGCTGAGACAAGCTAAATGATGAAAAGGCTTATTAGGAATCATGGAACAATTCTAACTCACTTATTGAAGTAATCTACCAAAGTAATGTTGAGCACTTTATGACTGTATACTTTTAAAATATTACATGCATTTGGGTGTCACACGATTAAAAAAATCACAGAGGGCGAGATCGATTTGGACTGCCCTTCTTGAATTTTTGTAGTTATATAAAATTTGAAGTCTGTTTCACACATTTAGAAATTTTGTGTGAAATCAGTTGTAAATGCAAAGGATTTTAATGTCAAATAGTTTGGAAATAATTGATATTGAGACCCTGATTTTGAGGATCTGCCGATACCAAATCCTGATCCAATACCTGGACAATGTATTAAGTGTTGGGGGGGTCTTTTTCTTTATTTTGGTTTGTTATCTAAACAAAATTATCCCAACATGATATACATTACAGTGGTACCTCTTAGGGATGGGAATCGAAATCCGATTCCAATTCAGAACCGGTTCCGAGTGTTTCGAGGCCTCGACATCACAATGAAAAAGCCTTAACGATCCCTTTAACGATCCCTAAAGATGCATATTGCGTCGTGACGTGTCTTGTTGTCCAGACGCATCAAACTAGCATGGCGCCAAGAACCACTCGCTCCAAAGTTTGGCTACACTTCACCAGGAAAAAGGGTGAAAATGAAAGGTTACGATAGTTTAGCACGAGCGTTGCCGCCGTAAACATAACAATGACGTAGGTTCGAACGCTCGAAAGTGTGTCTTCACTTCACGAGGAAAAAATACAACAAAGCGACTTGCAGTCATTGCGAGATGGAAATAACTGCATCGGGAGGGAATAGACTGCACTGTCCTCACCGAGATGCTAAGGCTCAGTCCTGGCTATACAGCTAGCTAAACTCCCAAATGAAGATGCAGAAAACGTTGGTATAATTTGCTGACTTTATTCAACCATCACTTGAAACTAAAAATAGAAATGAAACAAATCAATTTTGTCCCCAATAACAAACAGGTTCGCATCAACGTAAATCAGCCACGATTAGGTGCTAACACAGTCATAACAAACAGTTAGCATGCGTTCGCTAGCATTAGCACATCGTTTAAACCACTACACAACTGGATTTAAGTGTCCGATCGCGAGTGGAAACACACAACAACAACACAGAAGATGATACATACAGGCGTTGGCTCTGTGGATATTTTACAAACATTAACAAAGAACGTAGGCTCGTGGCAATGTTTCCCTTTCTCACTAACTCGCTCACTGGCTTGGATGCGGCATTTCTTCTTCTTCGCGTGAGGAAGCGCAAGGGCGCCACCACTTGAGCGTGAAAGCGCCATAAAAACTAAAAGGCATGCATTTCAATATACTGGTAAATAAAAACAGGGGTCCCCAAACTACGGCCCGCGGCTCCATATTTGGTCCGGCCCCCTGAACAATTCCAGAGAGCATTTTGAATTTTTTTTGTTTTTTTCTCCCTCAGTAGTGTTATTTATTTCCTGGCCTTTTTCAGTGAATAACTCAGAGAGGGTTATTTGGTTATTATCTATTTAATTAATAGTGCTATTATTATTTATTATTAATATATTATATTATTATTTTCATTTTATTTACTTTTGTTCCGTGAAGAATCCACAGAGGGTTATTTGATTGTGGCTTTCTGAAAAACAATAATTTTTTTACATTTCGCACTCCTGCAATCGTCACACTTTTTCTGTTACAAACTGACCCTGGCCTCTCATCAGAGAAGGGAAAAGTTATTTGGCCCTCACAGGAAAAAGTTTGGGGACATTGCCAAAGGCAGAACAACGACCTATATGCCAAAATATACCTATATTTTTTATTTCTATTAGAAAAATGTTTCAGTAAAATATTACACATTCTTGTGCATTTGCCACTTATTGCCACAGTTAACATTGAGGCTTTGGACCTCTTTTGACCTCGTTGTGAGTTTGTAAGGTTGTGACTTCTGATTAAACAAACTTGATGCCAATCAAAATGTTTGTTCTTCTTTTTCCCGAAATTAGAATCGATAAGAGAATCGATAAAGAATCGAATCGTTAAGCAATATCGATAATGGAATCGGAATCGTAAAAATCGTATCAATTCCCATCCCTAGTACCTCTACTAAATTAATTGGTTCCGGAGAGTAATTTCTTAACTTGAAAATTCTGTATGTAGAGATGCGTTTTCCATGTAAGTGCCCCTTACCGTTCCAAGCCCCACCCAAATTCAGATATAAATCTTTTATAATGCATAAAAATGCATCAAAACATGTAACAAACATATGTAAAAATTAGATTATTGCACAGTAAAAATAAAATCTGAGTTGTGCATAAAATAAAAAACCAAGAATAAAGAAAGTTAAAACACTCAAATAAAGCTGTCGGAACACGATGGGCGAATGAAGAGGACGCTGGGATACACACACACACATACAGTAGAGGTCTCTCTTAGTTAACCGGATGTCAGGAATGCTAGGCAATAGCCAATTGCGGAGCAGTTATAAGTATGCTACGTTCAGTCAACTCTGGGAGCTGTGAGTACCAGTCATACTGTATTTTTGCCTTTCTTATCCTGAAATTTCTTTCTTATCAAGAGGGATTTTTTTCCATTGAGGCGTGTTTTAAACTGAAAATTCTGTATGTACACACATTCGTAAGTAGAGTTACCTCTGTATATTGTATAATGTTAGTGCAGCAGTGGTTTAAAACACGTAAAAAAAAAATTTTTTAATCTGTTTTAGTTGTTTTGTTTAGTTTGCTTTGATAATTGACTACCGTAATGTCCCGAATATAAGGCGCACCCGTGTATAATGCGCACCCCAAATTTACTTGTAAAATCTAGGAAAAATTATTGTACTCGTTTATGACGCGGACCCTAATTTTAGCACCAATAAATAGAAAAATACATGAAAACGGATCTCGTGTACAGATACAGAAATGTCATTTTACTGACTGGTGAAACACAGCACAAGCATAGCACATTGGTAGTTCAAAACATTACCATAAACTGACAATATTTACGGTAATAATATGATTTGACAACTTCTCCAACTTACCAGAATCTAGGAGAAAACAAAACAGATGTGAATTTTCTTTTAAAGCCTGCTGTATAACTTGCTCGTTTCATCATGATGAATAAATGTTCTTCCATAGATTGATACGGTAAAATGAAAGTGAGAACGTAAGTCGGAAAACCGAGAGAGCTCATCGCTGTCGGCACGACAGTAACAATAGGAACTATTGTTATTTGGGTTTGAGTTTCCCGAGACAGATATAGTTGACGGACACACACAGGAAGTCTGTGTTGTTACGTTTGTTATGGTCCAAGTTGCGGAGCTGCAATAAACGTTGACTCAAATGAGTTTAAGAAACTAAATTCTGTGCTTTATGAAGAGTGAAAAAAGCAGAATTTAACACAGACGAAATCATTCGGCCGATCAGAGTGAAGTATTACCGAAAAAAAATGGTGACGTCACATACTGTAATGGTCGGCAACGGATCGCCGCATACGTTTCTTCAACACAACGTTGCCGTGACAAAAACAAACAAAAAAATCGGTTTATATACGTATATAATATATATTTCTGTCTCCATCCATGTACCTGTTAATAATGCGCACCATGCGGTAGGGCATGCTCGGGTTGGGGGTCCTGGTGCCGGGATTGGCGATGGGGCGGCGTAGGGTTGGTCGCCAACAGGCTTACATTCATAAGAGATTCACACGATTACTGGGTTCTAGATCACAGAACTGATTTGTGTACACTCTACCTCTTTCAGTCACTTAGCTTATAGACACCCCCATCCCCGTCCCCCTCTTTCACTGGCCAATAGGCCCCCACATGGTGTAAACCGGAAATACATCTCGCCGACGATGGCACCAGCATATTAATAATTAGTGTAGATGTTCTATGTATTTCTTGTTGTTGTATGTGTATGTGTTTCTTTCTTCTCTTGTGTTGCTTTTCTTCTGTCCCCCCATAATCCCTTCCTGTTCGCTGCTTTGTCATAATAAAAAGGTATTTTGGAATGATCACAATGGGAGTATATCAGACTCTCAATGTGAAACATTAAAACTGTTCAGACAACCCGGGCACTTAGACTTCCATTCTCTGTGTCAAACAGCTGAACAGGACAGGTTAATAAATAAATAAATAAATAAATAAATAAATGCGCACCATGATTTTACAAGTTGATTTTGGGGGGAAAAAAGTGCGCGTTATATTCGGGAAATTATGGTAATCACATTTTTGGGGGGTGGGGGGGATGCTGACTATTTGGATCGAATATATAACACACGTTGTTGTGCCAACACTCAACTGCTGTTATATAGCAATCATTAATTTGTAATATTAGATGTTTCAGAATAAAGACAATTAGTTGTACATTCAACTTTTTGTTTTAACTTTTCAGCATGTATTTCTGAAATTCAATCCAAAAAAAATGCATAAATAAATAATTGTTAATTGTATTTTGTATTTCTGAATTTCTAATTCGGTGATTTGTCTCGTTGCCAAAACGGTGACAAAATCCGAACGGAGAAGAAAAAAAACGTAATGCACGAAAAATGTACAGATTTTGAACGTACAGCGTAAACATTTAAAAATCAGCCCTCACTTGTACCAATTACGCCGAAACTATACGACTTGACGGGTATGCTAACCCATTGCATTGGGTGAAAGTGCCTGCTTCAAGAGGATCTGTAAAAGGTATATAGTATATGGTAAAAGGTATATGATTCTGTTACTTATGGGAATATCCTTGTAGTTCTGGATTATCTAGTTTATTTTTATCTTAATTTATTTTTAAATAAATACATCCATAAATACATTTTAAATGCCGTATGTGTTTCCCCCGATTCCGAACCTCTGAAAATGATGTAATCGGCCCAAATTTCCAATCACAAGATTGGATCGGGGACATATTTAGTCAAATCCAATCTTTCTATCTGATTACTCAGTCAGGATCGAACTTTCAGGGATCGTTGTTCTAGACAACCTATTGTTTTTACAGGACATATACACTCACCGGACACTTTATTAGGTACACCGTGCTAGTAACTGGTTGGACCCCCTTTTGCCTTCAGAACTGCCTCAATTCTTCGTGGCATGGATTCAACAAGGTGCTGGAAGCATTCGTCAATCTCCTGCAGTTCAAACCGAGCATCAGTATAGGGAAGAAAGGTGATTTGAGTGACTTTGATCGTGGCATGGTTGTTGGTGCCAGAAGGGATGGTCTGAGTATTTCAGAAACTGCTGATCTACTGGGATTTTCATGCACAACCATCTCTAGGGTTTACAGAGAATGGTCCGAAAAAGAAAAAATATCCAGTGAGCGGCAGTTCTGTGGGCGGAAATGTCTTGTTGATGCCAGAGTTCAGAGGAGAATGGCCAGACTGGTTCGAGCTGATAGAAAGGCAACAGTGACTCAAATAACCACCCGTTAGAACCAAGGTAGGCAGAAGAGCATCTCTGAACGCAAAGTACATCGAACTTTGAGGCAGATCGGCTACAGCAGCAGAAGACCAAGCCGGGTGCCACTCCTTTCAGCTAAGAACAGGAAACTGAGGCTCCAATTTGCACAAGCTCATCGAAATCGGACAATAGAAGATTGGAAAAACTTTGCCTGGTCTGATGAGTCTCGATTTCTGCTGCGACATTCGGATGGTAGGGTCAGAATTTGGCGTCAACAACATGAAAACATGGATCTATCCTGCCTTGTATCAACGGTTCTGGCTGGTGGTGGTGATGTAATGGTGTGGGGAATATTTTCTTGGCACTCTTTGGGCCCCATGATACCAATTGAGCATCGTTGGAACACCACAGCCTACCTGAGTATTGTTGCTGACCATGTCCATCCCTTTATGACCACAATTTACCAAACTTCTGAAGGCTACTTTCAGCTGGATAATGCGCCATGTCATAAAGCTGGAATCATCTCAGACTGGTTTCTTGAACATGACAATGAGTTCACTGTACTCAAATGGCCTGCACAGTCACCAGATCTCAATCCAATAGAGCATCTTTGGGATGTGGTGGAACGGGAGATTCGCATCATGGATGTGCAGCCGACAAATCTGCACCAACTGTGTGATGCCATCATGTCAATATGGACCAAACTCTCTGAGGAATGCTTCCAGCACCTTGTTGAATCTATGCCACGAAGAATTGAGGCAGTTCTGAAGGCAAAAGGGGTCCAACCCGTTACTAGCATTGTGTACCTAATAAAGTGGCCGGTGAGTGTATATCACCCTAGAGTGCAAAGTAGATATGGTCCAACTTCCGGTCAATAAGTAAATATCTTGTCAGTTGCCATTTCCAACCATTCCTTTTCAATCATCCCATTCGTCCGAGCAAGAGCCACACTGATTACCACCGTCTGATGGTCAAAGGTCATACCTGACCACAACAGTGTCCTTGTTTACTGTTATTTCCTTCAATTGCCCCTTTTTTGTTTGTGTTTTGTCTGCACCTGTCTGATTATTACTTCCATTCCTCTCATCAGTTTCTTTCCCCGTCAGCACTCTTGCCTCATTCCACCCACCTGTTTTGCATCTTTGTGATTAGACTGACAATATAGTGTTTAAGCTTCTGCTCATTGTTCTCTGTTCCTTGTAATTTGTTACTTTTAATCGTAATTCTGACTACTTTAAGCTGCTTTTGATTAGTTAGTGGAGCCAAAGAGACGCATGTTAAGAGAGATCAACGATCAAAATATTTGAAAAATTTGATAATCAATCAGTTGTTGATTTATTCTAATGTGACACTTTTAGTCATCTTTTTGCAAATAATGCCCGGTCTGTTTGAAAATGTCTATTTTCACTCTTATTTTTGACACTTATTTTTGTCTTGGCACTCAACGGGGTTTTCGCAAAAGCCCATATTCTTTATTACTTTTGCTCCTTCCTGTGGTTTGCACCCTCCAGATGCATCACTGCCTTTCTCTCCTCAGTCGCCTTTGGGTGTATGATCCCAATCATCCACCCACAGATACCGAGTTTTGACTGTAATAACAAGTTCTCATGAGAATTCAGCTGGAAATCGTGTGGAAATGTATCACTTAATCACACTAAAGCTACGGGCAGCGTAATGGATTGATTGATCATTCTGAATTTGGTCTGTTGTGAGAAATAGATTTTTTAATTGATTGTCCGGAAGCAAACGAGGCAACGTTAAGGAGGGCTACTTTGCTGAAGATTCATTTTCGACCAGCTTGTGCTCTAAAAACAACACAACAGCAGCAATTAGAAGTTGTTGTAGCATTATTCTGCTTAAAACAACATTCAGATGTTATATGTCAATTTCCAACTCAGGCAATCAAATCAAATATATTTTTTTAACGTTCATAATAGGCCCGGTACACTATTATTACTGCATTGAAAACTTGAAACAAATTTATATTTAATATTTTAATCATTTATTAATTAATTAATTTAAAAAAAATTTGAAAGGGAACCTGGGACTTAAAGACTTGTAGGCCCGAATAAGCCACAATTGTTGTCTTTTCCTAAAATATGTTATTAGAAACACATAAAGTATTGCCATTGATTTAAAAATCTATCATATTTAGTACATGCGCCATGTTTTACGCATGCAATAGCTGAATACTACCGGTGTTCTGCAATTCCTTCTATGCGGTGAGACGTCCAACATATGCGCACATTGGTTGCAGCTGGTACAGAATGCTGCAGCCAGAGTCCTCACAAATACAAGGAAGCTGGACTACATTACACCTGTTTTGAAATCGCTACACTGGCTTCCAGTAAGTCAAAGGATAGACTATAAAATACTACTGCTCGTCTACAAAACACTTAATGGCCTTGGACCAAAATACATGCTTGACTTGTTAGAGTCCTATGAGACATCTAGACCCCTAAGGTCGTCTGGAACCGGTCTTCTGCATGTTCCAAGAACAAGAACCAAGCAGGGTGAGGCAGCATTTAGTTATTATGCTCCTCACCTCTGGAACAAGTTACCCGAACGTCTGAAGTATGCTCAAACTGTTAGCTCTTTTAAATCAGGGCTAAGAACGCTTTTGTTTAGCACTGCATATCTATAACTGTCTATATATTTCAATCTACCTGCTTTCTATTCCTCTTGTTTTTATCTCCATTGCTGATTTTAATTATTATTAGTAGTAGTAGTTTTTGTTTTATTTTTATTTTATTTATTTATTTTTATTCTGTGATTAAATGCGATCTTTTGTCTTCGTTTCTACGTTGTGTTGATTTAAATGTGATTTTTATGATCTTCATGTGATGTAAAGCACTTTGAATTGCCTTGTGTTGAATTGTGCTATATAAATAAATTTGCCTTGCCTTGCCTTGCCATTGGTTAAAAGTGGCGAATACATACTATTTGTGTTTTTATTGAGTCTTTTATGACCTTTTAATTGCGTCAAAATACTATTCGCATGTGTTTGCCTCTTATATTTTGAAGCATTGTGTTTTCTTGTGGTAGCTTTAAAGAAGATTGTTGATGAAGGCGGAAGTAGCTGCCGCAGCATGTCAGGTAAATGAATCAAACTAAAACAATTGTCTGTGATAAAAGAAAAACAATTTTCAACTAATCTACAAGTGTAGACAAAATGGACTCAACACAACTAGACTGTTGATACTGTAGGTTAACCACATTAGTCCCGTACCCTTTTTAAACTACCCTTATTTGATATTACTACTAAAGATGCACCGATACCAGTATCAGGGGGGACCGATCGGGCGCGAAATGGTGGTATCGATACCATTTGCCGGTCCAATATTATAACACGTCCACAGCCTTTTTTTCTCCTGACGCTCCCTACACTCTCTGTTGTGTGATGACACGTGATCACTTTGCATGCCAAGCAGCTATCGCTATTGGCCTGCTCCAGACCAATGAGAGCGGGCCAATAGCCGCTCTTAACCAATGCCGGGGCAGCTTTTTCATATGTAGGGAAAACAAAACTATGAGAAGAAAATGTCAGCGGTCTGGAAATATTTCAGTTTATAATCTCCGTCGAGTACAATGGCGCCATACAAGATTTGCTGCCTGAAACTTTCAAGAGGTGGAGTTCAATCGGCCAGTTTCAATACCTCAAACCTGATAAAACATTTGAAGACGAAACTTGCACGAACACAGAGAGTTTAAGGCTACAACAGCAGCAACTTCTACCAAGAGAAAGGGGGCTGAACCGGAACAACAAACCCTGGTCAGTTTACCTTGTTTACTTTAATTGTCTTTTACTGAAAGAAATGCCGCAGTAATTTGAGACCTGTTTCAAAAGTCTGATTGCCACCTTTCAGAAATAGAAATAAGGGACGCCCCCCTCGCACCCAAAGCCATACAGGCGATGAAAAAAAGGGGCATCCCCAAAACTCCAAATCTATTTATATACGTATATTCCGTATTTGTTCAATACGGAATGCAACTTATAATTCCCAATTCGGAACGATTCCTTATTGCAAAGAACAGGTGGCAAGTCTATACAAAAGAGCTAAGCTAAGTGGTTAAGTGTTTGTTGCTGCAGGTGCACAGGGAGGGAGGCTAATAGAGAGACAGGATGCTGTGGTCAATTATTATTACTTATAATTTAATGAAAGTTGCACTGTTTGGCCTTTGAAAGCCAAAACTCTAAAAAAGTTTATTCATTATTCAGTCATTGTATTTTTACTTTCTTACTGTTGGACTAGTATTATACATGTTTTAATTTCACGAATTTTGCACTATTTTGGCCTTTGTGTCTGTATATATAAATATATATTAATACAAATTTCAAACAAAGTGGTATCGGTATGGTATTAGCCGATACTGCATAGCCAGGTATCGGTATTGATATCAGAGCCAAAAAAATGATACCAATGCAACACTATTTACTACGTTTGAGTGTTTTCTAAAGGCATCTTAATATGTTCTGTCCGTATGAATCTAAACAAAACAAGCTGAAAGCGCACAGTAGTACTTTGGGTGTCAAATTTGCCTCTTGTAGATGTTTTGGTGGTGCAGCACATTTTGGTAGAACACCAATTTTGTCATACTCTCGTCTCGTCCTATAGAGCCTACCCACGTACCACGTGTTCGCTGTAGGGTTCCGCCCACTTGTCCGTCAAAACGACTCTGTATTAGCATTGTTTTCAATTGATGGCGCAATTTAAAATGCATTTCATGGAAGACCCGGTGCTTTCTGATGCCGCAAACTCACTGGATCTGTTGCATAAAAGGCGTTATGAGGAAAAGCTTCGTTCTATACAGTCGCCAGATCCATATTTGATGCCCAAATCGATGTTTTTCGACCCACTGTCTTCGTCCTGTCTGCCTGACATCTGCTACGCTGATATTTACAATGATCTTGTCCACACAAAATCAGCCTATTCTCACGAAAAACTTCAAGAGCTTGGACACTTATAAATACTTCGTTGCTGGTTGGGTGAAACAGGTCCTCGTTTGGCAGGAATCTATCTTGTGCTTGGAAAGGTGAGTTACGAAATTTTCAATTCGAATTCTTTTGTTATTGCTAACATCCACTGTCAAGTCTAATGTATTTCATGTCGTTTGTCAATGGAGTTAAGGCTTTTAATGTTTATATGGTTTAGCGATAGCACTCACTACATACATACGTGTATGTTGTCGGCGATTAGCCTAGCAATGATCTTAATTGTGGTTATTTGTCAGCCCCGTAGACGAGGCCAGTTTCTTTTACTTGGTACCAGCTAAATATTATTCAAAAAATAACGATGGTGGAAGAAAGGGAAGTCACAAACATCTTGAATTTGAAACTATGTCGTACTACGTCGTATGTTGTCGGCGATTAGCCTAGCAATGATCTTAATTGTGGTTGTCAGGCCAAAACCCTCTAAATATATATTAAATGCATCTTACCGGATATAAAATGACTACTACATAGTCTGTGGTGATTTTTTGGTGTCCAGTTTTCACGTCGAATTGCAGCCGTCCATTTCGCTCTTCTCTATGGATCCCTCGGAATACGGTAAAACTTCAAGTCTCTCCTTCCATCTTCTCTGTTAGTGCAACCAACAGCCACACACGCCTTCACCATTTTGATTATTAATGTTAAGGAGCAGAAAAACACGCCGTAAATAGGAGAAATGTACGTAGCCGTAATAGGTTAACACTATGTTTTGACGGACAAGTGGGCGGAACCCTACAGCGAACACGTGGTACGTGGGTAGGCTCTATAGGGTCTTTCCTGTTCATTTTGGTTTTGCTGCTCGTTTTGTGACATATCGACAGTGCTGTCATGCTCACTAATGTGCTTCTCGGGTTCAAATTGAAAGGGTTGAACAGATGACATGTTTATGTCGCTAGAGTCATACTCTGGAAGTCCGGCAGCAAAACCCAGTGACGTCACCACCCTGCGACGTCAACAACAATGCCGAGCTACTAGTTAAACTAATTTTACAAATTGTATAAAAACGAATATCAAATTGTTTTAACTCATGATAACGTTTATCTAATAAGAACTGCAAGTCTTTCTATCCGTGGATCCCTTTAATTACTTTGCCCAGAAAATCCTTCAATCTTCATTCTGTGAGAACATGCAAAAGCTAGAAATATACTGTATCGCCCAGCAGTATCAAGCTTAAATCTTTAAAGTGTTGTATTTGATCACTTTTAAGACCATATTAATGTCTGTTTAGGTTTAGAGGAGCCATAACACATTAATGGCCGTAAACCTGTTCACGGCTTGAGGCAGCAAGCGACAAGAAGAGGCTGGGTCAAGTACTGCTTTTGCAGAACGTCCTCTATCTGCTTTACCTAGCTTAACCCTTTTGTGTTTCTCTTTTGCTCAATTTTTCATTTCGACACTGGATACACATTGGCCTTTGTCATGATTTATAGATGAGGTCATGACATGGTGGGTCACACAATTCACATTTCTTTCAGGTAGGCATTCTTTGTCTTGTTATGATGCACGAGGACACACCGGTCAATTACACGTCGTGAAAGAAGGTACTGTATCATACTTTTTGCAATTCAAAACCAAATACAGCTTAAAACATTTCTGCTTGAGTGTTAAAATGCAGCACAACACAGCCAGTGTTATTAGCTATACTCAAACATTTTCCTGCCATATTTAATTCATGCGGATTGTGCAGGCGCGCCAAACGATGCTGCACTAACACCAGACCAGACCTGGATGTGTCACAGTTCAAGCTCTGTCATCTGCAGCCAGATAACAGCAGATACCACCATACTGTGCGTACGCTCTTAAACGTTTGTCTTTTCGTGTTGAATGTGCTGTTCTAAGGAACACCGCACCTTTAAATCAACATTAATACTTCAGCAATTCCGCTGCAAATTTAATTCAGACTCCTCCGGCTGGTCATATGCAACAGTTGTGTGGTAAATATACACCTTTACGTGGATGGATCTCAGCAATGCTTTCATCTCACAGAATTCCACATGTAATGGGATTTGGCCTTTCAATGACAAGTCTGTTGATGGATGAGGTGATTACGTCCTTTTACGCTTTCACCCGAGGAAGGTCCCCACTTCCTAATTGGTAAGAGAGCAGATGACAAGAGAAGAAACCTCTCTTCCCCCCTCTACCTTTTCACTCCCCAGTCATTTGACTAATCGCGTTTTATCCCCCTGCCGACAGCCACAGGATTCAAACGGGAGATAACTTGCATGGGCCTACTACCTTATTGTAGACACATGTTTCTCCTGCCTGAGTGGCAGATCTTTCTCCATCTCCCTGAGGTTAGGAACCGCCTTTGGTCATCATTCATAGCGGCCAAGTTTTGACTTGCTAGCGGTTCTTTGGGATTGCACCCAAGTAGAAGTCTGTGCATAAAAAATATTTAATGGTTAGTTTAGCATGTGCGCATTGGGAGCTTTCCTGTTTGTTTATGAGTTTGTGTGTGTGGGCAGTGGAAACTCCGACAGTGATGCAGCAGAAGCTGATTGACCCAGGCACCTCACATCATGCAGTGCTGCCAACAACAAAAGTGCCTTTTCTCTTTGTAACATCAGTCAAAAGATGAATCCCTCTCTACGGCCGACTCAGAATTGAATTCCTCCCTTTTGTTGCGGGCAAAAAAAAGTGAGATCACATTTCATCAAGGCCTTTTCAATAAGTTTTAAATTGCACTTGTCAGCTGCCTCATACAACAGAATGATGTGTATCTGTACTTGGGTGGCACAGAGAAGTGAGATAGATACTCAATGCTGTTAAAAAAAAAAAAAAAAAAAAACTTGATGAATGATATTGTATTACATCGGGTCGAAGACACCTCAAACATTTTGGATTGGATATCATTCCAAATCAATGGGTTTCTTGCTCTACCATTGAAAATATCCTCCAGGTTCTTAGGAGAAACCTTGAATTAACAGAGGCTGAACATACAGTATACCGTAATTTCCCAAATATAATGCGTACATTTTTTTCCCCAAAATCAACTTGTAAAATCATGGTGCGCATTATAAACAGGTACATGGATGGAGACAGAAATATATCTATATTACATATATATACATATAAATATAAAAATATATATATAATATATATATATATATACCGATTTTTAAAAATTGATACAGCCACGTTGTGTGAAAGAAACGTATGCGGCGACCTGTTGCTGACCATTACGGTACGTGACGTCACCATTTTGTTTCGGTAATACTTCACTCCAATCGGCCGAATGATTTCATTTGCGTTAAATTTTGCTTTTTTCACTCTTCATAAAGCACAGAATTTAGTTTCTTGAACTCATTTGAGTCAACGTTTATTGCAGCTCCGCAACTCGGACCATAACAAACGTAACAACACAGACTTCCTGTGTGTGTCCGTCAACTATATCTGTCCCTCAAACTCAAACCCAAAAAACAATAGTTCCTATTGTTACTGTCGTGTCAACAGCGATGAGCTGTCACGGATTTCCGACTTACGTTCTCACTTTCATTTTTCCATATCAATCCATGGAAGAATCATTTATTCATCATGATGAAACGAGCAAGTTATACAGCAGCCTTTAAAAGAAAATTCACATCTATCTGTTTTGTTTTCTCTTAGATTCTGGTAAGTTGGAGAAGTTGTCAAATCATATTATTACCGTAAATATTGTCAGTTTATGGTAGTGTTTTGAAGTACCAATGTGCTATGCTTGTGCTTTGTTTCACCAGTCAGTATAATTACATTTCTGTATCTGTACACAAGCTCTGTTTTCTTGTATTCTTCTATTTATTGGTGCTAAAATTAGGGTGCGCGTTATAAACAGGTACAATAAATTTCCCTAGATTTTACAAGTAAATTTGGGGTGCGCATTATACTCAGGTGCGCCTAATATTCGGGAAATTACGGTATATTCAGTTTTAGTGAAAACCACATTGCGTCATTGTCCCTTAAGGGATAAACAAATACTGTACTGAATATGGTGTGCTGTGCTTATTTAAATGCACACAAATTCACGTAAACCAGATTTTAACACCTGTCCATTCAGAACTAATACTAAAGAGTCTTCCTGCAAAAAATAAAAATAAATCATACAGACAGACTTTCAGCATGTTTTTTAGCAGCTGTCATGCTTATCATTTTTCCTCATCAAGAGTTTTATTTGTTCGACACAGTTCTTTCATTTCAATGCAAACATTGTCCAACCGACTGCTCATATCTCATAAAACTCTTGAGTAATGTCACACATATCTTAAAACACAACAACTTTCTTTTCCATAATTGTTACACCGGAACTTATTTAGATTAAACCATTATACCACAGAGCAAAACGCCCTGCCTGAGACATCACCTAGATACGTCTTGACAACTTAGAGCAGGGGTCGGAAACCTATATCTCGCGAGCGATAGCGATCTGACTCTTCAACAACCCTTAATCTTAATTGTGGAACTGGCCGACTTGCTTGACATGAATGAGCTGTGATGAGCTGATGGTGCATTCACACATTTATCTTGAACACTTCAAACGTACGTCATAAAAATATCACTTTGTTGGTCCGGATTGCACAGAAATGGGTGTTACAGAGCTCACAGGTCTCTGCTCAGCCAGCAGCGGGGTGGGCCCTACCAACACAATGCCGAGCAAATTAGAGTATATAAAAATTGCGTACGGGAAACTTAAACGAAAGTGAACCGCATGGTACCCCAAGTCACACAGGCGTGCTATTGGTTTAATTGTCATGACTTTTTTGCCTGTTAAATTGTCGCCACTTCCAGAAGGAGCGACACTCTCAAAACAAATGCCCTGAGAGGCTCCGCCTATCTCGGCCTATCTTATGCACACGTGGACCTGGTTGTCCTTGGTTGTGATTTTCACTTAAAGGAAATATACGCAGCCCCACACTATGTTTCCATTTGTTATTTTCCAAGTGGTGATTGCGCAACTGACCAATGATTGTGACATCCCATGTAACAGTGTTAGACTTTCGTTGTTGTTTTCTGAGTATTTATTTCAGTCACAACTAAAAGTAAAAGCCGAGCATTACCTCACTCTCGCTCTTTTGTGATGCGTTCAATTACATTCACAAGAACAAACAGTGCTCACAAAACTGATTCGGACAAGCTGGCAACAGAACACTGAATATACTAGGGCTGCAGCTAACGATTATTTTCGTAGTCGATTTTGTGATGAAGTAGTTTGAATAATCGAGTGATCGGATAAGGACCATGAACAATTAAAATACCTGAGCTGAGCTTCAAACGGTATAAAAAATAAATGAGGATCTATGGACAACAAAAGAACAGTTGGCTAACTTGCATAGCAAAAGTCCGCTAGCTTAAATGCTATAAAATGTAACATTTTTTACAATGCTCTTATCAAATGGTTCAGACTCATATTCCCACAAAAAAACGGCTATATATACCTATAAACTAAATTACGCATGCATTAAAAAGCATTAGCACAAACAAAAACAAAAGCTCACGTTGATCTTAACAGGGAGCAGTTGGATTCAGCCATGTGAAATGAGGCAGACCAGAGGGCAGTGTATCCACCCTAATCAATAAAACTAAATGTAAACACTTTCAAAGTAAACCATTACAACGCCACTTTAATTAAATGAATACTGGAAGCAGCAAAATATAATTCGAATATTTTTTTGTAATCGAATACTCGAGTTAATTGACTAATCGTTGCATCACTAGAATATACTGTATATACAGTGTGTATATATAAAAATAATACATACACACTGTTAGGTTTTATGTTTTTTTCCTCCTAGTGTGAATTGTCCCTGTGATTGCCCATTGATTTCACCTGTTGCACCTGCTCCTAGTGTATCCTCCAATCTACATCCTCCTGCGTCACCAACCTGTTCCTCATTGACTTGTCACCCCGAGTCTGTGTCTATATAAGCTCCCCATTTTTGTTGAGTTTTGTCACGACATTGTCAATGTTCATGTGCACGTCAGGATCTGTTCTGGTCAGTTTTCTACGTACAAGCCCTTGTGTTCCCCAAAGTTTTTGATACCCAGCCATTTGTTAGTCACCTGAGTTTTGTTTGCTTATTTATTATTATTATTAGAAGTATTTTTATTATCATTATTTATTGCTATTTTTTGGATTTCCACAGTATTGGTTGGTACTTTGTTTTTTTTTTTGTTTTTTTTTTACCTTAATTAAATCATTTTGCACTGCTGGTCTGCCTCGCCTTTTTTTTCCTGCAATTGTCCACTCCACCTGCCTACCCGCGTTACCTGACACACACACACTCTGTATGGTTCTCGTGTAAACACATTTTGAAATATATTGGATGTTTTGGCTCTCTTGGTCAAAAAGGTTGGCGACGCTTGACCTAGAGTCATATAGCCAGCTCTCGGCCACGAGTGATCTAACCAGCTCTCGGCCTTCTGATTTCTGAGACAATCAGAGGAAAGAGGCGGGAGCTGCCAATGTGACATCATCAGAAAGCGACCATCTGGTTGAATACAATGGTTCATGCAAAGCGGTTCTTATTGATAGGTCCATTTCTGGAGTTTTGTCAGAAATACACTCAGTTTCTTCATTAAATGGGGAACAAAGAACGTCACAAAATGTATTTTATTATTTTTTTTTTTACGGTAAAGGTGTTTTTCGCTCTTCTTATACAGCGAATATATGAAACAGTCGGTTTGGCATGTTAGTAAACCATCCTGCCTGAGGAATAACACTCAATCAGAAACAGAAAGGGTGAGGTTAGAACTGGACATTATTTGTCAAGGGCACTCAACATGTGCAGCCCTTAGCCTTGCACTGACTTGATAATATTTTACCCTGGAAAAAGCTCCTTATTCATAATGGAGCATTACAATCAGTACAGTCCATGAAATATAAATGAACTTGTTAATTTCAAAATTTTAAACCAAGTTCTTTTCCATAAATGAAATAGTTTATTGTTTTTTTGTTTTCCCGCTCAATATGTTGCTTGTCTCAGTTGCCACATCAGGCAGTGAATGTAATTAGTTCTATCACAATTCTGCCTTTGAAAAGACAACAATGCTTACTTTTTAACCTGCCAGAGGTCTTTACTGAAAAATACATGTCATTGTGACACCAACAACGGTTTCTCCTTTTTCTCATGTTGCTACAGTAACCTGGCACCACAACAATTGTGATATTGTGAAAATATCACCCATTGTGTTGGCTAGCTTTCAAGATTAGTAATTTAGCACATTACATTGAAGTGATGTCTATACATGCTAGTGTCAGATGCCGAATAGAACTTTTTGCAGCAACACCACTAACGTGTACATCAGAATTCCGGAACGGACAGTTCATGTTTAGTGTTTCACTAAAATATGCAATGTATGCGCATATTGAATGATAGATCATTCCCCCGTTTAACGAAAGAAAAGCTGTCATTCGTGCCAATCGGAAAGGTCACAACTGTCTGTAGCGAACAAATGGAGCCGCTAATGGTTTTCTGGTGCCAAGCATCCACAGACACAAAAGAACAGGTGTCTGTCTGAATCTTGATGATCTTCTCTAAGTGAAATCATTAACGAGCATCCGGCTCAATTAAGCCACAAGACAGAAATGATTGCTTGCTGTAAGAGACAGTGAGGAAAGTCACACTGTGTTCCGTTAACATCACGAGTAGAGGCGACTTTGTTAATACTGCTGTTGAACAACTTCCCTCACCGCCGCCCGCACGAGCTAAAGCACAGCTGACATTTATTACGTCGGATCGAGCGCTCGGGAGCTGTTTACTGACCGAGTGAATTTCCACCTCAAGGTCGCGTGTGTTGTGTTGGGCGAGGAGGATTACAGCACCTAATGGACAGCGCTCTACTCTAATGAAGAGAGTCGACGAGATGGCAGGTCGACAGATGAGTCGGTCCCACGCCACCGGCGCCACATGGCACTTTTCAACAGTTCGCTTGATTAACCTATGTTTGGATTTCATCTAACGATGGGTGTGATCAATCCCTTAATAGCGTTTTATGTAACAGTCAAACGTTGAAAACAGTTTGTCTGTTGACTTTGGTTGTTCAAATTGTTAAAGAAAAACATTTTAATTATCACAAAAAATTGTCTTTCCTCATGGACCACTATTTCTTTCCATTATTTTTTAGCCATACATATACTTGTTTGATAATTGACTGGAATAAAAATGATAACGAAATAAATATTAAGTACAGTATACGTCCGAATTCATCATGCCAATCCAAAGAGAATTCATATTTTTCCTCATCCATCCATAATCCAATGTAATAAGGATACTTACCTTATTGGCCCGAATATAAGACGGCCCTGATTATAAGACGACCCCATCTTTTTCAAGACTCAAGTTTGAAAAAAGACTTTCTGAATACCAAATTTTTATACAGAAAATAATTACAGTATATCCGAAACAAATGATTATAACAATATATTTGAGAGAAAAAGCATGTTATTTTGCATTATTCAAATCTTAATATCTGAACATTTAAACATGTAAACTAAAGTGCAATCACATTAGCAAATGAATGGCTTCTGGTTTTTGAAATGTAAAAAAACCAATCTATTGAGATAAAATAACAAAATTGCAATAACTGTATTAACCATCAAAGTGAAGTCTAACTGTAACTGTAGTCTTGAAACAAATCTGAATAAGGAAAAACATCGCAATAAAATAATGCAAACTGGTTAAACTAAAAAGAGTAGCTGAGATCTGTCATGACAGAACATCGCTTCAATGATATCTGGCGCCATCTACCGTCGTGAATGGGGAGAGTAGCTGGGATCCGTCATCAGAGAACATCACTTCAATGATATCTGGCGCCATCAAGCGTCGTGGATGGGTATAATGTCTAGACCGCGAATATAAGACGACCCCCTCTTTTTCAGTCTTATTTCAATGCAAAAAACACCGTCTTATATTCGGGCCAATACTGTAATTATTACTTGAAGCCAGGGGTGAAAGTAGGCCGGAACATTCCGGCAATAAGTTGATCCTGAAAATATGACGGCAACTGTCAAAACCCCATACTAAAAACAACCTGCCTTCATCTCAAAGAGGAAAACAATCTACTTACGTCAGATTTACGTACACAAGTGTTAACAAGAAGCATAATAAAAGGCTTGTGTAGTTTTCCACTGATATTTATTATTTATTTATTCCACGGACAGCAAAAAGTTCTTCCAACGTGTGTCTGATGTGTTGTGTTGATGTGTGCATGTGCTCAGCTAACCACCCTCCCTGGCTGGGACTCCAGTTGCCGGTTCATTTGGCTGACATACTGACATGTGATCAGCATGGATATGATTGAAAATTATGGTAATGTTATGAATTTTAGAAATGTGATTTTCTTATGGCATTGTAGTAACAATTACAAAGTAGGAGCTTTGAAACACTCCTGAGAACTCTGTGCGTCCCTATCGCAATTTGCACATTTTCCTGTTGAAACATGCTCGCACTGGTCTTGAGGGACTCTGAAAACAATGGAAGACCCCAATAATGTATATGAGCACTTTTATGAGGGAGTGAGTGTAGACTGTCTTCACGCTGGAAAAATTAAAATTTGTGTTAACGCTGTCCCTGTTTCATCAATATTTGCACAAGTTCTGACAGAAACGCTAACCTTTTGATGCCATTTTTCTGTTAAATCATCAACAAACAAATGTTTTTGAAACAATTTCCATTTATTTTCTTTTTAAAAATTCAATTTGGATGCATGTTCTCTTCGATCAAAAATATTGAGAAACACCCATTGATATGAAAATAAGGGTTAAGAAAAATAGCATTTTTGAATTTGGTAGCAAATTTCTGTAGCAGCATCATTTTGCTCCAAATCCAAGAGTCATGCCTGGTTGATTTTGATGTGGAAGAACCTCATCAGGCACCAATGGATGAACAAGAATGTCACTGGTGAGCTAGCCAAGTCCCCCGTCTGTGATTAAACTTCCCAAAGGCAGAGATTCCAACATCTTGTAGTCTCCTCAGAAAAGTGGATGCTGTTAAAGCTGCAAAGGGGGTGACCAAATGCACATTTTCTTCCATTTACACTAGCTTCAGGTGTAATGGCCAGTTGCTCCATTTCTGTTGTTATTATAATCTGTGGCACATGTACCTGCAAGCTGTAAATGGATTTCAGGTCTGTATGGCCCTCACATACAGTACAGTATAAAAAAGCTCATATTACACATATAAAAAATAAAAAAAAATCTCTTAAAACTTTCTTTGTATTCCACAGAGCAAGCGGGAACCACGAATTGGTTTGTAACCAAGGTCCAATGATACTCAATCATTTTCTTATCAGCGCTTTCTGGCCGAGTCCAGTTCAGGGATGAGGATGACCCACTGAAAGAGGAGAAATGAAGGACGGCGCCTTCTCACACTGGTGCTTTATTCTGCCCGAAATCCCCTTCTGATACCCACTCTGTGAAGGTTAATGGGGGATGAAGCATTTTGTCATAAAGCTCACAGCAGCCTCTCTTGTCGTGGCCTGGCCTAAGAACCGGCAGGCGGGACACAAAGACAAATTTATGCCGCCGCCTACAGCCACCGGTGAACGACTTGTCACAGTGGCCTATTTGAGGACAATACACCTGCCATTGCCAAGCTGCTGCAGGTACAAGGGCACGGCGCTCATGTGTAGACTTGCTTCACTGCCCCGCTATGCAGGCCTTTAAAAAAAAAAAAAAAAGCAATAATTCTTATGTTAAACCAAAAAAATGGTTAAGGTCACACTGTGGCAAAAATGCAGGTGGGACAAATTTTTACTTGGCTGTGAGAAGAAAATGTTAGACCTTTTGAATGGCACAAATTCTTTCCGTCTTTGGGTTTTTGGGGGGTCAAGAATACCGGTGATTGCAGAGGAAAAATGATCTCATTGCAAGGTCTCAGTGCAATATGGGCAAAGCTATAATGAAAGAATGTACACCGCTACAGCGAGGAGGAAATGGGTGAGTAGTTTTTAAGTTTTATTACACAGCACTCAACTTCTTTTTAGCCATGTTTAACCATTCGGAATTATTACTTTGAACATTTTCTCAAGAGAGTACTATTTTTGACAGGCTTTCATTCATGTGGACTAAGCCAAATATCCTTTAAAGGGCAAGTGAGTATTTTTGGCCAAGTTAGGTAGAGTACCCAAAAAATTTTACTCATATTAGAGTAGCGTTATTTCAAAATAATATTACAAAAGTAAAAGTAGTCATTCAAAAAATGTACTCAAATACAAGTAAAAAAGAATACAGGGAAAAGAATACTCAAGTAACGAGTAACTTTCTGAGTATATTTTTTAAAACAATGGTCCCGTAATTTTCGGACTGTAAGGCGCACCTGAGTATAAGCCGCCACCCACCAAATTTGACACAAAAACGACATTTGTTCATCCATAAACTGCATGCACTATAAGCCGCAGCTGTCCTCACTGTATTTTGGGATATTTACAACAAAACATATTAACCGGTAATTGCCGATCGATCGGGTCCGATCACGTCATTTTCAAAGTATCGGAATCGGCAAAAAAATATCGGCCATGCCTTTTTTTTAAAAAAAAAATATATTTTAATTAAATCATTTTCTAATTGTATTTAATGTTACAGACATAATATGCTACACTCATCCAGAGTCTTTAATTTAGGTTTAAGGTAGGGTTATCAAAAATATCCCGATAGCGGCGGCAATTAATTTATTAAAAAATGTGTCACATTGAAATATTTAACACTATTAATATATGCGCTGCACGACCTTCTCACTCATTGCCACGCTCAATCTGTAATGACGCCGTTTTACCTATATAGAGAGATAAAAGGCATCGCAAAATGAGTAGAGAAAATTTTGGCAGCCTTTGGAGCCTTTCTTCAATTGGCTATTACCATGCAATCCCTCTCCCTATGATTAGAAACATCATGGGAAGCAATGTGGGGAAGCAAGGTGGCAACTGATCTTTGTCTTAACACCTTAAGGTATTTTCCAAAGCAGAGAAGATATATCCATTGGTAGCACGACGCACAGTCATGGTTTTACTTCCCATCATGCATTGGGGCATGCCTGCAGTATCATTTACTGAAAGCTCAACAAATACACTAGATGGCAATATTTAGTCACAATACACAAAGTCACAAGTCTTTCTATCCGTGGATCCCTCTCACAGAAAGAATGTTAATAATGTAATTGCCATCTTGAGGATTTATTGTCATAATAAACAAATACAGTACTTATGTACTGTATGTTGAATGTATATATTCGTCCGAGTTTTATTCATTTTTTTCTTAATGCATTGCCAAAATGTATATGATTGGGAAAAATTATCGGGAATGATTGGAATTGAATCGGGAGCAAAAAAAGCAATCGGATCGGGAAATATCGGGATCGGCAGATACTCACACTAAAACGATCGGGATCGGATCGGGAGCAAAAAAACATGATCGGAACAACCCTACCGGTAATACTTTATTTCACAGTGGCATCACAAGACAGTCATATGACCAAATGACCCACCATGAAGCTTCATTGGTTCAAAAAGCTTCATTTGGCTATCGCTGCTCCCTGAGGAGACAGTCAACCTCTGCTGCCACTGTTGTCGTTTAACATGCTCCCATTATCATTTGCAGCGATACAGATGTAAATAACAATTTAAATTCATTTTCTGTGCTAATTATTTCTTCAGTTACTGTTCCAGTTGTTTCATTAATTGCTAGTTATGGTATTTGCTAATCCTTTATTTGACAGTGGCGCCATCAGACTATCATAAGACCATTAAATTATGACATGACACTTCCATGAGCATTAATAAATTCTTATGGCAGATGTCATTTTGTGTCATCCGGAAAATTATCTCGCTTTTGAATGGATGTAAAAGATCCGAGCTGGACATAAATGGAGTTAGTGGCATAATTTGCTGGATGATATTTAATGACAACGGTCATAGGTATTCATTAATGCCCATGATGGTGTCAAGTCATAATTATGACAGTCTTATGGCAGTATTATGACGCCGCCGTCAAATAAAGTGTTACCTATTAAAGCAATATATCATCAAAGAAGCCACACAAGACTATAAGCCGCAGTATTCAAAATGAGGGGGAAAAGTAGCTGCTTATAGTCTGAAAATTACGGTATACATTTTTTCTCAGCACAACATCATCTATATAAACTTATTGTTATAATGTACAACAGTATAAGCTAATACATGACCATATTAGGTAAAAAAATACACCAAAAAAGTATTGACTTCCAAGGAGAAAATGCATCCAAAACACCATCTGTGCTCTCTAGTGGAGAAAACATTTTCTACCCTGAAATGAAAACGATCATGCCTCCAGTTTTCCATGGTCTATCGGTGCCGAATAAAAACTGGGAGAAAACTTGAAATCCACGCTCTTGAGTAAGTTTCATTTTTACGGTGTTTTAAAAATGCTACGTGATTGAACAGGCCGGCGTGATCATATGACTTCCGACTGCAGGCTTGTGTGGGACCATGTGATTGTATTGTTACGTCTGATTTGTATAATCACCATTATGTGATTATTGTTTGTGACATCTCATTGGTGAAACTGGTAGAGTCGCTGTCGGCATCTCTGGCAAAATAAAGTCAAATTTAATATGTAGAATAAAGAGGAAATATGGAATGACTCTTGTGTTGGCCAAAGTAGCAGAGTAAGAGTAGAGTTTCGTGTTCACAAATACTCAAGTAAAAGTAAAAAGTATGGTGTAGTAAAACTACTCTTAAAAGTACATTTTTCTCAAAAACTTACTCAAGTAAATGTAACTGATTAAATGCAACGTGTTAGTACCCACCTCTGGTTTTTGGTAATTAAAAACCACAATGGCCTAGTGTTCACGAAGGTATACTTCATATTTTGTGTCACGTAGGCCACAATATTAACATTTGGTAAACAACTGTGACCTACATCACCCAAAATGGGATGAATGCATACGTATGTGGAATCGAAGCCTAAATTACAATGACGAGTACCGTATTTTTTGGACTATAGGTCGCACCTGAGAATGAGTCGCACCAGCCATAAAATGCCCAACGAAGAGTAAAAAACATATATAAGTCACACCGGAGTGTAAGTCGCATTTTGGGGGGAAATTTACATGATAAAATCCAACACATAGAACAGATATGTCATCTTGAAAGGAAATTTAAAATAAAAAAACAATAGAGAACAACATGCTGAATAAGTATACAGTATGATAATGCTACATGATGCATGAACAACGAAATGCAAACGTGGCCGGTATGTTAAAGTAACATAGCTATTAAGAGTTATTCAGATAACTATAGCATGAAGAACATGCTCACAAGTTTACCAAACCATCGGTGTCACTCCAAAACACCAAAATAACATGTGAAATGATATAATAATGTGTTAATAATTTCACACATAAGTCACTCCAGAGTACAAGTCGCACCCCCACCAAACTATGAAAAAACTGCGATTCATAGTCCGAAAATACGGTATCATATATATACAGTGCCTTGCAAAAGTATTCGGCCCCCTTGAATCTTGCAACTTTTCGCCACATTTCAGGCTTCAAACATAAAGATATGAATTTGATTTTTTTTTGTCAAGAATCAACAACAAATGGGACACAATCGTGAAGTGGAACAACATTTATTGGATAATTTAAACTTTTTTAACAAATAAAAAACTGAAAAGTGGGGCGTGCAATATTATTCGGCCCCTTTACTTTCAGTGCAGCAAACTCACTCCAGAAGTTCAGTGAGGATCTCTGAATGATCCAATGTTGTCCTAAATGACCGATGATGATAAATGGAATCCACCTGTGTGTAATCAAGTCTCCGTATAAATGCACCTGCTCTGTGATAGTCTCAGGGTTCTGTTTAAAGTGCAGAGAGCATTATGAAAACCAAGGAACACACCAGGCAGGTCCGAGATACTGTTGTGGAGAAGTTTAAAGCCGGATTTGGATACAAAAAGATTTCCCAAGCTTTAAACATCTCAAGGAGCACTGTGCAAGCCATCATATTGAAATGGAAGGAGCATCAGACCACTGCAAATCTACCAAGACCCGGCCGTCCTTCCAAACTTTCTTCTCAAACAAGGAGAAAACTGATCAGAGATGCAGACAAGAGGCCCATGATCACTCTGGATGAACTGCAGAGATCTACAGCTGAGGTGGGAGAGTCTGTCCATAGGACAACAATCAGTCGTACACTGCACAAATCTGGCCTTTATGGAAGAGTGGCAAGAAGAAAGCCATTTCTCAAAGATATCCATAAAAAGTCTCGTTTAAAGTTTGCCACAAGCCACCTGGGAGACACACCAAACATGTGGAAGAAGGTGCTCTGGTCAGATGAAACCAAAACTGAACTTTTTGGCCACAATGCAAAACGATATGTTTGGCGTAAAAGCAACACAGTTCACCCTGAACACACCATCCCCACTGTCAAACGTGGTGGTGGCAGCATCATGGTTTGGGCCTGCTTTTCTTCAGCAGGGACAGGGAAGATGGTTAAAATTGACGGGAAGATGGATGCAGCCAAATACAGGAACATTCTGGAAGAAAACCTGTTGGTATCTGCACAAGACCTGAGACTGGGACGGAGATTTATCTTCCAACAGGACAATGATCCAAAACATAAAGCCAAATCTACAATGGAATGGTTCAAAAATAAACGTATCCAGGTGTTAGAATGGCCAAGTCAAAGTCCAGACCTGAATCCAATCGAGAATCTGTGGAAAGAGCGGAAGACTGCTGTTCACAAACACTCTCCATCCAACCTCACTGAGCTCGAGCTGTTTTGCAAGGAAGAATGGGCAAGAATGTCAGTCTCTCGATGTGCAAAACTGATAGAAACATACCCCAAGCGACTTGCAGCTGTAATTGGAGCAAAAGGTGGCGCTACAAAGTATTAACGCAAGGGGGCCGAATAATATTGCACGCCCCACTTTTCAGTTTTTTATTTGTTAAAAAAGTTTAAATTATCCAATAAATTTTGTTCCACTTCACGATTGTGTCCCACTTGTTGATTCTTGACAAAAAATTACAATTTTATATCTTTATGTTTGAAGCCTGAAATGTGGCGAAAGGTTGCAAGGTTCAAGGGGGCCGAATACTTTTGCAAGGCACTGTATATATGTGTATGTGTATGTGTATGTGTATATATATATATATATATATATATATATATATATATATATATATATATATATATACATATATATATATATATATATATATACATACGTATTTTTATTTTTATTTAATTTTTTTTTTTTTTATTTTTTCTTCATTATTAATCGTTGTTGGATTTTTTTATTTTTTTTTTCATTATTAATCGTTGTTGGATTTTTTTTTTTTTTTTAGATATATGTTCATGCATAAATAAAAAATGTGAATAAATAAAATGGTAATAAAACAAAAAAATAATATTTACACGACTTATAAACAGAAATATACACGGTTATGTCCTCAAATAACACTTTTTTAATAGTGTTGAACCCATTGCCTATCACTGAAAATGACTGAAAGATGTCCAATGTACAGTGCTGCTCAAAAGTTTGTGAACCCCCTCAACATTTTGGAATTTTCTATTATTTCAACCTGATTTCCTAATCAATCAATTCAGTAGTTTTTTTTTGTTTTTTTAACAGTTGTGTTGTCGAGACTAAATTAAAAAGAGTTTTCATCAACTGATGTAGGTGCAAAATTGAACTGTTTGGTCACAACCAAAACCGCCATGTCTGGCGAAAAGTCAACACTGCATACCACCAAAAGAACCTTCTCCCAACAGTGAAGCATGGAGGTGGGAATGTCAAGATCTGGGCTTGCTTTTCATCCTCAGGACCTGGACAACTCCACATAGTCCAGGGAATCATGAATTCTGAGGAATATTGTCAAATCCTAGAACATAACCTGACGCCATCTGTTTTGAAGTTAAAGCTTGGCAGAAGGTGGATCATGCAACATGATAATGATCCAAAGCATTCCAGCAATACAACCAAGGAATGGCTGAAAAAGAAGATTCGTGTTCTGGACTGGCCCAGTCAAAGTCCTGACCTAAATCCCATTGAAATGCTGTGGCGGGACCTGAAGCGAGCAGTTCATGCCAGACGCCCATCAAACCTCTCTCAACTGACTGCGTTCTGCAAGGAAGAATGGGCAAAAATCCCCCAAAGTAGATGTGAGAGGCTGATTAGTCACTACAGAAACCGTTTGGTTGAGGTAATCTCTGCAAAAGGAGGCGCAATATCCTATTAACTGAAGGGGTTCACATACTTTTGCACACATGATATCTGAGTTTTTCTTAAATCAACCACTTTTGTTAAATAAAGAATGACAATATAACTATTTCTTTTGTTTCAGTCCATTATTTGGAATGTCAGTATTGTGGATTTGGGTATAACTTAACATTTAATAAGGTTATTTTAGTTTTTTTTACAAAAAATCTGACCATCGCTGTGGGGTTCACAAACTTTCGAGCAGCACTGTATTTAAACTGGGAGGACTCGTTGTGAATGTTCATGTTTCGTTCATTCCATTTTGACCAGGAGGGCTAGCAGCGATCATTTGCTGACTACCTCTCCCAGTCAAAATGGATTGGACATCTCACTTCATCAATGACAGCCAGTGAGTGCCCTATAAAGGGCTACCCATCACTGATTGGTACTACTTGTTGAAAAATAGTATGTGGGCTTCTCTAGTGGATTCTCTCAGGTTTTTCAATCGATCACAACAGTTCTGGTTGTCTTGGAAGATATTTCGCCTCTCATCTGAAGAGGCTTCATTGGTTCATGCAACAAAGCTATGTAGGATAGCACTAACCTGACTTTAGGTATGGAAACTTTTAACTTCATTAATTTTTCCTTTTTATGCTCCGGATTTGTTAGTCCATCTTCCAAGACAAACCGAAATCTTTTGTTGCTATGGATAAGAATATTCACAGGCATCCTTCTATTGGTACGTAAAAAATGTCATACAGGCTTTAAATCCAGTATATATTTTTTTGTTTGTTATTTTTTTAGTTATTTTTTTAAATACAACATTTAAAAATATATATATATTAAAAAGGAATCATTTGCATTTCATTTATAACATTCCATCTCAGCACGTTTAATAAGAATCAATATTTTATTGAGGTGATAATTTTAAACTGCCTCATGTTAACGTGGCTTATAATATTAATTAATTAATATTTATTTAATTAATTAATTAATTAAAACCTTTAAGAAATACTTGAGCAAACGGCATAAAAAAAGATGTTCGTCATTGTTTTTTGCACTTTGAGAGCTTTGTGTGTGTGTGTGTGTTTTTTTTGTTTTGTTTTGTTTTTCTTAATCTGACTTTGTTTTTTTTAGTTTCATGCAAGCTCATTGGCTGCCATTAGCGTAGAATCCATAGATAGATGGGAGAGTTGGTGGTGAAGGATTAACTCTGCATTTTTGGGCATGTAAATTCATTTAACAAATGAACTGTAATTTCTGAGGCTAAAATTAATTAATTAGGTCAATGATATCGGTCACTCAACTAAACACTCAGTGTTGGGAAGGAACTCGTTTTTTTATGTGAAGAGCGACGCCGGCCTCTTCTGGTATACAATGTGTACTGCAAGGCATGTTTTTATTCTTCAGAGTGACTACACCATATGTTTTTTTTTTTTGTTTTTGTTTTTTTTTTTATTATTGTTGTGTGCGTACAATGGACCCAGTCAGACAAAAGGGTAACTTAAATAATTTGTAACGTATTTCATATGAATCTTTTTATTTATCTCCATTATTCTGGGAGAATCGATGGGAGTTATGACATAAATTGCACGGGTAACACTTAAAGGTGATAGAAGTTAGGAGGTCTGTCATTGTAGTGTTTGTCCACAGATGCTCAAATCTTATGGGAGCATTGATGTGTGTAAATAGTTTGTTGGGCCAGTGATCGTAACTTTTTGGCACCATTTTATTGCCTCTCATCAAAGATAGCATCACCTCATTGACTCAGTGCTCGCTTCTATGAGAGGTCAGCAGAAAGCAGCGGTCGTTGCCACTGAATGATTTGTTTCCGTGTCATGGGTAAATCGATAGGAGACACAGAATATTGTGGAGGAAGATTTCCGAGTCAATATTTTCCTAGCAATAAACAGCACCATGTATTTAATCTAGATGCTATTCCATATTTTCCCGAGGCAACATCAGAAGTGCAATGGGGCCTTTACATTGACAGTAGATGAGTTTTTATGCTTTTTCTCTCATGTTTTCCCACTGGAGCTCACCTCTTTGACTCTGCAGAATCATCAAGATGCCAATCACTGCGTGTGCTTGTTGGCAAAATGTACTATTGACTTATGCACTCGACTATGAATGCATACGATGTACATTTTTAAGTAATAGTTCTTTATGATGTACAAGTGCATTGAATCCTACTGAGAGATATTAGTAATGTATTGACCAAATATATTTTTCTAACAATTATTTTAGGTAGCAGTAGTATCAACGTGCACTGCATTACAGGGACGACTAACATTTTGACAAACTTATTTTGCTAAATAAGGTATGGTGTGTAAATATTTAGATGCACTTTTCTATTGTTTTTTTCTATTGTATTATACTATCAATGTCCACTGTAGTTGTTGATGTAGTTCGTCTTTCTTGTGTGAAATTTACATGTTTTTCCATGCATCTGTTTTCTCCAGGTACTCTGGTTTCCTCCCAAATCCCAAAAACATACATGGTAGGCTGATTGAAATCTCCAAATTTTCCATTGGTATGAGTGTGTGCAAAAATGGTTGTTTGTCACCTTAGCATACCTGTCAAGTTGTACGGTTTCGGCGTAATTTGTACAAGTGAGCACTGATTTTTAAATGTGTACGCCGTACGTTCAAAATCTGTACATTTTTCGCGCATTACGTTTTTTTTTCTCCGTTCGGATTTTGTCACAGTTTCGGCAATGAGACAATATGCGTTACTATCCGTGTTGGGAATGACGCCGTTATGAATAACGCCGTTACATAACGGCGTTATTTTTTCAGTAATCTAACTATTAAAAAAAAAGTTTTTTTTCAGTAATCTAACTAATTATTTTTTCCGCCGTTACAACGCCGTTACCATTACTGACGGTCAAAAGCGGTACATTACTTACTCTGAATAAACTGAAGAAACTACCAGCCGTAGCGAGTCTACTCTGCTCAGTTTATTTGTCATCCAAGACTTGGGGTGCGTTCAGGTTCGAGAATAGGGCACGTGTTTTGTTTTATTTTGTTTTGTGCTTTTTCTTAGCAAAGATATACCACACAGGACATGCTGGCACTCTGTTTCTTTAATAACACATATAACTTCAACATTAACAGAAACGTACGGCTCTCGGCAGGCCGTGTCTCTAACTCACTCCCGCATCATGTGAGCAAAACAATATTGGCGCCGTGTGCACTTTTGGGTGCCTCGGATAATTCTGTATCAGAATATTACAGCGTGTACTTCTTATGACTCCAGGCTGTTTGTCCCTGCTCATTCAATTAGACAATGCTTTCCAAAGCTTGCTAACGTTTCTGTGTTTGCTACACCTGAATGCTAGCCTCGTTCCCATCCCCCACTGTCATCCAGCAAGAATGCTGCTTCCATCTTGAGGACGGCAGACGCTTTGAGGGTGACAGGAGGAGTAGGCGGACGAGGCTACCTGAATGCACCACCTGGATAGATGCGATGGAAGTGATTGTGATTGGCTGAGGGCTAGAGTCATGTGTCATGGTAAGCCAATCAGAGCCTGTGTTTTCACACACAAACCGGAACAGCGCGTGTGGCAAACACACACATGCAAAACAGATGCAGAGGAATATGATGGCAAAGCATTCAGAGGAAAATTTGTCCATTACGAGGTGGAGATATAAACACTATTTCAAGTCAAAATACTTGAAGTACAGTAGGCTACGTCTACTTGACCAGTTGTCTCAGGGTGTGAGAGTTAGATTTAATTGATTAAACTCATTTTATATTGTTTACTGCTGATTGTTATTATACTGTTTACTGTTTATTTTTGTTGCACTTCAAGTGTAGGATAAATCTGTTGCTGGTGAGGTACAATAAATATTACAAGGTTCTATAACACAACTACCTGTCTGTTCTTCTTGATTCAACTGACTCGAATACTGCTCAGAAAATTTCAAATTCTTTGACATACAACAACTTCTTTATCAAGTAACGGAAATAATTACTTCCCTGGTAACTCGTTACTTTTACTATAGAGTAATTCAGTTACTCAATTACTTTTTGGAAGAAGTAGTGAGTAACTATAACTAATTACTTTTTTAAAGTAACGTGCCCAAGACTGGTTACTATGCGTTACTACGTTGGTTGAATGATGCGAGAAAAGTCAGAGACACGGAGAGAGAAGAGCGGGAGTGGGAAGGAGGAAAGACTTGTGACGCTGTTGCAAACGCGATGCTAGGCTAGGTGGCTCCAGTATTTCCTGACTGTAGCCGACAGCCTACAATCTACGCCCACTTGATGCTAAACTAGATGTCACATGCATATAGAACTAGTTGCGAAATGACAGACTCGGCGGCGTTGGTAAACAGCCTCCATCATAAAGAAGTAGACTTCTCAGAAAGGCTCTGTTTTAGTGAACCTTCCTAGCGAACCTAAGTAACTTTGTATCCAAAATACTCCTAAATCCGCAAAATCTTGACTTGAATCTATCTTTAAATGGTGAAACAGTTTTAAAACTTTCACATGTCGAAAGTAGACAGAAGGGAACTACTACAAAAACGGGAGCAATTTTAACAACTTTAACGGTTGATTCACAACATTAAATAACTTCCAAACATAAGAAAGGTTACTATGTTTTTTGTTTTGTTTTTTTAAAAAATGGAAAAAATAAAACATGAAAGGTAACACCAGTTACTTTTCCAAGTAACTTACTACTCTTACTAGTTACTAACTCAATTACTTTTTGGAAGAAATAATTTGTAATTGTAATTAATTACTTTTTAAAGTAAGATTAACAACACTTCTCATAAAGATGCAGTCTGCAGAATGAAAAGTGAATGAATGAATGAAATATTTATTGTCATCATCATCGGTACAATTGAAAATCATTGACAATTACAAAATGTGATATGATTTGCCCGAAGGAAGGAACCGAAGAAGAAGACAAAGGCAGATGGGAGGAAGCATATGCTTATCAGTTTCCCATCCCCCCCATACAGCTAAAGACGCACAATCAGACATGGTACAGTTACATACATCACATGGCCACAAACTGTACAATAACACAATCAACAATCTGGGTTTACAATAACTCAGCGTCCAGTCAAGCAGCTCGATTGCGGTTGTTGACACAGCAGTCTCTTGCACAAGTTTAGTGGTCTGAATTTCAGGGCGTACAAGGTTACGGCTTTGTCATGTCCCTGACATTCTAGCATCTATTTGCTGTGGGAACATTTTCTTGTGGCTATGTGTGTGGCAAAAGTGATTATGTGTTATCACAGCTGGTGTGAGTAGCGACTCAAAATGCTTTTCTTATAAGTCTCTTTAAAGGGTACATTCCTAAGGTACGCACACAAAGATCACTGTAACAGTTTCATCAGACATGAATGTATGAGGAAAATCAAACAACGTGTTGTACATATTTTAACCCAAGATTAATGTCTCCACAACAAAAGACATGCTTATTATTTGTTTTAAACAGTATCTTTTCCATATACTCCGTAAGCTGGACATTTGAATCAGGAGCTCGGTAGACACAGCAGATAATTATGTTTTTACAGTTGGGGATAAGGAGCTCAATTGTAATACATTCCAGGAGATTGTCAATCATAATTATTGCAACAGCCCCCCCCCCCCCCCCCCTTAGATGCCCGATTCATTTGTGCCATGTTATATCCGTGCAAATTAAAGTCAGAGCCTTTGTTATCTTTAGTAGATAATCCTTAATGTGTTCAAAGTTCTTGTAGAGACTCCTGCCGTTAAGTTTCAGCTTGCCGTCCACATCCACGGAGTTGTTATTCTGGTCCGCTGTGTAGTATTTACAGTTATCCAGCTATTGTAGAAGTTGTGGTCCAGATCAAGCTATTCATTTGGGTCAACATGGCACTCTTCAATCTGTTCATTCAGTTTTAATCGAAGTGTCGTTTCAGATGTCATTATTAATTTTCAAGTGGGGTCAGCTCGTCAAGACTCCTAATAGCTTTAATCTTCATATCTTGCATCTTGATAAGGATCCTGCAATCCGAGACCCAGGTGTTGGCTATTTTCCCAGCTTTCTTGAGCTGACGGGCTTTTCTTGCAATTTCGGCATTTCGGCGAGTCAAGTTATTCAAAAAAATTTTCGACCCTTTCAGGTGGAGGCGCTGGTTAAGCAGGGCAGTCTTGGTCTTGTGGTCTGCCAGCTTCATGAGCACCGTCGCCGGTCCTCTCCCCCCAGATGGGAGCAGAAAGCAGCGACAGATGTCCAGCGGTTCCATGTTTATTCCATACTCTTTCAGCTTAGCAATTGCCAGTTGCGCCACTGTATCACCTGGGCTAGGCGTCAGTTGTAATCCCGAAATGATGAGCTCATTTGCGCGTCGACACTGGTCGAGATCGTCAGCCAAAATTTCCAGCCTTTTGATGCGAACATCTCTCTCCTTGACCACCGGCTTGAGTTTCTCGTTTTCAGCGCGCATTAACTGGAGCTCTCTGACGATTTCTTGATTCTGGTTTTGAATGAAGCCAGTCAAGGAGACCTCCAATTTCTGTATGGAGGATTTTTTTTCATCCAAGTCTCCAGATTTCAAATTCTTTGGAGCCATACTGGGAGTCGAGCTTGCTGGCCCTGAGTTGGCCCTGAGCGCTTATCGGTTGAGATAAGTTGCTCTTGGGAGCTCGGAGGAGTGTGTCTGCACGCAGCTTGAGCTGAATCAAGAATGATGAAAGTGAAATGAATCAAGTGATGAAAGTGGAGATTTTATTCTGCCAATTTGTTGCCGAACACAATTTGCCTTTTGCTGATCACTTCTCGGAATTATGTTCCCTGACTCAAAGATTGCATCGGTAAGTTAATTTCATCAATTGACTTTTTTAATTTATAATTGGACACACTAATGAACTACCTTCAAGTCAAACTGAATTGCGAGCTCAAGTGCCATAATGTGCAGCCATCAAAAGACATGATAGAAATTGCCAAAAGTGCTACATACAATTACTAGTATAACAAAAGTCGCTGTTAAATTTTAGTTATCATGATGTAGCTGAAAATATTGGTTGTTCTTTGATTGCACCAGGTTATATGTGACAAAATTACCAATATTTTATTTTATTTTTTTAATTGAATTTTATTTTTGTTTCAAATTGAACGCTATATAAAACGTTATAAGATTAGGCACCAATTTGTAAGGGCATACGTCACTATTTGTAAAATTGCCAACAGCCTCTGGTTGACAGGTATGCAGGGACGCAACCCTTGTGAGGATAAACAGCACGGAAGATAAATGAATGAATGAATGAATATAATCTGGTACTACTCACCTATTTGTTGCTGGACTTCTTACAGTTATTAGTGTTACTGAAAAGGTTTTTTTATATTCAGTATGACAAGAGGTGCATGGAGTGCTGCTGAGTGTACCAAGTACACTTCTGGTGCTCTTCGGTGTGGGGATCAAAAAAGCTAATAATTTAAAAAAAACAGAGGCACTCGAGAAGTACAAAAATAAAAAGCCTTTATTCAGTCATAGCTTTGTACAAATTAAAAAATGCCGACATGTTTCGGCCGTGTAGGCTTTCATCAAGACAAAAAAAGAGATGAAGATTGAGATTGTAATTATTTCATCATGCACTACAAATAAAACACCCAAATGTGATTGAAACCAGACTATTTGTTAAAAAGCTCGATTAAAAACACTATTTACCATTAAGAAAATGCAACCATTTTACTCAGTCAACCAAATGGTACACGTCAGACACTTACAGAACTTATACACTGCAAGACTTTTTTTCTTTTCTTTTTTGAAGTCAAAGAAATGCAAATTCTTTTAAGCCAGTAGAGCAGGAGTTTCACTTCCTAGAGACAAAGTGCAAGCATCAATACCCACAAATGAGCAGCAAGTAAAGGCCTGTCAAAGCATCTCCAAGGGAAAATCTCCGTATTTGTTGATGTCCATTGCTTCCAGACTAGAGACGTCCTTCGCTCCCTCAAGGATTGATGCAACAGAGACGCAACAGAAGAGCCAACATTTATTGCTGTCAATGTGATACAGGCAAGAGAGCATTCCCCAATCAGATAATTAGATGGAGTCAGTGTGACATAGTGTAAAGTCGACCGTTATAATTGCTTTCAACACGTCAGGGGTGAGAAAGTAATGACTCACATTTATTCCATTTTAACCTTTTGGGGGTAAATTGTACTCTTCACACAAAACTTCCTTATGCTAATCCATAGTCACTTCCAGTGAGGTGTGGCTCCATATGACATAACAAATAGAACCTGTCATATGTTGGCGCAGTCTTACATTTTAAAAAAAAAATGATTTACCTTATTTTTCGGACTAAAAGTCGGAGTTTTTTTTTTTTTTTCATAGTTTGGCCACTGGTGCGACTTGTACTCTGGAGCGACTTACGCGTGAAATTATTAACACACTATAACATTTCATATGTTAATTTGGTAATTTGGAGTGACGCTGATGGTTTGGTAAACTTGTTAGCATGTTCTTTATGCTATCGATACCTCAATAAACTTAATAGCTATGTTAAATTTACATACTGGGCACGTTCTCAGTTCGTTGTTTATTTGTCATATACCACTAACATACATAACACTTATTCAGCCTGTTGTTCTCTATTCTCTTTTTTTGTTTTAAATTACCTTTCAAGATGACATGTTTGTTCTTGGTGTTGAATTTTATCAAATCAATTTCCCCCCAAAATGCGACTTATACTCCAGTGTGACTTATAGTCTGAAAAATACGGTACATGAAATATGTGTTGTAGTTAATGTACAGTGCTGGCCAAAAGTATTGGCACACCTGCAATTCTGTCAGATAATGCTCAATTTCTCCCAGAAAATGATTGCAATTACAAATGCTTTAGTAGTAATGTCTTCATTTATTTTGCTTGCAATGAAAAAACACAAAAGAGTGAAAACAAAATGAAATCATTGTCATTTTACACAAAACTCCAAAAATGGGCCGGACAAAAGTATTGTCACACTCAGCATTACACTTGGTAGTACAACCTTTAGACAAAATAACTGCGAAATTCCACTTCCGGTATCCATCAATGAAATTCTTACAATGCTCTGCTGGAATTTTAGACCAAGCTACTTTGGCCAACTGCTCCAGGTCTTAGATTTGAAGGGTGCCTTCTCCAAACTGCCATTTTCAGATCTCTCTGAAGGTGGTCTATTTGGATTCAGGTCTGGACTCATTGCTGGCCTCTTTAGAAGTCTCCAGAGCTTTCTCTCGAACCATTTTCTAGTGCTTTTTGAAGTGTGTTTTGGGTCGTTATCCTGCTGGAAGATCCATGACCACTGAAGGAGATCCAGATTTCTCGCACTGGGCCCTACATTACGCTCCAAAATTTGTTGGTTGTTTTCAGACTTCATAATGCCATGCACACGGTCAAGCAGTCCAGTGCCAGAGGCAGCAATGCAACCCCAAAACAGCAGGGAACCTCCGCCATGTTTGACCGTGGGGACCGTCTTCTTTTCTTTGAAGGCCTCGTTTTTTTCCTGTAAACTATGTTGATACTTTTTCCCCAAAAAGCTTTACTTTTGTCTCATCTGACCAGAAAACATTCTTCCAAAACGTTTTTGGCTTTCTCATGTAAGTTTTGGCAAACTCCAGCCTGGCTTTTTTATGTCTCTGGGTCAGAAGTGGGGTCTTCCTGCGTATCCTCTCATAGAGTCCCTTTTCATTCAGACGCCGACGGATAGTACAGGTTGACACTGTTGTACCCTCGGAATGCAGGACAGCTTGAACTTGTTTGGATGTTAGTCGAGGTTCTTTATCCACCATCCGCACAATCTTTCGTTGAAATCACTCGTCAATTGTTCTTTTCTGTCCACATCTAGGGAGTTTAGCCACAGTGCCGTGGGCTTTACACTTATTGATGACACTGCGCACGGTAGACACCAGAACATTCAGGTCTTGCAGCCTTGAGATTCCAATGCTTCCTCACAATTTTGCTTCTCAAGTCCTCAGACAGTTCTTTGGTCGTCTTTCATTTCTCCATGCTCAATGTAGTACATACAAGGACACAGAACAGAGGTTGAGTCTACTTTAATCAATTTTAACTGGCTATAAGTGTGGTTTAGTTATTGCCACCATCTGTTATGTGCCACAGGTAAGTAATATGTGCTGTTAATAACACAAATTAGAAAAGCATCACATGATTTTTCAAATGGTGCCAGTAGTTTTGTCCGGCCCAATTTTGGAGTTTTGTGTATTATATATATATATATATATATATATATATATATATATATATATATATATATTTTTTTTTTTTTTTCCCCCCCATTATCTTTTGTGTTTTTTCATTGCAAGCAAAATAAATGAAGATGTTACGACCAAAGCATTTGTAATTGCAATCATTGCATTGCAATGATAATGATTTAATCATGCAGGGCTGCCAATACTTTTGACCAGCACTGTATATACTGTATATTCAACTTACACCAGCTTAACATTGTCTACAATAGAAAATGGATGGCTGGACTGTGAAAAAGAACAATTATGTCATGCCGTCAGCCGTATCTCCATAAAAATGCTGACCTTTTAACCGACAAGAACTCCTGAGAGCCACACAAGTGGTTGCCTCTCTCTTCTGTGGAATAAAAGCTGCAGGTTAACCACAGCACTTGAATGCAAATTACAGTTCGACCCAATGAGACCCATTGGCGTTCTCTGTTCTTTGCTGTAGAGAGGGTTGTTTGCATTCAAAAAAAAAAAAGAAGGGAAAAAGCAATCGGTAATGTGTGCACAGCATGGATGTCAGCGTTACTAATAAATATGTGGGTGTCCACCTGTTGATCTTGAATGTAATCAACTTTTTGTTCATCCATCCATTAATTTTCAGATCTGTTTATTCTGGTAAGGGTTACAGGGTGCTGGAGCCCTCTCCAACTGACATCAGGTGAAAGGGGGCCAACACGAACTGATCGCCAGTCAGTCAGTGTTTTTTTTTTTTTTTTTTTTAAATCCTCAATATAAATGGAAAATGAAATATGCATGGACAATATATGATTCGGTACGTTTGTTTTTGTCTATGTGCTATTTGCACCTTCAAAAATAAAATCATAAGTAACTCAGCCATACTTCAGGGCTTTTTCATTTCACTTGAGTCATTCACTACCTGATTGCCATTTAACACAGGTGGGGTCTTCAAAGCTAGAGCCTTGCCTTGGCCTCATTTATATACAACAGCTACACAGGGGGTAGTGCAAATACCACCTTACACAGGCATTACAAAAGGAGACCTTTAAATCCAAGAAAATGAGGCATTATACCATACTTACTTTACATACATTAGCTGTTATTTACCAAAGATGAGTAGTACATTTCTGTGAAACTGCGAGGATTCAACACAAAATGTCTTTTAACCTTTTCACGCAAGAATTATGATTTTTTTTTTAACCCCTTACTGGACACTCATTTTAGTCATTGGCTGCCATTGACAGCAATAGACGCTAAGTCCATTTTGAGTGGGAGGAACGAATGAACATTCAATGGCACTCAAATTTGAGCATTCGCAGCCAGTCCTCAATTGTTAAAACAATTGGATGTCAATCCCCAATGGAGTGAGTTAAATACTAAGAAGAAGATTACATCTCCAATGCATTTTTTTTTTTTTTTTTTTTTTTTTGTCTCTCTATTGGTACATTCCATTCTGGCGGTCTACTGACTTGTGGCAACCTGGACGAAGAGGAAGAACTGATTTCGTAATTGGTTAATGGTGAAAGGCGGGACATCTGTTGTAAACACGATATCAAAACAATAACAAACTTGCGGGTGGCAAATCATCTTTTAAAATTGGAAAATCTCGATTTAACCATTGAGAACCGTTTTAGAAGTATTTCCAAAAAACATGTTTCTTTTATCCCAGTTAACAGACGGACATTAAATAAACGTTGATTTTTTTCATCAAAATCATCAGTATGGTTGACATCGAAATTTTCCACAACATCTGGTAGCTATTGAGTTCGTCTTTTATAGCTACCGGGAAATATGATTGAAAAGTCATCGAATTATGGATGAGCAGGAGTTTTGGTCGAAAAATAGTTGTGTTCTTGGTTGACCGGGAAGACAGCGACTCACCTCGAACGAACTCCACTGGAAACGCCTCATTTAAGGACAGCCATATTTAAAAGTAAGATCGCTGCATTTTTTTCAGAGCCTTTAATATCAATGATGTCTTACGGTAGAAAGAACCGCGTTTGTCATTACTACTTGTACTAGTATATAAAACCCTTTGCCTAAAACACTGTGACAAATTTGCCAAAATTGTAAGAAAATGTGCATTTGCTGTGATTGGCATTCAAGCGAAGACCTACTTAGCTTGGATGTTAGCTAAGTAGAAGTTCAGGCAAACTTAAATTCCTTTCCAATTAAAGTGCTAAAATCGCTAGATATCACACAACTGAGCCTAGTCTAAATTAATTTATTGAACACAAAGACAGTGCGGGCATTTTCCCATTGTAGCTAGCTCTGTTCCCATGTAGCCGTAATTTGGTTTGAGATTGGTTGCACTTCCCCTCAAAATACTGAAGTATGATATCTGCTTAAATTCCATGATATGAATGAACTTTGAATGCTGTTTTGTTTGTATTCATCAGATTCATTAAAGAGGCAGACTGAAATGGACATCTCAGAATATGCATTGGTTGCTGTTGTGCAGAAGTAGCTTGGCTATGCCCCAGACCGCGTTTTTTTTTTTTTTTTTTTTTTTTAATTTCATTTCATTCCAGGCAGTTACATTCATCTTCACAAATACAGATCTTTGCTTTCAAGAAACAACAGAGACAAAAAAAAAAAGACACAAAACAAAACAAAACAAAATGCCTGAAAGGGAGTGGGACGAAGAAAACTTATTAAATCCCACCCCGATTTCTCAATAATCATCAAAATAAATAACTATTTTCCTGCAACCTGTTTCTGTTTAGTTACATAGAATACATCCTTCCCTGACACATGTAACGGGAGGGCCGAACCCTCAATATCGATTCCCTTAGTCAAAAGAGAGAAAAACAAGAACAACAAACCCAAAATATGTGTATATATATATATATATATATATATATATATATATATATATATATATATATATATATTTATATATAGATATGTGTGTGTGTGTGTGTGTGTGTGTGTTTGTGTGTGTAAATATATACAAATACACACACACTTATATTGCGTATATCCATACCAGTATGGTAAAAAGACCTACATAAACAGTGATGTACATTTAAGACCCTTCCTGAATATACTTAGACCAAATTAATTGTTTATAATGAAATTTAAATATGTGAATATTTTTACACTCTCTTAGTGATGAACTCAGATTGTACCATAATTTAACTCCTCTTACAGACACACAGAAGCTCTTACGAGTCGTTCTAAATCTAGGAAGTACGAACTCCCCGTAAGCTCTTAAATTGTGAGCTCTTTCACGAATGGTGAAATGTGTTTGTAACTTTGCGGGTAATGTGTTGTTGAAAGCTTTATATAGAATTATGGAAGTGTTGTAATCGACTAGGTCTTGAAATTTAAGCAATTTAGATTGAAGAAATAGTTCATGGGTGTGATCCAGAAATCCAGTCTTATGAATGATGCGAACTGCTCGTTTCTGTACTATGACTAAAGGATTTGTCGTATTGCGATAGGTATTCCCCCACACTTCCACACAGTACGTAAGATATGGGAGAATCAAGGTACAGTACAGAATACGGAGTGCATTGTGATCAAGATATATTTTAACTTTGTTCAAAATTGAAAGGCTTCTTGAAATTTTGGTTTTTATATGTCTGATGTGGGGTCTCCAAGACAGTTTGTCATCAATTATAACTCCCAAAAATTTATTCTCACTAACATTTTCAATTTGTATACCTTCAATACTAAATGTTGGTTCTGTATCAATTTTTGCATTCCCAAAAACCATTGCTTTAGTTTTACTTATATTCAATGATAATTTATTTATATCCATCCATTCTTTAATCAAGTTTAGTTCCCTGTTCACGGTAGTTACAAGTTCAATGTAACTATCACTACTGTAAAAAATATTTGTATCATCTGCGAAGAGAATGAGTTTTATAACTTGGGATACATTAAATATATCATTTATATACAAAGAGAAAAGTTTAGGCCCCAACACTGACCCCTGTGGAACCCCACATGAAATACCTAGTTTATTTGATGAATAAGAGCCGATGTTGACATATTGCTCCCTGCCTGTTAAATAACTTTTCACCCAGTCCCCAGCTACCATATTTTTCTAATTTTTCAAGTAAGATTGAATGATTTAATGTGTCAAAAGCTTTCTTGAGGTCAACAAAAATCCCAACCGCATATTTATTCTGGTCAAGTGCATTAGTAATTCCCTCTACTGCCTCAATTATTGCCATTGAAGTAGTTCTATGCGTTCTAAACCCATATTGTCCTGCATTTAGTATTTGATGTTTCTCTATGAACTTTTCAAGTCTAGAATTAAAAAGTTTTTCTAAAATTTTTGAAAATTGTGGCAATAGAGAGATTGGTCTATAATTTGTGAAATTGTGTTTATCGTTGCTCTTGAATAATGGTATTACTCTAGCAATTTTCATTTTTTGAGGAAAACAACCAGACTGAAGTGATAAATTACAGAAATATGTTAAGGGCTTTACAATGGAAAATATAATCTTTTTTACTACTAACATGTTAATATCATGATAATCCACAGATGACTTACTTTTACATTTTAACACAATATTAATAATTTCCTTGTCGTCTGTACATGTGAGGAACATCGAAGATGGATTTCTTATAATCGTTTTGTGACAGTTATTAACAGTATGGCATGGAATTTCAGCAGCCAACTGAGGGCCAACATTTGTAAAAAATTTATTAAAACCATCAACGATATCATTCATGTTATGGATGTTCCCATATCCATCGGTAAAATAATCAGGATATGATCGAGCTGGAGATCCTTGTTTAATTAAATGATTTAGTGTATCCCAAGTTGCTTTCATATTATTTTTATTAGCATGTAATCTTTTTTTATAGTACACTTGTTTACTTGTTCTAATGATGTCCGTCAACTTATTTTTGTATGTTTTATATCTCTGTTCCGCCTCTTTTGTTTTTGCTTTGATGAACTGTTTATATAAATTATTTTTCTTTTTGCAAGCATTCATAATTCCTTTTGTGAGCCAAGGACTTTTTGTCTTTTTTTCCTTGATACAATATTCTTTAACAGGACAATGTTTGTTGTATAAGAAGGTAAATATATCTAGAAAAGTATCGTAGGCACGATCCGCATTGGATTCACTATAAACCGGGCTCCAGTCTTGCTGTGCAAGACTGTAATTGAAGGCATTTATTGTTTCTTCATTTAATATTCGCTTGGCTATAGTAACCACTGTATCTTTTTTTATCTGAAGATCACAATCATATATGGCAAAAACCGGTAAGTGGTCAGTTATGTCACATAAAATCAGGCCACTATTGACCTGACCATCCATGACATTGGTAAATATATTATCTATAAGAGTGGCACTGTGTGATGTTATTCTACTTGGTTTTGTTATTGTTGGGTATAAAGATGAACTATACATTGTGTCAGTGAAATCATCAATGCTTTTGAGTTTGGTTGGATTTAATATGTCAATATTAAAATCCCCGCAAATGAATAACCGTTTTTGATTCACAGATGAAAACAATTTCTCTACCCAACAATTGAAGTTATCAATACTTGAACTAGGTGTCCGATATATGCAACTGATTATAACATTTTTCTGTTTTTCATTTTTTATCTCAATCGTTAGACATTCAAATATTCCATCAACAGCTAAGGTCATATGCGTTACAACATTAAATTGTATAGACTTGTGTATAAATAAGGCTACCCCACCCCCCAGTTTGTTCTGTCTGTTCATATATCTGAATTCATATCCATCCAACCAAAAATTTATACCTTTGTCAATGTTAAGCCAGGTTTCAGATATGGCAATAACACTAAATTGGCAAGAGAATTGTTCCAAGTATTCCTTAATGGACCCAAAATTCGTATACATACTTCTACTATTGAAATGTATTATTGACAGCTTGCCCTTTGTTTTGATATTTGTTCCATATTGTTCGTAAGAAAAATAATTACAATTTATAACAAAGGAAGAAAAAAAATTGTATTCAGGGTCTATAGAGATATCTTGATCTGCTGTGTTGTACTCACTATATGTTTCCAGTTCCATTTGTTTGTGATGGAAGATTGACTTCAACCTGTCCATGTTATATGATTGATATTCTCAGTGCATGCTGTCAGTTGTACTTGTCTAGATCTTCCATGCTCTTCACGATCAGTACCTTGGCTTCCTCTGGTGTCCCGTTCAGCTTAACGTAGATCTTACAGTTTGTTACCCATGTGTGTTGTATTTTACCTTGCTTTTTCAGTTGTCTTGCCTTCCTCGCGATGTCTGCGTTCCTTCGTGTCAGATGTTCATTAATGAAGACGTCTGTGCCTTTTAATTTGCGTCCTTGCCTCAACAGTGCCACCTTATTTTTTCGATTAATGAATCTCATAATGACGGCTGGTGGTCTGTCGTTGTTCCTGGGTAGGGGATGACACGCCTCGATGTGCTCCAGGTCCATTTCTATCCCCTTGGATTGGAGGAAGGATGCCACCTGTAGCTCCACCGAACCCGTCTCCTGGACGCTTGGCTCCCCGATGTCCGCGGTCAACGCACGCGCGTAAGAGCGCGGCTTGATTTTTATGCCAGTGATGACCACATCATTCATTCGGGTGTACTGCTCTAGGTCTTCCACCCTGCGTTCGAGGTCCCCAATTCGTTTGTCTTTTTCGGCATTCTGGAGGCGTAGTTGTTTAACTTCCTCCAGAAGCCCCAACAGCTGCTCCTGCTGCGTTCTGACAGCAGTCACTTCTTCGATCAGAGAGTTGAGGGAGGTTTTAATATCGTCGACCTCCTCCGAAGCCGGTGTTGGGCCTCTCTTGGGTGGCATACTGGCGTGTATGTACCCAGAGGCGACAATTTTCCAGCTGCGGCGCAGCCAAGCGTGACCTCGCTAGCGGCTAGCGTCGTGATCGTGGGAACGAACACGAAGCGCGGCGATCGAGTCCTCCAGTTCGCCCTGTCGTCGTTCGTGCCTTTCCTAACTTCGAAAGTGCCTTTCTTAAAGTCGAAACTTTCTCCTTGAGCCTGATGCAACCTCCTTGTATTGGTTGGTGGCAAGGTTCGCAGTGAAGCTCTTCAGACTGAAGAAGAGGCTTAAGTTTGAAATATGTTTACTAAGCGTTTTTTTATAATAATTTGAAATCTAGAAAAGTTTTTATTTTTATTATTCATTTAGTATAGTATTATCTATCAGCCTAGCTGTTTCTTCTGTCTGTAAATAAAGCAGGACCTCTAAATAAAGACACCTTTGAAAGCAATAATAGCGTCATGGTTGAAAATAAAGGAAAACAACATTGATTCAGCGTTGTTCCAATATTATTAATAATCGAAAAAACTTTCCAGTTTTCAACTTTGAAACAACATTAACTGAGGGTGCAAAAGTGATGACAAATCAACATCGGGTGTCAACGTTGATTCAACGACATAAGATCCAGAGCGGAATGTTGATCCAACATCTTTTCAACATCGGTCTGCTCAAGGGCGTAGGTTTGGTCTTAATATTGGTAGGGGCCACATAACAGCATAATCTGCATTTACACTTTTTGCTGGGGACAGGACATTAATAAGACCAAACATATTTGGTGAATGGGGGTCAGTGCTACATATCTCACCAATCTGAACCTAAATCATTGATAGTCAAAATGATTAATGCAAAATAAATCTGTATTGACCCATACTAACTTTCACACTGAAAATTTATAACATCTTATAATTTTTGTTAAATCTATTCATTCATTCATTTTCCATGCCGCTTTTTTTCCCTCACGAGGGTCGCGGAGGTGCTGGAGCCTATCCCAGCTAACTATGGGCAGTAGGCAGGGGACACCCTGAACTGGTTGCCAGCCAATCGCAGGGCACAAGGAGACATACAACCATTCACGCACACAATCATACCTACGGACAATTTAGAGTGTTCAATCAGCCTACCATGCATGTTTTTGGGATGTGGGAGGAAACCGGAGTTCCCGGAGGAAACCCACGCAGGCACGGGGAGAACATGCAAACTCCACACAGGAAGGCCAAAGCCCGGGATTGAACCCTTGATCTCAGAACTGTGAGGCTGACGTGCTAACCACTCAGCCACCGTGCCGCCGTGTTAAATCTAGTCAAATAATTTTCTCCATCTTTTTTTGAGTGTTAAAGGCTAGTTAACAGATTAATGCGTCAGATTCTTCCACTTCCACTAAATATTACTATTTGTTAGTATTGGGCTTATACATGTAAAAGTTGGTCATTTTTCACCTAAATCAAGAAAAAAATTCTCTTTCAAATAGGGCTGCAGCTATCGATTATTTTAGTAGTCGATTAATCGATAAACCATTACTTCGAATAATCGAGTAATCGGATAAGGAACATGAAAAATTAAATTACCTGAGCTTAGCCTCAAAAGGTATAAAAAATAAATGAGGCTCTTTGTACAACAAAATAACAATTGGCTAACTTACATCGCAAAAGTCCGCTAGTTTAAATGCTACAAAATGCTAACTTATTTACATTGCTCTTAACAAACGGTTCAGACACACACTCCCACGAAAATTAGGTTAAATAAAGCTATAAACTAAATTACGAATGCATTAAAAAAAATTAGCTCAAACAAAATTTAGCTTAGTTGGTCTTAACAGGGAGCACCTGAATTCAGCCATGTGAGAAGGCAGTATATCCACTCAAATCAACAAAAAAGTCACTTTAATTGAATGAATACTCGAAGCAGCAAAATTGAATTTGAATGTTTTTTCTAATCGAATACTCGAGTTAATCGATTAATCGTTGCAGCACTACTTTCAAATAATGTTTTGAAAAATATTCTTGAATTGAGAACATTTCTGACAAGTTTTTGAGATTAAATATACAAACTTTTTGCTTAAAATAAATTTTAAGCTTATTTTCAGCTAGCTGTTCTTAGTTCAAGAAATCTCTGAGTAAAATCGACTCCGAAGCAATGTAGCAGTAGCAAAATTAGTGGAGTGGCCCCCCCCTCCACAACATTGACGTCTTGTTACATTACTTTTAGTGGCTGCTGCTGGCGGAAAATAACTTCTAATATCCCTCGTCTTTGAAGAGGGGCGGGGGAGGCGGCATGTTGTATTTCTGTCTGGCTTTGAATGGGTGTGTGTGTGGGGTGTGGGGGGGTTTCAAGTCCTCAGCCAATCAAACGTGCATTTGAGGGTGGAAAATGGGCTGGCACGTTCAGCGAGTGAAAAGGGGTGAGTGTAAGTCCGAACATAATGAAAGTACTGTAATTCACTTAACAATGGTAGCATCAATTCTATTCTTACAACATAGAGGAAGACAATCTAAATGACCTATATAACTGAAGTCATTATATAATGCAAATAAGGTTGCTTAAAAGTTGGTGGGGATAATTTGAGCATCCTGAAAAGTTGGTAGTGTTATGTCCCTACCGTCCCTACGCAAACCTAGGCGCTTCGGTCTGCTATCTGGGATGTCTATTGAAATATTAGGCCCATTTAATGAATAATTGAAGTGCAAGGAGCATAATGCTCCTTTAAATGTGTGTGAGTTTTTTGTGTTTTATTTATTTATTATTTATTTATTCTATTAAAATAGGGAGGGGGAAAAAAACTTTGAATGGTTGACCAGTTTGGTGACACCTGCACCTAAAGGGTTAAAATCCATTCTTGAACTCACCACGGTTTGTAAAAGCAAACTCATTGTTCATATATTTAGGAGCCTTTAATAAAATGCTAAATAATTTTAATGTTTAAATAATATGGCATTGTTGTGAGCTAGTCAGTGAGTCCTCCTACAGGCGGATGGTGGTGTGTGAAGATGAGCGTATTGGGGTGAGGGGAGGAGGAGGGGGACTCTCCAGGCTCTACACAGGCTGCCATAACGCGGTTAAGCTCAGGCAGCTGGCGCATCCTACCACGTAGATATGACGCAAATATGATCACTTGCACGTTTTGACAACATTTTTCATCGTTTCGCCCGTGTCTTCTCTGTATTCCCTAAGGATAACAGCCACAACCCGAATGCGTATATACGGAACCAGAAGTACCATCATCCTTCCCTGCCGACTGAGGCGAGGTCATGTTTCACGGTAAGATGCGGAGAACGTGATCGCTGCAAAACAAGCGATGGGTATTTTTGTCTACATATATTATTTTTTAATTCTACCCGTCTCCACTCGCTCCACGTAGCAACGCTAACATCTCGAGTAGATATAGCGTCAAGGTAGCAGGCATCGCCACGGATGTTGTCATCAGCGCTGCCATTCCTTCAGATGTCGGCGTGGAAGGAAATAGGTTAGTGGAGCAAATCAGATGATTTCCAACATTGCTTTAAATAGACAAGACAATATAATACAAGGGACGCGGAAATAGTCTGTAGGTGTAAGATGTGCGCTTGTCTAGACAGGACTAGAAAGGGATGGGGATGAAGAGGGTTTGGGGGTGCGTGTAGATTGTAACACGTGATCCAGTGTGCACACAAGTGAGGCCTGTAGGCTGCGTTCATAACAACGTGATGGAGCCTTAAAACATGACATGATTTGAGCATAAACAGACCTTGACTCTTGGGGCAGGGGGGCACAACATGTTGATGACCCCGAAACGTAGTGTCAGCAATGAAATTAACTTACACGAATATATACAGTGGGGCAAATAAGTAGTCAACCGCTAATTGTGCAAATTCTCCCACTTGAAAATATTAGAGAGGCCAGTAATTGTCAACATGGGTAAACCTCAACCATGAGAGACAGAATGTGGGGGGAAAAAAACAGAAAATCACATTGTTTGATTTTTAAATAATTTATTTGCAAATCATGGTGGAAAAAGTATTTGGTCAATACCAAATGTTCATCTAAATACTTTGTTATGTACCCTTTGTTGGCAATAACGGAGGCCAAGCTTTTCACAGACTGTTGCTGGTATTTTGGCCCATTCATCCATGCAGATCTCCTCTAGAGCAGTGATGTTTTGGGGCTGTCGTTGAGCAACACGGACTTTCAACTCCCTCCACAGATTTTCTATGGGGTTGAGATCTGGAGACTGGCTAGGCCACTCCAGGACCTTGAAATCCTTCTTATGAAGCCACTCTTTTGTTGCCCTGGCTGTGTGTTTGGGATCATTGTCATGCTGAAAGACCCAGCCACGTCTCATCTTTAATGCCCTTGCTGATGGAAGGAGATTTTTACTCTAAATCTCTCGATACATGGCCCCATTCATTCTTTCCTTTACATAGATCAGTCGTCCTGGTCCCTTTGCAGAAAAACAGCCCCAAAGCATGATGTTTCCACCCCATGCTTCACAGTGGGTACGGTGTTCTTTGGATGCAGTTCAGTATTCTTTCTCCTCCAAACACGAGAACCTGTGTTTCTACCAAAAAGTTCCATTTTGGTGTCATCTGACCAAAACACATTCTCCCAGTCCTCATCTGGATCATCCAAATGCTCTCTAGCGAACCGCAGACGGGCCTGGACGTGTACTTTCTTCAGCAGGGGGACACGTCTGGCAGTGCAGGATTTGAGTCCCTGGCGGCGCATTGTGTTACTGATAGTAGCCTTTGTCACTGTGGTCCCAGCTCTCTGTATGTTATTCACTAGGTCCCCCCGTGCGGTTCTGGGATTTTTGATCACCGTTCTTGTTATCCTTTTGACGCCACGGGGTGAGATCTTGCATGGAGCCCCAGATCGAGGGAGATTATCAGTGGTCTTGCATGTCTTCCATTTTCTAATAATTGCTCCCACAGTTGATTTCTTTACAGTTTACACCAAGCGTTTTACCTATTGCAGATTCAGTCTTCCCAGCCTGGTGCAGGTCTATTTGTCTCTGGTGTCCTTCGACAGCTCTTTGGTCCTGGCCATAGTGGAGTTTGGAGTGTGACTGACTGAGATTGTGGACAGGTGTCTTTTAAAAACAGGTGCCGTTAATACAGGTAACGAGTGGAGCCTCGTTAGACCTCGTTAGAAAAAGTTAGACCTCTTTGACAGCCAGAAATCTTGCTTGTTAGTTGGTGACCAAATACTTATTTTTCACTCTAATTTGGAAATAAATTCTTTAAAATCAAACAATGTCATTTTCTGTTTTTTTTTCCTCCACATTCTGTCTCTCATGGTTGAGGTTTACCCATGTTGACAATTACAGGCCTCTCTTATCTTTTCAAGTAGGAGAACTTGCACAATTGGTGGTTCACTAAATACTTATTTGCCCCACTGTATACTTTGCGCCAAGATCATCATTCATTGAATATGGTACGCACGCCAGTGTCGTGCCAATGTAGTTACCCTTGTCAAAAATTGTATCCCCTGTGCGGAGACACTGCGCTGCACTGATTTGCTTGATTTCCGTGTTTTGTGGATGTACCCAGATAGCAGACCGGCATTGTATAAAAGTTAATTTTCCATCAAAATCATCAGTATGGTTGACATCAAAATTTTTGACGCGAAGTGACGTTGAAACAACGTTGTTCTATGGTATGTCAGGTGACGGTTGGGTTAACATTGTTTTATAGTTGATGAACTTACAGTAATGTTGACAATAGGGGTGTGACAAAATATCGAAATGGTGATATTTCGTAATACTTGGTATCCCAAAATGTTATCGATATGCTCCTGCCAAGAACCGAGGTATCGTTTTAAAAATGTGTCTCTGTTTAAAATTTAAAAAGGAACCAACAAGTTACTACCAGAATCTTCCACCACAATAGCGTCTCAGTTGACGCCACGGGGTGAGATCTTGCATGGAGCCCCAGATCGAGGGAGATTATCAGTGGTCTTGCATGTCTTCCATTTTCTAAGGCTGCATTGACAGTGCTCGATGCCCAAACCATTTAGACAGGGAATGTTTGTTCATTCAAAGCAAGAGCATTCACAGTTATTCTGTCCGATTTTCAGGGCATTTACAGGTCATTTCCTGTTGAGTTTGAGTCACTGCCTATTCATTTGGGTGATTCCGAGGTCACTTTCTGTTTTGTAACTCAAAATAATCAGGAAGCGACCCATAAAATACCCCAAAGTCAACAGGTAGTAACTGAAAATCAACTGGCCCAAAATTACCTCATTGCCTGGCATTGGCTGTCACTGACGGCCATAGACGTCCAATCCGTTTGAAGTGGGAGGGATGGCAACGAATGAATGTTCATTCGCTGCCATCCCTCCCACTTCAAACGGATTGGACGTCTACTAGTGATAAACTCATTCCAATTCACAGCAGAAGCTTGTTTTTCTGTTCATTAGTTGTTTGTAGAATATCCTAAAATGATTTCCTGACCAATGCATCCAAAATCGTTGTATCACCATATCGTCAGATCATCGTTATCATGAGCTTTGTATCGCAAATCGTATCGTATCGTGAGGTAACAAGAGGTTCCCACTCCTAGTTGACAAATAGTTGATTTATGATTGACCGGGAAATATGATTGAAAAGTCATTGAATTATGGATGAGCGGGCGTTTTGATCGAGAACATAACATTGATTCAGCGTTGTTCCAATATTATTAATGATCGAAATGACGTTTAGGTTTTGTAAGGATTTCAACGTTGAAACAACATTCATTGAGGGTGCAAAAGTAATGTTTATTCAACAATATAAGATCGACAGTGGAATGTTGATCCAACATCTTTTCAACGTCGGTCTGCTATCTGGGTAGTTATCTACGAGGTTTAAAAAAAAACAAAAAAAACTTACGTGCTGAATGTAAAAAAAAAGGCAATGTTTTACAGTTTCACCCGTAGGATGACCTACAACTGTTATTACTGTAATTCAAGACCTGTTTGGAGTTTCTCCAGTTTAGTAAACGTTAATGTCCAAAATATATAACTGCGCTTCTTTTCTGGCTTCAATTAATGAAGCCGACGTAACTACATTGGCAAGACATTGGTGGTGGCTCTGTTGTAAAATTAGCGTCTTTAGTGGGGCAAATTGAAACTCTGCTCACCATTTTGGCGGTGCTCTCTGGCGATTCATGGTCCAAATTTTCAATCCTTGGTTCTTGCTCAGTAGTTGTTGTCGCTTTTGAAATCTTATATTTGAAAAAATTACGTATATCCATCTTGCCTCTTCGGTTCTCGGGTGGTTTTGACTATGCAAAGCAAATGACCGTCTAAGGTGCTAGTCACATGATCTGTTCGAAAAATAATTTTGACCCATTATAAAACTTTTAAAATCTTTTTTTGTTCATTTCATTCATTTTTGTGTTTAGTTTATTGCTTTAAAACTTCTATAGACAATATTTTACCAGAAAACTTTTAAAATCATATATAGGAAACATGCAATGCAATGCAATGACACTTTTTGGCCACCGAGGGGCCTGGCCCCCCGCCACCCCCCTTAACTCCGCTTATGGATTTGAGGTTTTAGAAAACTCCCATAATATAACTGACCACTCCATTAGGTACACCTACCCATTCACTAGCATAGTACAAAGCAAACACACCTTTGCTCAATTTGGAGTGACACTGTCAGATGGTAGATCATCACCAAATTTTATTGTCTTGACTGTTTTGAATGTTTGTCGTTGAGTGATGATTAATTAAACTAGTAGAAATAGACAGTGGAAAGCACATTTGCTGCCCCAGTTGTGGGTTCAAATCTAAAGTTATATGTTCATTATGTTGATATTTTCCTCGGGTAGTCAAATTTCCTCTTGCTTTCGGAAAACAATGTAGGGCAGCAGCTATCGATTATTCTAGTAGTCGATTCATCAATGAACTAGTTTATCGAATAATCGAGTAATCGGATAAGGGACATGAAAAATTAAAATATCTGAGCTGAGCTTCAAACGGTATAAAAAAATAATTAAATAAGGATTTATGTACAACAAAAGAATAATTCGCTAACTTACAGGTAATACAGGTTGTCATGCATTGACTTGGGTACTCTTCCATGAGGGTGATACCTGAGTTCAAAGCTTACAAAATCGAGCTAATTAGCTCCTGAAAGCCAATCGTCTACCAATATTCACAAATATGGAGGGGTGTGAACGTCACAAGGGGCCTCTGAAAGGGTTGACAATTTAAAAGAGGTTGCAACTTAATGAATTTATCCCTGACGATACATTCCCAGTGAGCAGAGTCATCTTAAAGAGTAGGAGAAAATTGCTCGTCACCAAGATAAAATATATGTATAGCTACGCCACGCACATACAAATAAAGCTCAACATATACATTATTTTTTTATCATCAACTTACCTACAAATATACTTGACAGCCAGCCATTCGTATGAATGCGGTCCGTCCTCATCGAAGCCATGTTTGGAACTAACCGACGCTCCATAACCCGGAAAACCCGGAAGTAAAATCGTATAATGGATCCCTATGGGAGTGTCGCGACTCTTTTTATATGGCTCTGCCCTCTGCTATTGGATGCGTTGTTGACGTCAGCGTGGCGACGCTGTGAAAACAGAACAAGTCTCTATTTATGGCCTCGCCCCTTTGTGAAAATTCACTCAAAACTTTCCGAAGGACCAAAGAATGTCCAAAATGACGGCTGCCACTCACTTTTGCTGAGAAGTCCCCTCCCACATACACAGTGAATGGGTTGCCGCTGAACCCTTCACAATAGGCTGCCGCTAGTTTGAAACGGCCTTGAAGCTAAGCATTATTTTCTTTCAAAAAGACAGAATTTTGTCTATGAACTACATTCTTATAAGATCAGCGGTGACTGTTGTAACTGTATCCTGACATGAGGAAGATCATTCATGAATTATAAATTGCTCATAACCTCATTCACAACAAACGACGTAACCTTCATTTCCTGTCCTCTGTTTAGGCAGCCTAGATTAAAAACTGAGTCAGATGGCACCCCCTCCGCTCCTGCGTGGCCCACTTCCTGAAAGTCCTTGGGAATATAAGTGCGCTAATGTTAGACCCACGACGTAATCTAAAGACTCATTTCATTTATTAGATCAGTATCCTATTATCTCAGTTAGACAGGAAATTATGTTGATTATGTCAAAACATATCCAAATTGAGTTGACGTATAAGTGGCTTATCAGTTTGAGGTCATTTTATAGCACAATAATGAGAGCGATGAATAGATTAAACAGCACATGATACTTAATAAGGCACATCGGTACAATCTTATGTGATGCAGTGCAAGAGCCGTATCAAAATATCTGTCAATGCAAAATTTATAATACAAATTTTGAGAAGCTTCATTTCAGTGATAGTAATTAATATGATGAGCAACCACAATAATACAAATCCATCCATTTTCTATAGCAGTGATTCTCAAAGTGTGTTCATAGGCGCCCTCCAGTGGTATACAAAAGAAAGACGTTTTAAGATAAGTATACAGTATTTGCATCTAGCTATAATTCTAAGTGCTATAATTAAATCATAACATTTAAGTGAATAACTATTTATGAGTAGTTTTATTTTTCTTAAAATTTAGTACAGTTAAAACATTCAAACTGCCTAATGTTATAGTGGCCCCAAGAATGTCAAATATACTTTTTAGGAATATAACGTCTTTCTTGTGTTTGAGAAACTATTAGGCATTAAACTATTCTGTTTTCAGTTCGTAATGAGCACCCCTGCCTTAGTGTATTTTTTTTTAGGTTGTAAAGTACTTGGTATCAAAGTTTTAAACCCAGTAGGTTGAGAAGTAAGATGGAACCTACTCCAACTTATTTTGGGCCAAAACAGGACACAATGCCAGACAATTTCAGGGCACACTGACAAATAAGTAAAATTATGAATATCCACGTTCGTGCCTCTGGACAAATGAAAGTTCAATGAACCTGAAATCAATGCTTTTGGAATGTGGGCTCAGAGCAAAAACCTACATAAGCATGGGGAGAAAAGCAGAGGTGGGTGTTAACTAGGAGTGGGAACCTCTTGTAACCTCACGATACAATACGATTTGCGATACAAAGCTCACGATAACGATGATCTGATGATATGGCGATACAACGATTATCGATACATTGGTCAGGAAATCATTTAATGATATTCTACAAACAACTAATAAACAGAAAAAACAGGCTTCTGCTGTGAATTGGAATGAGTTTACCACTAGTATACGTTCAATCCGTTTGAAGTGGGAGGGATGGCAGCGAATGAACACGCGTTCATTCGCTGCCATCCCTCCCACTTCAAACGGATTGAACGTCTATAGCCGTCAGTGGCAGCAATGCCAGGCACTGAGGTAATTTTGGGCCATTTTAGGTCATTTACCTGTTGATTTTCAGTTACTTCCTGTTGATTTTAGGGTATTTTATGGGTCACTTCCTGTTTATTTTTAGTTACAGAACAGAAAGTGACCTAGGAATCACCCAAATGAATAGGCAGTGACTCAAACTCAGCAGGAAATGACCTGTAAATGCCCTGAAAATCGGACAGAATAACTGTGAATGCTCTTGTTTCGAATGAAAAAACATTCCCAGTCTAAATGGATTGGGCGTCGAACACCGTCAATTACAGCTGCAGCTATCGAATATTTTAGTAATCGAGTAATCGACTGAAAATTATATCGATTAATCGAGTAATCGGATAAAACATATTTTTAGGTGAAGAGCAATTATTAATATACATGAGAAAACAAGACATTTCATCTAATATTGAACCAGTTTCAGTCAATCAATGTCTTTATTTTCGATATACATTGTTGATACAAAGTATCGTGATATATCACCATTTCGATATTTTGTCTAGGGGTGTGACAAAATATCGAAATGGTGATATATCACGATACTTTGTATCCCAAAAGGTTATCGTAATGCTCCTGTCAAGAATCAAGATATTGTTTTAAAACTGTGTCAATTTAAGAAAAAAAATAAATAAATGCCATTGACGGTGCTCGACACCCAATCCATTTAGACTGGGAACGTTCGTTCGTTCATTCAAAACCAGAGCATTCACAGTCATTTGGTCCGATTTTCGGGGCATTTACAGGTCACTTGCTGTTAATTTTAGGGCATTTACAGGTCATTTCCTGTTGAGTATGAGTCACTGCCTATTCATTTGGGTGATTCCCGGGTCACTTGTTCTTCTGTAACGCAAAATAAACAGCAAGTGACCCATAAAATACCCCAAAATCAACAGGAAGTAACTGAAAATCAACAGGTAAATGACCTTAAATGGCCCAAAATTACTCATTGCCTGGCATTGGCTGCCACTGACGGCCTTAGTGATAAACTCATTCCAATTCTCAGCAGAAACTTGTTTTTTCTGTTTATTAGTTTTTTTTTAGAATATCCTAGAATGATTTCCTGACCAATGTATCGCTATATCGTCAGATCATCGTTATCGTGAGCTTTGTATCGCAAATCGTATTGTATCGTGCGGTACCAAGAGGTTCCCACTCCTAATTTTGTCACACCCCTAGTGGTAACGCGTTGCATGTACTACCTTAAATTTACATGGGTAAATGTTTTAGAAAAATGTTCTTCTAAGAGTAGTTTTACTAAGCCATACTTTAATAAGCCATACTGAGACATACAGTGCCTTGCAAAAGTATTCGGCCCCTTGAATCTTGCAACCTTTCGCCACATTTCAGGCTTCAAACATAAAGATATGAAATTTAATTTTTTTTGTCAAGAATCAACAACAAGTGGGACACAATTGTGAAGTGGAACAACATTTATTGGATAATTTAAACTTTTTTAACAAATAAAAAACTGAAAAGTGGGGCGTGCAATATTATTCGGCCCCTTTACTTTCAGTGCAGCAAACTCACTCCAGAAGTTCAGTGAGGATCTCTGAATGATCCAATGTCGTCCTAAATAACCGATGATGATAAATAGAATCCACCTGTGTGTAATCAAGTCTCCGTATAAATGCACCTGCTCTGTGATAGTCTCAGGGTTCTATTTAAAGTGCAGAGAGCATTATGAAAACCAAGGAACACACCAGGCAGGTCCGAGATACTGTTGTGGAGAAGTTTAAAGCCGGATTTGGATACAAAAAGATTTCCCAAGCTTTAAACATCTCAAGGCGCACTGTGCAAGCCATCATATTGAAATGGAAGGAGCATCAGACCACTGCAAATCTACCAAGACCCGGCCGTCCTTCCAAACTTTCTTCTCAAACAAGGAGAAAACTGATCAGAGATGCAGCCAAGAGGCCCATGATCACTCTGGATGAACTGCAGAGATCTACAGCTGAGGTGGGAGAGTCTGTCCATAGGACAACAATCAGTCGTACACTGCACAAATCTGGCCTTTATGGAAGAGTGGCAAGAAGAAAGTCATTTCTCAAAGATATCCATAAAAAGTCCCGTTTAAAGTTTGCCACAAGCCACCTGGGAGACACACCGAACATGTGGAAGAAGGTGCTCTGGTCAGATGAAACCAAAATTGAACTTTTTGGCCACAATGCAAAACGATATGTTTGGCGTAAAAGCAAACACAGCTCATCACCCTGAACACACCATCCCCACTGTCAAACATGGTGGTGACAGCATCATGGTTTGGACCTGCTTTTCTTCAGCAGGGACGGGGAAGATGGTTAAAATTGACGGGAAGATGGATGCAGCCAAATACAGGAACATTCTGGAAGAAAACCTGTTGGTATCTGCACAAGACCTGAGACTGGGATGGAGATTTATCTTCCAACAGGACAATAATCCAAAACATAAAGCCAAATCTACAATGGAATGGTTCAAAAATAAACATATCCAGGTGTTAGAATGGCCAAGTCAAAGTCCAGACCTGAATCCAATCGAGAATCTGTGGAAAGAGCTGAAGAATGCTGTTCACAAACACTCTCCATCCAACCTCACTGAGCTCGAGCTTTTTTGCAAGGAAGAATGGGCAAGAATGTCAGTCTTTCGATGTGCAAAACTGATAGAAACATACCCCAAGCGACTTGCAGCTGTAATTGGAGCAAAAGGTGGCGCTACAAAGTATTAACGCAAGGGGGCCGAATAATATTGCACGCCCCACTTTTCAGTTTTTTATTTGTTAAAAAAGTTTAAATTATCCAATAAATTTTGTTCCACTTCACGATTGTGTCCCACTTGTTGTTGATTCTTGACAAAAAATTAAAATTTTATATCTTTATGTTTGAAGCCTGAAATGTGGCGAAAGGTTGCAAGGTTCAAGGGGGCCGAATAATTTTGCAAGGCACTGTACATACACGTCTTTTACTGGAGTAGATTTGTGAAGAAAAAACGTTACTATTACTCTGCTACTTTGGGCCACACAAGATTCATTACATTTTCCCTCTTTATTCTACATATTATATATATATATATATATTTTTTTGCTAGCGATGCTATTGCTAAGAGTAGCGCTACTAATTTCACTAATGAGACGTAACAATAATCACATGACTTTATTACACCAAACTGGTGCAGGCTTGCCGTTCTATGATCATGCCAGCCTGTTCAATCACGTGGCGTCTTTAAAGCACCGTACGTAACTAATAAAGTTTTGATACTGCCCTCAACATGAATTGAAAGCGCGGATTTAAAACTTTATCCCACTTTTTATTTGTCACTGATTGACCATAGAAAACCGGAGATATTTTAATTTCATAATCGTAACTATGAAGGAACTACAGTGGTACCTCTACATATGAGGTTAATTCGTTCCAGGACCTTGTTTGTAAATCGAAATGGTTGTATGTCGAGCAGGATTTTCCCATAATAATACATTATAATTCCATTAATTAGTTCCACAGCCCAAAAACCTACACTAAATCCTTAATAAATACTGCTGTTACTATCGCAAATAGCAATTACAAAGAGCAAAACAAAAAAATTATGAATAAAAATTAGAAAATTATTAATCTAGTAATAGTAATAATAATAATACTTGTAATAATGTAACGAATCGGGGTCTAAGGTGGCAGACTTTTTTTGCTGTACCTGAACCCACCGCGGGGCTGATGTGACGGTGGGCAAGAGAGTGCGGCTCTATTTTGCTTTCTGTTTTGATTCTGGCGTTGTGTTGTACAAGTTGATGGAAAACATGATTGGAAACCTGACAAAGCTGGTGATTTATTTGGGTATGTTACCACAATAAGAATTGTCACTTTAACTTATGAAGACCAACCGAAATCGACATTCTACGGCCCTGTTGTCAACCCAGTTCATTGATGCACACACCATGCTTATATTTTGCTATCATTGACATCTTCATTTCAATGGTAATTGTCACCTTTTCTTTTTTTTTTTCTCCACCTGCACTAACCTTTTTGGAACCCATTTTGATGTCTCTTACAAGAAAATCAGCTACGCGTCCGTCCTCCGGCAAAACAAAGAAACTGAGGCGCTGTCAAAAATCGTCGTATTTCAAGCATGTCGTCGGACGTAGAAACAAATGGCGAGTCAAATTTAACGTCAGATGTCGAAAAGATTGTGTGTCAAAGCGATCGTATGTCGAGGTACCACTATACAGTATTCACTATTCAAACTAGGAACTATTTTCTCCACTAGAGGGCACTTATGCTCTTTGGACCAATTATGCTTCATTACTTTTATTTTCTCTCTTTAAAGATTTTTTTTCCTATTTCTTTGGCTTAATGTGTTTATGTAATGGGTTATTGTACAGTATCACTATAACAACAGTTCATATACTAAATAAGTTTGTTCTGAGAGAAAAAAAATTCCATTGTTTAAAAAAAAAAAAAAAAAAAAAAATCTAACGAAAATAGACAGTTCCTAAAAATGTTACTCATTACTTGAGTATTCTTTTCATATTATGCTTTTTTTTTTACTTGTACTTGAGTACATTTTTTGGATAACTACTTTTACCTTTACTTGAGTAACATTATTTTGAAGTAACGCTAGTACTCTTACTTGTGTAAAATAGTTGGCTACTCTACCCACCTCTGGAGAAAAGACACAGGAAGGCCCAAGCCGACATTCAAACCTGGACCTCATAACCATAAAAGGCAGATATGCTAACAACTACTTCACTGTGCTGCCCAATAGACGAACAGTATTATTAAAGTGAGGACTGTAATTCGAATCAATTACGAAAAATATAACGATCAGAATTTCGATTTGCCTATTTCTAGAGGCGCTCGTTAGCCTGAACCATTGTGATGGATTTTTTTAGCAGCATTTCAGTGGTGCCGTGTAAAATCTGCCACTCAACAGTTTCACTTGGAGCATGACATGATTATTAGATTTTTTTTTTTTTGTCAGTCAGATACATTTAGGGTTGTTCGTTCCTGGCACAGGGCTATGCTTCACTGAACAATTCTAGTTATTATTGCTTGTCATTTCTGAGTCCTTAAACCCAAAGCGAGGAGATTACTGTGCTCATCCTCCGTAATGAAAGCATGAAAATAACCTTTCTCAGCTCTTTCTCTGGGCGGTAGTTGCTCCTTTTGAATGAAATGCAATATACTTACAAGACCAACTTAGCTTAGTTGACACATTAGGTCGCAATTATGTGTTTTTTGAAAGGGTGGCATTTTTCCTGGACACATACTGTAAAAAATACAAGTTGGTGAACAAAAAAAGGTCAGAGATTTGCCACAATTTCCTTTTTAGCACTAAAATGTAAGACTTTCCTCATTTATGTTGACTCGATTTTCTATTAAGCCCCTTTCACAAAGATAAATTCCCGTGCAAGGTGACACAGGATTTACTAGCGTCATTGCTTTCACGTATGTAGAGATATCCCGGGAATGATTCGGGTTGGACACTTTCACAGACTTGTCCCGTGTTGGCCACTGGCGCTCTCTGTGCGGCGAGGGCTGCTGGCGCGATTTTATAATTCAGACATTACGTCATTTTTGATCGGTATCGGCTGTCACAATGTTGGTCAAATCGTGTTTTGTGGGAGAGTTCCCGACGTGGCACCTACAGTCAATTCAAGTTCATCAAGACTGTATTTAAGCCCAGGCAATCCAAAAGAAGGGTGCCGTGATGTTAAGTTGTACTCTTGAATCTCGTGCATTCGCTAGCTTTTTCGTCTGCCGCCCTTGTTTTGAAATCCCCTACATTGTGTGTTTGTTTCGTCGTCTAATCGGCTCTCTGCCTACCACTTAGGTTAGTATTATTGATCCCCGTCGACCTACTGTCACAGACCCATTGTGTTATTCCCCCTTTTCCGCAATCGCATATATTTTTGTTTGTATTTAATAAACCCTTGAACGCTTCCCTCAGTTTTCTGCTTTGAGGTACAACCTTGTTTCCGCAGTTGCGGACCCTAACATCGGCAACAAAATAAACCACTCATTTCTAATGATGAACGATGGACTCCTCGGGTCTACGATCCAGTAGCAATTTATTTTCATTATGTTTTCAGTTTAATTTAGCTATTTCCAGCTTGCTATGTTGCTAATTGTGATGTTTGTTTACCGCTTTTCGTCTTACTGCGAAGAAAGAGGAAGCGACAATCGGCCCGCCATAATGTTTAAGTCATCAGCCATCGTGCCCTGAGAATTTAACATTTGCTTTCACATACGCCTCGTCCCATGAAAGTCTCGGGCATTACACCAAGACGCGACCCATTAAATGTCCGCGTAATCTCCGTGTCAGTTGACCCGGGAAATTGCTTTCACATACGACGGCTGCCCGTTTAAATACCAGGATTTAAATGGTGTTCAAGTGTATGTGAAAGGGGCTTTAGTCTCCTGTAATGCAAGAATTCTATGGATTAAAATATTTTATGAATATACTGTATATACACATGCAGAAAAAATGTTGTTTTTTTGGGGGGGGGGGGTAACAAATAACAAAACTGACAAAGACAATAATGAAAATAAATGAATAAACTGATAGATACCGTATTTGTCAAACTATAAGTCGCACCTGAGTATGTCGCACCAGCCATAAAATGCCCAACGAAGAGGGAAAAAAAACATATATAAACCGCACCGGAGTATAAGTCGCATTTTTGGGGGAAATTTACTTGATAAAATCCAACACACAGAACAGATATATCATCTTGAAAGGCAATTTAGTATAAAAATACAATAGAGAACAAAATGCTGAATAAGTGTACAGTATGATAATGTTACATGATACATGAACAACGAAATGTGAATATACTGTCCTCACCAGGACGCTACGGCTCGGTCCTGGCTATACAGCGAGCTAAACCCCCCAATGACAATGCTGGACGTCCGTATAATTTGCTGACTTTATTTTGGCCGTCGTAATGACACCATCATTTGAAGAGTGAAAAGAAAAAATAGAAATAATACAAATCAATTTCGTCCCCGATACCAAACAGGTTCGCATCAACGTAAATAAATGATCATTAGCTGCTATTACAGCACAAATGGTTAGCATGCTTTCGCTAGCATTAGCACATCGTTCAAACAACCACACAACTGGCTCTAACTGTCCGATCGTGGGTGGAAAACACACGACAACAACAGAAAAGATGATACACACAGGCGTTGCCTCTGTAGAGATATTTTACAAGCATAAACAATGAACGTAGGTTCGCAGCCGTGTTTCTCTCTCCCTCACTCTCTCTCTCTCCCTCTCTCTCGCTCAGACTCTGCTTAGCTGTCAGTCTTTATCCGGCGTGTGAGTGCTTTTCTTAGCGTAAACAAGTGCGAGTGCGCCCCCACTTGGGCGAGAAAGCAGCACAAACTAAAAGCATGCATTTCAATATAAAAAAGTAAATAATACAATTGAACACACATTGCCAAAGGCAGAACGCGAACATGGCCATAGCTATTAAGAGTTATTCAGATAACTATAGCATAAAAAAACATGCTAACAAGTTTACCAAACCATCAGTGTCACTCCAAAACACCAAAATAACATGTGAAATGATATCATATGTTAATAATTTTAGTCTAGGGCTGCAGCTATCGATTATTTTAGTAGTCGATTAATCGATTAACTAGTTAGTTCGAATAATCGAGTAATCGGATAAGGAACATGAAAAATTAAAATACCTGAGCTGAGCCTCAAACGGAATAAAAAATAAATGAGGCTCTATATACAACAATAGAACAAGTGGCTAACTTACATAGCAAAAGTCTGTTAGCTTAAATGCTATAAAATGCTAACTTTTTTTTTTTACAAGGCTCTTGACAAATGGTTCAGACTCTATTCCCACAAAAAATGGCTAAATATACCTATAAACTAAATTACAAATGCATTAAAAAACATTCAGCTCAAACAAAAACTTAGCTTACATTGGTCTTAACAGGGAGCAGTTGGATTCAGCCATGTGAAATGAGGCAGACCAGAGGGCAGCGTATCCACCCTAATCAATTAAACTAAATGTAAACACTTTCAAAATAAACCATTACAACGCCACTTTGATTAAACGAATACTCGAAGCAACAACATTTAATTCGAATATTTTTTTCTAATCGAATACTCGAGTTAATTGATTAATCGTTGCAGCACTACATACGTCGCTTCTGTATGTTTCAATTACACTCTCATTTTGGTCTGAATGAAAGATTTCTCATGTTTGATGGGAGCCTTCCCCAGACTGCTTGTTTCAGCTTCGGTTGCTGCTGTACTGTGCGAAAACATATCACTGATATGAATTAATCATTTGCATTATAGTCAACTATACAGTTTAGCACTCCTTTTGTCAAGATGAAGCTCCTTAACTCACATCAACCTAATTCATTGGCACTAGGATGCCACAAGATGGCGCCAAAGCAATAGTTTTCGCTCACAAATGCAGCAAGTCATAACACGGTACATGTTTTTTTTGTCAGGACTGGCGAAGACGTTGTTGCTTTTATCATGTGGTGGATGTAATACACGCCAAAAATGTGTGCTTACATTTATTTCAAAAAATGTCATCGAACCACTTAGCTGGAAACAAATGGTTATTCCATCACCATCGGCTGTCTTGGCCGCCTGTTTTCTTTATGAATTAATGATTGAATCAGCAAGTGCGACGCCGTAAAACTTTAATGAGCTGCATGTTTGGCCTCTTAGTCAGTGGGCTGAGCTGTATGGGAAGGAAGTGCACGCGTGCGCCCCCGCTACACGTACACGTTGCCTGTAAGTGCGAATGGGTGTGCGGGCCTGGAAGTAGAAGGGGATATAAAGATGGCTTCAATGCAAGCCTCCCACAGGACTTTTTGAGGAAGTGAAATATGAATAACTTAGAGCTTATGCATTTTTTATTGCCATTATCATTCAGCTCAGGCGTTTGGTCGTAAATGATAATACACACATTGCAGCAACCTAGCACGAGCCTTCAAATTCTATTATACGCTCAGATTAGTTGCTTTGTTCATTATTCACATCTTTTTAGCCTTCTTCGTAAAATATTTTGTTTTGAGCCACAAGTCAGTATCGTTCCCTGTTTTCAACCAGTTATTGCGTGCTTCATTTTTGATTGACTGATTCACTAAAAGGATTTGTGTTTGTCGGCCAGGGCAAAGGTCACGTGAGCTTTGCGGCCAGAACATGATTGTGTTCCGACCTTCATGAGTCACTCACTATTATATATAATACATGCTCAAGGAGGAACGTAATGTATTACAGCTGCCTGACTGGACTGACTCACACAAATGTGCTTTTAAAGGAACCTTCCACCCTTTTTATAGCAACTTCCTGTTCACTCTGTAAAAACACCAATAAGCCTTTTCCTTTATTGGCTTTCGAAGGGTGTTAAAGAATAATATTGGGCCTTCCATTACCTGTTCCCAAATTTATGGAACTTTATTTCAACAAAACATCTTTGTGTGTGGCTGCGCATACATGTGTGTGTGGCTTTTCTCACATTCATGCAAAATAATAAAATATCTTGACAGAATAATCATTGTTTGTTTTTTGGAGTTGATCGGGGGTGCAGTTACATGCAAACCACACACTTTGAATTTTATTAGTTTGGTTATATTTTTTGTTACTCTTTTGTGCACCTTTTGACCTTTATGAGCATTCTTACATGGAAAATAAAAATGACGATTACAACCCCATAAAATGATCGTAGTGCAGCACAGGAAACTTTTCTCATTTAAATTCATTATAGCATAATGTTATCATGCTATCTGTCTTGTCTCAAGAAAGTTGAAAATATTCCATGAGAAACAATCAAATACTTTTTGAATTACAACCAAATTCATTGCTCTTTACAGGGATCCATGTTCAATCTATATTAACTTTTTTTGTTAAAATGGATTGAACGTCTGTCAATGTTATTGGAGTATGAACATTTACTGCCAGTCTTCTCAGTTCAAATCCAGAACTGGGAGGGCGTCCAAGATTGGACGTCCATTGCTGTCAATGGCAGTGAATGAGTTAGGTGAACTTGTCTTCTGATAATTATGCTCCACAATGTTTTGTCTGTTTTCTGATAATTTTTCCCTTTCTTCATTTTCCAGTTTCCTGTGACCCTGTGTGTCTTGATCCCAAACTGAAGTAGTGGTGTGGCCATTTTCCCTTATCTGTAACCAAAATCTCCGAAAGGATGTGAGCTTTGTCAAAAAACGGGAGGAAAAAAAAGCAACAAGCGCTGGAACAAGTTGGATCGCATGTCTGTGATGGACGGACGGCTCCATTGATACCAGACTGCATCGGCTTGTTTGGACGTGTAAGTGTTTGAAAACATTTGAATAATTGACAACGGCAGCAGATGCTATTACAGCGTTAGTTGTAGTGATGCGTCATGTCTAGTGGAGTTGATTTTTTTGTGATGAAGCTTCTCTTCTGAACATTCTGAGATTTTCTCCTTTTTCAAACCTATGTCTTCCATATATCCACTTATGCGTGAACTAAAAATCAAGACATTGATTCCTTCACATCTCCCTCTTCCTCTCATCCTCCTCCCTATTGCCACACTTCACTGAAATGTTTGTACTCTCGCTACATCATCTCTCTCTTTTTTTTTTTTTTTTTTTTTTTTTTTTTTTTTAAACACATCTTTGTTCCCTCTCGCTTTGGAAACAAAAAGAACGTCTTTATGAAGAGGCAGCCACTTGTTTGTGAGAGGATATTGATCGGTGCACAATGTGTGAATGCAGTACTGCTTGACGCTGGACACCAATTAAGTTCATAGATACCTCACAAAGGCATGTTGGACTTGAAAAGATGTGATTGAAGATTTATAATTGGCTGCATTATCCACAAAGAAATGCTTGGGCACTAGTTTATGAAAAAGAATTGAAATACATGAGATCATAGAGAGAATTACGTCGTAGTCCACTGCGTTTTCGTTGCAAATGATGACAAATGGCTTCTATTTGTTTACAATGGTAATGTGTTTTTGTAACAGATGCAGTGTACATTCTTACATTTCAACTCTTGAAAGCTTGAAAAATATGCCCTTATTAGCATCGAACAAGGAGTAAATATTCCACTTTGGGGGAACTGAACTGCTGTTGAACTGTCAACTCAACAGCTTGCGTCATGGGTCTAGAAAAAAAGCAATGTGTCCCATTTGAGTTACTGTTTTCTTTGAAAATATAGCTAAAAAGCAGACAAAAACACAAAAGGACATAAACTCAAATGGTTAAGTCATTTGCTGCCATTGACAGCAATAGACATCCAATCCACTTAAATTGGGAGGAGTAATTGCTGTCACCCCCCTCCCCCCCTCCTCCATTTCAAATGGATATGACATACATCGCCATTAATTGCACTAGAAAGTAATCCCTCTCATTTCAAATGGTTTGGACGTCTATCACCGTCAATGGCAGTGAAAGCACTTTCACTTGTCCTTTTTCAGTCTAATGTACGTATTACAGGACCTAAAAAAAAGTTTTTAAACTTACAGGATTGCATCACAGTATAAAAAAAAAATTGCCTTGACTACCAAATTACGTTATTGTTCCAAATTGACAAATAACATTATTTATTTCCTATTGTACCCGGTTTACAAACAAGTTCCGTTCCTGCGGTGGTGATATAACCCGGATTTTTGCGTAAATCTGAAATACCCTTTGAAATACCTCAAAACACCCTCTAAATTAAAAAAAAAAAAAAAAAAAAAAAAAAAAAACTATCCAGAAACCTGTATTAGGCTCGAGCCTATGACGTGGCACTCGCGATGTTTCCGCCTCTGTCGCCATGTTTTATTTATTTATTTATTTACACATTTATACACATTTACAAACAAAAACGGGCTCACACATTTTCAACATTCTAACAAGAAACCACAAATAACACTCTCCATCATAATATACACATTTCTACTTGTTTGCCATGTTTGTATTCATACACACGCGTCACTACACTACACACACACACTCGAACACAGGGCTGTACAAAGAAATATTAACTTTCTCAAACAATGAAACCAAATTGAAAGCTTTTTGCTGCTTGATCAATTTCAGAGATCTATACCATATATGAAACTCATTCATCCAATATTTAAAACAAGGTGTTGTTTTAAAGTACCTGCATTTGTGAACGAAGAATTTTCCAAGTAGTAAAATCACATTAACAACAAAAACCAAATCCTTATTTTTGCCAGACACACCAAATTTAATAGACTCTACCGTCCACGTTGAAAGATAATTTGTTTGGACTGAAGCCAGCTCCGCATATCCTTCCAGAACAATTGCACTAGGTCACAATGAAAAAACAAATGATCAGTATCCTCAATGTCATTTTCACAAAACACACAAAAATTTGTCTGAAAATTAAATTTAAGTCTCAAAAAGTCATTAGTGGGATAAATTGCATTTAGGATCTTAAATTGTACTTTACATTTTGGCGGAATCGGAAATCCCCTATCGCCATGTTGGAAGCAGGAAGTTCGGTGTCAGATCTCCGGGAAACATAACAGTGAGGCATTTCGATACAGGTCGCTCTTTAAAAATGGTTGGAAATTATTGTATGGTAAAGAATTGCAACAACCAATTGAACAGAAAGGAGAATGTACAGCTCGACGGAACCCCATTGAGTTTCTTCCGGATCCCTACATGGAGAAAAGGCGAGGGAAAGGTCATATCTGAACTTACCAAACGTTGAAGAATGGCATGGGAACATTGAGCAAGGTAAATCTGTTTTCTAAAACACAGCATTGATTTGTCACTTAACTATCACAGCTTAGCACAGCACAAATTCAGATGTTCATGACAATGAAAATGTAAACACACATTGCCTACCTTTGCAAGAACGATGGTGTTGCCGTTTGCTACGGTCATAATGTGCAGGTCCTGCACCCATCCGCAGCAAAACTGTTCGTAGCTTTGCAGCGATTTGTAGTTTCGGAATTGCTGATGAGTGTCGTAACTTACACCAAACACTAAATACAGCATAATGTCCATTTCGCGTAGTGGTGGAAGCTTGTCGACATCTTTATTCCATTTGTGTTCGGCTTGCTCATAAGGGTCAACATTGTTCACATCCTTAAGTTTGCTCACATATCTGTCCTTCGCCGTGGTAACAAGTTTGTCTCTGTATCGAACTGGCGAGTTTTCCTTACTTTTTTCCATCTTTGGCACTCGTAGTTGAATTGTATTTGCCGTTTTAAGTTTAAATGTCCCGTGATGCAGACGTGCTTCCAATATGGCTGCGTTGTCGCAAATCTCGCATGATCCCGTGTTGCTGTGACGTAAACGCTCGAGCCTACGTCACAGCCATTGTACTGTCCTCGCCAAGACATTGGAGCTAAGTCCTAGCTAGACACTGAGCTAAACTCTGAAATGACAATGTCAGACATCCGTGTGGTTTGCTGACTTTAGTCAGCTGCTCATGACATCAACACTTGCAGAATGAAACTGAACTAAAATTAAATTAATTTCATCTTCAATATTCAAATTTGTGTTTATAAGTAGCTGCTAATACAGCAATAACAAACAATTAGCGTGTATCAGTTAGCGTCCGCACATCATCAAAAACAATCATATAAACTCGCCCCAAGTATTCGACCACAATCGAAAATGCACAATAAACAGTACAAAAAGGGGTATATACAGCCGTCACCTCTGGAGGTTTCACAAGCAACAAATTTGCGCGCAGTCTGTCACCTCTGTCACTTGGCTGCTCTATGTGTGCGTGTGTGGGGCGGGCGCGTCTGTACATGCGCTCGCTTCCTGTTCTATGCTTCCTGCGCCAAAATTAAAGCAGGTATCACAAAACAAAAGTCAACATACATTTAAAAAAAAAAAAAAAAAAAAAACTAGGGCTGTCAAAATTATCGCGTTAACGGGCGGTAATTAATTTTTTAAATTAATCACGTTAAAATATTTGACGCAATTAATGCACATTCCCCACTTAAACATTAAAATGACAGCACAGTGAAATGTGTACTTGTTGTGTTTTTCGGAGTTTTGTCGCCCTCTGCTGGCACTTGGGTGCGACTGATTTTATAGGTTTCAGCACCCATGAGCATTGTGTAAGTAATTACTGGCATCAACAATGGCGGGCTACTAGTTTATTTTTTGATTGAAAATTTTACAAATTTTATTAAAATGAAAACATTAAGAGGGGTTTTAATATAAAATTTATATAACTTGTACTAACATTTATCTTTTAAGAACTACAAGTCTTTCTGTCCATGGATCGCTTTAACAGAATGTTAATAATGGTAATGCCATCTTGTTGATTTATTGTTATAATAAACAAATACAGTACTTATGTACCGTATGTTGAATGTATATATCCATCTTGTGTCTCATCTTTCCATTCCAACAATAATTTACAGAAAAATATGGCATATTTTATAGATGGTTTGAATTACGATTAATTGCGATTAATTACGATTAATTAATTTTTAAGCTGTAATTAACTCGATTAAAAATTTTAATCATTTGACACCCCTAAAAAAAACGAGGACTCAGGCGTCCTAAAGTCAAAATTGTGTAAATTCGGTCCGTCGTATCCCGGGTACTATTTGTATTTGTTCACATTAGGGTTATGCATAGTAAACAAGTCAATAAGATGTATCATAATTAAATAATTTCACCTCATTCATGTCAAATTCACAAAATGACTTAACTACCTAATGTGCATGTGCAGTAATTGTCCCATATTCATAAACATATAATCTCTTGATCTATTTCGCTACAGAAGAGGGGCAAAATGTTACAACTCTATTTAGCACCTACACTACCACACTGCTAAACATACTGTTAAATTATTTTGTTAAACACTCATACTGGATTGTATTAGATGTCTTAGTGGTGATTGGAAAAGTCATTAGTGTATGTTAAAGCAATAAACTAATATAATACACCCACTTAAAATCCTACTCCATCACAGCCATGTATTGGAAATAAAAAGTTTGGCGTGTCTGCTGATTACGACCTCGGCGCGAATTGTTTCATTGCATTGGCAACACGTGCTTAATATGCACTTAATGCCTTCTTAATGAAAGGGCATAACATTGTATCCAGATTGCGTTATTCATAAGTCAAGAAGGGGTGACACAGTATCTGGCTCCAGGTGTGATTAGACGCAATTTCACATGAAGTACTTACTCCTAAGTAGTCCATAAAACCTTACAGGCTCATTGCACCTTTCAGCCCTCGTAATCAGGATTTGTGAAGGGATTTATTTGTTGAACCTTTCACCAAGCAACACATATGCGGCGTCAAAATTCTGGCGTGCTCGTTTTGTGTTTCTAATTTGCACATTTGAGGATCCAACGTGAACTATTCCAGCGGCTTTTCTTTGCGGCGCCTCTGTAAAAGGTGTAAACAGCTTATTACTTTTCGAGACAGCTTCCATGAAAAAAAGAGAAGAATATAAAAAGAGTTTATGGTAGATTACCTGCCATGTGTGCGGGATTAACAAAACAACAATAGCATGTGAGCCAGTAGTAGGGTGGGAAAAAAGAAGTGCAGATTTCATGTAATAAATACTATTTTGCATCTTGAAATGAATATCAGGTATGCATTATTTACTTGGAAGCGCTGAATGCACTTACAACGAAATCACACTAAGAAAACATGTTGTTCCACATTTTTATGAGTCACAACATGTTTAAGGTTAAACATGCTTATCACAGGACAGCGTTGAACACGTTGAATGCAAATTTGAAGCATGATTAAGTTCCCTGACATTGATTTAAATCAATATTTAACTTTATTCATGATATTTAAATTCCGTAGCATATATTAGAATAATGAGTAGCTTGTATCAGCATGTGTCTTATGTGTAAATGACATCATTATGTACGTATTTTTTTCTTTCCCTCCTATGGCTCCATTATTTATAAGAGCTGTTTAAATGAGGTCCAGAGGTCAGCATGGAGTCAATTTCATCATGCTTTATTTTAAATATTAAAACTCTTCACACTGGTTTTTGCATAAAGATATACAGCATATCTGCGCTCAAATGAATATTTTTTTTGTTGTTGCAATAATGAGCTTTGGGCTTCTGTTCGGAGAGGTTAAGTGTGTGTGTAAGAAAAAAAACCTTCTCGCCTTTAGAATGGATTAAACATCATCTGCGGATGTGGTTTTGACCTCAATCGCTGTTCACCGCGCTCATCTGCTTGTCTTGAGTGGTGCAGGAAGAATTAGCCTCAAGCTCGGAGCAGCTTGCAGCACGTTCATTGTTAGCGTTGCATCATGCACGAATGGGACGCTTTTCCCTAATTTAATTCACAGGAGTCGTTTCATGCCAAGCTGGTACCGGAGCTGGAAGTAATTGCATTGGTTCTCACTGATGGCAAGCCCGATGAGACTTTTTCTAGTTCAAAGCAACAATATAGCTGTAAAATAGAAGCTACAAGATGAATCGCTTTGTATAATGGCTGATATTTATAAGAGTAGAAGCTCAGCTGTTTTCACATTAATGGTCTATAATATTGTCGGAACAGCCTATCAGCGCAAATTGTTTTGACTAGAGAGTTATTTGACAGTGTTTTTAAGCAAAGCCGTTCGGACCCCTACCACTAGATGGTGACACCAAACTTCACAACATCTGGCCAACATCAGGTGATCCCTCAGCACCCCCACATTTAAACAATTTAGGCTTAGTGAAGAACACTGCTGTACACAGCTCTATGAATACAAACAAGCAATAAGAGGACATGGCACGGGGTAAAAAAGACAACAACAAAAAAAACAAATAAGGCAAATGTTCGCTTTTATTGGGTCCAGTTACCACACTTGGGAACAGTAACGGGCATTCTAACGCGTTTAGTTTTTCTAAACCAGTAATCTGATTAAAGTTAGTTTCCTAAATGTTCGTGCCTTACTATTTTGTTATTGCCTCATAATGTATGTAGAATGAAGAATATTGTAGTCATGTACAAAAAGCAATTTGAATAGAAAATGTTCGTTCGTTTCCATGGTAACCGCTTATAGTTACTTCCCTTTTTGGTCTCGAGTCACAAGCGCTAAGTGTTTTGGGACTGAAAAAGGCATTACGAACGCGGGTACACATTCGAGCCGAGTGCAGCCACCTGTTGTGTGAGGGAATGTTGATCTGCTGTATGTGTGTCCATCAGTATTGTTAATCTTACTTTAAAAAAGTAATTAATTACAGTTACAAATTACTTCTCCCAAAAAGTAATTGCGTTAGTAACTCAGTTACCTGAATGTAAGAGTAATTAGTCACTTGGCAAAGTAACTGATGATAATTTTCATGTTTTTTTCCTCAAAAAAAACAAAAACAAAAAACAAAACAAAAAAACAGGTCACACAATGTGAAGTTTAAAGGGTTTTTGGGACAATTGGCCCTAGCCCAATTCTTTACCCTATATTTAACTAGACACAGGGGTATTGCAGATATTGCGATAACTAGATAGTAACCTTTGCTATGTGTGGAAGTCATTTAATGTTGTGAATCAACCGTTAAAGTTGTTAAAATTGCTCCCGTTATTGCATTAGTTCCCTTCTGTCTACTTTCGACATGTGTAAGTTTTAAAACTGTTTCATCATTTAAAGATTAAAGTCAAGATTTTGCCGTTTTAGGAGCATTTTAGATAAAAAGTTACTCAGGTTCGCTAGGAAGGTTCTCTACAACAGAGCCTTCCTGAGAAGTATTCTGCTTTAAGATGGCGACTGTTTACTAACGCATCTACTTCTTTATACATGTACTTCTTTATACATGTTGCTAATGCCGCTGTGTCTGTCATTTGCATCTAGTTCTATGTATATGTGATATCTACTGTAGCATCACGTGGGTGTAGTTTGTAGGCTATCGGCTACAGTCAGGTATCACTGGAGCCACCTAGCATTGTGTTTGTAATGGCGTCACAAGTCCCTTGCCTCCTCCCCACTCCTGCTCTGCTCCTCGTCTCTGTGAGTCCATCTCTCTCAGACTTTTCTCGTGTCATTCAACCAACATGGTAACGCATAGTAACGCACGCCTTTCCCGCCTCAGTAACGGTAACAGCGGTGTCCATGAATGAACGTTTGAGTATTTTGAGTACGAATATTTTTCCTTCATTCTGGAGGGTCTCAGCGATAGGTTTGAGCCGCTACGTGCGAGGCCGTTTCGTAGCTTTCCTGTTGCAACAGCGGGAAGTCATCACTCTAAGTCAGCAAGCATCATATTCGTGTTGCATATTTATGCCGTGAGGTAACGTGTTCATTTAGGTCATTCATTGTAAGTCCGATTGAGTGTAAAGTGCTTTGTTGCCGCCACGTTTTGTGGCAAAATTGACCGCGTGTGTGTACGGCGTACTTCCGGGTTGTGCGCACCCATTCGTGCCTTCCCCCACCTTTGTGTTTATTGCATTGTTTATTACTCAATTCATTTATGTGTTGTTGTTTACTGTGCAGTCATTTGCATTGTTTTACATTGGCACGTATATGCTGTTAACCCTAACTCCTAAACCCTAACCCGAAGTTCAAAATTGTTGACATTGGGCTTAACCTTCCATTTAGCGGGGGTTTGATTAGTCGATGGAGTTGATTTCAACAAATTCCATGCAGGTTTCAGTTATTTGTTAGTTTCAGGGCCCTTGAATGGCAAAGCCGGCGCGAGTCAATGTAGGGTGAAATCAACTCAGCTGATTAATTAATCCCCCTCTGACTCAAAGATTAAGCCTTATGTGACAAATTCTGATCTTCCCATTTAAATTCAATTATCAGAAAGTCAATTGCATGTGATGACATTTTTCTGTTGTCATTCTTATGTTGAGGCAGCAAAGGCACAAAACTTGGTAAAAAGTAACCAATATATTACTTCGAAAGTAACTTGGTTACTTTGATAATAAAGTAATCAGTAAAGTAACTAGATTACTTTTTTGAGGCGTGATCAGTAATGAGCAATCTGACAACACTGCTTGGGATCCAGCACCAAAATGGATACCAGGTTTTGGTACCCAACAGTAAAGAAGACAGTCAATTCTTTTATTTTGTGGATTCAGGGTGTATGAATTCATAGACACTGTATTTTGTGGGTATTGAAAGATCTGTTAAGATGCTCTAAATTTGGGGTCTGAAACTCAATTTATCTGTGGGCCGCTGGAGATAGAGTCTGGGTGAGTTTAGGTCACATGTAGTCTTCCACAAAAAAGTGAGGAGTTAAAAGTTAATGATTCCTCCCCCCCATCTTTTATTCATTCGCTGAGGCTGACAGCAATCATTCACTGTCAGCCCGCCCCGTCAAAATGGATTGGACGTCACGAGTTAAGCTTCTGACACATGCCCACCTAACTATCTTCCCCTTTCCAGGTTACTGAACACGACAGGCAGTGTCCAGTAACCCGCAGGTATGCACAAAGGTGGCGGGTCACCAAGCGCCTACTCGCACATAGGGTGGTCCGGTTCAAATGCCGACCCATCGAGCTTGTTAGCACTAAGGGAGGGAATCCACCCACACACCCGACACGTGGACTTTGGCTGTGTCACATCTGCAGGCATGCATACATGTGAAATGAGAACATGTGATGTAATATCTTGTAATGTCATGCACAATGGGTGTGTGGTGTTTATAATTAATTACGCCTGGGCCATATCTTAGCCAACTTTAGACGATAAAAACCACAGGTGTCTAACTCAAGGCCAAGCCACATCATTTTATGCGCGCTGCAATTGTGTGCATCAACTTAATGTTTCTTGCTAAAATACCAAAATTGCATATTATCACTTTTATAAATATAAACATAAGAATATTTCGTTACCAATTCCCCTTACAAAAAAATAAAGGATTTTTTTTTTTTTTTTTACAAAAGGCTTTTACTTGCTTCTGATTGCAAAACTAATCATTAACTGTGTTGTGTATATGATGTATGATGAGTTCATACTGTACATTTATATGGTTTCTCAGTCATAATGCCCAAACATTGACAACAATGTGGCTCAAGACAAAAATGAGTTTGATGCCCCAGAATTGTAAATCGAGCCATCCCTGCTATGCAATTCTGAATGCATTGTGACCTTCTATATGCATCGGAAGCCCTTGCTGATCATATTGCTTTCTTTCCGAACACATCTCTCGTCTGCATCAATGCTCCTTAACACTGCAACCCACTCCATCCTCATTTCTCGTCTGATAACACTTTGACATGTGGCTGACTTTCCTGTAAGGGGCCTGCATGTGCGTTTATTTGAAAGCCCCTCAGGCTTCTGCACAAGGCGCGCTCTCAAACATCACAAATTAGGCCCCTGGATGACCCACAAGAAGTAAATTGGCACGATGAGTGATTTCAGTCTTCTATAACAAGAAGGGGGTCTTATAAGAGAGGATGAATTAGGACACCGAGATGTTGCTTCAAAGCCATTTAGGTAAATTGGGGTCCAATTTATTCTGCGGCTCTGCTCAGTTGGAGTCAAAATCTAAAATGACAAAAAATGGCAGTATGAAGTGTCTACATTTTGGAGATAATAAGACACAAAAGGGGGAAAAAAATGTTAGGACAGATACAGTTCTCGTGTCATTGTCAAGGATCTTAACGTGTGCGTTCCCTTTTAAGGTAGACCCAAATAAATAAAGCAGCACTAACAGCTGTCGGCATCAAAGTAGAAAAAGGACAAGTGAGAATGAATCTTGTGTACAAGTGATGTCAGGGAAGCAGCAGGAAAAGGAGGGTGTCAGGCAGGAATAAATAGGACTCAGCCCTTGAGAGGAAAACACCATCTGGTCAAGATTATAACCCAGATACCAGCACTCCTCCTCTGTCCTAAAGCCCTCATATCACCATCCTTAATAAGGAATATAGCATGCATGCTTACTGGACAACAATACACATGCAAAGCTCTAGTGTTTTTCTTCAGTTTTTAATTAATTCCCTTTCATTAGATTCAGCATTGCCTTTTTGTTCAAGTGAACAGTTTTTCTGACCATAGTAATTTAGGAGTCTAAGGGAGGGAAATTAGACCATATCTAATGGGAATTGTAATAATTAACGGGTGCACTGTGATTGGCTGGAGACCAGTCCAAGGTGTACCCTGACTCTCACCCAAAGCCACCTGGATTGGCTCCAGCCTAGCTGTCACCTTAATGAGGATGAACCGGAGGAGAAAAAAGGACGGATGGACAATTGATAGGAAATAGATGTTTGTGGATTTTAATAAAATAAAATGTACATATATGTCTACTACTGGTGTTCTACACAATGGATGAGAATAGCTAAATGACTCCCAATCACTGTCAAAACCTCCATGCTTCACTTCCATTGCATATTGATTCAACGCCCTCAAGTGGATTTACTATGAAATTGCAAGCCTGATCGGTATTGCTTGTTTCTTCCTACAGAGACGATGGTGTTGTTTCTGATAGGGGTCTCTGCAGCCGTGAACATTTCATCTCATGACAACCAAACGGCAGGTAAGCACTGAATATGAACGTGACCATATGTGGGGGGAAAAAATTTGGGTGAGGGCAAAAAGGTATAGCCCCATGTTGTCACCTGTGCCCAGGGAACCCCACCCACCAGGGTGCTCATGTGCTGCCGTCCACGCTGATCTTGTCCCTTGTCCTCATATTCGCCGTCCTACTGATCATCTACTGTCTCAGGTGAGCAAAGCCATCATTCTGTGTAAACTGGGAACGCAAAGCAAACCATTCACCTCAAATTGTAATTTTATCATACTTGCTGGCCTTTTAAGTCACATTACCGCCCTATTATATGAAATATCTAATGTTGCTATAAAGTTCATATCCAGTGTTACTATTTGTTATAAACATTTTATCCCTTAAGTCACTCACAAATGTTTACACTTTACTTGGAAAAAAAAAATGTATCGCTAGTAAAATTGGTTTATTTCGGAAGCCAGAACTTTCTTAGATCATTTGCAAATAAATTTAAAAAGTTTTATTTCTCCAATTGAAAAAAACTGATTACTTTGCACCATTAATATTTGAAGTGAAACAAAGGAGGGTTCAAATACCTTTGTATTTCGGACTATAATTTGCACTTAAAATCCTTTATTTTTCTCAATAATTGGCAGTGGACCTTTTGTATAAATTCTGGTTGTTCTTAATGACCTTGAACCTATTTTGTTTGATAACAACATTATGCTTCACCAGTTAAGTGCAAATCAATCAAACCCATAAATTAAACAAATAATAAATTTAAAAAACAAAACAAAAAAAAAAACGATAAATACATTGTTAAAAGATGAACAAATTGACAAATGCAGTATGTCGATGCACAAATGATTCATAATTCAATGCACTTTATATGTGAAAACAACTGATTGAAGGGGCGCCTGATATTTTGAAAAACGTGGTACGTAACGTGTACTTCATTTACAATACAGTACGTCGACATAAGATCTTTTCGACATCCGACATAAAATTTGATCGCCATTTGTTTCCGATGACATGCTCGAAATACGACGATTTATGACAACGCTGCAGTTACTTTTTTTTCCCGCAAGACTGACGCACCGCGGATTTTATTGTGAGATAAATCAACATGGGTTCCAAGAATGTTAGTGCAGGTGGCGAAAAAAGGTGAAGCTTACCACTGAAAGGAAAATGTAAATGATACAAAATATGAGCATGGTTGGCGTGTCCGTGAACTGACTTGATAATACGGCCGTAGAATTTCTAGAATCTCGACGGTCCTCCACCTACCTCTGTTCGCCAGTCTTTATAAGTTAAGGTGACAATTATTGTTGTGGTAACATCGCCAAAAAATCACCAGCTTCGTCAGTTTTTTTTTTTTTTTTTTTTTTTTTTTTTTTTAACCTGTCCTGTTCAGCTGCTTGAAACTGAGAATGGAGAGCTGAGTGTCTGATTGATCTGAACGGTTTTAATGTATCACATGGGAGAATGAGATACATCCATTGTGATCATTCAACCTCGTCTATTAGGAGAAAGCAGCAAACAGGAAGAGGTTATGGGGGAACAAAAGAAAAGAGGGAGAAACAAAAAGCAATAACAACAACAAGAAATACATTAAACGCCAATACTCTAACTCTGAATATGGTGGTGCTATCGTTAGCTAGTTGTATTTCCGGTTTACACCCTGTGTGGGGCATCATGACCAAGGGAAGAGAAGCGGGGGGTCTGAGAGATAAGTGATTGGAAGCGGTGAAGTGTACGTAAATCCGCCATGTGGTCAAAAACCCTGTATTTGTGTGAATCCCTTGCGAGTGTATGTTGGCATACTATTCGTTCCATCGTCAGGTTTTTAATAATTTATTTCAGAACTTGTGCAACACAACATGCCTATTGTACGCTCTAGCTGAACAAAGTGAAAGTAAAAAGTCCGCCCTCCCTCACTCTGTCAAGTCAGCCACGCGGTGCGTTCAGGTACACCATGCAAAACATATCCGCCACATTAGAACCCCATTCGTTACATTATTACAGGTATTATTATTATTACTATAATTATATTATTTTTCTGATTTTTATTCATAATTTATTGTTTTGCTCTATGTAATTTCTATTTGCAATAGTACCAGCAGCATTTATAAAGAACAAATTAATATGATAATAATGTATTCTTATGGGAAAATCCTGCTCGACAAACGACCATTTCGACTTACAAACAGTCCTGGAACGAATTAACTTCGTATGTAGAGGCAGAGGCGTAAAATCCCATTAGGCAAACCAGGCAACTGCATAGGGCTAAAAGCGCTCTATGAGACCGAGGCGTTATTATTAGGGCTGTCAAATTTATCGCGTTAACGGGCGGTAATCAATTCTTTTAACTAATCAGGTTGAAATATTTAACGCATGAGTGGGTCTCATGCATTGCCCCAAACAGACTACAATGGCGCCGTTTTTTGTATATTGAGAGCTAAGAGGCATAGACAAGCGAGAGTGGACTCAGGCATTCATTGGGGCCGCGCTATTTCTTGGCATAAGCTTTGGCATCTCTTCCACAACAATTATAACTATTGTGGCGAGCGACGTGGGGTAGAATACAGGAGATAATCTTTTTCTTAACACCCTGTATTGAACACAACGCAGAGAAGATATATCATTTGCAGCCACCACTGACAGTCATGGTTGCCCAACTTCCCATCATGCATTTGGACGGAACAGTTAAGTCGCTACAGTATCATTTACTGAAAGCACAACAAAAATAATATTCCTATCTCTTAAAAAAAAAATAATGTTCACAAAAAGAAAAGCGCTCAATGCAAAGGCAACTGGCATTCCCAAGCATAATAGCTATGCAAAATAATACTCAGACTTTGGTCAAACACTATTCAAACATTTCGTTTAGCTCAACAAATACACAAGATGGCAATATTACGTCACAATATACAAACTATCAGAGGTCTTGTACGTTGTGAAGTCAACATTCAAATGAACGCAAGGTACAATGAACCCGGAAACTACGGCGTCAATCGAGGGGCAAAACGCACTAGAAAAACTTGGCTACATCTCTAATTAATTTAAAATTCACCCTTGACGCCTTGTGGTGTATTTCAATCACTACCTTCCACAATGGTGAGCTATTAGTTTTTTTTTTTTTCATTGAAAATTTTACAAATTTTATTAAAACGAAAACATACAGAGGGGTTTTAATATAAAATTACTATAACTTGCACTCACATTTATCTTTTAAGAATTACAAGTCTTTCTATCCGTGGATCCCTTTCATAGAAAGAATGTTAATAATGTTAATGCCATCTTGTGGATTTATTGTTTTGATAAACAAATACAGTACTTATGTACAGTCTTGTCTTATCTTTCCATTCCAGCAATAATTTACAGAAAAATATGGCGTATTTTAGAGATGGTTTGAATTGCGATTAATTACGATTAATTTTAAAGCTGTGATTAACTCAATTAAAGATTTTAATCGTTTGACAGCCCTAGTTATTATACTTTTATTAAATAAGCTTTTGCTCCAAGTCCAACTGTCCCCCTTACTTGCACACGCTCGAAGGGCCCCATGTTGCTTGTTACCTGGGGCCCCCGGGGACCCTTGCCACTCCTCTGTGTAGAGGTACCACTGTAGTCTGTTTTATGAATAACGTTTTAAATGATGAACTTTTATCTGTGTGAGTACAATTTATTCATGATGACCAATATACATATAATTCATGTTAAATTGCTCATCAGTAACAACATTGCATATTAGTGCCATGAAACTGCAACAAAAGACTACATACTGATTAAATTCGTAGTAACGGTAATCAATGTTAACCATGATTAACATTCTGGGGTTTGATTTTAAAATTCATTTCCTTTAAGGAAACATCTTCATTTTTGGAGGGGTCGGGGCAGTTCTGGCAGTCAAATGTGAGCAGTGGATTGTGGTTAAACAGCTGCATAGCAAATCAGAACAAGGGGGTTAGCTCAGGTCCTGGTGACTTGGACCTTTTTGTCTTTCAGCTGACAGCATGAAGATGAACAACTTTATCTCGCTCACATGGTGGATATTAATCTGGATGTGTCATGACCTTTTATGACTGATGCCTTACTTATGCACATTTTATTCTTTTTCAAGAATTGCTAATGCACATATTTAACTTGACCTCACAGTTCTCTTTTGTGTGTTTCTAAGGTTCAAGAACCACAGGAAAGCTCTTGTTACGTCTGTTGATAAAAAGCTTCCAAATGGCTTCCTGGAGGAACAAGGTACTCAAAGTAATCACCACCCCATGAAAATATAATGCTCTGTTGCGTTCTCTTTTTTTAATACCGATATTTGATTCATGCATTTACATTCTTTATGACATTGGAACAATTTCCCATGTGTAGTCTCAGGGAACTGGGAAGTTTGTGAAGGCCTCTTAGCTTTCCCAGCACGTAGGGAGCCTTATAAACTTTCATTTTAAGTGGAAAAAAATATATATAAATAAACGGAAAGGCCGCATTTTGAGCCAAGGCAGTTCCACGCGGTCCGAGGCGGCGCTCTGTTTACGAGTTGGAGAAATCATTTCTGTCATGGATCCGCAGAAGTGGGAAATCTTAATGGCCGCCCGGCTTGTTGTTGCAGGTGCAACGCCTGCTCGTAATGGTGCCTACTGGGAATCGTTAGCCTTCTGACCGCCATATATTCCTTTTTAAACACAGGAGAGCAAAGAGTGGTCCTCCTCCCCAGATCCCCCTCACCCTCCAAGAGGTACTTCCCCATCCCGCTGGACGCACTGGAAGAGGAGTACCGCGTCCGCTCGGCCGACGACGGCAAACTTTTCAGAGAGGAGTTCAACGTAGGTTTATCTGTGCGATCGTGCCGGACGCTAACCTTTTGTCCTGTTGGCCATTACGCAGATACAGAAAATGGCACTAAAAATTTACGACAGCCAGCGTTGTTCTGTATTTTTTTCCCTCTCATGAGGTTTTCTCGTTATAGTCGCTGCCGTGTTACTATCACCACGGGTCCTTTGAGGAGGCCAGCAAGGAGCATAACAGAGACAAAAACAGATACCCCAACATTTTACCATGTCAGTGAGCCCCCTAACCTGAAAACAGGTCTGACTTTATTGAAATGTGATTTACTTCCTTTCTCTCTCGGTTTCAGATGACCATTCCAGAGTCGTATTGAGCCACATTGGACATTTGTGTTCCGATTACATAAACGCCTCTTATATAGATGTGAGTCATAATTGCTCATTAGTTTTGAAATGGGATGTTTAGGTCTGGCCGCTAACAGTGTGCTCTTTCGCGCAGGGTTTTAAGCAAAAGAAGAAATTCATTGCTGCGCAAGGTAATTGAAAATCAAACTCATTTTAAGTGAAAAGTTCACACATTTTCAATGGCCAAAATGATGACTGCCAACCAACTTACCGTAATTTCCCGAATATAAGGCGCACCCGTGTATAATGCACACCCCAAATTTACTTGTAAAATCTAGGGGAAATTATTGTACCTGTTTATAATGCGCACTCTAATTTTAGCTCCAATAAATAGAAGAATAAAAGAAAACAGAGCTCGTGTACAGATACAGAAATGTCATTTTACTGACTGGTGAAACATAGCACAAGCATAGCACATTGGTAGTTCAAAACATTACCATAAACTGACAATATTTACGGTAATAATATGATTTGACAACTTCTCCAACTTTCAGAATTTAGGAGAAACCAAAACAGATATGACTTTTCTTTTAAAGGCTGCTGTATAAGTTGCTCGTTTCATCATGATGAATAAATGTTTCTTCCATGGATTGATACGGTAAAATGAAAGTGAGAACGTAAGTCGGAAATCCGTGAGAGCTCATCGCTGTCGACACGACAGTAACAATAGGAACTATTTTACAGGTTGATTTTGGGGAAAAAAAGTGTGCGTTATATTTGGGAAATCACAGTATACAGATTCCTCTGTATGGTACATACGATGATAGGAGTGTACGGTATATACTGTATGTGTATGAACTGCTTTCACTCTAGCACAAGAAAGATTGGGCACGCCCTCTACATATATTGTGGTCCAACCCTACTTTAAATATTAGGCCTTGTGTATAAACTGGCCTGATCCAATGTGCTGTATTGAATGTTATACAACGTGATTTCCAATTTTAGAAAAACAATGAAGAACAATATCCACTAATCAGTGTTGTTAATCCTACTTAATGTAATTAGTAATAGTTAGAAATTCCTTCTTCCAAAAGGTAATTGAGTTAGTAACTCAGTTACCTCAGCGTAAGCGTAATTAGTTACTCGGCAAAGTAACTGACCTTACTTTTCATGTTCTACACGTTATTACTTGGTCCATTCTATAACGTCTTTCACATCAAATATGTTTATATTAATTGATTGAATTGAACTCTTTTTCATTCCCCCCCCAAAAACATAGGTCACATTTTTTACATTGTTTTTTTACATTTCATGTAGTGTAATTGTATACAAACTTTAAATTTCCAAATGCTGTGAGAAAAAATCCTTTTGCCTTTTTATATACACATATATATGTATATATATATACATGTGTGTGTATATATCAGAGGTTGCGCTAGACTTTTTCGTTGTCTGTCATTTTGACTGAAAGGGTAATAAAAATCTGGTCATAATCTATTTTTACCCATCACTTAAATTTTTAAAATGATGATAATGACATTGTGGTGACCCTTTGTTTGGCATAATTCACCTTCCGTACTTGTGTATCCATTTGGCCGAGCGCGTTAGCGGCAAGGACACAGTCATGTGACAGAGACAGTTAAGAGCCGCGCGCGTTCCGGCTTGAATAGAGAGTTCACAGAGAGCAGCAGCGCTACAGCGGCTGGACACAGCAATTCGAGCTAACAAGACTCTTAACATTGCATACCGCTTCAACATATTCAATAGTATTTAGTTTTCATTCATTTTAAATTAATATTCTGTCCGAACAAGCTTAACAGAGAATCCACACCGTGCCATCACACATCAAGCAGATGAATATGTAACTTTTTCTCCGCAGTGACAAAAACAGCTGACTGTGGCCCCTGTAGAGCAGGGCGGTAAACCGAAAATTTACCGTTACCGAAATTCTTCACGATGACCGACGTAATTTTGACCATGTCGGTAAATTCGGTAATTTAATAAAAGAAGAAAATATAGTCTTTTCATCCCGCTTTGACTCTGTGTTGTTCGGCTATGTTCATTCCCCTTTAAGAAAGCAGACAGTGTGCTTACGTTGGGAGTCGCATGGTTTTCAGGAAGCCAATCAAACAGAAGCCTGGTAGGCTAACGCTAGCTGCTAACGCTACAAGTAAACGGGATGAAGTCGGGCTTAAGTTAGCTTCGCCAAACTTTCACCCGACATCAAGTAAACTCTTGACAGGTTCCAGATAGGGATGGAAAAACCGAGGCTTTCTGAAACAATGAACCACTTTTAAGACAATTGCCCTAAATTGAATCACTGTTTGACACACTGCAAGAGCCCCATCTACTGGATAAACAGTGCACGTTTCTTTTTAAAAGTAAAGTTGACAAATTGCCTCAGCATTACATATCTTAGAATTAAGTGAATGTCGTCTATTTCAACCAGGAGATCGTGTCGTCATTAAGTGTGATTTACACAATTAAAGTTGACCTCTTTAAGCCTGTGTCATTGCTTTTGTCTGTGAAAATGTGTTCAAAGCAGTATTTGTAATACACAACAGTGCTAGTCTTGTAAGTGGCTCGTTTTAGATGACAGGGAGTAACTATGTATTGTTTATTTTTTGTAAAAATTACAGTACAGTAAGCACAGTGCTTGGGAACAGGAATATTATTTATTGCATACTGTAAGGATTTCCAAAATCATAAGATGTAAATAATTGAGCTGAATAAAAGAAAGGAAAGGTTTGTGAAACATTTTATTTTTAAATTAAGTATAATTTCTGGGGGGCGGGTGGATGTGTCGTATTTGTATCTATTCTAAATATCTAAACGTATGCCACTATCTAGTGTATAACAATGCGGAATGAATTTAATGAAATTCAAGTGATGATATTTTTCAAGTCATACAAGCTGTTATAAATGTTCACACAAGAATTCTTATTGTTTACAAGATTTTTTTAATACTTAATGTTTAGACTGCATGTGCAATTGTTAAATTGAAAGCTGGTAAATAAATTTAACGAGAAACTGTTAATTTGTATTCCATGCATTGATTCAAATTTTCAAATTATATAACAGTTTGCTTGGGCGAATTTATCGTCATTTATCGTTATCGAGGTAAATCTGCTCAATTTATCGTGATACGTACTTAAGGCCATATCGCCCAGCCCTTGGCCCCAGTAGGTAGGTAGCCTACCAGATGTAGCATATGGAACAATGAAATTAACAGTTCACCTGCTGTGGCCTGAACATAGTTTCACACCTTCCTCCTGGTGCGCATGGACTTGAATTGCGTGCCCGCTTGTGCAGTCCCTCTTTTTTCACCTCTTTTATCAACACCATCGTTGTTTTGGGGCTTTTTGAAGAAACTTCGGACACTCAGTTGCCTTGACATTTTTCAGAGTAAGGCCAACGACGTCATGCATCAAGAGAGACAACAGCTAATTAATATGCTCACTCGCCACCCTGTGATCTGGGGTGTGAATTGCAACCTGTCAAAATGACGGATGGACTTCAGTTTTTTCCGTCACCGTTTTAAAAAATCGGACAACGACAGAAAATATTCGGTTAACGCGACCCCTGATATATATATATATATATATATATATATATATATATACACAGTGCCTTGCAAAAGTATTCGGCCCCCTTGAACCTTGCAACCTTTCGCCACATTTCAGGCTTCAAACATAAAGATATAAAATTTTAATTTTTTGTCAAGATTCAACAACAAGTGGGACACAATCGTGAAGTGGAACAACATTTATTGGATAATTTTAACTTTTTTAACAAATAAAAAACTGAAAAGTGGGGCGTGCAATATTATTCGGCCCCCTTGCGTTAATACTTTGTAGCGCCACCTTTTGCTCCAATTACAGCTGCAAGTCGCTTGGGGTATGTTTCTATCAGTTTTGCACATCAAGAGACTGACATTCTTGCCCATTCTTCCTTGCAAAACAGCTCGAGCTCAGTGAGGTTGGATGGAGAGTGTTTGTGAACAGCAGTCTTCAGCTCTTTCCACAGATTCTCGATTGGATTCAGGTCTGGACTTTGACTTGGCCATTCTAACACCTGGATACGTTTATTTTTGAACCATTCCATTGTAGATTTGGCTTTATGTTTTGGATCATTGTCCTGTTAGAAGATAAATCTCCGTCCCAGTCTCAGGTCTTGTGCAGATACCAACAGGTTTTCTTCCAGAATGTTCCTGTATTTGGCTGCATCCATCTTCCCGTCAATTTTAACCATCTTCCCTGTCCCTGCTGAAGAAAAGCAGGCCCAAACCATGATGCTGCCACCACCATGTTTGACAGTGGGGATGGTGTGTTCAGGGTGATGAGCTGTGTTGCTTTTACGCCAAACATATCGTTTTGCATTGTGGCCAAAAAGTTCAATTTTGGTTTCATCTGACCAGAGCACCTTCTTCCACATGTTTGGTGTGTCTCCCAGGTGGCTTGTGGAAAACTTTAAACGAGACTTTTTATGGATATCTTTGAGAAATGGCTTTCTTCTTGCCACTCTTCCATAAAGGCCAGATTTGTGCAGTGTACAGTGGACTGATTGTTGTCCTATGGACAGACTCTCCCACCTCAGCTGTAGACCTCTGCGGTTCACCCAGAGTGATCATGGGCCTCTTGGCTGCATCTCTGATCAGTTTCCTCCTTGTTTGAGAAGAAAGTTTGGAAGGACGGCCGGGTCTTGGTAGATTTGCAGTGGTCTGATGCTCCTTCCATTTCAATATGATGGCTTGCACAGTGCTCTTTGAGATGTTTAAAGCTTGGGAAATCTTTTTGTATCCAAATCAGTCTTTAAACTTCTCCACAACAGCATCTCGGACCTGCCTGGTGTGTTCCTTGGTTTTCATAATGCTCTCTGCACTTTAAACAGAACCCTGAGACTATCACAGAGCAGGTGCATTTATACGGAGACTTGATTACACACAGGTGGATTCTATTTATCATCATCGGTCATTTAGGACAACATTGGATCATTCAGAGCTCCTCACTGAACTTCTGGAGTGAGTTTGCTGCACTGAAAGTAAAGGGGCCGAATAATATTGCACGCCCCACTTTTCAGTTTTTTATTTGTTAAAAAAGTTTAAATTATCCAATAAATGTTGTTCCACTTCACGATTGTGTCCCACTTGTTGTTGATTCTTGACAAAAAAATTAAATTTCATATCTTTATGTTTGAAGCCTGAAATGTGGCGAAGGGTTGCAAGATTCAAGGGGGGCGAATACTTTTGCAAGGCACTGTGTATATATATATATATATATATATATGTTAGGGCTGTCAAAATTATCGCGTTAACGGGCGGTAATTAATTTTTTTAAATTAATCACTTTAAAATATTTGACGCAATTAACGCACATGCCCCGCTCAGACAGATTTAAATGACAGTACAGTGAAATGCCCACTTGTTAATTGTGTTTTATGGAGTTTTGCCACCCTCTGCTGGCGCTTGGGTGCGACTGATTTTATAGGCTTCAGCACCCATGAGCATTGTGTAAGTAATTATTGACATCAACAATGGTGGGCTACTAGTTTATTTTTTGATTGAAAATTTTACAAATTTTATTCAAACGAAAACATTAAGAGGGGTTTTAATATAACATTTCTATAACTTGGACTAATATTTATCTTTTAAGAACTACAAGTCTTTCTATCCATGGAGCGCTTTAACAGAATGTTAATAATGCTAATGCCATCTTGTTGATTTATTGTTATAATAAATATTACAGTCCTTATGTACCGTCTGTTGAATGTATATATCCATCATTTGTCTTATCTTTCCATTCCAACCATAATTTACAGAAAAATATGGCATAGTTTATAGATGGTTTGAAATGCGATTGAGATTAATTAAGATTAATTAATTCTTAAGATGTAATTAACTCGATTAAAAAATTTTAATCGTTTGACAGCCCTTATATTTATATATATATATATATATATATATATATATATATATATATATATACACACACAGTGTATATATATATATATATACAGTATATAAATGGAGATTTTACAATCTGCAGTTAAACTAGTTGTTCTATCCAGAGGATAAAGACTCTTTGCCTGTTAGTATTGTTGTATTGTGCGTATACAGTTGTTGTTGCTCAAATATCTGAGTTCTTATCTGACCCTTATCTTTTCTTAACCCTAATCAGCTATATCTCAAGACTACTTTGTACTCGTGTACATAGTTAGTTTTTTGTACCTTTGTCTAATATGCTGCAAAGCAGGAATTTCCTTGATTGCTCGTCATTATTTTTGCAATAGTGGCATTACTCCTGTCAAGGGAGCTGAGATAAAGCTTTCCATTGTTTGGTTTATTATCCATGTCCCCCTCTAGTGGTTATGACATGCCAAGGAATCGTTTGTGATTGAATATGACTAGCCACCAAAGTCATATTTCTTCTCAAATATATTTTTTTGTTTTTTTAATACTTTAGGTCCAAAGCTGGAGACAGTGGCTGATTTCTGGCGGATGATTTGGGAGCAGAAGACGGCAACGATAGTGATGCTGACCAATCTCAAAGAAAGAAAAGAGGTTTGACAATCACTAATCTACAGTAAATAGCCGCACCACACAAAAACCTTCCCGTGTCAAGATTCCATGATCCAAAGTCACTCAGTCGCAATTTTTTTTTTTTTACCCCTTTGTCCCAGATGACAATCTAATCACATTGTCACCCAGCAGATGACTTTTGCATGAGCTGAGCCTCAAAAGGGCTGATCAATTGTGAGCTCAGTGGCAGGTTTGATACAGCAGAAGGAGGAGGAGAAGAAGCGTCAGGGATCAATGATGCAATAATTGTTGATAAGACCCACAGAGGCTTCATGATAATTAGTCTGAAAGGCTTGTTAATGAGTTGAAGCTCAGCTTGTGCAGATCTTATTGACTGACAGGGACGCACAAAGTCAAGTGCCTTTGAATCCCATGTTACACGCAGGAAAATAAATGCTTTTTTGCATGAGGTGAACTCACAGAGCTGACTTTTTTTTTTCTTAATCATTGGTTAATCAGGACAAGTGCTTCCAGTATTGGCCAGAAAAAGGCTGCTGGATGTACGGCAACATGAGGGTGGCCATGGAGGACGTCACCGTTCTGGTGGATTACACGGTTCGCAAATTCTGCATTCAGTATGTAAGTCAAATCGATGCATCCACATATCATTTCTTTTCATTAAAATCCCTGGAAAAACTGTTGCTTTATTAAAAATGTGCCATGTATGGATTTCCAGAGCACACTACTAAAATTTAATTACACTGCAGCTGGCCTTCTGTGCAATATTTTAGGGGAGCATTGTCTCTAATTAGGCACACAGTAAAATTGTTTAATATTTGAGCAAACTGTAGTTATCAAATGACATTAAAAATACATAATGTTAATCGCAATCTCTTATTAAAAATTAAGCATCTAATAAAGCTGCATGGAGAAGACGTAAAAAGTAATGCTCCCTGAAGGGGCTTTGAAACAGTTTAGTACACGGTAATAGGATAGAAAATAGAACGAATAAGTAAAAATGGCGGCTGAAAAACAATATAGGATATTAAAAGGGGTTGTATGCAAGATTACAAAAACAAATACTAATATACTAATGAGTTTAATGTTCTCACAGAATCAATTTGGCAATGTATTGTAGCGGTTGGCTGCAGAACCTGTTCACTGTGGCAAGCCGTAATGTTTACATGTTTCAATGCCATTGACAGCAATGGACAGCCAATCCATTTGAGCGAATGATCGCTGCTAGAGCCCATCGTCATCAATGGCAGTCAGTGTGGTAATGCCTCAATTTAGCTGGGTCTGTATGTGAAAGAGGCTAACACTATGCTACAAGTCTAATTGGAACAAAGCAGACTTACTCACCCAAATCATCTAACTGTGCACGTAGTGAACATTAGTCATTTGCGCGCTTGAACTGGGCCCGTCTGTGCTTCACAGCAGGGCAGCGATGGGCCCCGGGCCCCGTGTCTGGTCACTCAGCTCCATTTCACCAGCTGGCCAGACTTCGGGGTGCCATTCTCGCCCATCGGCATGCTGAAATTCCTCAAGAAGGTCAAGGCTGTCAACCCGTCCTACGCTGGACCCATTGTGGTGCACTGCAGGTAACAATAACACAATTAGGACTCCACCCCCCACCTTTCGACATCTGTTTTTGCAAGTCATTAAAAAGTGGCAGAATGTTGCAATTATAAAACTGGCTTTACAGAATACAGAAATAAGTAAGCATTGTAGTCCTTAAGGGATAATTGGAAGTTATTTCATTATACTGTAACCAGGACATTTTTCCTGCCTGTTCTGTGCATACGCACCTTTTGTGTGACTGCTTAAGCCAACTGCTGCAACAGGTGCTCAGTGTTGTTCTTGAACGCTTGGGGCTACACCACCCACCTGCTGAAATGAACCTTATAAATCTATTGTATTGCTGCGGCTTGCTTTAATAAGTGCACATGGCCGATCGCCACCAAGTGTGTCAATGTAACGATATCTATTACATGGATGAAAATAGTTGGGCATCTGGATTGTATACCTTTTACAGGAAAAGCATTGTTAAACCACTTGGCAGCTTTAACAGCTTCAACCCTTCAGAGATTTAGGTGACACTTTTGTCCTTTTTAGTGAATACTGTAATTTTAGAGCTCTAGTTTATGTTTTTATCGCTTATCTTTCACTTACACGTTGTGTAATTAAGTAGGACTGCTTTCAGAGCAGTGGTCACCAACATAATGCCCTTTTAAATCATTAGTAAGAAATCGTGTTCGGTATCCTTAATATGTATTGCTAATCAGTTAGTAATAATAAACAATCAAAGCTGGTTCATGCAAAATTATTTTTTTAGTTCAGAAAGAGGAAGGATTTGACAAAAGATGCACCATGGACCCAAATGCACGACTGTTCAGTTCAAACAAAAAGGTTTCTTTTTCAGTCCATAAGGTTGAAAATAGGAGGCAACAAAAAAATCACAGCACTTGCTGGACACCAGAAAACTGAGCAAAGTCAACAAAGTAATGAAAAAAATCTTAATCTTGGTTGAAAAGCTTACACAAAGTGGTGGCATAGGATGTGGCAGGATACCAGACAAACCGACAAAGGGCTCGGGTGCAAATGATCAGCCTGATTGGGAAGAGCAGGAAGTAAAGGTGAAACAAGGAGGAACGCCACTACCAAAATAAAAGCAGAAAATCCTACATGAACAAACACAAAACATTAACAATAATTACGAGACATGACAGGATTGTATTATTCACAGATGTCTACATATGCTTACTAGCAGTATGGCCCAGCATTGCTGGGGTTTGTGTACCATGAACGTAATACAAGCAAATCGCAGATAAAACATACTTTCCTTAGAGATGCAGCTGTAATGTAGTACAGTGATCCTTCCTTTTTTTTTTTTTTTTTTCAAAAACCTTTCCTGTTCAGCTGTTTGATACAGAGAATGGAAGTCTTAGTGCCCGGTTGGTCTGAACAGTTTTAATATTTCACATTGAGAGTATGACGTACTCCCATTGTGATCATTCAACATACGTCATTGAGTCGTTTATTATGACAAAGCAGCGAACAGGAAGGGGTTATGGGGGAACAGAAGAAAAGAAACACAAGAGAAGAAAGAAAAGAAACACAAACAACAACAAGAAATACATTGAACGTCTACATTAACTACTAATATGTTGGTGCTATCGTCAGCTAGATGTATTTCTGGTTGCTGCCATGTGCGGGGCCTGTTGACCAGGGAAAGAGGGGGACGGGGGTGGGGGAGTCTTTAAGCTAAGTGATTTGAAGGGGTAGAGTGTACACAAATCAGCTCTGTGATCTGAAATCAGTAATCGTGTGAATCCCTTGTGAGTGTAAGCCCATCGGCGACCGACCCTACGCCGCCCCATCGCCAATCCTGGCACCGGGACGCCCCACCCGTGCGCGCCCTGTCACATCCAGCCGCACGCGAGCCCCAAAAAGCACGCGACAGCCACACAGACGAGCGAAGACGCCACGCAGGCGCCAACCCAGGGCCACGGCTCCCCCCCAGCCAGCCCAGGGAGGGAGGGCGAGCGTTGGGTGGGGTTCAGCAAAGCCCATCCCTCCTCCCGCAGCCCAGCAAAGGAGCCACCTGCGCACCCATCAACCGGCCTTCAGGGATGGCAAGAGGGGACGCACCATCCTTCTTTTTTCGCGGTTAATTGGGACCAGAACTCGCCACGATAAGTGAAAAACTGCAAATTAGTGCACCAACACCCCCTCCCCCTTTTAAAAAATGTTGTTGCTTTTTTGTGTGTTCAATGTATTTATTCAGATTTAGCAATGGGAAAAAAAAATACATATAAGACTTGTTTTTTTCATTTTTTTCCCCAAAGTATAATTAAAAACATTTTTTAATGTATATATATTTTAATTAATGGTTTTTAGGCACTTCAAATGTAATAATTACGATAAGTTTTAAACATGTTACTGTCCCACCGAATTATTTTGAACTAGAATGAAGTAGTAGAATAATGCTTGGCTTTATTAAATGCTTCTTTGAGAGAGTCCACACAATGAGTTGCCACAGCAACTCGTTAACAAGTTACACGATGATTGATGCATGTGGCTCTATGAAATTCGTGTCTCTGGCAACATCAAACCCAAACATCTGTCTATCATCGTTAACTTTAATAAGCAATTCCAGTACACTGCCTGACGAACAGAGAGCAGGGAGAGGAAGGGAAGGAGGGAATGGTAAATGGTGTTATACTTAAGTGGGACTATGCGATCGGCTCGGGACAGCTCATCTGTACTTTTTTTTTTTTTTAATTGAAAAAAAATCCGCGATGGATTGAGGGCGCAAAGTTTGAACCGCGAAGTAGCGAGGGATCACTGTAATAGTAAAAGGACACCATAAAGGGGTTTGTGTGCAATCAATTTTACATCACAGTGTACCGTATGAATATGCAGCTGAAATAAAACCCTTAATAATGTTTCAGAATTTTTTTTTTTTTTTTCAAAATTCAGCCTCTTGGTGTGGAGTACTCAAATCCACAACAGATCATGAGAGCACATTTAAATGTGTACATGAAACCGTAAAGTTTGAAAGATAACTGCAACATTGCAATTGCAAGAGACGCATCTTTTGCCCAAAAAACTGTCGCCTCCACAGTCAGGGATTTTCTATGCTAATTTATGGAGCTTAAAATTAATTTTCTGCACTAAATGGAGGCCTAAGATCAAACCCATCTAAGAACACTCCCAGAGACCTAAAGTATAACTGTATAATTTTGTCATAATCCACCCAGCCATTTCGGCGTTCAGCATGAACACACAGACAGGCGCACAGACAAACTCACCTTTATAGAAATAATGATTTTGTGTATTTCACAGTACTGTATATACAATACATGGCTTTGTAAAATATTACAGGCAATATTATTTATGGCAATGTTTAAAGAAGCCTACCATCACTGAAAAAAATAAAATAAAATTAAATTTACAATAAAATACTGGCAGCTGCGGTCGCCAGAATTTATCGTTAAACATAAAATGCACATTTAAGCGGCATAGTGCTTCAGTAACTTTAAACTTTATGGTAGATTTTTTTTTAACTGGAAATAATGGTAGTAAAAATGTTATACTGCTATGATACGCAGTCTTGATGATGTCACATTTCATCTCTCCTCGTTGTCCAGCCTTGATTCAAACCCACACCGTTATTTTGGCAGTCAAACGTGCTAACTACTGAGCTACGGCTGCGCATGTGGATGGTTAGGGAAAATATACTCCCTGAGAATTTAAACAGCGTACGGTGGCTGATACTAGACTGTGCTATTGGATCAGTAGTAACCACACCTGACTGCCACTTTGACTGTGTGGGTTCATAACCCAGTTGGAAAGGGGGGCAGGAAAGGGAGTGCTTTAACATCACCACCAACAGACGGGTTACACATGCATGCTTTTTTAAGATACAGTAATCCTTTATTGTTCCATCATAGGGGAAATTCAGGCATTGCAGCAGCATCAAACACTATACAATCAGATGTATAACGTATTTTCAGTCATTTTATGTAAAACAACAGTTAAAATGGAGCTTGTACACGGAGATTCCCATTGTCCGTGTCTAAGCAACTGAACAGGACAGATAAAAATGAATAAATTCATAAATAAATATAATGTTGTTCAGACTGTAGTGTGCTGTTAATTTGATATAAAATATTTTACAGTTTTCACATTTTTTTTAACGTTATAATTCTGGCAACAACAGCTGGCACTATTTTACCGTAAATGTAATTTTTTTTTTTTTTTTTTTTGCTTTTTTTTTTTAACAGTGCTTTTTTGTTTTCTTATTTTTTCAACCACAATAGGAAGAAGAATTGGAAGTTTTCAGATAGTTTTTCCGAAAATAATTTTTTTCCCCCTGCTCATGTTCTTCTAATACATCGAAGAAGTGGTGGTGGTGGGGTGTGGGGGTCAATATGAAATCTATAGGTGACCTACGACCTTTGCACTGTATGTTGTTTTTATGTGAAGTGATGTTCTTTCCACCTGTCTTAAGTTACCTGACAAGTGTTGTCGTCTTGTGTTTGTGTGTTGCAGCGCGGGAGTGGGGAGAACGGGCACATTCATTGTCATTGACAGCATGATCGACATGATGCACATGGAGCAGAGAGTGGACGTCTTTGGCTTTGTGAGCAGAATAAGAGAGCAGCGCTGTCAACTCATCCAGACCGATGTAAGCTTTGACCCCTACTGACCCGCAGCGCCTGCCGACTGACAGTTGAGCTCAGTTGTTGTTGCGGCAAGGCAAACAAACAAAGAAAGATAGCAAAACAAACTGTCAGTGATACTGCAAGAGGAAGAGTCGGGGAAAAAAAAACTCTCAATCTCTTGTCCTGACTCCCTTCGTGCTCCTTCACAGATGCAGTACTCCTTCATCTACCAGGCCCTTTTGGAGTACTACCTGTACGGAGACACCGAACTGGATGTGTGCTCTCTGGAGGGACATCTGCACGGGCTTCACAACACCAGGGCCCCCCACGACAGACTGGGCCTGGAGGAGGAGTTCCGGGTACGCGGAGAACGAAAGCGAACGTTGGAAGCATTTCAGTAATGAATTGTCCCAACATGGCGGTATTTTCCCTGAGATCTGGCCCAGGGTGGCGCTCTGAGCGGCAGTGACATTAATAACAACACTTTATAAGGCGCCTCCATCTGCCATGCAGAATTAACGGGAGCTCGGTGGGAAGTTTTCATGTTTTACTCACAGCTCTACCTTCTCCCCCACCCTCTTCTCTACTGATTAGAACTTTGTTTTTGCTGTTGTTTAGTTGAAGCAATAAATGTTTTAGTACACTCCCGGGTCACAACATTAGGTACGCTTTAATGATAATCCAAAAAGATGTATTTAAACTTTAATTAATTGCGTTATTAAACCCAAATAGGTAACAGAAGATACAGTAATTATAGATGAAGAAAGTTTTAAAAGGACAAATTCATCCTTCAGCATATTTAAAAACAATAGGAAGAAGACAAACAAAAACAAATGAAAACAAAGACAGTCAAAGATGTAAATGATGTTTTGTACACTTTTTACTGTATCGCCACATATAATTTTAAAATAAATGGATGTGTGCGGATCTTTCATCGGGATGTTAAAACAATCACTAATTATGCGCTGTGATTAATCAATAACTAACAGTTATTCCCGTAATGTATATATAATAAATTTGTTGAGGCCATTTTGTCCATTTCACCAATTAATTATTTCGTATTTTTATTAAATCAATTATTGAATAAAAAGCAGTGCTATATGTGCATGTATTTTAAAAGTGATTCTTAAAATTCTTGTGGAATTAATTTGTTTTAATTTAATTTGTAAATCATGAACGTAATAATCAGCGTTTCAAATAAATGTCATCTATATGTAAAATGTTTTTTGAACACCTTTGGATTTTATCATTCACAAATAGGAGCTATTTGTTTGCAATATCACAAGATTCTCACTAATCTTTATTAATAGAGTTGCTGCCTATCTCATCAATCTGCTCTCATGTCATCCCCCTCATCAGAAGCTGACCAATGTGCGCATAATGAAGGAGAACATGAGAACGGGAAACCTCCCAGCCAACATGAAGAAGAACCGCGTGCTTCAGATCATCCCGTGTAAGGAAATCTTTGATTCTCCTCCTCTATGCGGTTCCATAATACATCACATCCGAGTCGCATCAAAGTGATGGGTGATCTGTATCGATGACGGACGCGTAGCTAATTACAAAATCGCATGTCACATTTGAGTGAAGCCTGTCGACTGACTTATCAATTGCCTTCATGTACCAGCGGAGCGACTACTCGTTAATTGGCTGAATTTAAATAAAATTTGTCTTCGAATGATTGTCATAAATCATAAAAACATCTATTGACTCACATTCTGCCATTGACTACAACAGACATCCAAATGTCTGTCGAGTAAGTCAAGCCAAAAAGTTAAAGATTCTGAATTGAGTGTGAATGATTGTGTGTCAAGATATTAATGAATGGATACATCAAGAATCACTTTTATCTTATCACTCGCTGCTATTCATTATTTTCCACGCGTAGGCCAATTTTAAAAAATGACATAGGTCAACCACACACTATAATAAGCCAGATTTGCAAAAACAGACATCTCTAAGAAAAAAAATCTTTTCTCTTTGTTTTTTGCACCCAAGTGACACTTTTCCTCTTCTTCCTACTTTTATTGGCTTGAAAAAGTTCTCCTTTTTTCCCTGGCACAGATGATTTCAACCGAGTCATTCTTTCAGTGAAAAGAGGGCAGGAGTTCACCGACTACATCAATGCCTCTTTTATTGACGTAAGAACCCCCTCGCCACGCCGCCACCGCGACCTCCTCTATAGATTTTCCCATAGAAGTATAAATATAAAGCTCATCGGCTCCTTCTGAAACCATGCAAAACATCATTCCCTGAGTGTTGTGCTGTGCCCTCCAGGGCTACAGGCAGAAGGACTATTTCATCGCAACCCAGGCCCCCCTGTCTCATACGGCGGAGGACTTCTGGAGGATGGTGTGGGAGTGGAGGTGCCACTCAATCGTTATGCTTACTGAACTAAAGGAGAGGGAGCAGGTGCAGCACGCTGCATGCTTTCTACTATTTTACTGTTTCACTGCATTTTCTGTATGTCTTTCCCCTTCATTGACTCATGTTCAAAACTAAATATTTCCAAACAGGAAAAGTGTTTCCAATATTGGCCATCAGAGGGCAGTGTGACATTTGGAGACTACGCTGTGGAGCTGAGTGGAGATTCGCAGGGTGAAACCTTCACCCTCAAAGACCTGCTGCTGACTTGCAGACAAGTATGTACTGTGTTCTCATGTCAAATGGGTTTTGAGTCAAATACAAAAACATCATATTTACCTTTTTAGCTTAACATTATACTCCTGGAGTGCTGATATTTTGTTATTTAAGGTCTTCTGTTAAGAATGAACAAATTGATGGCAGCATGTAAAAGTATGCGATGTCCATAATTATGTTGCCACCCACATTCCAAAAAAATGAGCTATGGACACTAAATCCAGGGTGTCAAACTCACAGCATACCTGAGATCGTAGGCCAAACGGGATAAACCGTGGACGTCATAATATATTGGCGAGGCGCGGGGTTGATTAATAGGGGGCCTATCGCCGTCAAAGCTGACCAAGTGGAAAGGGACCGCCTTATCACCGCAAAGAGCTTTTTACGTTGAAAATTCTTATGAATGAATGCATTAATTCTTTATATTTGATTTACATTTGATATATGAATTCTTTATACATATGGACGTAAAACAGTATCAATTTTTTGTTAAAAGAGCAAAGAACCGGGCAGTTAGCATTTATTTTTCGTAAATATGTCGAATGTGCAGCTAGTTTTTAAGCCATTGTGGCGCCACTTTATCACCATAAAGAGCTTTTTATGTTGAAAATTCTTGTGAATAAATGCTTAAATCTCTGAATTCTTAATAGATATGGACGTAAAACAGTCTCAATTCTTAGTTAAAAGCAAAAAAATGGGCAGTTAGCATTTATTTTACGTAAATATGTCGAATGTGCTGCTAGTCTTTAAGTCACTGTGGCGCCGCCTTATCACCACAAAGAGCTTTTTAGGTTGAAAATTATTGTAAATAAATGCGTAAATCCCTGAATTTTTGTATAGATATGGACGTAAAACAGTCTCGATTTTTTGTTTAAAGAGCAAAGACCCGGACAGTTAGCATTTATTTTTCATAAATATGTCGAATGTGCTGCTAGTCGTTAATACACTGTGGCATCGCCTTATCACCACAAAGAGCTTTTTACGTTGAAAATTATTGTGAATAAATGCTTAAATCCCTGAATTCTTAATAGATATGGACGTAAAACAGTTTCGATTCTAGGTTAAAAGCAAAAAAAATGGGCAGTTAGCATTTATTTTACATAAATATGTAGAATGTGCTGCTAGTCTTTAAGCCACTTTGGTGCCGTCTTATCACCACATAGAGCTTTTTACGTTGAAAATTATTGTGAATAAATGCATAAATCCCTAAATTCTTTATAGATATAGACGTAAAACAGTCTCAATTTTTATTTAAAAGAGCAGATATCCGGGCAGTTAGCATTTATTTTTCGTAAATACTGTATGTCGAATGTGCTGCAAGTCTTTAAGCTACTGTGGCACTGCCTTATCACCACAAAGAGCTTTTTACTTTGAAAATTCTTGTGAATAAATGCATAAATCCCTGAATTCTTCATAGATATGGATGTAAAACAGTATCGATTTTTTGTTAAGTGAGCAAAGAACTGGGCAGTTAGCATTTATTTTTCGTAAATATGTCGAATGTGCTGATAGTCTTAAAGCCATTGTGGCGCCGCCTTATCACCACAAAGAGCTTTTACGTTGAAAATTCTTGTGAATAAATGCTCAAATCCCTGAATTCTTTATAGATATGGACGTAAAACAGTCTCGATTCTTGGTTAAAAGCAAAAAAAAAAAAAAAATGGGCAAAAGCAAAGAAACAAAAAACGGGCAGTTAGCATTTATTTTACATAAATATGTCGAATGTGCTGCTAGTCTTTAAGCCACTGTGGCGCCGCATTATCACCACAAAGAGCTTTTTACGTCGAAAATTCTTTTGAATAAATGCTTTAATCCCTAAACTCTTTATAGATATGAACATGAAACAGTCTCGATTCTTGGTTAAAAGCAAAAAAACGGGCAGTAAGCATTTATTTTACACAAATATTGCGAATTATGACGCCAATGCCGTAGCGGTTAATTTCTCCCATTGATTTTTTTTTTTACAATGTTTCAAAATGCATGCATGGTACGAAAAATATAATAATTACCTTGAATCCTCAAACAAATCACTCCTGTTTGTAAGCGGTACAGCTTTCGTACTTTTTCAACTTCAATCCGGCGTTGGATCGTTGTATGTGTTTGAGAATAACTGCGACCGACTTCGACCAACTATGACGAACTATGACGACAAAATGTAATGTATAGACCAAGTTAAAATCATAAATCAAAAATTAATTTTCTTTGTACCTGTGCCATTTTGTGAGATACCTGGATTACTTTAAGGTATTGTGTTGCAGAGATTTTCAGGACAGGCTGCATGTGTAGATCCTATGTGATGTTTACTCAGCAGAGGACAGTTGTTTACACAGATAAACGTGACGGAAAACATTCAAGCCACATGAAGCATTTGAAACAGAGGGTGTCCAAATCAGTCCTCAAGGAGTGGGCGCAGGTTTTTGTTCCAACCAATACAGCACAGTTTAACCACCGAGCTTTCTGCTGAAACAACTTGTGAGACACCAGATTGGTCAAAAGGTGTCTTCTTGACCACCAGATTGGTCAAAAGGTGTCTTCTTGACCTACCCATTGTGGCCCTTTATGGACTAGTTTGGAATTTGAACACCCCTGATTTAGACAGAGCTATGTAATAATGAGTAGTCAATCGTTTGGGATTTCCAGGTTGTGTCATTTTGTCACGTTGACGTGGAGGCATTAAAAAGAGACTATGACATGTTATAGAATCAGAGGATCAGGCATTTCCCTGAATGCTTTGTTGCAGTCACAATTAACACTTTTGACTGTGATATCATGCCTCTTTAATGTGTTGTTTTGTACGGAGACATGGTGTAATAGACAAAGTGATAGAGGTAAATTATTACTATTTTGGATGGTAATGAATCAGTCACTCTAACAATGTTAGGTGCAGTTAATAACACTCATCTCCTGCAGAGTTCAGATTAATGCACAGCACATGGCTAGCCTTTCTTTTTATCTTTCTTTTTTATGGTGGCATTGACTCCACTCACTTTACAACAAGCAGCAGTTTGTCAGACTGTAAACATTCTTAATAAACAAGGCTTCAAGCTGTTTATTGCCACTCCTGGTTGAAGTTTATTGTCAGACTAGACATCGCAGAGAATTACTTCACAGCTATGTAGCTTAGTCCGCCAGCATATACAGTCCCTGACAAAAGTCTTGTCGCTTATCCATTTTGTAGAAACAATTGCTAATAACCTGACCTTTAGTTATTCAATTGGTTTGAGAAGTGGCTCATATGAAAGCTCAGACCCTCCCAAAAGATGTTGAATGTACAAAAATATATTTGTTATCCAACAATTCTTAACTGCCTCATACATTCCTAACCATAAAAAGGGACAAATTCTGCAGCAGGATGGTGCACCATCGCATATTTCAATCTCTACCTCAAAGTTCCTCAAGGCAAAGAAGATCAAGATCCTCCAGGACTGGCCAGCCCAGTCACCAGACATGAACATCAGTGAGCATGTCTGGGGTAGGATGAAAGAGGAAGCATGGAAGACGAAACCCAAGAATGTTGATGAACTCTGGGAGGCATGCAAGACTGCTTCTTTTTTTTTTAATGTTCCTGATGACTTCATCAATAAATTATATGAATCCTTGCCAAACCGCATGGAAGTCATACAAAATATTAATTTTGGATCTCACAGCACCACTACTTCTGTTATGTAACATATTTTTGTATTTTAAGTACATTTTTGTTCAATTTTCACACTACTTTCTGTAGGAGACAAAACTTTTTTCATACCAAAATTTGACCTTTATGTCCTCATTAAATGATAAATCTTTTTTCAGTGAAACAAATATATTTTTGTACATTCAACATCATTTAGGAGGGTCTTACCTTTCATATGAGCCATTTCTGAAACCAATTGAATAATTAAAAGTCAGGTTATTAGTAGGGCTGTCAAAATTATCGCGTAAACGTGCGGTAATTAATTTTTGTAATTAATCACGTTAAAATATCTGACGCAATTATGCCCCACTCAAACAGTTTAAAATGACAGCACAATGTAATGTCCACTTGTTACTTGTGTTTTTTGGAGTTTTGTCGCCCTCTGCTGGCACTTGGGTGCGACTGATTTTATGGGTTTCAGCACCCATGAGCATTGTGTAATTATTGACATCAACAATGGCAGGCTACTAGTATATTTTTTGATTGAAAATTTTACAAATTTTATTAAAACGAAAACATTAAGAGGGGTTTTAAGATAAAATTTCTATAACTTCTACTAACATTTATCTTTTAAGAGCTACAAGTCTTTCTATCCATCGCTTTAACAGAATGTTAATAATGTTAATGCCATCTTGTTGATTTATTGTTGTAATAAACACATACAGTACTTATGTACCGTATGTTGAATGTATATATCCGTCTTGTGCCTTATCTTTCCATTCCAACAATAATTTACAGAAAAATATGGCATATTTTATAGATGGTTTGAATTGCGATTAATTACGATTAGAGCTGAAACGAATACTCGAGCAACTCGAGTACCTCGAGTTCAAAAACTGATCCGAGTAATTTTATTCACCTCGAGTAATCGTTTATTTTGACAGCTTTAAGCACACGTTTTGCTCGGACTACTTATAATGCTGGACAAGGGGCTGATGACACGAGCGTAAAGGAAGAAGCAAAAAAAAAAAAAAAATTACTGCAGCCGACAGCTGCTACAAACGACACCGACGTTGCTAAATTAAGCCCGCACGATGCTACGTTGGTAGCAGGTAGCGTCTGATGAGTCTCATAGAGATCACATGTATGTTGAACTAGATGTGAAATGACAGACTCGGCCGCGTCTGGGCAGCGTTAGTAAACAGCCGCCATCTTAAAGCAGTAGAGCGCTAATAAATAAGATTAACGTTACTGTACGTTGCTAACGTAACGTTAGCCCTGCGGAGGGCTAGCTTTCTATTAATTATGACCACTGTCGATGCGTGGCTAACGTGTCTTACATACAGGCTTTAACATAACATAGCGATGTGGAGTGATAAGGGTGTAAAATAAAAACTCAACAATGCTAACTATCAATTTTAGCTCAGTAGTCATTGCTGGATAAAACACCAAGTAGCACTGGTCCCTAATGTGCTCCAATACAGCCTGTATCATACATTTATTTTGAACACTGCAAAAACTTAAAATCCTATCAGGACTTACAGTTTAGACCAGACATGTCCAAAGTCCGGCCCGGGGGCCAAATGCGGCCCTTGGTCAAATTTCATCCGGCCCCCAGCCTCGCTCATAAAATCAATAACGTCTGGCTTGCACACAGACGTAATATATTGGTCAGCAGTACTGCTACCAGCATATGAAGTAGCTTACACACTAAATGCTGCTCCTCATTTACCCACTAAGAGGCAGCAGCACTCTGAGCAACATTACCCCGTGTAACCCTTTACTCCCAATTTTCTAAAATGGCGACAATCAGGAAAAAAAAAAAAGAAAGTTGACTGCGATGGCCGGCGCTTCAAGGATAGGTGGAAATTGGGCTATTTATTCACTAAAATACGCAACAATGGTGTCTGCCTCATCTGCAAAGAGACAGTCGCTGTTTTTAAAGAGTTCAAGGTGAGGTGATATTACCAAACAGGACACGCTGACATGTACGACAAGATTACAGGGAAGATAAATAGTGAGAAATTGAAGCAACTTGAAGTTAGTTTAATTTTACAGGAGCAGTATTTCACAAGAGCCCGAGAGTTGAAAGAGAACGCCACAACGACTAATTGCGGGATTGTTGAAATTATTAATTTAAAAAAATAATAAAGCAAATTTGACACACGGAATGGCTTGCTAAAATTTGCTTAAATATATTGTTCTACGTAAAGGACGTCAGTCAAGGTCGGCCCCCCACATTTTTACCACACCACATTTTGCCCCCTTTGCAAAAAGTTTGGACACCCCTGGTTTAGACTAACTTAAAACTTAACTAGAACTTAAAAATGGCTTGCCACAAATAGAAATTCAATTGAAACACGTGGGAAAAATTCCTAACCTTTAAGTGATGTGTGTTATCAAGCATAACGGCATTTTTAGGTATATATGTATATATACATATATATATATATATATATATATTTTTTTTTTTTTTTTTTTTTTATAAGATCTAAAGGTTTTTTGAGCGAAAGCAGTGAATTAGTCTTTTTTTTTATTCTAGTTACATCTGAGATGCAATTGTTGGCCGTTTTTAACAATATAAATCGAAAATAAAGACATTGATTGACTGAAAATGGTTCAAGATTAGATGAAATGTCTTGTTTTCTCATGTATATTTATAATTGCTCTTCACCTAAAAATATATTTGTTTTATCCGATTACTCGATTAATCGATAGAATTTTCAGTCGATTACTCGATTACTAAAATATTCGATAGCTGCAGCCCTAATTACGATTAATTAATTTTTAAGCTGTAATTAACTCGATTAAAAATTTTAATCGTTTGACAGCCCTAGTTATGAGCAATTGTTTCTACAAAATGGATAAGCGACAAGACTTTTGTCAGGGACTGTAATCGGAAACAGAAACTTAAAAAATGAGTATCTTCAGTTCCACATGACTTAATTGGTGTTGTTAACCAGTTTCAATGTAAAATATCTTGTCTTTGTAGTCCATTGAAAAGGACAGTTCACTCTTTTCTGTTTTAGTGTATGTTTTATCTAAGTCGTAACGTCATTGGAATTGGGGTCACTACCCTACAATGTAGTTTTGTTTTTTCAGTGAAATTGTCTCCCCCGTGTCCCAACAGGAGAACAGGTCTCAACACGTCCGCCATTTCCACTTCCACGGATGGCCAGAGATCGGAATACCGGCGGAGGGCCGTGGGATGATTGACATTGTGGCCTCGGTGCAGAGGCAGCAGCAGCAGTCTGGAAACCGTCCCATCGTCGTGCACTGCAGGTGAGACTCGCCCGGCTCGTCGCCAAGGATGCTTCCGAGCAGTTGTGGGCGATATTAGAAGGCATTTTCTTTTTAAACGATCTATTTCTCCTTTCTCGAACGACTGTTACAAGAAAGTCCCTGTGTTGCCTCAGTGGAGCCGCCGTTCTTATGCCTAAACCACTTATGTGATCCTTTATAAAGACTTCTCAGCGGATGCTTTGATCAGAACCTAGCTTCAGGTGAAGTGATTCTAAAGTGACGACGGCCCGGTGGGATCGATCCAATCCACCCATTCGCAGTCAATTAAAACCTCTCAAAGTGAAATATCCTCTGACTCCCCACTATGATTAATCTGATAAAATGAGCTAACGACAGGAAATGGTGTCATCACTCCGCTCTCTGCCTTCATCACTGCTTGTCTAAGAGGGGCTTTTTAAAGCCGTTCCCCCCTCCCGACGCCTCCCGGGAGCGGGGCTAACCCTCGGCGATCCCCCGGCGTCTGCCGCTCTCGTCCAAATTGCACATCAACAGGCTCGCTCGCTCCCTTGCTGTCGACGCCTCTGTCCCACCATCGCGAGTAAACATCGGCTCTGTCAAACACTCAGCTTCTACGCTGATTAGTGTTAGCGTTCGGATTAGCCGCTCCTTAAGTAGAGGATGGAGGGGGGGATTATTAGCACCATTAGCCTACTCAGAGGTCACCTTTTCCCTCGCCGACCCACGCATTCAAATGGATGAAAGGCATACATGTTCAAGGATAAGGAGCCATATTTGGTCACTTAAGTGGCTGCTTAAAACAGAAATGAACACACCTGCTCTCCATTCATAGCTTCCAACCTGTAACATTAACTCATTGAGATGGCTGGCTGTGACTGATCATGATTCAATGCCATTGACGGCCATAGACGTCCAATCCATTTAATGGGGGAGAGACTGATAGCAGTTACATCTATCAACATCAATGGCAGCGAAGGAGTTAACAATCCATTTACTCTCGGAGGGAAAAGAACTAATTGGGCACAGTATCTGGGGCCGTTTACACAGTGATGCTCCAAGAGTACAACAAATTTAATGTTTGCATTTACATGGTTTCGTCTTGGTTTCGTCTCCATTCGAACGATGTCGCAGTTGCGCGTGAAAACGATGTAGTATTCATGCCAAGCCCTAGAGGGCCGTGCAGTTTTACAGGGCGACAGCCAATGATGCACTTCCTTGACAACAACCTCCTCAGCCCGGAAGGCAACATACCCCACCCACTCGCTGTAATGATGTTTTTTTTTTCTTTTCCCCCGTTTTATTTTTGTTTTATTCACGGTTTTTCCGTATAATTAATTTTTCTCTCGTATTATTTGTACGTTTGTTGTTCATTACAACTTTAAATGATCGTATAACATTATAACTCGGAGCAATGGCGTACATGCGTTGTTTTTTTTTGTTTGTTTGTTTTTTTTTTAGCTTCAAAAGGCACAAAAATGCGAAAATAAAATATGTTTAAATTAAAAATATTACAAAAACAGTAAATTAAAGCCACCGTTCTGCCATGTTTGCTGTTTTGAACGTTCACTAGCAGCGACTGCGCATGCACAAAGCGACGTGTGCGAGTGCTGACGTCATCAGCACGAGAGCGTTACATTCATATGGTTCCGGGGCAATCCACGCAATGGAATCGTTCTGCTCTGGAGGTTGGAATCAAAGGTTTGCGTCTTCCGTTTTCGCCATCACCATGTAAAGGTGAGGCCATTCTGCAACACAATTGTTGCATTTTGGTGTCGCAGCGTCACCATGTAAACGGCCTATCAAATAGGTGTACTCACTTATATTGAGGGGAGTGTACATTTAGATTGCTATACAAACTGTGAACTGACTACTTTACATTGTAGCAAAGTGCAATTTCTTCAGTGTTGTTCCATGAAAATAACTAAAAAATATTCATACAAAATCAACAAGTTTCATTTTTTAGTTGATTTATTTTTCTATATTTTTATGAAATCCCACAATGAAATGAATTGCTATTAGTGCACAAAATAAATAACAGTAAAAGAGTGGTAATAATAATGTAGACTAGAGGCTTACCCAAAAATATTATTGCGACTTCGCAGTTGTAAAGTGAGTTGCTGTTTAAGTTTCTTTAATTTGACTGTGAATTCTAAGGGTAGCACGGTGAAAGAATGGTTTGCTCAACATTCTCACATTTCTGAGATCAAGGGTGAATAAATGTATGGAAGTTCCAGAGGTGGGTAGTAACACGTTACATGGACTCTGTTACATTTACTTGAGTAACTTTTTGAGAAAAAATTACTTCTAAGAGTAGCTTTACTAAGCTATACTTTTTACTTTTACTTGGGTGGATTTGTGAAGTAAAAAACGCTACTCTTGCTCTGCTACTTTGGGCTACACAAGAGTTGTTACATTTTTCCTCTTTAGTCTACATATTAGATTTTTTGCCAGCGATGCCAAGAATAGAGACGTCCTTGGTGTATTACCATGGTAGCTCTACCGATTTCACCAATGAGACGTCGCAACAATAATCACATGACTCCATTATACCAATCAGACGCAAGCTTGCCGTTCTATCTTCACGCCAGCCTGTTCAATCATGGGGTGTTTTTAAAGCACCGTAAAAAATGAAGAATTGATATGGAGCGGTGCCCTCAACATGACCCGAAAGCGCGGATTCAGCTTCTCTCACAGTTTTTATTAGGCACCGATTGACCGGAAAACCGGAGATATGATCCTTTTAATTTCATTATAGTAATTATGAGGGAACACTTCACTATTTAAAGTAGGAACTATTTTCTCCACCAGAGGGCACTCGTGTTCTTTGCACAAATAATGCTTCATTTATGTTATTTTCTCTTGTCGGAATATAATGATTTTTTTTTTGTGTGTATTTCTTTGGCTTAGTGTGGTTATGTAATGGGTTGTTGTATAGTACAATTATAACAAAAGTTTATATAGATAACTTTGTGCTCAGAAAAAATATACCATTGTTTAAATCAACAAAAATAGAAGCAGTTACTCACAATGTTACTCATTACTTGAGTATTCTTTTTCACCAAATACTTTATACTTGTACTTGAGTACATTTTTTGGACGACCACTTTTACTTTTACTTGAGTAATATTATTTTGAAGCAACGCCACTCTTACTTGAGTAAAATTTTTGGCTACTCTACCCACCTCTGGTAAGTTCCAGCTACAGTACATGCAAGTTATTGATGGTTTCTGGATTGGATGAGTATGTCAAGGAGTGGAGGCAAATGCAACAGGAAAACGGAACATGTGTGTCAATGTGTAAGACAGATGGTTCAGGCTACACATAGTTTTTTGGCTTTGGTTGCAGCTAGCAGCAACCATTCATTGTGTTTTTTTATCATCTCAGAATACACTGAAATGTTTTACTGTTCATGAACGTCTGAAAGAAGCGGTAGTAGGAAAATCAGGTGCATCCACTTGTGCTTCTGTTAAAACGCTTACATCTCAGTGGAAGAAAAGTAAGTCTGTGAGCTTCCAAAAATAGTCAATAAAAAAACAAACATGTTTGGACAGCTACTTCGAAAGGAGGAAGAGGCCAAAAATGAGACAGAAAAGCCTGCAACTTCCAAGAAAAACAAATGGACGAGAATTGGGGTACAAAAAAACTGTATATCGCAACAAAAAGTTTTCCAAACGAATGGGAAGAGCTAATTTATGTCCTTGCTTCTATTTTTCATCAAATAGTTAGCCTTGATGAAATTTCTCTCTTTACGTCATGCAACCCTGTTATGCACTTACTCAGAATAACATCATTTTATATTTTCTTTACTACAAGTTTGCCCTCTGGGTCAGCAATAACAGGTAGCTAAACAGCTAGCTTAGAAGAAAAAAACTAACATTAGAACGGCTTTGGAACCCTATGACTGTGAAGTATTGTTAATACCCAATAAATCATGCAATATCAATTTCACCATTAATCTGTAAGGTGAGCTAATGAAGCCTTTAATAGGCCGTGGGTCACTTGACCCATCCAACAGCATTTCTGGTGTCACTATGTAGCAGAAAATCAGTAAAAGCCAAGATTTTTTTTCAAGAATTTTGAAGCTCACATGTCCTCAAATTTTGGAATGACCCAAAACTGTATTTAAAGTCCCCACGACAGCATAAAAAAATCTTAAATAACGTTTTTATTAGGGCTGTCAAAACTATCGCGTTAACGAGCGGTAATTAATTTTTTTTAATTAATCACGTTAAAATATTTGACGCAATTAACGCATATGCCCCGCTCAGACAGATTTAAATGATAGTACAGTGAAATGCCCACTTGTTAATTGTGTTTTATGGAGTTTTGCCGCCCTCTGATGGCGCTTAGGTGCAACTGATTTTATAGGCTTCAGCACCCATGAGCATTGTGTAAGTAATTATTGACATCAACAAGGTCGGGCTACTTTTTGATAGAAAATTTTACAAATTTTATTAAAACGAAAACACTAAGAGGGGTTTTAATATAAAATTTCTATAACTTGTACTAACATTTAGTCTTTTTATCCATGGATCGCTTTAACAGAATGTTAATAATGTTAATGCCATCTTGTTGATTTATTGCTATAATAAACAAATATAGTCCTTATGTACCGTATGTTGAATGTATATAACCATCTTGTGTCTTATCTTTCCATTCCAACAATAATTTACAGAAAAATATGGCATATTTTATAGATGGTTTGAATTGTGATTAATTGCGATTAATTACGATTAATTAATTTTTAAGCTGTAATTAACTCGATTAAAAATTTTAATCGTTTGACAGCCCTAGTTTTTATGTGAATTAGAATCATATTTTGTGAAGATTCGACGATATACAATAATTTGGCAAAGTGCAGATGACGAGAAATTAGTCTTTCAATCTGCCATTTATCCTCTGCCTGTCATTATAGCGCTCTAGCATCCCCAGCTGGAGGATGACGTCCGAAGGGTCACGATTTCATCTGATTTAGAATTCAGCCCATTGAAGTGGAATTATTCAGAAGAAGGAAAATGTGACAAAGAGAGCAGCAAAATGTCATTGTTTCAATCTGTCTACTTAAATATTTTTACAGCATATTCTTTTTATCTACGTATTTTTCCCCAATTGCTAAATCAATTGTATGGTCATGACAATGAACAGTCTTGTGCTAAATGGAACATGGAATATTAAAAATGCATTTATCCAGTACGACATAGCAAAATTACTCCATAATGGTCAAAATTGTCGACTTCTTGCACCTCCCAAACAATATTTTACGCCACCAGAGTTAGTTCGGATTTGTCATTTCCCTGCACCAGCTTCGGAAAGCGTACACAAACCAGGAGGCTTACAGCTAGCCGACATGCTAACCTGAACCGAGCGGCATTTCAAAGTCTTATTCTCGCCTTTCGAAGTGAAAAATCACACAAAACTAGCCCGGATCATGCCACATGGTGGCGGGGTTGTCGATTGTCTTCACGGATCGGCAACCCCGCCGGCGGCGAGCAAGTTACAGCTCGTTGTTCCCCTGCTGCAGGCCAAGAGCTTGCTTGCCGGGGAATCAGCTGGAGAATAACCACCGGACAAACCGGCCGAGGTCAGAGAAGCGCGTAGCTGCCCGACCCAAGGCTAGTGGTCTATTGCTGGGCACACGAAGAGGACAGAGGGGGCTGGATGATATGGAGAACCGCGTGAGCATAGGCCGAGTATAGTGCTCTCCCGGCGGGCACGCGAAGAGGACTGAAGGGGGTGTCCGACAAGCCGTCGGTCGTTGGCCGAGTGGCATTCTCGGTGGACAAGGAGCATTGTCAGCCACAAAATGCAAGCCACCTTCGTATTAAAACGTGTGTCATAATCCCAGTGTTTGACATAATATAAAACACGATGTTTACTCCTTCCTCATAAGTCCAATGGTCCCACAGTTGTCGGACTTGTTTTGGCCAATCTAGGGGTGAACGGGAACTTTTTGAAACCCTAATAGGCTTACATGCCTCTCTCTGGTGCAGCAACAAAACCCTGCAGCACATTTGGCTGGCATGATGCGAAAAATAAACAAATTAATCCGCAAAATCAGCTGAATGGACTGCTTGCTATAAAGCAGTGCTGTATTGTAAGATGCTGACACGGGTGACGTCACACTCGCATTCGTCCTCAACCCGAGACTGGAGCCGGAAGTCACTCATTTTCATGGCGCGGGATTTAAGAAATTGAACAAATGAAACGATCGCTTCCTCACACATCCGAGCGGTCCATTTCATTCATACAGCTTGGAAATAAACATGCTTTTTGTTGTCATAGGCACGTTAAGAGACAGTATGAGCAGTCCTACCTGCTCTAAATCATATGTGTTTGACAAAAGACTCACAAATTAAATATTGACTTCAAAACTCCCTCGGCACAAATCTAAATCTGACCTTTTTTGGGGTGAAATGGGAAATTCTCAACAGCCCCTTATCTTGACTCCATCATCCAGCGTCCCCAAGTGTGACACGGTTTCCCATCTCATCATGTTTAGCGCCGGCGCGGGTCGGACGGGCACCTTCATCGCCCTCAGCAACATTCTGGAGCGCGTGAAGGCTGAGGGCCTTCTGGACGTCTTCCAGACCGTCAAGAGTTTACGCATGCAGCGTCCGCATATGGTGCAGACTGTGGTAATGTTTGCCAATGAGACACAAACACAACAAAACCCACTCGCCGAGTTTGCGTCGCGCATGTTAACGCCGCCCGTCTTAATGCGATGTTTATTTTTTGTTTGGGTTTGTTTTCCAGGAGCAGTACGACTTCTGCTACCGAGTGGTGCAGGATTTTGTCGACATCTTCTCCGACTACGCCAACTTTAAATAACGCGCTCATTCTCCCGTCTGCTTCGCAATTATCTTATGCAAATGAGTGTTCTTTCTTGGTTTGTTGAATGTACATTTTCTAAAGTTTTACATTTTGTATCATACTGTAAAATAGGCAAACATATCTGTCCTTTTGCGAAAGTCTTAGAATAACAGTTTACTTGAAAATATGCTCTTATTTTCAATATGTGCTTATAGTGGTTCCTGAGGTACCGCTGTCCGGACTTAAGAGGGCATGGAAAATGTTAAACTCTTATCTCAAGGCAGCACTGTAAACGTGTGCATCTATACTCATTGGCTACCACTGATGGCGACAAACTTCCAGTCCATTTTGATTGGGAGAGGCTGGCGGCGAATAATTGCTGTCAACCCTGCCAGTCAAAATGGATTGGATGTCCAATGCCGTCAATGGCAGCCAATGACATCATAATTTTTAATATTGTGCAAAAGTTAACGGAATTTTTCACAAAATTGTAACTCATTAAGAGGCACTTGTATTTGTAGTTATTGAATTGCTTACCTTCTAGCTCCTACCTAAAATTCTGGCATCACTATTGAATTGCATTCTCAACTATTCCTGCTTTCCTTACTTATCAACCACAATGCCTTTTCTTCACGCTCATACTTTCACTTTTTAGCAAATACATTCACATGTGTTAGTAGGTTAACATTTGTAAAGGTGTCATTTAAGGACCTCGTCTTTCAAACAATTCCATTCTGTGGGTAAAAGTCTTCACTCGGATTGGTATGAATAAGTTAACAGCCGCTGTCTGTTGTGGTTTGATTCAACGCCACCAACTTTCTTCTCTTGCCCGTGGCCATGTTACTTAGTGCTTGGGTGCCTGACACTGCAAAATGCCATTAACCCATATTGAAAATAATGTCCAATCACTCCAAGGCAAACATGTCATTCAAACCTCTTTTTTTTTTCTTTAGCTGCCAAGTATCATATTTCGCTTTTTTTTTTTTTAAGCGCGCTTGTCATTTCTCCAGCATGCATGTTTGATTAGAGGCTGAGAAAACCACTTCTAATCGTGAAATATTTGTCACCAAGTGACACGCTGTTTAGTTTTTAACGACAACCGGCAGACATTTTGAACTTTTACTGCTTTTAAATCAGCGGTTTAATAGTTAAGCAACCACGTAGTGTGTATGATGTTTTTCGGTGAATAATTTAACGACTATTATAACGGATGTGCTTGATAACGGACAAATAAGGGTTTTAGGAAATATCTGAACTGCAATTTTCCACACATTTTGACAACAGTAAATAGTTTTGTTCTTCACTGAAGAAAAAATAAAAATAACACTTTTGTTTTTGCTTCCATTTTTCATGAGCTTAACTCAAAGATCAAACTTTTTCTATTTACACTAGGGCTGTCAAACAATTAAAATTTTTAATCGAGTTAATTACAGCTTAAAAATTAATTAATCGTAATTAATCGCAATTAATCGCAATTCAAACCATCTATAAAATATGCCATATTTTTCTGTAAATTATTGTTGGAATGGAAAGATAAGACACAAGATGGATATATACATTCAACATACGGTACATAAGGACTGTATTTGTTTATTAGAACAATAAATCAACAAAATGGCATTAACTTTATTAACATTCTGTTAAAGCCATCCATGGATAAAGGGACTTGTAGTTCTTAAAAGAAAAATGTTAGTACAAGTTATAGAAATTTTATATTAAAACCCCTCTTAATGTTTTTGTTTTAATAAAATTGGTAAAATTTTCAATCAAAAAATAAACTAGTAGCCCGCCATTGTTGATGTCAATAATTACTTACACAATGCTCATGGGTGCTGAAGCCTATAAAATCAGTCGCACCCAAGCGCCAGCAGAGGGCGGCAAAACTCCATAAAACACATCAAGTGAGCGTTCACTGTACTGTCATTTAAATCTGTCTGAACGTCTGCGTTAATTGCGTCAAATATTTTAAGGTGATTAATTTTAAAAAATAATTAACGCCCGTTAACGTGATAATTTTGACAGCCCTAATTTACACAAATGGTTTAGATCTCTGCTTGAAAGAACCAAGTTGTTTGCGTATGAACAAAGTCTTAGATTTAAAAATGGGAGCAAAAACAAAAGCATTTATAATTTAGTTTTGCATATAACCAAACAGGGAATGCTTCACCTTTCTGCAAAAAAATGTCTATTTTTGCAATGGTAAGACTCCTGCTTACATTTAACGTGTAGTAAGCTAGGAAGAACTTTGTACCACTGCGTTTCTAGGTAAGTCATTTTGTGTGTTGTGCTCGTCACCAAGCTTTATTGTTCAATATAAGTGTACTAGCTTTGAGGCCTTGTAAGCTGCTACAAAAAAAGTTGTTTCCATGAACTTTCTGCCTTTTTGGAGTCTCTTGTACAAAGTTGATTCTAATAAATAATACATGGGAGAGAAATGTCTGCGCTGTTTGTCTTGCTCCCAACAGGTGCACAAGCACACAAATATAATGCAGGTCTCATGCTGCTTGAATCCTCAAGGTGACGGCGACGACGGCGTTCTGGAGCACTTAGGATCCTCCATTAGCGGCATCGGGGGTACCATTAGTGTGTGAATGTGTCACACCTGCAGAGAGGGGATTATAATCCTGACACCTATAAAAAAAAATGTTTCTTCCTTGATGCAACACATGCTAACTAGGCCCATACAGAGGTGAGTGGCGTGCACAATCAGGTGATTTCTTTGGCGAGTTCTGTATTGATGATGATGTGGTTGATTGTTTTGATTCCAAAACTTGTAGATGGAGTCCAGCTGTAAAGCAGCGGTGCACGTGTTAGTGTTGGCCTTGCTGGTTCAGGCGGCCGTGGCTCAGCACTGGTCATACGGGTGGTTGCCGGGTGGGAAGAGAAGTGTGGGAGAGCTTGAGGCGACCATTAGGGTGAGTTGGCAATTCTTGACGGTGTTTGTTTTTTCAATAATTCATTTTTTAAATTTTGTATTCATTGTAGTTGAATATATATATGGCGGAAAACACTCAGGTGACTTGAAGTTCCGCTCTAAGACCCCCAATTTGGCCAACTTTCAAAATTGTCTGATATGCATGTGTGATACATCATTGGAAAGCTTAAAATCTCAATTTTCTGGGGGAAGAAAATTTTTGAACAGGAGGGCATTTTTTAAAAAAAGAATGCTTTTTAAATATCAAAACTCTATCTGGAGGTGAGAGCACGCGATTATATATATAGTTATGAGGTAGCTATCCGTGACTTTTTTACAGACCCCATTTTTTTCATTGTGACGTAATATGTTTAAAAGTTTAAAATATGCGAGTGAATAATTTTTTTAAGTTTTTTTTTTTTTTTTTAAACAAAATTTTAGACATCAATTAATGATTTTAAAGCTAAAAAATGAAAGACATTTTGAATAATAAATATAATTACCTTGTTTTCATGGCTGGGTTGAAACAAAAACGGTTGCGCGACATCTGTAAACAGGGGTTTTCAGGGTAAAATGGACAAATTAAAAATAGTTTGTGGGCTTAATGTGCCATGAATCTGCTATGGCAGCATATAGACATATTGTTCTATCAAACACAACAGTTGTTTTGGCTTAAAATACAGCAGTTTCTTTTAAAGAGGAGTGCAAGAGCAGAAAATGCTTTTTCAGTCATGTCTGTGTTTTCCGCCATATATATATAATATATATGTGTATGTATGTATATAAGTGGCGGAAAACACAGACAAGGCTGAAAAAGCAGTTTCTGGTTTTGCACCACTCACTCTATAATAAACTGCTGTATTTTAAGCCAAAAGAACTGTTGTGTTTGATATAGCAATATGTCTATATGCTGCCATAGCAGTTTCATAGCGCATTAAGCCCCCGAACTATTTTTAATTTGTCCGTTTTACCCTGGAGACCGCCATTTACAGACACAGCGCAACCGCTTTTGTTTCAACCAAGCCATAAAAAGAAGGTAAGCAATTATATTCATTATTCGAAATGTCTATCGTTTTTAGCTTAGAATCATTAATTGATGTCTAATATTTAGTTTATAAAAAAACGACTTTATAAAATTATTAATTCGCATGTTTTAAGGTTTTAAACAAATTACGTCACAATGAAAAAAAAATAGTGTCTGTCAATAGGTCACGGATATCTACCGCATAACTATTGCTTAATTGTATCTTTGTTTGTTACTGTCACATTTTACCCGATATTTTAGATGATAAATAATCGATCCAAACAAAGAAAAATTGAAGGAAAAAAAACGTTTAAAAGGGTAAAAAGAAAATCTCGACCAGTCTGTGATGTCTGCGATTTCTGCATTCTGACTCTTGATATATTAAGAAAAAGTCCGGCTGTGGCCATTCACAGCTGTGTCTTGACACTTGGTAAGACATGCTACACGGAGTTTTTGGATCGAAACAAGGTACATACGCGATAATATCTTGTTAAAATCATGGTGTCTTTAATTATGCTCTCTCTCATGCTCTCACCTTGAGTTAGGGTGTAGGAGTTTAATGATTTTTTTTTTTTTTTTTTTAATGTCCTCCTGTTCAAAATTTTTCTTCCCACAGAAAAGTTGAGATTTTAAGCTTTCCAATGGTGTATCACACATGCATATTGGGCAATTTTGAAATTTGGCCAAATTGGGGGTCTCAGAGCGGAACTTCAAGTCAACTGAGTGTTTTCCGCCATATACTGTACATAGTTTTAATTTTTGGTTTAGATTATTGCAATTTCCCTGTTTCATACTTTAATAACCATTATACAATATTATATAGAGTACAGGCCAACAGTTTGGACACACCTACTCATTATGCATTTTCTTTATTTTCATGACTAATTGCAACGCAAATTCTCACTGAAGGTAATAAAATTATAAATGAACACGTGTGGAATTATGTACTTAGCGAAAAAAAGGTGAAATAACTAAAAACATGTATGCAATATTCTACTATCTTCAAAGTAGCCACCCTTTGCTTTGATTCCTTTTTGCACACTCGTGCCATTCTCTTCATGAGCTTCAAGAGGGAGTCACCTAAAATGGCTTTTGACTTTACAGGTATGCCTTTTCAGGGTTGATTAGTGGGATTTATTGCTTTATCAATGGAGTTGGAACCTTCATTTAAATTGCATTGAATGAGGTGTGTCCAAACATTTGGCCTGTACTGTATATTATATATTTTTTGTTGTGTTGCAGATTTTAAATATACTTACTTTATTTTTCATTTTTGATGATATTTCACAATTGAAAAAAATCTTTATTTTTACATTGCATTATTTTCCAAATTCATAAATATATATATACATATATACTGTACATATATGTATATATTCATTAAAATATATACATAAAACTAAAAGGTATTTTAAAAATTAATGTATTTTAGTTTTTAATGATATGTACTATTTGATAATGTACCACATGTTGTTACAGTATATTAGATATTTGCATTTTTTTTTTTTTTTTTGTCTGATTTTATATTGATGTTAAATAAAACCTGCATGTAAAACCTTCACATTTTTCTTGGAGCTCTTTTTCCAAAATATTTTGCGACATTTTTCTTCATTGATTTTATTTTTCATTTTCAATAGTATTTTGAGATTTATTTCTCAAATTTTTCCCTTCTTTGTTTCTTTTCTGTTCTAATATTTAATGAATGATCAATAGTAAAATGCTACTTTCCCCTGTGTCTCCTTTTGAGTATTTGTGGTCTTCCACAGCCAATGATGCATCATCAAATAACTCATTGAAGCCTCTTTGACAGTGTTTGTCTTGAAAAATATAGATGTAATTTTAGTAGATTTTTTTAAGAGCTTAGTAGATGTTCGGTTTTAAATGTTGTCTCCACCATCTTGCACTTTAGATGATGGGTACAGGGGGCGTGGTGTCTCTTCCCGAAGAGGCGAGTGCCCAAACCCATGAGAGACGTCGACCATACAATGTAGTAAGTGTTTATTATACATAATTGATGGCGGATGTCTCCCTCAATTGTGCAATATTAATGTACACCGCAGCAGAGCTGCGCCGCCATGCTCCATGAGCAGCTGCGACAATATACAAAATGCTCAATTACCTTGTTTTTTAAATGTCATTTTTCCTTGTCTCTTTTTTGCATCGTTAAATATATGCATGGCTTTTTTCTTCGCCGACATTGACGGACGCTTTTGCAAATATGCTCTGTTTGAAGTGCTTACGACAAATTAAATGAAATATTAAAGAGATCTCATTCCAATCTCTGCAGATGGATGATGATTCCCATCATTTTGAGCGAAAGAAAAGGTTCTCATATAAATGAAAACGGGGGGAAAAAGACAATTTACATGATTATCTACAGCAGGGACGGATTCCCCCGAGGGCGACGCATTTATTGCACCAGTGTCATTGATAGGCATGTCTGTCTCAGTCAAATCCATGTGAAACTGTAATAAACTCTTTTTGAGACCTCATCAACTTACTTATTTAATTTGAGTTCCTGAAGCCAAGCCTGGCTGTCACGTGCCCATTACAAGTGTGTAATAAAAGAAAGGGGGGAAATAAATAACCTTTGACACCCCTTAAGTGGACGAAATTGCTGTTGTTGTTTTTTTTGTTTTGTCTTTGGGTTTTTTTTTTTTGTCAGGCAGCCGCGACCGACAAGCATGACGAAGCCGTGACGGCGGCGATCCTAGTGAGACAGCAGCTGTTGATTAAGATAATTTATCACAAATCAATGACATCACTCCACGTGTTACACTTGGCCAAATTCCATTGTCATTGACACCATCTGATCTCTGGGCTAAAGTTAAAACATGCATGGCAAAATGTATAGAATTTACACAATAAATAGGTTGGGAAAGGTAGAAAAAGGAAATATTTACTGTATCCGCCTCCCAAGTACAAAGGTCTATATTGAAAAGAACGCGCTTTTAGTTTCCTTCATGTATTAGTATTTTCACGTTACATAAAATTTTCAGTTCATAATACTCAGTAACTCAAAACTTTCAGATTCCTAAATTTGGCAACAACACCTTTTTTTTTGCTGCACCTTTAAACTTAAATCTTAAAACTTAACTCTCTTGTAACATTGCAACTTTATTCTCATAAAGTTACGACTTTCCTTTAAGTATGTACTATTATATTATTTTACCAAAATCAAACACTTTTCTTGTTTAGTTAATACACTCATAGCTTTTTTTTCCCTTTCTTGATAAAATGATTTTATTCTTACGAGGCTTGCATGTCCATTGTGACGGCAAAATGTCACTATGAACAGAATCGGAAAGTTGGGATTTTTCTGTCATTCTTGTATTTCACACTCAAAAAAATGGGGTGTTGAACTGACATAAAAAAATTATGGAAAGAATTTGCACATGATAATATTGCTTTCCCTCAGCATTTAGCAATCGTGTCCTTTTAACATAAAGCACACGTCTCGCCAACATTAGGCACTTATGTTGCGCGAACATAACGCAGTCTTGTTGAGCCAACATAAGGCACTCATGTTCACCCCAAAATACATGTTGAACCGACATTAAAGAAATACATAATTTGCACCTGATGAAATTGCTTTCCTTCAGTATTAAGCAATTGTGTTCTTTTAACATAAAGCACACATGTTCAACCAACATAAGGCACAACTAGGGCTGTCAAATTTATCGCGTTAACGGGCAGTAATTAAATTTTTTAATTAATCATGTTAAAATATTTAACGCATGCACGGAGCGACCCATTCATGCATTGCCGCAAACAGATTACAATGGCGCCATTCGACGCATATAGAGTTAAGAGGCAGTGACAAGTGAGTTAAGTGGATGCAGGCATTCATTTTGACCATGCTTTTACTTATCTAAAGCTTTGACATGTCTTCCACAACAATACTAACTTTTGAGGAAAGCAACGTTGGGTAAACTAACATGAATTGATCTTTTTCTTATCACCTTACATTGAACACAACACAGACACGATATAGTATTTGCAGCCGCTACACACAGTCAGGGTTACCCACTTCCCATCATGCTTTTGGGCAGAACAGATTTGTCACTACATTATCTTTTACTGAAAGCTCAACAAATACACTACATGGCAATATTTAGTCGGTTGGTCGAACGGTTTGGAGTCTCCAGTGAGCCTAAAAAATGTGGATAATGAGATTATGAAAGAAAGAAATAAAAATAAAGTTGAGGAATTTTACTGGCTAGGCCTGTGCCTTGCAAAGCCCCATCTAATAAAAAAAAAACAACAACAACAAAAAACACTTTTCACAAACAAAATAATAATTAAATAGTGACGGTTATTGGGCCGGCCGGCTCTACCAATGAGGTGTCACTTATTTTTTCAGGGAGTTGGCAACCCTACTTTTAAATCTCGCGACAAATGACAAGACTATTGCAATTGGTTGGAAAGGCACGTTAACATTGTGTTGCATCAACATGATCTAATCTAGCTCCTCATTCACTGTTCATGTTTATGTAGAGACTGCATGATTCAATCATGTTCACCTTGGAAACATGATGTTTTCTTGCTGAAAATGCACACTGTCTTTTAGTAAACTTTACAAGCTGCCTGATTCTTTTGAGTGCATACTCATACCTGTCAAGTTGTACGGTTTCGGCATAGTTTGTACAAGTGAGCACTGATTTTTAAATGTGTACGCCGTACATTCAAGATCTGTACGTTTTCCGTGCATTACGGGTTTTTTTTCTCCATTCGGATTTTGTCACCGTTCTGGCAACGAAACAACATGCGTTATTATGCGTTATGTTGGTTGAATGACACGAGAAAAGTCAGAGTCACGGAAAGAGAAGAGTGTTTGGTGTGACGCTGTAGCAAACACGATGCTAGGCTAGGTGGCTCCAATATTTCCTGACTGTAGCCAACAGCCTACAATCTACGCCTAGATATCACACACATATAGAACTACATGCGAAATGACAGGCGGCGTTGGTAAACAGCCGACATTTTAAAGCAGTAGACTTCTCAGAAAGGCTCTGTTGTAGTGAACCTTCCTAGCTAACCTAAGTAACTTTTAACTAAAATATTCCTAAATCGGCAAAATCTTGACTTGAATCTATCTTTAATTGATGAAAGTTTAAAAGCTTTCACGTCGAAAGTAGACAGAAGGGAACTAATGCAAAAACGGGAGCAATTTTAACGGTTGATTCACAACATTAAATAACTTGCTATGTTTTTTGTTTTTTGGGGGGGGGGGAAACAAACCAAAAAAAACATGAAAGGTAACACCAGTTACTTTGCCAAGTAACTAATTACTCTTACATTCAGGTAACTGAGTTTCTAACTCAATAACTTTTTGGGAGAAGTAATTTTTAACTGTAATTATTTACTTTTTAAAAGTAAGATTAACAACACTGGTGATAAAGATGAAGTCTGCAGAATGAAAAGTGACTGAGATTTTATTCTGCCAATTTGTTGCCGAACACAATTTGCCCGCAACTATTGCTAATCACTTCTCAGAATTAGCAAAAGAAATGTTCCCTGACTCAAAGGTTGCATTGGTAAGTTAATTTTATCAATTGACCTTTTAAATCTATAATTGGACACACTAACGAACTACCTTCAGGTAAAACTGAATTGCGAAGTGCAGCCTTTAAAAGACAGAAGTGCTACATACAATTATAACAAAAGTCACTGTTAAATTTTAGTAATGATGATGTAGCTGAAGATATTGATTGTTCTTTGATTGCACCAGGTTATATGTTACAATGTTAACAATCTATTCATATTATTTTTAAAAATGAGTTTTATTGTTGTTTCATATTGTATGACGTTGTACGATGAGTCACCAATTTGTAAGGGCATACGTCACTATTTCCAACGGCCTCGGGTTGACAGGTATGCATACTAGCATAGCTGCTAACAAAAGAACTTGACGCTTGAAGAAGCCACATGATGGTAGTCAAGCACTACATGAAGGTCCTTAACCGACTTTCTCACATTTTCTTCATTCTTTTCGTGTGATTTTATAATAAAATCCAAGGGTTGAACTATCCACCGAACTTCCCTCGACGAATCTTTTACAACTCGAGCGTAACTTGCGGTGAACGCTCCCGAATCCCCTTTTCCCTCAACCCCTCCCCTCGTCTCCATCGAGCAAATTGCCGGGCTTCATTACAAAAACGTGGAATTTTCATATCGGGAGAGGAAACGTATCAGCGGGGGGCATATGTTTTAAAGAGAACTCATTTGGCGGCAAAACCCCCACAGACGGAGCCCCCGCGCTAATCGCCCGTGCGTGAGGGGGCCGCCATTCATGAGGCACTCGCATTGTCGTAACGCACACCAATGAACTAGCGGCGCTACTGGGAAAAGGTGAACGTCGCGGAGGGAAAAGAAGAAGCGAGTGGAATTAAGCCACATTCCATTGCAATTGAAAGCACAATGCTTTTTGCTCTTTCGTTATGTATTCGACCTGGCTTTAATATTCATGCTGGCAATTTGCGTTTTCATTCCAAAGAAACTTCTTTAAAGCGGAAAATGATGTCCAGGTTTTTCCCCCTCTCAGATTCATGATGAGAGTTTTAAAAGGTAATTTAAAATAAATAAATAAATAGGTTTGATGATTGCAATTTGGAGCACGTAGGAGAGGTTAATTCCTGTTTACAGATAAGCCTGCCATTCTTTTCAAGGTTCGGTTTAATTGCACGTACCGACAGGACGCAAACAAAAACCTGCCGCTATCTGTGTTTCCAAATTTGATTTAACCTCACTTTCTCCTTCGCCCGGACCCCCCTGGTGGATATTCACTTTGTTTACCTCAAATTAAACTTCATATTGTTTACAGCCTCTCGGTCCCTGAACATTTTATAGCGTTTTAGGCCCCCGTTTTCTTTATTTATTTTTTCTAATGATTGTAGGGTTGGGATTCATTTGAATGTTCCCCTCATCTGCATGAAAATTATATAATTAACTTTTGATTAACCAGCTCAGTTGAGTTGGTCCCCCACCCCTCCAACCCCTCCAAAGCACACTGGTGAATACTACCCAGCGCATTTTAATGACTGTTTTCCAATTGAGCGGGCGACCTTTTTCATCAAAGAGCCACAACTGGGGCCAAAAGACAGCGGCGGGGAATAATCGCGGCCAAGACAATGGCGGGCGAGCATGTCATCCTTAAATATAACAACAAAGCGTGTGGTGGCGACAAGCCAAAAGTTCCGGGCTCGCCCCCATTGTTCCCCCACGCCGAGGTCACGTCCATTGGCGATGGAAAAGGGACCGGGAAGCCTAGAATGGCCCATTGTTACGTGTCCTTGCTCAAAGGGAATTCCGTTTACGGAGGGCGAGGTGTTAATTTGTTTCATTTTAGTGCTGTTTGACACTTTGAAAGTTAAAATTTTAGATTTTTCTTTATACTCTTCAAGTTACAACAAACTAACTGGTTGCTAAATGATTATTTTTCACTTTGCTGAGCTGACTTCAACAGTACGTTGGATTATTGTTGAATTACTTCATTGATTTTAACATTTATTTTTCATATTACAAGTTTTCCCCCACATTGGTACTTGTTAGGTTAAAATGTATGTATATATACTGTATATACATATATACATATATGGCAGAAAACACAGACAAGACTGAAAAAGCCGTTTCTGCTCTTGCACTCCTCTCCTCTTTAAAAGAAACTGCTGTATTTTAAGCCAAAACAACTGTTGTGCTTGATAAAACAGTATGTCTATATGCTGCCATAGAAGATTCATGGCGCATCAAGCCCCCAAACTATTTTTAATTTGTCCGTTTTACCCTGGAAACCCCCGTTTACAGACGTCGCGCAACCGCTTTTGTTTCAACCCAGCCATAAAATGGAGGTAATGAATTATATTTATTCGTCAAGATGTATGTCATATTTAGCTTAGAATTATCATTTGATGTCTAATAATTTGTTTTTTAAAAATTACTTTAAAAAGTTATTCACAGAGATCTACAGTACCTCATAACTATCGCTTAACTGTATTTTTTGTTGTTGTTGTTGTTGTTACTGTCGCATTTTCTCCGATATGTTAGATGGTAAATAATCGATCCAAACAAAGAAAAGAAAAAAAAAAAACGTTTAAAAGGGTAAATATATGAAAAAGAACATCTCGACCACTCCATGATGTCTGCGATTTCTGCATCGCGACCCTTGTTATATTAGCATGTTTCACCCATAAAATCCCCTAAAAAATACAGCTGTGGCCATTCACAGCTGTGTCTTGACACTCAGTGATACATGCTACATGGAGTTTTTGGATCGAAACAAGGTGAGTACGCGATAATATCTCGTGAAAGTCATGGCTTCTTTAATTCTGTTCTTTCATGCTCTCACTTCCAGATAGGATTTTGCGGTTTAAATTTTTTTTTAAATGCCCTCCTGTTCAAAATTGTTCTTCCCCTTTGAAAATTGAGATTTGAAGCTTTCCAATGATGTAACGCACATGCATATTGGACAATTTTGAAAGTTGGCCAAATTGAGGGTCTCAGAGCGGAACTTCAAGTCACCTGAGTGTTTTCCGCCATATACAGGGGTTGGACAAAATAATGGAAACACCTTTAAAAAAATCAATAAAAACTAATTTAATATTGTGTAGGGTCACCTTTTGTGACAATTACAGCATCCATTTTCCAAGTACAGATTCATACAACTTTCGAATTGTTTCCAAAGGAATTTTAAGCCATTGTTCAGTCAGAATACCCTCTAACTCTTTTAGAGACAATGGCGGTGGAAATCGGCATCTTAATTGAATCTCCAAACCTGACCATAAATGCTCAATAATGTTGAGGTCTGGGGACTGGGCCGGCCATACAAGATGCTAAACTTCATTAGAATGTTCCTCATGCCATTCATTAAGAATTATATTCATTGATTAGGATGCCAAAATGTTAGGTGTTTCCATTATTTTTTCCAACCCTTTCCACCTGAAACATTTTTTTGTTGTTGCTGTTGATAAAAACTGCAGACAGTTTTAAAATAATCACATTTGGTTATGAAGGGTCAGCCATCAAAAAAATAATAAATTAAAAAAAAATATATATATATATATATATATATATATATATATATATGTATATATATATATATATATATATATTGCTGTTCAATTCTGCTTTTTATTGTAACTTTTAAAAAAATATAGTTCTTTTAATGTGATGCATCACTACATTTTAAGGGTTAAAGTTATTACTCTTTTTTTTAAATAAATAATGGTATGACCATTTTTCTTATAACATTCTAGTAAATCAATACTTTTCTCCTTTAAATCAAGGGCGTATGTTTGCATAGGGACTGTAGGGACATAACACTACAAACTTATTAGGATACTCAAATTGTCCCCACCAACTTTTAAGCAACCTTATATGCATATAATAATGAGTTCAGTTATTTAGATAATTTTGTGTAATTTTGTTTTCCCAAAAGCTGTAAGGAAAGAATTGACCCTACCATTAAGAAGTGAATTATTCTCATTATGTTAAGAATTACATTTACCTTTTGTCACATGCTGAATGTGCCGGTCCATTTTTTCCCCCTCAAATGCACGTTTGATTGACTGATGCATTTATTTAAAATGTATTTATTTAATTTTCACATTACTTATTTTAAAATGTTTTTATTTGCAGCCCATCCAGACATTTTTTTCAGAAAATCATACATTATTCACAGTCAAGGTATAAGGTATGTATGTAATGTTAATATAATTTATGTTGAAATATTGCAATTTAAATTTGCTGATAAAATCCAGACATTTATTATTCTGGAAGTTTTCAAAATGTTTCTTTCGTAGTTTTTGAAAACAAAAGTTTGAATCAAACAGTGTATGACCTGACCAATACACATGAAAGTTGGTATAAGTCCATACATATTTATTTTTGCATTGATCATTTAGCCTATCAATTAATCAGGTTCATATTTGTGAGAAATGTAGCCCTGAACCCTGTTCACCCAATCTGTTTGGTTTTATTAATGTCCCGCCCCCAGCAAAAGGTGTACATGCAGGTTATGCTGTTATACAGTCCCTATACCAATGTTGAGATCAAACCTACGCCTTTGCTTTAAACCCTAAGACTACACACGTTACATATTTACTTTATTACCTTAAGCAAATAATGTACCCAAATGTCGGCACATTTAAGATAATGACACATACTGCAACCTTTCAGTCAAAATATCTCAATTTAATTTTTCTAAGGAGCCAGGTTTTTGTGACAAGCGCCTTTCGATTCGTTGGTCCATCCAAGACGACATTAGCAAGGCCGTCAATCAACGCGGCATCCTCTCATCTGCATAATCTACTTTTCAACGGGTCATATCGCAAAGTTTTATTGAAGTGCGGTGCGTAATAAAGTCATTTTCCAGGCATTGTTGTGGCTCCTGTTACCAACTGAATGATAATTTTCCCCTGGAGGGGTGGCACCCGCCGCATATCAATGGCCGCCAAGTGTGACTCTTACTCCATTCCCGCAGGCTACGGATATAGTGGAAGGCAAAGTCATCTTCAGAGAGCGTCTAAAATGTCGGGGAGGTCTTTGGAAGGTACTACTGTACGTCTTATAAGACTTGTTGTTAGTGGCGGAATTTTAATTCAGTATTTGAAAAAAAAAAAGAAGAGTTGAGCTCCTTACTTTGTCAACTGCACGCCACTCTGCTACCACATGGTGTCACTCTTGAGCTTTTCATGCCAACTGGCTGCCTCCTCATTCATTCCATCACTTGCAGGAAGCAAACATGATGGAAACCCCCTCATCACCACCCCTTCCCAAATCTAACAAAGACTTCAATACATCACCTAAAAAGCTGTACTGCTGCTACTAGAAAGTATTTGGTATAGTTTGGTGATCAGAAAAAGTGCCATCAAGTTTTTGAGTGAAGTTTTCAGCGCGTACAGTAGGCCTTGCTGATTCTTCTTCTTCTTCTCAGTGCTGGCAGGAATGCTTCCTGTTGTGCACGGCTTTGATCGAAAAAGAACAGCGTTAAAGCGAAGGGTAAAGGAGGAGGTATGAAATATGAATGAATACAGCTGTGTTTTGATGGCTACGTCTCAAAAGTTATGCGAGGAAGAGAGCTTGCTAAAGGGCCCGGAAGTATGTTTTGTGTTGTGGAAATGGGTTCTTCTTCTCGTTCTCATTGTCACACATGCAGTTTGTTAGCAAATAGATAGAGTCGCCCGCTTCCCGGAATAATGACACCGTTTCTTTTCGTTTGGTCTTTTGAACAAGCCACAAGTGCGGGCATATATATGCATTATCTTTTTTCCAGACAAAGGAAGCCAACATTCTTCAACTTTCACTGGTGGCGACGTAGGCTTTGTCGTCGGTTAAGTCGCGTTTGCGGAGCAGGGGGCTCCTTTTTGAAGTCGGAAGTCAGTACTGTGGTGCAAAACTCCCACTGGGATTGAGGGAAACTAACAGAAAAGACGCAAATCTGCCAATTTTAAAGTCATTAACTCATTAGCTGTAATTGACAGTGATAGACAATCCATTTGGACTCCAGTTAAAAGCCAGTTCAAATAGATGGGACGGCTTTCACCATCAATGTCAGTGAATGAATTGAATCAAAAGTCACTATAGAGGCAGACGGACATCCGGGCATTTAATGACGTCACCAGCCACAACAAAGCGTCGCCATATTGACAATGGGGTAAAATACCAGTCACTTATAATAGAAACGCATTGAACTTTCGTCTTATTTGCCGTCTTTTTTCCGTCGGAATGGCTAAAAGTTGCTGTGTTGCGGGTTGTCACACAAGGAAGAGTTCGGAGCCGTATTTGAAGTTCTTCATTCTTCCACGTGAGAAAAAAAGGAGTAACAAATGGCTGAGCGCAATTACTGTTTTCGCCTGTGGGAACCTAAATCCAAGCACATTTATGTTTGCAGCCGACATTTTATTACTGGTGAGTTTAATCGATTATATTTTGCCCCAATTAACTGCTACGATTCCATAGACTAGGCAGTGGTTATTTTTACCTTAACAGGCAACTCGCAAAGCGTTTTTTTTTCTTTTGCCGTGAACTGCTCTGATTAGTCAATCAGTATATTATTGGCCTGGTGGGAATTGTTTTTTTTGCCGTGACGTGTTGACGGCTAAATAAAGCTTGGAGGCGAATTACCGGTAACGGCAGAAATAATCACTTCGTATATACTACCAATTTTCTCAGTTCCACACAGTACATATTCCACGTAAATGATAAAGGTCAACTTACTGGGTGACCTTATGAGGTAGTTGTAGATGTTTCTGAACTCCACTGCAGGCCATTCCTTTGTTTATCCAGCTATCAGCTGCGACTTTGTATCGGCAGCTTTGTACGCCAATAAACGCTAATTTTAAATTGCATCGCCTCCTCGCGTCTGTCGGCAGTGACTCGTGATAATAGTAAGCCACGATTAAGACGCTTTTAGGAAAAAAAGACGCAAAATACACATGAAATATATGAATTTCAGACGTCTGTCTATGGAATGTTAAGCTGTGCGTACCCCCTTCACAAAATGGCGACACGTTGTTAAGCGAGGTGACGTCATCGTGACATCACGCCGACTTCCTCCATACAAGTAATATAGTGCAAGTTTTACTGCAAAACTCAGAAGATCAAAAACATCAGTTGAAACAAACCACAACAGAAAGTTGGAAGTTGATATTGTGTCATAAAACTTCCATTGGGATTGAGGGAAATCAGTCGAGCTTGTGCCAATCTGCCAATTACAGAGTCGAGTTATGCTTTAATAAACAAAGATCATTAAAAAAAAGATCATAAAAATAGGAATATTAAAATGAAGGTTCCTTCACAGCACGTGTGTCTAATTAAGAATCATTTAAAGATCCCTCGCTTTCTGCTCCTTTAATGAACAAAAATAATAATAAAAGAAAACACAAACAACTTCAATGTAAGCAAAAGACCCTTCGACTGGTAAAGGCCACCATGCATCTTGGCACTGGTTAGGGAACAGCAAAAAAAAACCAAAAAAAGTTATTTTTGGATACAGAAGTGTGCCTTTATTGTATTACACGTACAAAAACAAACAAACAAAAATATATGTCTTAACTGCTAAATTACTAACAAATTCAACTTTAATTAAAGCCTTTTTGACCATGAAAGCACTGCTAATAAAACAACTACACCATGATTAAACCGATTAGTGCCATCCCTGATATATTTTAAATATAAAATTCAAATCAACCTTTTCCTTATTGTTAAATTCCTATTAAATTCAACTTCAAGGCCAGCATCCACCTACACAAATGCGGCAGCATTAATGTCAAATGAGCAACTGTCTTCAGCTTTTTTAATAAACAAAGACAATAAAAAAAGATCATAAAAGCAGAAATATTAAGACGAAGGTTCCTTCACAGCGCTACCGTCTTATTAAGAATCATTTAAAGACCCTCTCCGGTCATTTTCGAGCATATTAACTAGCACGCCAGCTTTGATTCGCAGCTAGCACTGCGCCTGTGAACAATATTAGCCTGGCTAATGGGCAGCTTGGCCCGACGCGATGGTCCGCCTCTGCTGGGAAGGCGGGCTCAGATCCTGTCAGAGAGGGGTCGCGCCTAGCCAACTGTAATCTTCAGGGCCCTCCACTCCCGCTGACCTCCATCTAACGACAGACCCTCCCTCCTCGCCGCCGCCACGCAACGCCTTTGGCCCACCCCTTTTCCGCCACCCCTTGCGCGACACAACCCAAGCAACCCACGTTTGAGGATGGTCCGGCCGGTCGCGGCGTGGTAGCGTGCTTCGTCCTCACCCAAATGGCAATTAGTAGCAGCGAAAAGGCCCCGCCAACGGTGAGCGGCATGCAATTAGCCGCAATAACGATAATGTGTTGTTGGGGGAACAAAGAAGCTAAAACAGACTGGCATTGTGACGGGTAGTGGGGTGCTAATGGTAGGGGAGCGGCACATTTGAACAGATAGAAGACTGAATCAGAAAGATGATCAAATGGGCAAAGAATTACATATTTCCCCCTCTCTAATTACCCAACACTTTCATGTGACAACCGACGGAGAGAGTTTTGAATTCAAGTCAACTCCAGTCAGTGGTCTTTGGGCCTCACACTGAGGTGAACGCTTTTATTTCCTCAAAGATGAAGAAAAAGCGTGCAAGAAGATGGTCATGCTGAGTGCCCGGCAACATTTATTCTGCAAGTTGATTAGACACAAATGTTTGTTCATTGTCAAATATGCCCTTTTTTGTGAGCATATTTAACTGGAGCGTCTGTCAACTTCGGCCTCGACGAAACTGTTTGAAAACTTTGATGTATAGGGGGCCAAGCTAAATAATACAAGCTAAATACAGTGATCCCTCGGCACTTCGCTCATCGAATTTCGCAGTTTCAGTCTATCGCGGATTTTTTTCAGTCAAAAAAAATATATTTACAGTACATGCATAATAAAATTAAGATAATGGAGAAAGTATGGTGTAAAATCTGCCCGTTCTCTAATAGAGGGCAAGGAGAGCCCGCCCAACTCATATTCCACCGCTCTGATTCGCTGGCCAGCGTCACTCGGGAATATGGCAAGCTGATTGGCCAAGATGTTTAACCTTGCTATTATCGAAGGAAAATGGCTCCAAAGCGTCTTCCGCCTGCTCAATCCTCTAGCGAACCCAAGAAGAAAAGAAAAATGATGACGGTGCACGAGAAAGTTGAATTACTGGACATGCTTAAAGTTGGACATGGCTATGTGTCTGTTGCACGCCATTACGGACTAAACGAATCAACCGTTCGTTACATAAAAAAAGACGAGGCCAAAATCCGAAAGACCACCTCAATGTCGTTTTCCAGGGACACTAAGCGAGTCGTGACTCCTCGCAACAAGACGATTATAAAAATGTAAAAAGGCACTAAGCGTGTGGATATCGGACTGTCGGGAAAAGAAGGTGAGTCTCGACACAAACATAATTCGGGCAAAAGCCAAAGCGCTGAATGATAGCCTCTTTCCTGAAGGAGAGTTGAATGAAGGTGGTGGTGATGCCGACTACAACGAAGATGAACCACAGACTATTACCAGTGCTTCAGGTGAAAAAAAATTGTGGTTTTGTTGCCAGCAAGGGCTGGTTCGAAAAATTTTAAAAAGAGGTTGGGACTTCGCAGCATTACGTTGCATGGGGAGGCCTCCTCGGTGGACCATGACGCAGGTGTTTGTTAAGTTGAGGACCAATTTCCCAAATTAATTGAAGAGGATGGCAATCTCCCAGAGCAGGTGTTTAACATGGACGAGACTGGCCTTTTTTGGAAGAAGATGCCATCCAGGACGTTCCTTTTCATGCCATCCAGGACGTTCCTTTTCAAGGAAGAAGTGAAGAGGCGAGGCTTTAAGGCCCGCAAAGATTGCGTGACTCTCAAGCTTCTCAATAAATCATTTTTACCTTCATATCCATTGTTCTGGAGTTTTTTTCTTCATTTATCAAGATCATCAGTGTGGTGAGTACATTTTATTCATCTTATGCATGTTATTGTATATTAATATTGCATTTACTTTTCTAACTAGTGTACTGTATATACAAAAAATATATATAAAGAATGTAATATACATAAAATAAAATTATCCTGTATCCAAGCAGCTGAACAGGACAGTTTAAAAAAAAAAAAAAAAAAAATTCTTTTGGGGGGGCGCTACTTCGCGGTTTTTCGCTTATCGCGGTGGGTTCTGGTCCCTATTAACCGCGAAAAACGAGGGATCACTGTATGCCCTACTCACAAAACGGTAAGGGCTATTGGAAAGTCATGGATTCTAAAATTTGAGGTCACTAGTAATAGTTTTGAAGGTATAGACAAAACCTTTATCATACAGTATGCATATCAGGGGGGAAAATCTGTTTTAAGACATATCGGGAAAAAAAGATTTTTGTTTGTTTGTTTAAATATGTAATAGTGGAATATATGTAAATAAAGCCAGAATTTTCAGGAAAGTGGCTTCCTGACATGGGGACATTTTATCAATGCTGATACTTTTTTATCTAATCAAAAGTAAATATTTCACATTGCCCGCTTCTCCTCGGGATGTCATTAGTACTCATTGTCAAATGCACCTTTGGTTGAGTCAATAAAATTTTATCTAATGATGTCATACAAACGTAAATAAAGCCAAAAATTCCAGGAAAGCGGCTTCCTGACATGCTGACATTTTATCAATGCTGGTACTTTTTTAACTGATCAAATGTAAATATTTCAGATTGCCCGCCTCTACTTTGGATGTCATTAATACTCATTATCAAATGCACCTACGGTCGAGTCAATAAAATTGTATCTAAATAAATATGAATGATGTAATACAATGGGCTGCGCTCAAATATAGTGTCACATTTTGTGTTTAAATATTACTTTTCTCCCTTACCAAATGTCTAAGAAATTTTCCATTTGCATACTTTAATAATTCGAGGTCTGTCCTTTCGGTTGAACTGTTTTTTTCAAAAGCCAATAAGGCCACAAGCAGCGTGGGTAGATCTTACTTATGAAGGCACATTGAGATACAGGTAGTTCTCGGGTGACAAATGATTTCCGTTCCTACGCTGGTGACGTAACCCGAATTTCCGCGTGAATTGGAATGAACTCTTTAAGTACCCCTAAATAAGCCCTAAATCTCAAAATAACTATCCAAAAACATGTATTATGTGTAGGGCTGTCAAAATTATCGCGCATTATTGTGTTTTATGGAGTTTTGCCGCCCTCTGCTGGCGCTTGGCTGCGACTGATTTTATAGGCTTCAGCACCCATGAGCATTGTGTAAGTAATTATTGACATCAACAATGGCGGGCTACTAGTTTATTTTTTGATTGAAAATTTTACAAATTTTATTAAAACGAAAACATTAAGAGGGGTTTTAATATAAATTTTCTATAACTTGTACTAACATTTATCTTTTAGGAACTACAAGTCTTTCTATCCATGGATCGATTTAACAATGTTAATAATGCTAATGCCATCTTGTTGATTTATTGTTATAATAAACAAATACAGTCCTTATGTACCGTATGTTGAATGTATATATCCATCTTGTGTCTTATCTTTCCATTCCAACAATAATTTACAGAAAAATATGGCATATTTTATAGATGGTTTGAATTGCGATTAATTACGATTAATTAATTTTTAAGCTGTAATTAACTGGATTAAAAAATTTAATCGTTTGACAGCCCTAATTATATGTCATTGTACTGTCCTCGCCAAGATGTTGAAGCTAAAATGTTTCCCCTCTCTCTCTCTCGGTTGGGTGACTTCTTCGTGGGAGCAAATGCGCTCTTCCGCGTGTGTGTGCGTGCGCTGTTCTTCGTGTGCGCAAATACATTCTTCTTCGTGTGTACATGTGCTCTTACTCGCGTGTGGAAATACTACCTGCTCTGCGCTTCCTCTGCCAAAATAAAGGCATGCATCACAAAACAAAGGACAACATTACAATCAAATACAATTTTCACCAATGGGCAGAACAGTCATATTGATAAAATAAGTTAAAAAAAAGATACTGTGAGGTTCCATAGACTTCATAATTATATTGATGGGACACATTCCACAGACACTGCGCCATGCCTTCAAACAGAGGGCCGTCCCACACTCCGCTTCAGTTATTCTCAGTCGGCCGCAGTTATTCAACACATGCAGCGGTCCAACGCCAGATTTAGGATGAAAATGTACGAAACCTGTACCGCATTCAAACAGGAAGGATTGTCTCAGGAGTAATTTGTTCGAAGATTCAAGGTAATGATCATATTTTTCATACCATGCTTGCATTTTGAAACGTTGTGAAAAAAAATCAATGGGAGAAATGAACATTGACATGAATATTTACGTAAAATAAATGCTAACTGCCAATTTTTTTTTGCTTTTAACCAAGAATAAAGAGTGTTTTACGTTCATATTTATTAAGAATTCAGGGATTTAGGCATTTATTCACAAGAATTTTCAACGTTAAAAGCTCTTGCTGTAAGGCTGCCGCTTCAGTGGCTTAAAGACTAGCAGCATATTCGATATATTTATGTAAAATATATGCTCTTTACTCTTTTTACAAAGAATCGAAACTGTTTTACGTCCATATAAAAGAATTCAGGGATCTAAACATTTATTTACAAGAATTTTCAACGTAAAAAGCTCTTCGTGGTGACAAGGCGGCACCACAGTGGCTTAAAGACTAGCAACACATTCGACATATTTACGTAAATGGTAACTGCCTGTTTTTTTTGTTTTTTTTGTTTTGTTTTTTTGTTTTTTTTAAATCTGTCTATGCTGTCCTCACTCCGAAGCGTCTACTTTTTCCAAAGCTAGACAGCTAGTGAACGACGCCTTAATAATTAGACTTCTTCCTTTTTCATCTGATTTATTAATAAAATGGCCTCAAACCATTGTCCTCTTTAGACCGTTTACGTAAAACTACAAAAAAAAAGTAAACAAGCACTGCATTAGCAACAACGTTAGCTTACCACGCTATACAGGTTGACTAAACATAAACAAAAAGCGTCTCATACAAAAAATATAACATTTCGCTTATTAACATAATATGTACATTCTTTACAACAACCATACTTACAGACAAATCTTTTCCAAGGATCATATAAGCACAACAGAGACGTCGTGCAGCCATATTGAACTAGCAAGAAAAAAATAAACCATGTCGCAAAGCGACCACAAGAGTTCGCTGTTAGACAGCACAAAACGCCTTGCTGTAAAACTTACCAAAAGGCAGAATACTGTCTGAGAGGGACATGTGCGTTAATTGCGTCAAATATTTTAATGTGATTAATTTAAAAAATTAATTATCGCGCGTTAACGCGTTAATTTTGACAGCCCTAATGTATATATATATATATATATATATATATATATATATATATATATATATATATATATATATAAATAATTCAGGGATTTAAGCATTTATTCACAAGGATTTTCAACGTAAAAAGTTCTTCGTTGTGATAAGGTGGCGCCAAAATGGCTTCAAGACTAGCAGCACATTCGACATATACAGTGGGGCAAATAAGTATTTAGTCAACCGCCAATTGTGCAAGTTCTACTTGAAAAGATTAGAGAGGCCTGTAATTGTCAATATGGGTAAACCATGTTGACAATCACATTATTTGATTTTTAAAGAATATGTTTCCAAGTTAGAGTGGAAAATAAGTATTTGGTCAAACAAGCAAGATTTCTGGCTGTCAAAGAGGTCTAACTTCTTCTAACGAGGTCTAAGGAGGCTCCACTCTTTACCCATATCAATGGCACCTGTTTTAACTCATTTTTGGTATGAAAGACACCTGTCCAAAATCTCAGTCAGTCACACTCCAAACTCGACTATGGCCAAGATCAAACAGCTTTCGAAGGTCACCAAACCAGCAAAAATCCCAGAATCACACGGGGGGACCTAGTGAATGACCTACAGAGAGCTGGGACCACAATAAGAAAGGTCACTGTCAGTAACACAATGCACCATGAGGGGCTCAAATCCTGCACTGCCAGACGTGTCCCCCTGCTGAAGCCAGTACACATCCAGGCCCGTCTGCGGTTCGCTAGAGAGCATTTGGATGATCCAGAAGAGGACTGGGAGAATATGTTATGGTCAGATGAAACCAAAATAGAACTTTTTGGTAGAAACTCAGGTTCTCGTGTCTGGAGGAGAAAGAATACTTAATTGCATCCGAAGACCACCATACCCACTCTGAAGCATGGGGGTGGAAACCTCATGCTTTGGGGCTGTTTTTCTGCCAAGGGACCAGAACGACTGATCTGTGTAAGGGGAAGAATGAATGGAGCCATGTATCGAGAGATTTTGAGTGAAAATCTCCTTCCATCAGCAAGGATATTGAAGATAAGTCATAGTTGGGTCTTACAGCATGACAATCATCCCAAACACACAGCCAGGGCAACAAAGGAGTGGCTTCGTAAGAAACATTTCACGGTCCTGGGGTGGCCTAGCCAGTCTCCAGATCTCAACCCCATAGAAAATCTGTGGAGGGACTTGAAAGTCCGTGTTGCCCAATGACAGCCCCAAAACATCACTGCTCTAGAAGAGATCTGCATGGAGGAATGGGCCAAAATAGCAGCAACAGTGTGTGAAAAACTTGTGGAGAGTTACAGAAAACGTTTTGGCCTCCGTTGCAAATACATTCTTTAAAAATCAAACAATGTGATTTTCTGTTTTTTTTTTTTTTTTCTTTCACATTCTGTCTGTCATGCATGAGGTTCACCTATGTTGACAATTACAGGCCTCTCTAATATTTTCAAGTGGGAGAACTTGCACAATTAGCGGTTGACTAAATACTTATTTGCCCCACTGTATATGTTTTTTTTTTTCTTTTAACCAAGAATCAAGACTGTTTTACGTCCATATCTATAAAGAATTCAGGGATTTAAGCATTTATTCACAAGAATTTTCAACGTAAAAAGCTCTTTGTCTGTGTTTCCACTCGGTCAGGTTTGACTGAGATGAGCCCCCTATTAATGGGCCCTGCGCCCCGTCAATATATTATGAAGTCTATGGAGGAAGAATAAGGTCCTGTTACGCGACTACAACAACAACAACAAAAACGACTGCAGACAAAATGGCGGACGATACTCCAGCGTCGTGAAGTCGAAATCAGGTACGTCGTAACGCTCTGACATACTTGTAATGCCATTCTTACTAATTTTTGTAGGATTGCAATAATTCGCTGCCAGCCTCACCCAGTTCAAATTGCTTGGGCCTTATCACCATCAATGGGAGCCATTGAGTAGTCTACAACTGGTTTTCCTTAAAAACCAAACAAACAAACACCTGTCCAGTGTCGTCCTGTCCAATTTGCTGTACAATTGTTGTCCAATTTGCTGTACAATTGTTGTCAAATTCTACATTTATGTAGAATCCAATGTCTGACTCACTACTACAACTGTCCTGTTCACAAATGTTCAGCAATTTCCAGTGATGAATGTTTGAGGAATCGATATGACTGTATTAAAATTAGAATGCATCTCATTACTACTGTCCTGTCTTGTGCCATCCTGTCCTTGTCACAGTGCCTTCCCAGTCCAACAATATGTAAAATCCTAATACAGTATGTAAAACTATCTCATGTTGTTGCTGTCGTTTACTACCATTATGCTGTTATTCTATTCTTTTCTCTCCTTTTGTCCCCTTTGAAACGATCTTCTGTCAGACTGCATTTCTAATCTGAGAAAAAAACTGTCCTGACATCTAAAGGCAAACAGATCCACCATACTAATCCTTCTAACGGTATGTGTCCTATTTACTGTTTTACTGTGTCAACATGACTGCTGTGAAAAAGGCCATTAAAACAACAAAGCCTGGGGTGGCCCATGAAAATGAATAGTGTAATATGTTGCTCCCAAATACATGCAACTGATTTGAACCCCTCGGACATGTTATCCAATACCGTCATGTAGCATTTCAATACCAGCGAACTGTTTTCAACCAGTCTCATGAACATGACAGGATTGAAACACCACACATTGTACTTAACAAATAAATGTACTTTTTAAAATTTACAATAAATATGGTAATATATCAACATAATTCAACATAATTGTTAAAGAAAGGCACGAGGAAGATTCTAATGATGTTGAACATCTTGTATGGCTGGCACAATCCAATCCAATAGGACAATGATCCAAAACATAAAGCCAAATCTACAATAGAATGGTTAAAAAATAAACGTATCCAGGTGTTAGAATGGCCAAGTCAAAGTTCAGACCTGAATCCAATCGAGAATCTGTGGAAAGAGCTCAAGACTGCTGTTCACAAACACTCTCCATCCAACCTCACTGAGCTCGAGCTGTTTTGCAAGGAAGAATGGGCAAGAATGTCAGTCTCTCGATGTGCAAAACTGATAGAAACATACCCCAAGCGACTTGCAGCTGTAATTGGAGCAAAAGGTGGCGCTACAAAGCATTAACGCAAGGGGGCCGAATAATATTGTACGCCCCACTTTTCAGTTTTTTATTTGTTAAAAAAGTTTAAATTATCCAATTAATTTTGTTCCACTTCACGATTGTGTCCCACTTGTTGTTGATTCCTGACAAAAAATTACAATTTTATATCTTTATGTTTGAAGCCTGAAATGTGGCGAAAGGTTGCAAGGTTCAAGGGGGCCGAATTCTTTTGCAAGGCACTGTATATTGAGATCTGGTGACTGTGGAGGCCATTTGAGTACAGTGAACTCATTGTCATGTTCAAGAAACCAGTCTGAGATGATTCCAGCTTTATGACATGGCGCATTATCCTGCTGAAAGTAGCCATCAGAAGTTGGGTAAATTGTGGTCATAAAGGGATGGACATGGTCAGCAACAATACTCAGGTAGGCTGTGGCATTCCAACGATGCTCAATTGGTACCAAAGAGTGCCAAGAAAATATTCCCCACACCATTACACCACCACCACCAGCCTGAACCGTTGATACAAGGCAGGATGGATCCATGCTTTCATGTTGTTGACGCCAAATTCTGACCCTACCATCCGAATGTCGCAGCAGAAATCGAGACTCATCAGACCAGGCAACGTTTTTCCAATCTTCTATTGTCCAATTTCGATGAGCTTGTGCAAATTGTAGCCTCAGTTTCCTGTTCTTAGCTGAAAGGAGTGGCACCCGACGTGGTCTTCTGCTGCTGTAGCCCATCTGCCTCAAAGTTCGACGTACTGTGCATTCAGAGATGTTCTTCTGCCTACCTTGGTTGTAATGGGTGGTTATTTGAGTCACTGTTGCCTTTCTATCAGCTCGAACCAGTCTGGCCATTCTCCTCTGACCTCTGGCACCAACAAGGCATTTCCACCCACAGAACTGCCGCTCACTGTATATTTTTTCTTTTTTGGACCATTCTCTGTAAACCCTAGAGATGGTTGTGCGTGAAAATCCCAGGAGATCAGCAGTTTCTGAAATAGTCAGACCAGCCCTTTTTGCACCAACAACCATGCCGCATTCAAAGTCACTCAAATCACCTTTCTTCCCCATACTGATGCTCGGTTTGAACTGCACGAGATGGTCTTAAACCATGTCTACATGCCTAAATGCACTGAGTTGCCGCCATGTCATTGGCTGATTAGAAATTAAGTGTTTATATATATATATATATATATATATATATATATATATATATATATATATATATATATATATATATTCGGGCTGTCGAACGATTAACATTTTTAATTGAGTTAATTACAGCTTAAAAATTAATTAATCATAATTCATCACAATTCAAACCATCTATAAAATATGCCATATTTTTCTGTAAATTGTTGTTGGAATGGAAAGATAAGACACAAGACAGAGATATACATTCAACATACGGTACATAAGTACTGTATTTGTTTATTATAACAGTAAATCAACAAGATGGCATTAACATGATTAACATTCTGTTAAAGCGATCCATGGATAGAAAGACATGTAATTCTTAAAAGATAAATGTTAGTACAAGTTATAGAAATTTTATATTAAAACCCCTCTTAATGTTTCGTTTTAATAAAATTTGTAAAAATTTTCAATAAAAAAATAAACTAGTAGCTCGCCATTGTTGATGTCATGCTGCTGAAACCCATAAAATCAGTCGCACCCAAGCGCCAGCAGAGGGCGACAAAACACCCAGAATGGGGGGGGGAATCATTATACGAAACTCCAAAAATGGGCAAAAAATGGACAAAAGTCCTGTGAAAAAAAATCATGTGATGCTTCTATAATTTGTGCAATTAACAGCACCTGTTACTTACCTGTGGCACATAACAGGTGGTGGTAATAACTAAATCACACTTGCAGCCAGTTAAAACTGATAAAAGTTGACTCAACCTCTGTCCTGTTTCCTTATGTGTACCACATTGAGCATGGAGAAAAGAAATAACAACAGAGAACTGTCTGAGGACTTGAGAAGCAAAATTGTGAGGAAGCTCGGGCAAGCTCAAGGCTACAAGTCAATCTCCAAAGACCTGAATGTTCCTGTGTCTACCGTGCGCAGTGTCATCAAAAAGTGTAAAGCCCTTGCCTGGCACGACCAGACTGTTCTCCCTGTGTTTTTCAAACACTGAGAGTATAGTCTGGGACCAAGCCAATTAACGGCCTCTTGAGCAAGTACAAAATCAATCGACAAATCAGATTTGTTTATTTGCGTGACGTGTTCTTAACGAGCAAAGTCATTCTTCCGCATCGGAAGTCGTCTCCACAACAACACAGATGGCAAACAGGAGAGCCGAGAATATGTTCCAATCCACGGTAAAAATCAGTTTTAAATTACCAAAAACACATCGACACAAGTCATTGACAACAGTCTGTCTCGCGCTAGCCATGTTGAATAAACTCCGCTCTCCTCGTATGTTTACTTCCGCGCGCAAGTCCCTCGTCCCGCCCGTCGATGATTGGTCCACTCCGCTGTCTGTTTGCTGTGGCTTGCTCCGCCCTGGAAATTTTATCCGCTTAATGGTGGCCAGACTCAATAGCTGGAACAGCGGTGAGTCTGGAGTACCAGGCTAGTAAAGCCCATGGCATTGTGGCTAACCTCCCTAGATGTGGACGGAAAAGAAAAGTGAAAAGAAATTGATGAGAGATTTCAACGAAAGATTGTGCGGATGGTGGATAAAGAACCTTGACTAATATCCAAACATGTTAAAGCTGTCCTGCAGTCCGAGGGTACAACAGTGTCAACCCGTACTATCCTTCGGCGTCTGAATGAAAAGCGGCTCTATGGTAGGATACCCAGGAAGACCCCACTTCTCACCCTGAGACATAAAAAAGTCAGGCTGGAGTTTGCCAAAACTTACCTGAGAAAGCCAAACACGTTTTGGAAGAATGTTGTCTCGTCAGATGAGACAAAAGTAGAGTTTTCTGGAAAAAGGCATCAACAGAGTTTACAGGAAAAAGAAAACAAGGCCTTCAAAGAAAAGAAGACTGTCCCCACAGTCAAACATGGCGGAGGTTAAAGATGTTTTGGGGTTGCTTTGCTGCCTCTGGATCTGGACTGCTTGACTGCATGGCATTATGAAGTCTGAAGACTACCAACACATTTTGCAGCATAATGTAGGGCCCAGTTTGAGAAAGCTTGGCGTTCCTCAGAGGTCATGGGTCTTCCAGCAGGACAATGACCCTAAACGCACTTCAAAAAGCACTAGATCATGGTTTGAGAGAAAGCACTGGAGACTTCTTAAGTGACCAGCAATAAGTCCAGACCTGAATTCCATAGAACACCTCTGGAGATATCTGAAAATGGCAGTTTGGAGAAGGCATCCTTCAAATCTCAGAGACCTGGAGCAGTTGGCCAAAGAAGAATGGTCTAAAATTCCAGCAGAGCATTGCAAGAAACTCACTGATGGATACCGGAAGCGGTTGTTCGCAGTTATTTTGTCTAAAGGCTGATGGTGCCAATACTTTTGTCCGGCCCATTTTTGGAGTTTTCGTGTAAAATGATAATGATTTAATTTGATTTTCATTCTCTGTTGTGTTTTTTCATTGCAAACAAAATTAATGAAGATATTACTACCAAAGCATTTGTAATTGCAATCATTTTCTGGGAGAACTTGAGCATTATCTGACAGAATTGCAAAGATGCCAATACTTTTGGCCAACAGTGTAGATATATTGATACAACTGTATCAATATATTGATTGAAGGTTAACCTTCAAAAAAGTTCGCAAAGGATTGCTGAAGTTGTGATTCGACGCCCAAACCACAGAACTGGGATGCAGTGCTGCTAACTGTGAGTTCACCGTGCTACCTGAAAATGATAATAAAAATGTATTATTAATCTTATGTTGTTGTTTTTTTACGAGCACTCAAAAGGTCTCAAAACATAGTCGGAGGGAGTAAAAAGTACAAGGCAACCCACAGCAGGCCGAACACGAGCAAGAACTTTTCAAGTCAAGGTTGTGAGTTGAAATACAGTCGGGAGAACATGTATCTGACTGCTTTTTGGTTCTGTACAGAGAAAAAAAAAACATTCCTCCAGTCTCACATGCAGAGGTTTACACAAGATAGTTTGTTGGGTGTTGGAAAAAAAAAAAGAAAAAACGAGCAAGCCGGTGTCCCCAGAGCAGTAGCCGACTTCACCTTGGCGGAGTAATGCTGTGATATTCTGTTTATTCTTCACTCACTTCATTTTACTCAGAGGAAATCCTCTGGAGATGGCTTATCTTGGAGCTGGAACAGGTGCACTCTAATTTACTCCTATTGCTTGGGGAGCCCAGGGGCCCCTGTAGAGAAGAAAGTAGCGATGTAGCACACTCCAACTGTAGAGCACAAACAGCCAGAGAAAGAGCATTTAATCGAAAAGAAAAGAAAAACACACTGAGCGCGAGCTTTTTTGCCAGTTTGGACGCCAGAAAAAATGCGGATATTTTTTATTGGAGGGAAAGGAGCAGTCATTCAGTTCAACTTTCATTGGTTCTGCACTGTTTACTTTGCTAGGAATGGTCGTGCTACACTTGACAAAGCAGCAGATGACGCTTGTTGTATTAGTCAAATAATCAAATGCCTCCTCAACATTTTGGATGCCCAAATAATGTTCTCAATGGCTCGCCGATGATGTCATACGTCCCCAAAGGTGAACGCTTTGGAATTAAAAAAAACTTTGACGGTCAAACACAACTTGGAGTTCATTCCAAACATTTAGTAACGTAGAGAGCACACATTCAACTCATTGGCTGCCACTGACTCTGCTGGACATCCAATCTATTTGACCAGGAGAGGCTGGCTACGAATGATCGCTGTCAGTCCTCCTCATCAAAATTGATTGGACATCAAGCAACATCAATGGCATTGACAGATGAGCATGTACAACCAACTCTCCCAGTTTAAATGAATTGGACATATATTGTACTCAAAGGCAGGCGAATCGAATAAGAAAATTAAAAAAAAAAAACAACAACTTTGGAGTGTTATTAGGAGCCAGCTCATACCTTTGTTTTACAGTGTATTAGGAGCCAGTTCATACCTTTGTTTTACAGTGTATCACAAAAGTGAATACACCCCTCGCATTTCTGCAGATACCGTAATTTCCCGAATATAACGCGCACTTTTTTCCCCAAAATCAACTTGTAAAATCTTGGTGCGCATTATAAACGGGCACATGGATGGAGACAGAAATATACACTCACCGGCCACTTTATTAGGTACACCATGCTAGTAATGGGTTGGACCCCCTTTTGCCTTCAGAAGTGCCTCAATTCTTCGTGGCATAGATTCAACAAGGTGCTGGAAGCATTCCTCAGAGAGTTTGGTCCATATTGACATGATGGCATCACACAGTTGGTGCAGATTTGTCGGCTGCACATCCATGATGCAAATATCCCGTTCCACCACATCCCAAAGATGCTCTACTGGATTGAGATCTGGTGACTGTGGAGGCCATTTGAGTTCAGTGAACTCATTGTCATGTTCAAGAAACCAGTCTGAGATGATTCCAGCTTTATGACATGGCGCATTATCCTGCTGAAAGTAGCCATCAGAAGTTGGGGACATTGTGGTCATAAAGGGATGGACATGGTCAGCAACAATACACAGGTAGGCTGTGGCGTTCTAACGATGCTCAATTGGTACCAAAGAGTGCCAAGAAAATATTCCCCACACCATTACACCACCACCACCACCAGCCTGAACTGTTGATACAAGGCAGGATGGCTCCATGGTTTCATGTTGTTGACACTAAATTCTGACCCTACCATCCGAATGTCGCAGCAGAAATCGAGACTCATCAGACCAGGCAACGTTTTTCCAATCTTCTATTGTCCAATTTTGATGAGCTTGTTCAAATTGTAGACTCAGTTTCCTGTTCTTAGCTGAAAGGAGTGGCACCCGGCGTGGTCTTCTGCTGCTGTAGCCCATCTGCCTAAAAGTTCGACGTACTGTGCGTTCAGAGATGTTCTTCTGCCTACCTTGGTTGTAACGGGTGGTTATTTGAGTCACTGTTGCCTTTCTATCAGCTCGAACCAGTATGGCCATTCTTCTCTGACCTCTGGCATCAACAAGGCATTTCCGCCCACACAACTGCCGCTCACTGGATATTTTTTCTTTTTCGGACCATTCTCTGTAAACCCTAGAGATGGTTGTGCGTGAAAATCCCAGTAGATCAGCAGTTTCTGAAATACTCAGACCAGCCCTTCTGGCACCAACAACCATGCCACGTTCAAAGTCACTCAAATCACCTTTCTTCCCCATACTGATGCTCGGTTTGAACTGCAGGAGATTGTCTTAAACCATGTCTACATGCCTAAATGCACTGAGTTGCTGCCATGTGATTGGCTGATTAGAAATTAAGTGTTAACGAGCAGTTGGACAGGTGTACCTAATAAAGTGGCCGGTGAGTGTATATATATTACATATATATATAAACCAATTTTTTTTTTTGACACGGCCACGTTGTGGTGAAGAAATGTATGCGGCGACCCATTGCCGACCATTACGGTACGTGACGTCACCATTTTGTTTCGGTAATACTTCACTCTAATCGGCCGAATAATTTTGTCTGTTTTAAATTCAGCTTTTTTCACTCTTCATAAAGCACCGAATTTAGTTTCTTGAACTCATTAGAGTCTACGTTTATTGCAGCTCCGCAACTCGGACCATAACAAACGTAAGCACACAGACTTCCTGTGTCTGTCAACTATATCTGTCCCTCGGGAAACTCAAACCCAAATAACAATAGTTCCTATTGTTACTGTCGTATTGACAGCGATGAGCTCTCACGGATTTCCGACTTCTGTTCTCACTTTCATTTTACCGTATCAATCCATGGAAGAAACATTTATTCATCATGATGAAACGAGCAAGTTATACAGCAGCCTTTAAAAGAAAAGTCACATCTGTTTTGTTTTCTCCTAGATCCTAGTAAGTTGGAGAAGTTGTCAAATCATATTATTACCGTAAATATTGTCAGTTTATGGTAATGTTTTGAACTACCAATGTGCTATGCTTGTGCTGTGTTTCACCAGTCAGTAAAATGACATTTGTGTATCTGTACACGAGCACTGTTTTCTTGTATTCTTCTATTTATTGGTGCTAAAATTAGGGTGCGCGTTATAAACGGGTACAATAATTTTCCCTAGATTTTACAAATTTGGGGTGCATATTATACACGGTGTGCCTTATATTCAGGAAATTACGGTATTTAAGTATATCTTTTCATGGGACAACACTAAAAAAATGATACTTTGACACAATGAAAAGTAAGTAGTCTGTGTGCAGCTTATATAATAGAATTAATTTGTTTTCCCCTCAAAATAACTCAAAATATAGCCATTAATATCCAAACCCCTGGCAACAAAAGTGAGTACACCCCTTGGTAAATACATACATTCCTAAATATCCAAATTGAGTACTGCTTGTCATTTTCCCTCCAAAATGTCATGAGACTCGTTACAGGAGTGCTATCAGCATTGCTGCAGATATTGAAGAGGTGGGGGGTCAGCCTGTTAGTGTGCCGATCATACGCCGCACTCTATATCAAATTGGTGTGCATGGCTGTCACAACAGGAGGAAGCCTCTTCTGAAGATGGTACACAAGAAAGCCCGCGAACAGTTTGCTGAAGACATGTCAACAAAGCACATGGATTACTGGAACCATATCTTATGGTCTGATGAGACGTGCGGGCTTTCTTGTCTACCGTCTTCAGAAGAGGCTTCCTCCTGGGGTGACAGCCATGCATACCAATTTGATGTAGAGTGCGGCGTATGGTCTGAGCATTATCAGGCTGAGCCCCAACCTTTTCAATCTCTGCAGCAATGCTGACAGCACTCCAGTAACGAGTCACATTACATTTTGGAGGGAAAATGACTAGCAGTATTCAATTTGGACATTTAGGGATGTACGTTTTTTCCAAGGAGTGTACTCACTTTTGTTGCCAGGGGTTTAGATATTAATGGCTATATTTTCAGTTATTTTGAGGGGGAAATAAATTAACTCTTATATAAGCTGCACACAGACTACTTTTCATTGTGTCAAAGTGTCATTTTGTCAGTGTTGTCCAATGAAAAGATATACCTAAATATCTGTAGAAATGCGAGGGGTGTACTCACTTTTGTGATACACTGTAAGTCGTGCTGTTTTCAAATGGATGTAACTTAGACATTTTTCAAGATAAGAGCTGTCATGTGGCTTTTTCCAGTAATACAAATGTTTACATCATGAGGTGATCTTTTCAAATCAAAACTGTTCTCGAAATTCTCATTAGGTTTTATCATAGACTCCACCATCAGTTGACAAGACAGCTCCCACAGACATTGCGCCACGCCTTCCCGTAGGGGGCCAACCCAGGCAGAATGTTGAGCTAGCTTTCTCTGTGATAAATTCAAACACATGCTGCATTCCAACGCCGGATTTCGGTGGAAATAGGACAAAGGTGGTACTGCATACAAGCAGGCAGGAGTATGTCAAGAGTGATTTGGTCGAGGATTCAAGGTAATTATTATATTAAATAACACCATGCATGTACTTTGAAATGTTGTGAAAAAAAAATCAATGGATATCATATCTCTAGAAATTCTGTGATTTAAGCATTTATTTATAAGAATTTTCAACTTAAAAATCTCTTTGTTTTGTGACGGGAGCCACGTTGGATTACACAATACCGTAACTTTGGCTTGAAATATTTAGGTAAAATGAACGATAACTGCCCGTAGTTTGCTTTTAGCCAAGAATCTAAACTGTTTTACATCCATATACATAGAAATTCAGCGATTTAAGCATTTATTTACAAGAATTTTCAACTTAAAAAGCTCTTTGATTTGTGACAGCTGCCAAGTTGGATTTTGTATCTCCACACAATGGCGGAATTCAACCTTAATAAGTTGTGATTGTATATAGAAAAAATGCTAATTTTGCTTTTGTTGGGTAAAATTAAGATGATTCCGCATGCTTTCCTCAAGTATTAAGTTTCTGATGTGAAAATTGAGTGGTTTATTAGCAGTTGAAAACTTTCACTAAATTAGAATAATTTTCAAGTTGCTATTTTGGGCAAAAACTTATAAGATATGTTAAATATTGCTTTTGATCCTAAAAATATAGGTGACTATCACTGCATTTGGTGATGTTTGTGCATATAGCGTAAAATTTGAGAATTTTATAGCCATTTTAAGCTTTAAGCTTGCATAAAAAACAATTAACCGGGATTTTATTAGGGAATGACTTTGATTTTCTTTTTTTATGTCGCTGCTCACGGAGACTCATATATGCCTAAGGGACGTGCCTGTTTTGGTTTTAGGTCGCTAGTGGCTTTAGTTTTGAAAATATTTGAATTTTAAGTTTTTGAAAATAGGCCCCATACCGAACGGCCCCAAGCCCTGTGTCCCGTCAACTGATAGTGAAGTCTATGGTTTTGTATCGTTATGCTCTATTACGACTTCATTCTCATAAAATTAGAGAGTTTTGTTTCTAAAATGACATATTGTCAAAATAAAATCAGTTTTTATTTTCTCCCTTCTTTTTAGTGACACTGGAAAGGATTTCATTAAACATATTCTTACTTGATGAATTTACCTTGAATTTTAATCTTTTGTTATTACAACATTTTTTTCCACTCCTATTTATGATATTTTTTGTTACATAAGTGTTTTATAGTAAAAAAAAAAAAAAATGGGGCCAAATTCCATGTCCTAATTTTTTAAAAGTACAAATGTTTTTTTTTTCTTTAATAGCACAATACTTTTCCATGGAGTGACTTTTGAAATAATATGAATATTTTCCATTTCTTAGGACATGTTACATTACAGTTACATTTAATATTAGTATTTTATTTTTAAATAAAAAACAATTATTAATAATAATTTTAAAAAATACTAAAAAATATTATTTACTTCTTGTTTTTGAGACCTCACCCTTGTAAAAAAAAAAAAAAAATTAGCAGTTATTTATTGTGATTTTTTTTGGGGGGGGGGGGTTATTTTACCCTTTATTACTAATTTTTCTAATTGTCAGAGAATTCCAGATTGTTTCTTGGTCATACAGTTTATGACATTATACCCGTACAATTATTAATTTGGGGGAGTCTTTTAACATACGATTGCATTTCCCCCCCAAAAAACATTTTTTTCTAGTCACAGTAAAGTTACTATATTTTTCTTGTAATATTACAACTATGTTGTTATCTATTAACATTCCTGTGTTGTATTGCTGACTTCTAGTGACTTTATTTGATTGTTTTCAGAGTGCTGTCTTGTTCCTGCACTTTCTCCAGCTTTCAACTCTGAATTTACTCCCCAATTCCTTTTCTTGGTAGAACTATGTTGTGTTTTTTTGTGTGTGTTTTGAAGAGTGGAGCTGCTATGTTATTTGTTCGCTATATTATAAGTCTGAATTCAGTCAGTATTTTTGTTTTGTGTTGTTGCTCCCCAGGGAATTACGCAATCAAAGCAGATGCCTGGAGCGGTCTAGAAAAGCGCCCCTTGTGAATAAGAGAAAATCTTGTACGCAGCAAAAAAAATTTCGCGTGTGTGTGTATTGTGTTGTAGAAAGGCGGGGCATGACAACAAAGCAAATATATGGCATTGTTCTCCCAACGCTGCACCTTTTTGAAAAGACAATACGAGGCATGTGTCACACTGTTTGACTGCAATCTCCGCGGCGGGAAAGGAAAGCACCTTTTTGCACTTTTGACTGACACCATGACTCGTATTCATGTATGCAAAGTGACAATTTCACGCTGCATCAACACACAAGCGTGAACAAAGACAGGAAATACAGTCAATATCGTATCGCACAGCTTTTAAAGTGGTCGTGTATTTTTTTTCCTGGTGTGTTAAGAGAAAATTCCAGTTTTTGAGCCGAGAGCTTACAGTTTTGTACTACGCTGTAGTTCAGAGGAAGATTTGTTTTACTTCTGTTTTGCGTTTTAAGTAAAAGCTGTTTGAAGCTCTATCAGACATCACAGAGGGGTTTTGTTGAACACTTACAAAATGAGTGCTATGATTTTTTTTTTTTTTTTTTTTTTTGCTATGATTTATGAACGCAAACGCGATGCAAGTGCTATGTGGTGCAGAGGTGGGTAGTGACACGTTACATTTACTCCATCACATTTACTTGAGTAACTTTTTGAGAAAAATGTGCTTCTAAGGGTAGTTTTACCAAGCCATACTTTTTACTTTTACTTGAGTAGAATTGTGTAGAATAAACTCTACTCTTACTCTGCTACTTGGAGCTACACTAGTCATTTTTCCTCATTATTCTACAAGTTAGATTTTACTTTTGCTTTTCCGGAGACGCCAACAATTGGCTCTACCAGTTTCACCAATGAGATGTCGCAATTAAAATCGCATGACTTCATTGTACCAATCAGACTCAAGTTTGCCATTCTATGATCATGCTGGCTTGTTCAATCATATAGTGTCTTTAAAGCAAAGCAGTGTAAAAAATTAAGTATTTGACAGAGCACCGTCGTCAACATGACTAGAAAGTGCAGATTTGACCTCTTCCAGTTTTTATTTGGCCCCGACTGACCACGAAAAACCAGAGATAGGGTCCTTTGAATTTCATAATAGGAAATATCTTTTCTCCACAAGGAGGGCACTCATGCTCATTGCCTAAATAATGCTTCATTTCAGTTGATTTTTTACTCTCACTTTTTTTTTGTATTTGTTTGGCTTAGTGTGGTTATGTAATATGTTATACTACAGTATAATAATAACAGTTCATATAGACAACTTTGTGCTGAGAAAAAACGTTTGTTTAAAAAAAAAAAAAAATCTAACATCTTAAGCAGTTACTCACAATGTTACTCATTACTTGAGTATTCTTTTCACCAAATACTTTTTTACTTGTACTTGACTATATTTTTTGGATGACTACTTTTACTTTTATAATATTATTTTGAAGTAACGGTACTCATACTTGAGTCAAATTTTTGGCTACTCTACCCACCTCTGGTGTGGTTGTAGTGTACTCAACTCAGCTCAACTCACGTCACAATAAACAGCAGTTAGCCAGTAGTGAACACGCTTTTATAAAGAGGCTGTAACTTGTCATTCCTATCAAACAATTCATTCATACATTTATTTTCCGAGCCGCTCATCCCCACGAGGGTGCTGGAGCCAATCCCAGCTAACTATGGGCAGTAGGCAGGGTACACCCTGCATCGGTTGCCAACCAATCGCAGGGCACAAGGAGACAAACAACCACACACAACCATATATATACACCAGCACACACTCATATGTGGAGACAATTTATAGTGTTCGATCAGCCTACCATGGAGGTAGAAAGCCCAGACAACCCATGCAGGCATGGAGAGAACATGCAAACTCCACACGGAAGGCCGAAGCCCGGGTTTGAACCCTTGATCTCAGAACTGTGAGGCGGACATGCTAGCCACTCTGCCACCGCACAACCCATATCAAACTGACATCAGAAAATAAGTATAAGTAATACAATAAGTAATAGTATGTATTCAAAGCAATCTTGTGGTAGTCTATAGGATTAGGAAAGTCAGTTTAGCTTAAGGCGTAGGTTTGGTTGGTTATCATCATTTAACATTTTAAAAGCTACACATATAGGCAAGTTATATATTGACAGTAATCAGGGTCATATACAGTGGGGAAAATAAGTATTTAGTCAACCACTAATTGTGCATGTTCTCCCATTTGAAAATATTAGAGGCCTGTAATTGTCAACATGGGTAAACCTCAACCATGAGAGACAGAATGTGGAAAAAAAAAATGAAAATCACATTCTTTGATTTTTTTAAAGAATGTATTTGCAAATCATGGTGGAAAATAAGTATTTGGTCAATACCAAAAGTTCATCTCAATACTTTCTTATGTACCCTTTGTTGGCAATAACGGAGGTCAAACATTTTCTTTAACTCTTCCCAAGCTTTTCACACACTGTTGCTGGTATTTTGGCCCATTCCTCCATGCAGATCTCTTCTAGAGCAGTGATGGTTTGGGGCTGTCATTGGGCAACACAGACTTTCAACTCCTTCCACAGATTTTCTATGGGGTTGAGATCTGGAGACTGGCTAGGCCACTCCAGGACCTTGAAATGCTTCTTACGAAGCCATTCCTTTGTTATCTTGGCTGTGTGTTTGGGATCATTGTCATGCTGAAAGACCCAGCCACATCTCATCTTCAATGGCCTTGCTAATGGATGGAGATTTTCACTCAAAATCTTTCGATACATGGCCCCATTCATTCTTTCCTTTACACAGATCAGTCATCCTGGTCCCTTTGCAGAAAAACAGCCCCAAAGCATGATGTTTCCACCCCCATGCTTCACAGTGTGTATGGTGTTCTTCGGATGCAATTCATTATTCTTTCTCCTCCAAACACGAGAACCTGTGTTTCTACCAAAAAGTTCATAACACATTCTCCCAGTCATCTTCTGGATCCTCCAAATACTCTCTAGCGAACGGCTGACGGGCGTGTACTGGCTTCAGCATGTGGACACGTCTGGCAGTGCAGGATTTGAGTCCCTAGCACACATCGTGTTACTGATAGTAGCCTTTATTACTGTGGTCCCAGCTCTCTGTAGGTCATTCACTAGGTCCCCTCGTGTGGTTCTGGGATTTTTGCTCACTGTTCTTGTTATTATTATGACACCACCGGTTGAGATCTTGCATGGAGCCCCAGATGAAGGGAGATTATCAGTGGTCTTGTATCTCTTCCATTTTCTAATAATTGCCCCCACAGTTGATTTCTTTACACCAAGCGTTTTACCTATTGCAGATTCAGTCTTCCCAGCCTGGTGCAGGTCTACAATTTTGTCTCTGGTGTCCTTCGACAGCTCTTTGGTCTTGGCCATAGTTGAGTTTGGAGTGTGACCAACTGAGGTTGAGGACAGGTGTCTTTTATACAGATAATGAGTTAAAACAGGTGCCATTAATACAGGTAACGAGTGGAGCCTCGTTAGGCCTCGTTAAAAGAAGTTAGACCTCTTTGACAGCCAGAAATCTTGCTTGTTTGTAGGTGACCAAATACTTATTTTCCACTGTAATTTGGAAATAAATTCTTTAAAAATCAAACAATGTGATTTTCTGTTTTTTTTTTCCACATTCTGTCTCTCATGGTTGAGGTTTACCCATGTTGACAATTACAGGCCTCTCTAATCTTTTCAAGTAGGAGAACTTGCACAATTGGTGGTTGACTAAATACTTATTTGCCCCACTGTATTTGTAATAAAATGACTTTTTTTTTTTTAAACATTTTACTGAATTGCAGTAGTTGCTATTCTAGTGTATAATATTCTTCTTCTGTGTGTCTGCATGACTTTATAAAGTACTACCTACCGATGGCCAAAGTATACACACACCAGCAAGAGCCAAGTGGACTGCAGCTTTAAATAATGCCCAAACTTTTTTTTCCTTTTTACATTCTATTTAATCATGTTAAGACTATTTTGTATTTATCTATTTGTTTTTCTTTCTTTTTTTCTTTTTTCTTTTTTTTAGATAAAGTACAATTGTCGAGTGCTCTTTTTCCTTCATGAAATAGTTTAATACATTGCATTTTGCATTTCATGAGTGACTGTGTGTTTTTAATCACCTTATTTAGCATCTGACATCATTTACGGCGAGATGATTGTATATGCTTGAGGGACTTTTTGGACTTGTTGTCAAGTAGAGAGCATTTGAGCCAATCAATAGCTGTCCGTCCTGTGGCACGCTCATACGCGGCCATTAGGAAAGGAGCCTGCTTAAAGCAAGCTCAGCCAATACCATTAGCCCTAGCCTTAGGGCAGCTCCATGCCTTAGTCAGGGGTAGGCACCTGCCCCCATCACCCCCTCCCCTTCGCCCCACCTCACCCCCCTTAACCCCAACCCCCCCACCATTAAGAGCCTCCCGTGAGACTTCATTTGGACACATCGGCCAAAGAGCACTTCTTTATTCTCTCTCTTTTCTTTCCCTGGCTCCACCAAAAATCAATACATCGCCCCCCTCCCCTCTTTTTTTCTCTTATTTTCACAATTTTGCCTCCATATTATTCTCTCCTCTGCCAAAAAAAAAACACACACACACACACAAGCTATCTTTTTTAACTCCTATGTGTGTCTTTTCATCTGCAATTTCCTGCTCCTAATGTTTGTACCCCTCACAGGGAAGAGCATGAAGGAATAATTAAATTACATTAGTTTAGCAAAGAGGCCGGAAAATTGTCAGGTATGGCTCTGGAAATGTGCCGGGAATTTTCCATTGGGAAATTTGGGGATTTGGAATTGTACACACGTACGTGTGTGCATTTTTTCTTGGCATACGCAACAATACTCAATATTTTTTGTATAATTACCAATTTTACTTTAATTTAAATATTAATTCTTTTTCAGTGGTTTCCTGTGTTGGTTAAGCAGAGTTCAAAATTCAACCATATATATACAAGCAGCTATTCCAGTCAAAATACTACTACTTGGCTACTACAAAGACAGCCTTCTATTTCACCTACAGCGTGTGTTGGAGTTTTTGTATTGGAAATAAAATAACCCGTGTATTATAATGCAAATTCCCACAGAATTGAAAACTAAAAGGGCCAATAAGCCTTGGTTTAACACCCCCTTTCCACAACACTGAAATGAATTGCACACAAATATCCAACATTGCTCTGCACGGCGGCAGCTCAACAGCAAGAACAAACGATATTATGGCTACAATGCAAGCATGTCTATCATATTTGGAGACACCAAAAGACAATCATCCTCATTTTTTACTTCAAATAGAATTTTAAGAAAATGTCGCTGTTTTTGTGAAGAAAAAAATACATACGTTTTATTCTTCACACAAAAAGTGGAAGAGGAAATAATGTAAGCAGTACAAGTTTGAAACTTTTGTTCAAAAATAAATAAATAGGTAAAGACTATCGGGTCGGGACTCGGTGATGGCAGATTCTCAAAATCAGGTTTTTGTCCTTTTTTTTTTTTAATTTGATTTATTTTTTTGTTTTGTTTTGCTTTGCTTTTCATCTTTTTACAGTTAATCATGAGAGGAAAAGTACCACTCTTACCAGGATCAAAGACACACTGAAATTAAGATTATTATACAAATTATGAGATTTATGATGTTTTTAGAATTAAATACTAATTCTCAACAAATGAAATTTTGATTATTTAAAAAAAAAAAAAACTTTTTCTTTATTCTTGTTAGTCTTCTGATTTTCTTCCTCGTTAACAATACAAATTAATTCCCCTAATTGTCTTTTTGTGATTTTTTTTTACTTTTACTGTCATTGTTTTGTTCTTATAACATTATAATTTCATCCTTGTTCAATAAGTATGTATTTTTTCATCTTTCAACCATACGCTGAGTTTAAGGGGGGGTATGCCCCTCCCCCAGTGGCCGAAAAATGTCATTGCATGTAATTGACTTTCCTATACAGTGGTACCTCGGCATACGATCGCTTCGACACACGATCTTTTCGACATCCCATGTCAAATTTGACTCGGCATTCGTTTCTACATCCGACGACATGCTCGAAATACGACGATTTTTGACAACGCCGCAGTTTGTTTTGCCGGAAGACGGACACACGGATGATTTTCTTGTGAGAGAAATCAGCACTGGATCCGAAAAAGTGGAGAAAAAAAGAAAAGAAAAACTTACCATTGAAATGAAGCTGTGAATGATATCAAAATATAAGCATGGTGTGTGCATCCGTGAACTGCGTCGACATTAGGGCCGTAGAATGTCAATCTCGGCCCTCCTCCATTCGCCAGTCTTTATATATTAGGGTGACAATTCTTATTGTAGTAACATCACCAAAGAAATCGCCAGCTTCGTCAGGTTTCTATTCATTTATTACATCAACTCGCCTCGAGTCCACTGCTGTTGACGCCAGGATCGTAACAGAAAGTAAAGTCAGCCCCGTGCTGCATTCAGGTACAGCAAAAAAAAAGTCCGCCAAATTAGAACCCGATTTGTTACGTTATTACAGGTATTATTATTGCTATTATTATATTATTGTTATTCTCATTTTTATCCATAATTTATTTGTTTTTTTCTCTTTGTAATTGCTATTTGCAATAGGATTTAGTATAGGTTTTTGGGCTGTGGAACTAATTAATGGAACTATAATGTATTCTTATGGGAAAATCCTGCTTGACATAGGACCATTTCGACTTACAAACAAGCTCCTGGAACGAATTAACTTTGTATGTAGAGGTACCACTGTATATGATTTTAAAATTAAGAGTTTTCCAGTTAAATAGTGTTTATAAATGTTATACAGCAATAAAACAAACAACAAAAATGAATGAAATGAGCAAAAAAAGAATATTTTTATAATGGGTCAAAATTATTTTTCATACAGATCATGGGACTAGCACCTTAGACGGTCATTTACTTTGCTTAGCCAAAACCACCTAAGGGCCAAAGAGGCAAGATGGATATACGTAATTTTTTCAAACCTAAGCTTTCAAAGGCGACAACAACTACTGAGCAAGGATTGAAAATGTGGACCATGAAACGCCAGAGAGCACCGCCAAAATGGTGAGCGGAGTTTCAATTTGCCCCACTAAAGACGGTAATTGTACAACAGAGCTATGACTGGCGGGTGTACCATATTCAATGAATGACGATCTTGGCGAAAATTATAGCTGTCCTAAGCAGCTTGATTTAAAATTCCCCTAAAAATTTATGTGAAATAAGAAATGCTTATTTTCAAGTTGTTATTGTAAATATTCTTGTAAGTTAATTTTATTGCTGACACTGCATTTTGGGGTCATCAACATGTTGTGTCCCCCCTCCCCCAAAAGTCAAACTCCATATATGCATTCAACATTTCATTCTTGACATATTTTTTTCTGCAAATTATTCTGGTAAAATGACAGTGTCGATCAAAATACTTGTGTTTTGGATTTATTTTCATAACTTTGTGTTTTTTTTTCTTGTAATTAGATTTTTATCCTGTATAGTTTTTAACTCGATTAATATAAAATATTTTCTTGTAATATTGTGATTATAATCCAAAATAAATTTTAATTGGAATACACTTTTTTTCTTAATCAGTGAACTATACGACTTAATTGTTGGGAAATGACACTACATTGCTGTTTGAATGAATGAGTGTTGCTATGAAACTTTGAAAAATTGACTGAAACTAACACGTCCATCCTTCATCCTGACTCCAAAAGGGGCTTAAAGGATGCCAAGTGAATGTTGGAACATAACCTAATTTCACATTGCTGCTTTCTGCAGTTACATTTCTGTCCATTCCCTTAAATCCCAGTGCAAACTATCAGGTTTACGCAAGTCGACTCACGGTGATATCAACCACATGTCCCATGGTGTGCTGTGGTGGGGGTCACTCTGCTCTCATTTTGACCCCATGTTATTTTTTATTAATTCTCCTTTCCCCCGCCGGTTGCAGGCGGTCCAGCGTGTAAGTCATTTGTTTTTGACACTCAATGAGGGAGACATCAGCGCTGAAATATCTGGCCAGTAATGAGCGTACTTCCTGCTCTGACCGTGTCATAACGCCGAGGCCCTGGAGACCCTCCAGAGCGGGAGAGCGCGGCCGCTGCGTAATGGCTCTTGGCTGATTCTCCTTTTATTGCCAGCTCATGACTTCACGCAAAGTTTCCGAACCACTCATTTCCTTATGGTCATTCCATTATAGAAATTATTTTAAGTATGGTACCACAATTGGTAAGAAGAAAAAAATCACTACGTACAGTTCAGGTGTATTTAACTTTTTAGTACATTTAATTTGCTTTTTATATTTAACCCATTCGTCAAATACATTTTAATAGAGCTGGCTGTTTTGGGGGGGGGTTTGTTGTTGTTATTGATTTAGGTAGTTCTCTGTGTGCAATACATGTGAATCTTTTTTTTTTCTTTCAAAAAATTTCAACTTTTTTAATACTGAATTGCTGTTTCAAACAAATCAAAACAACTTCAGGCCTTGCTTTTAATTAACTTGTTATTTGCCTGCTAGTGGTAGTAGTAGTACTTATGGAAAAGAAGTTATAGTGGTAACAGGAGTACTTTCTAGTAATATTGGTAGTTGCGATGCTTTTAAAAGTTGTAATGGTAGTAATGTAACTATGGTAGTAGAAGTAGAATCACTTGAAAAGCAATACTCTTAGCAGGAGTAAAGTTATACTAGTAAAATTGGCAATAGTATCAGTAAAGTAGAGTGGTATGAAAAAGTATCTGAACCTTTTGGAATTTCTCATATTTCTGCATAAAATCACCATCAAATGTGATCTGATCTTTGTCAAAATCACACAGATGAAAATACAGTGTCTGCTTTAACTAAAACAACCCAAACATTTATCGGTTTTCATATTTTAATGAGGATAGTATGCAAACATGACAGAAGGGGGGAAAATAAGTAAGTGAACCATCACATTTAATATTTTGTGCCCCCCCCCTCCCCTTGGCAGCAATAACTTCAACCAGACGCTTCCTGTAGCTGCACATCAGTCAGGCACATCGACCAGGACTAATCTTGGCCCATTCTTCTCTACAAAACTGCTGTAGTTCAGTCAGATTCCTGGGATGTCTGGCATGAATCGCTGTCTTTAGGTCATGCCACAGCATCTCAATGGGGTTCAAGTCTGGATTTTGACTTGGCCACTCCAGAAAGTGTATTTTGTTCATCTGAAACCATTCCGAAATATATTTACTTCTGTGTTTTGTTATCTTGTTGAAGCATCCATCCTCTTTTTAGCTTCAACTGTCTGACAGACAGCCTCAGGTTTTCCTGCAAAACATCATGATAAACATTTGAATTCATTCCTCCATTTATGATTGCAAGTTGTCCAGGCCCTGAGGCAGTAAAACATCCCCAAATCATGATGCTCCCTCCACCATGCTTCACGGTGGGGATGAGGTGTTGATGTTGGTGCTGTTCCATTTTACCTACTGTTACTCCCAAACAATTTAACTTTGGTTTCATCAGTCCACTAAATATTTTGCCAAAATGACTGAGGAGTGTCCAAGTGCCTTTTTGCGAACATTAAACGACAAAAGTTTTTTTAGACAGCAGTGGCTTCCTCCGTGGAGCCCTCCCATGAACACAATTTATGGCCATAGTTTTACATATAGTTGATGTGTGCACAGAGAAATTGGACTGTGCCAGTGATTTCTGTAAGTCTTTAGCAGACACTGTAGGGTTCTTTTTTACCTCTGAGTATTCTGCGCTGAACTCTTGGCGTCATCTTTGGTGGACAGCCATTCCTTGGGAGAGAGGCAACAGTGCCAAACTCTCTCCATTTGTAGACTTCTCTGACTGCCGATTAATGAACGTCCAGACTTTTAGAGATGGTTTTCTATCCTTTCCCAGCATTGTACAAATCAAGAATGCTTGATCGCAGGTCTTCAGACAGCTCTTTTGACCGAGCCATGATGCACATCAGACAATGCTTCTCATCAAGACATTTCTTACCAGCTGTGTGTTTTATAGTGGGCAGGCCAGCTTGAAACCACTCATCAGTGATTGGGCACACACCTGACTTAAAATGTTTGGTAAAAATTGGTTTCAATTGCTCTTTAGGTCTCCTTAGGCAGAGTGTTCACTTACTAATTTTTCCCCCTTCTTTCATTGTTTGCATGCTATCCTCATTAATATATGAAAACCTATAAATGTTTGGGTGGTTTTAGTTAAAGCAGACACTGTATTTTCATCTGTGTGATTTTGACAAAGATCAGATCACATTTGATGGTTATTTTATGCACAAATGTGTGAAATTCCAAAAGGTTCAGATACTTTTTCATACCACTGTATTTGGTATTATTAATATAATTGTCTGTGATTCGCCTGAAACCAGTTTAGGGTACATAAGCCTTCTGCCCATAGTTAGCTGGGATAGGCTCCAGCACCCCCACGACCCATGTGAAGATAAGCAGTATGAAAGAAGAATAAATAAACAATAGTAGATGCAGTAGCAGTTTTTGTCAATATAGTTATTTTACTAAACGCAGTTGTAGCAGCAGTAGGAAAACTTCTATGAAGTAATATTAGTAGCAGTCGTACAAATATATACTAGTAAAAGTAGTGACAGTTGAACGATAGTAATTAATTTTTGTAATAGCAGTAATATTACCAACAGAAGTAATAACAGTAGTTGCAGTAATTAAGAACTATCAATCGTTAGGATAGCGGTATTAGGTGGACGACACAAGTTGATGAAGTTTTGTGTTCTGGCATGGCAGAATCGGGGACGCGCCGTCGGCCTAAATGCGGCTACGTCCGTTCCTTCTCTTTCCGATAATAACAGTGAAGAGTGATAGCCGGTTCCACAGCGCTGGCCATTTCTGTGGCCGCCTTTATCGATCGAGGGCCCTAATGAGCAGCCGCGGAGCTGCGGCTAATGGTGTTGTGTCTGGTGTCCGCGGTAAACGCCCACGTTGAGATTAGCCTTCCCAAGAGATGGGGGGGCGACTGGGGAAGAAAGGTTTTGCCAGCCACGAGCCCTCGGGGTGCAAGCGACACACTTCAGGGGTCAAGGTAAATATCAAAAGAACAGGAGGGCCTTTTCCCATTCAAGTCGTCAAGTGTCCTTACTTTTGACTGTTCAAAGTACTCTTACCTTAATGAGGAACGGAATAGACTCCTACTCTTGGCTGATTTGCATGAGTGAGCTATGCACTTTGTGTCTTTGTATAATTGTTGTAGTTGTAAAGAGTCGCCACTGAAATGGAGTCTCCGGCAAACTGCTTGAGTGCTAACAGGAGACCCCGATTGACAGACTGCTAATGGCTTATTTGACTTCAGAGATGGCCCTGGCACAAACGCGGCTGCCCTGTGCCGTACCCTCGGTGGCCATCGGCGGCGGCTCGGCACGGACGCTCGTCGGTGACATCCGACGACTTCAGCAGAATCTCCCACATAACTGCACACAAGGCACCCGGCGTGCCAGTCTTCAAGAGAAGATGCTCACGGTGACATGGGGAGCCGTTGGTGTCTCCATAAAAGCCACAAACCTGCTGTCGTGAGAGAAGTCTGGATGGGGGAGCTTTGACAATTAAAAACAACACATAATAAAAAAAGAAAAAGCATCTTTACGACCTTAAGGCTGTGTTTGTAATGCAGGAACAACTGCTTAATTCACACTGAATGCCCATGTTCTATCTATTTCTAAGTACAGTTGATGAGACAACTTCCAAATTTTTCAAGCTACAATCAATCAATCAATCTTTTGCCGAAAATGTTAATTTGGGAGCAAAAATGCAAAATATTAAACTGTGGATATTGTGCAGGGACTCGATTCTAGGAAATGTGGTTGATTCATGCCAGCAGGCGATGGAACCATTTCAAAAGAATGTAAACCAAACAGATGTACAAAAACAGGGATAAAACTCCATCTGAAAACGGAATCATGTAAACTATGGTGTATTTTAAATTAACAACGCATGCTTTTTAATGTGCTCAAGGTTTTCCTGTGCCTATGTTATAATCTGATCTAATCTACATATTATTTTCATAATTTCTTTTAGATTCTACAAGATGGTGTCAAGGCACTACTCACTAACTCAAAACTCCTTAAGTCACAGCAGTAGAATTCCTTGTAACCAGAGGCGTGTGTAGATCCTCGATTGGTGAATTCCGATGGCATCAAGCTCACATTTATGTGGTATACTGTATGTATCCAAAATGTGTTTATGAAGTATTTGCTTAGGCAGATATTAAATGCGTATTAGATTCCTGTCCACATTTGGAAGACACTAGATATCTGTCTGAAGATATCTGTTTCGGATTGGTTTATGTTCATGACGTCAATCTGGAATTGACGGTAACCGATCTCTATGCTCTTGCGTGTGCTCATATGTGTGCCAGTCCACTGAAACGCTTCTTGCACCATGTCAAAATGTCAATGTCAAAATAAAGTATGACGCTTGAGGGAATATGTACAGTGCCTTGCAAAAGTATTCGGCCCCCTTGAATCTTGCAACCTCTCGCCACATTTCAGGCTTCAAACATAAAGATATGAAATTTAATTTTTTTGTCAAGAATCAACAACAAGTGGGACACAATCGTGAAGTGGAACAACATTTATTGGATCATTTAAACTTTTTTAACAAATATAAAACTGAAAAGTGGGGCGTGCAATATCATTCGGCCCCTTTACTTTCAGTGCAGCAAACTCACTCCAGAAGTTCAGTGAGGATCTCTGAATAATCCAATGTCGTCCTAAATGACCGATGATGATAAATAGAATCCACCTGTGTGTAATCAAGTCTCCGTATAAATGCACCTGCTCTGTGATAGTCTCAGGGTTCTGTTTAAAGTGCAGAGAGCATTATGAAAACCAAGGAACACACCAGGCAGGTCCGAGATACTGTTATGGAGAAGTTTAGAGCCGGATTTGGATACAAAAAGATTTCCCAAGCTTGAAACATCTCAAGGAGCACTGTGCAAGCCATCATATTGAAATGGAAGGCGCATCAGACCACTGCAAATCTACCAAGACCCGGCTGTCCTACCAAACTTTCTTCTCAAACAAGGAGAAAACTGATCAGAGATGCAGCCAAGAGGCCCATGATCACTCTGGATGAACTGCAGAGATCTACAGCTGAGGTGGGAGAGTCTGTCCATAGGACAACAATCAGTCGTACACTGCACAAATCTGGCCTTTATGGAAGAGTGGCAAGAAGAAAGCCATTTCTCAAAGATATCCATAAAAAGTCTCGTTTAAAGTTTGCCACAAGCCACCTGGGATACACACCAAACATGTGGAAGAAGGTGCTCTGGTCAGATGAAACCAAAATTGAACTTTTTGGCCACAATGCAAAACGATATGTTTGGCGTAAAAGCAACACAGCTCATCACCCTGAACACACCATCCCCACTGTCAAACATGGTGGTGGCAGCATCATGGTTTGGGCCTGCTTTTCTTCAGCAGGGACAGGGAAGACGGTTAAAATTGACGGGAAGATGGATGCAGCCAAATACAGGAACATTCTGGAAGAAAACCATCCAACCTCACTGAGCTCGAGCTGTTTTGCAAGGAAGAATGGGCAAGAATGTCAGTCTCTCGATGTGCAAAACTGATAGAAACATACCCCAAGCGACTTGCAGCTGTAATTGGAGCAAAAGGTGGCGCTACAAAGTATTAACGCAAGGGGGCCGAATAATATTGCACGCCCCACTTTTCAGTTTTTTATTTGTTAAAAAAGTTTAAATAATCCCATAAATTTTGTTCCACTTCACGATTGTGTCCCACTTGTTGTTGATTCTTGACAAAAAATTAAAATTTTATATCTTTATGTTTGAAGGCTGAAATGTGGCGAAAGGTTGCAAGGTTCAAGGGGGCCGAATACTTTTGCAAGGCACTGTATATATATATTTTTTTCAAATATGTTTTTTTTTTTTTTAATTAGGAAGGGGGAATCAAATGATTTCTGAATAACATCTACCCCAAAAACTTTCACTTCAACGTTTAAGTTCCAAAGCTGTGTTTTTATTCATACTTTTGTAAGCAGACACAACGTCATCATTTAGAAAAAAACTCGCTTTTTTATTTTCGTCATTATACTTATTTGTTTTTCAAAAGTTTCACCATATTGCAGATATCAGCTGCTAAATGCAATTCCCAGCTGGTGCCAATTTTCCATTAATAATCAATATAAGTGTCAATTTGATTAAAGGACAGTTGCTCAGGACTTTTGATAGGCAATCATCCATATTCTTATCTTTTGGCCATTTTCAGATTTCATGATCTTGAATTTCCACAATATTTGAAGGAGAGAAGCAGTTTAGTACTTCTGCTATTTCTAAATACATTTTAAATACCATTGCAGTTTTGGAACACTTGTAAAATAAAAACAAAACAAAAAGGACTGCTGTAAATCTAAATTTTCAATTTGGACGCTTGTCCGTTTTTTGCTAAAATGGCTAATATCTGAAATGTACCACATTTTTATCCACATTTGGACAGGACCCTCCAATTCACGCTGCCGTGTTGCATATTTGAATCATGCCACAAAAAATGGCAATTGCAGGGAAAATCCAGCCTAAGACTCACTGGACACTTACTGCGCGGCTTTGATGGGCTGCATTCTAATGAAGCGCGTTTGCAGTCACACTTGCGTGTCCTGGCAAACGGTGAGCATGTAAAACAGAAGTGTCAATTATTCAAGGCGAGCAGGAGGATGTATGGAGTGACACGGGAGGGTGGACAGGGGCCGAATAAGCCTCGGGCACACCGAGGCTGGCTCTTTGATGCCAGTGTGTGGGCCTACAAGGAGCGCTGGGTAATCTAGAGGAGAAAGCAAGCGCTCCTTGGCTTCCTTTATGTCCCGGACGCGCCCCGGCCAGCTATCACACATACATAAACAGCACATACACATACGCACCCTAGTGCAATGACATGAAAGCAGGCCTCCTTTGTTCATTAGGCAAACAGGAGCAGGCAGCACATGTTACAGATAATAAAGTTGTGAGTGGCTGATTTTGGCGGCCGCATTGTCACGCCGCCGACATTACTCATTTATACAATGAACACTAAAAGTTCTCCCCTCCCGAGCCCCGTACAATAGCAAGCTTAATTACATTAAGTTTGGTGAGGGGGGTTGGCAGCGTAGTTAATGGATGACATTTTTGCTACACGGCGAGCGCTCCTTCTAATAACAATGGGAACCCAAATAAGACCTAATTAATATGCATAGCAGAGGCCAATGAACTTAATTGTCAAGTTGCTTTTATCAACCTGTCAAAGGGTTGACAATTAAAACAGGCCGTGTTGAAACTTTAATGAGCAGCAAGTAGCAGACGAGGGCGGACGAGGGAACAAAAAGACGCCGGCTTCAGCCGTCATGAAAGACACTACACGACAACTGGCCATTATTATTTCCTTTCAGGGATGAAACTATGCAAATCGCATGATGCATTTTTAAATAACGAGTCAATGAGTGATATTTAATTTATCGCCTATACTCTTAGAATTAATATTTCATGCTGTTTTTAAGTTGACGAATTCATTAAGTAATTTGGCAGGCGCGGCGAGTTGTTTTGGATGGCGGCTCAGCACTGCGAACTTTAGTGGATATGTAGGAAAAAAGTTTAGGAGCACAGTACTTTTAAAGGCATTTCAAAATCAATGACCATGCCGGGCCACTAGTTGGCGATACAACTTTAAAGTCACTGAAATTAGGATACATTTTCATTCATGATGACATTATTTTATAACAGGTACGTGATCATTAAGGATTATTGTTGCATCTTTTGGATTTTCTTTGGAGTTTTAAGAGACAAAGAACATGATCAGAACAAAAAAATATCTGAATTTTGTCACTGAAGTAAAGGACTTATATTGTATTGTTTTTAAATTAACCTTTTTTTTCTTGGGCAACAATTAAGTGTTAAAAAGTTGTGCAGTGAGGGTAGGAGGCTGCGGGAGATCGGCAGGCTGATCGGTGCATCGTCTGCAGTAATGCGGACTCTGCAGTAGTGGTGAAGAAGAAGCTGAGCCGAAAGGCGAAGCTCATGATTCACCAGTCGCTCTACGTTCCTACCCGAACTTATGGTCACAAGCTGTGGGTCATGAAGGAAAGGACAAGATCCCGGATACAAGCGGCCGAAATGAGTTTCCTCCACAGGGTGCCCAGGCTCTCCCTTAGAGATAGGGTGAGAAGCTCGGTCATCTGGGAGGGACTCGCTACGAGTTGAGAGGAGCCAGCTGAGGTGGCTTGGGCATCTGGTTTGGATGCCTCCTGGACGCCTCCCTGGAGAGGTGTTCTGGGCATGTCCCACCGGCGGGAGGCCCCAGGGACGTCCCAGGACATGCTGGAGAGACTATGTCTCTTGGCTGGCCTGGGAACGCCTTGGGATCCCGCCAGAGGATCTGGTTGAAGTGGCTGGGGAAAGTGAAGTCTGGGCTTCCCTGCTAAAGCTGCGGCCCCCGTGACCCGACCCCCGGATTAAGCCAGACCCCCGGTTCGTACTGTGCTACCTTTACGTCATTGGCTGACATGTCAGCCAGCCTCTCCTGATCAAAATGAATTGGACATACATGACAACGACACTGGAACATGATAATTCACTGACAGCCCTTCTAGTTGAACTTGATTGGACGTCTTTCACCATTTATGGCAGTGAAGTCACAGTACCATAATACCTCTTTTAACACGCTAATCCTGTGTTTCAACTTCCACCTTTTGATTTGTTCCAAACTTTTCAGGCTACAAAAAACTGTTGTGAAGACAAAATGAAAACCACTGTTTTCTGTTTTCAGCACAAACAGCCCCAAAGAGTCTGTCAAGTTGAACAGCCTGCACCATGTTTGCGCCTTAGGAAGGAAGCATTCTGGAGTTTTTTCCCTTTTTCCCTCCCCAACATTGACACGGGCATGTCTCGACTCCAGAAGGGACTTGGGGGGAAAAGTGCTGACTCAATCCCAGCGCGCTGGTTGTTGTTCTCCCTTACAGATGTGACCGTTAATAGGCCTGCATCCATAATCATTAGTGTGTCTCAGTGCACAGGTACCCGATGGGCCCCGTGCGTCTGCCATTTGGTCTCGGTTCACCGTGCCTGCCTGCAGATGTGAGATGCACACACACCTGCTCGGGTAGGCGGCAGGAGGAGTGGTGGTGGGGGGCAGTGTCGGCTCTGGAACGGACCACCGCCATCCGTCACAGCTCACGCCGCGGCCGCTCTGTCGGAACAAGGCCTCGGTTCCGCTCGGGCGGCCCTTAGACTGTAGGTCAGCGGCCGTCTCTGGTGATGAATCATATCCTCCTGTCCCTTCACGCCACGGCGAGCCTCCCCGCAAAACTCTTCGCGCTTGGCCGCCAAGAGTTAGCTCATGTGGGGCGACGAGGTGAGGACGCCACCTTAAGGAGAGACCCCGAATAATGATCTCCACGGGCATCTCTCTGGCGGGCATCGGGCCACGCTTCACACTACATTTGTTGACGTGCGCATGCATGTGCACGTCTCACGCCAGCCCGCCTCCCATCAAGTCCTAATGAGGCCAGCTGGCTCTGAGCGAGGACCAAACCAAACCGGGGAGACTACAGCGTGGTAGTCCTGGCTCGGCCTCCGCGCTCACCCTCTCCCTCTCCTCGGTTGTCTTGGAGGAGCACGCGCGGCTGAGCACACATGCACATGTGTTAGCCCGGTAGATTTGGAAATGGCTGAATGTGTTTGTTAAAAAAATGTTCTTGCAGGGCATGTCCATGAGTGGACGTGCAGAGAGAGCCTGCAACAAAGGGAGGTGTGCTTAAAAACAGCAAAAGGCAGGAGATGTGCGTGCAGGTGCAGTACGAGGAAAATCCTGTGCATATGTGGACATACAATATTACACCACTCCATGGTAACTAACTGACTAACTAACTAACTTGATCAACCACCCAACCCAGCACATCCAATCACTGCTGAATTCAAAGGCTTCTGCCAGGCCAAATATAAGATATCAAATAAAAACACTATTTCCATGACATGTTGGCTTATGCCAGTACTTCTCAAATGGTGGGGCGCGCCCCCCCAGGGGGGCGCAGAGCGATGCCAGGGGTGGCGCGAGTGACCTCGGGGAACATGCTTTTTTTCCCTTTTTTTTTTTGCCGTACTAGAATAAAGTGTACTTGCACATATACTCCGTGGGTGGCAGTGGCACTCTCATTTTCAAAGTGCGTGCAGTATTTTTGAAATAGGCAAGGGCACACGGAAAAGACTCATGCAGAGCTGGACTCACGCAGCGACCCACTGTCTTCTCCGTTTCTCACGTGTCCGGCCGAGAAGTGCTGTTTTCGGCTTGGGATCGTCACGACCACCGCCCTCACCTATACGGTTCTCCCTCGGCCGCCGAGAATGCGCTTTTTTCGGGCCGTTTGCCTTTTGGCTTTGACTTTTATTATAGTGGGAAATGAGGAAAGACCACTGTTTACTGAGTCTAAAAATGATTATAGCGGAGAGTCTGAAGCCAAATCAGTTAAGACGCCACTTAAAGACATTAGACCTCAATCTCATTGATAAGCCGCTTGATTGTTTTTCAGCGAAAACGTGCCGAATATTGCCAATTGTCACAATCGTCCCGCTTTGTCAATGTTATATCAGTAAACCAGTGAGCACTGTGATGAATCAGCGAAAATAAAAACTTTCCTTCTGTCCAAAGACACTTTTCCCCCCTTCTATTCAGTTTTGTTTTTTTCGGTCAAATTTTTTGGCATGTTGTCCTGAAGAGTAAATGTTTCTAATCAATTTGAATTTGTTATTATTTACTGATTTTATTACATTTTATTTTTCAGTATCAAATGGTCAAAAATGTACCTTGAGTGTATTTTTACAGTTTGGATGTGACTATTTTTTTTTTTTTTTTTTACTTCAGGCAAATTGATGCGCGTTAAGTCTTTTCTGTTACAAGCAAAACGATGTTAATAAAGTTATACTTTATCATAAGTTGATCTATGTTACTTTTTTTCTGTAATAGAAAAAAAGGAAACAATGTTAGGCTGAGGCGTACTTATAATAGTAATATTATAGACAAATGATACTATTTACAGTGGCGGCAGAGAGTTGGGGGGGGGGGGGGGCGAAACATTTACGTCTTCCTTGGGGGGGGGGGGGGGGGCGTAACAGAAAATAATTGAGAAGCACTGGCTTATGCTATTTCACTCCAGCCCTGTATGTGGCAGTAAACTGTGTTATAAGTGGGTTTACAGGTAACACAATCTGAACAAAAAATGCAGTGTTCAACTCTCACTCATTGAGAGTGAGACTCACGGGTTTCTAAAGCACTACCTTAAATTTCTCGTGCCCCAAAAAATATAAGTCGAGCATTGTCATAATGAAAAAAAAAAAAAAAAAAAAGGCAGACGAGTGAAGATGCCCATCCCCATTGGTCTCCTAATGTCTGGGAGAATATCGACTCACTGTGATCGCAAGCCGCTTGGAGTATTAATCCTTTGCACATGTCATTTCCACGCCCTTCAATTTGAAAGATGATCACAATACAGTGGTACACCTACATACGAAGTTAATTCGTTCCAGGACCTTGTTCATAAGTCGAAATGGACGTATGTCGAGCAGGACACTAAATCTAAACTATAACTAAACACTAAATCCTTAATAAATGTTGCCGGGACTATTGCAAATAGCAAATACACAGAGCAACACAAATAAATTATGATTAAAAAAATCAGAAGGACCATTTAATAATAGTAATAATAATAATAATAATACCTGTAACAATGTAACAAATCGGCGCATCGTGTGGCTGACTTGGCAGAGTGAGAGAAGACTTTTTACTTTCACTTTTCATGTTCAGCTGCAGCGAACAATAGGCATGTCGTGTTGCAAAAGTTCTGAAATAAATGATTAAAAACCTGACGAAGCTGGCGTTTTTTTGGCGATTTCACCACAATAATAATTGTCACCTTAACTATTAAAGACTGACGAACAGAGGATGGAGGAGGACTGTCGAGATTGTAGATGTTCTACGGCTGTATTGTCGAGCCAGTTCACGGACGCACACGCCACGCTCATTTTTTTCCTTTCATTTACTCTTCATTTCAATGGTAAGCTCACCTTTTTCCTTTTTTCACCACCTGCACTTTCTTGGAACCCATGTTGATTTCTCTCGCAAGAAAATCCGCTGTATGTCTGTCTTGCAGGAAAACAAAGAAACTGAGGCGCTGTCATAAATCATCGTATTTCGAGCATGTCGGCTGTAGAAACAAATGGCAAGTCAAATTTTATGTCGAAAGTCGAAGCGATCGTATGGCGATGTTACACTGCATATTGATAACCCGCTAACGTTACATAATCTTCCAGTAGTTAAAGTTAATTAGGCCCGTGCCAACTAAGTTAAATTCATTTCTGACACTGTGTTTCGGGGTCATCAACATGTTTTGCACCCCCTTCCCACAAAAGTCAAACTCCGCCTATGGATGTCGCCTAACTGAATAAACAATTGATAGCATTAGGCTAATGTTAATGGTTATTATGCAACAGCTGACTATATTTTTCAGCTGAGCTAATTGAAATAGTTTTCTCAGAAGAGAAAGAAGAGGTGAGGTGATGTTCACCCACACCACACTGAGATTTTTTAACTCTTTTTTTCTCTCTCTTTATTTTGCATTTCCATGTATCATACTCATAATGGTAATATTTCTGTTCAGTAAATAAAAAGATGAAAATAAGATAAAATGAATTAAATAATATGTCATTGTAATGTATGTTTTCTAATAACCTTTAGATGTCTTATATTTTTTTTTTATAAAATGAATATATTTAAAATTACTTTAACTCATTTCCACCCCAACTGTGAAAAAAAATTATAGGAAACCATGTACACACACTAACTCCAAAACAATTTTCATAAGTTGAGGAACCTAAAAATGTATTCAATGACCAACTTAATCAACCTACCAACCAACCATAATAAACAAAGTTTAGGGCAAACAAACAAAACAATATTAAACTTTAATCCTGCTACAGTTTAACAGACTACTTGACGGATCCACTTTACAACTAATTTGAGCTTGAAGTACAGTAATTACTAATCACGTTTTGGCTGACTGGTGTCCGAACACTTCAAAAAGCAGTATTGCTGGCTTTTGGAAGAGATAAAAGTTTGTATACTGTATGTATTCATGCTGGTCTGTCAAAGTTCACCGTCATCTGAAACTGGCCCTTGGCGCAAAAAGCACCACTGGACTATACTGGAAAATATCAACGTCATCAACTTTGACTGAACTTTCATTACATACCAAAAATGTCATTAGTCATGTCTGCCACAAGTTGGGTGAGAAAAAAAAATGTAAATAATGTTTCAGATGATCACTAAAAATGACTTAAATCAAAATTTAACGATTATGAATCAACTAAAAGTCTCGCAATATTAAAAACTGTCCTTGTACAGTGCGGACGTGCAGAAAATCTTAGGCTCGCTTCAACTATAACAGGAGTAGCGCTTCACAACAGCAAAAAGGAGGAGAAATGCCCACGGGCGCAGTCCAGGGAATACAATATAGGGAAACACAATATTACACATCGCTACAGTAACTACAAAAAAAAAAAAAAAAAGAACAGATGAAAAAGCCCGCACTCCAAAACAATACACATCAACTGCCATATTTCCAATTTAGCCCCCATTATCTCTGAGCATCTGTTTTTATTGTTATTATCAGGAAGATCATGCTGCAGTTAATTCCGCCGCAGAGCAATTAGAGCCATTTCGCATTATTAACAAGCATTATTGTTGATAAGGGCCAAAGTGGTCTGCAGAGAACAGCGCCTTGTCCAGCCTGTTACTTGGCATCCGCTAATGTCCATGTGGGTGAGTAATTCCACATCTCCTTGACAACTAACAATAATAAGGCCGCTATTAGCAACACCAGGCCATACTGCTTATCATTTGTACATGCAAATGAAGTGCCGGAGCACTCAAACATGTGCATGCATTAGCGCGCACACACATAATGAGTTCACACATGCATAAAAGTACGTGTGTATCAAGATCAATTTATGCACAGATGAATATAAACAATACACAACCCCCTCCTTCTCCCCTTCATCCAATCAGGACTTTAATAAAGCAGCCCAAACATGTTTTTTTTCCTGTGCCCGGGAAGAGAGGCCAGACCAGGGGGAGCACCTTAACAGGTAGCCCCCGGGTGCTTAGCAGCGTCGGGCAAGCCGGGGGGAGGAGAGTGGCTCTGGGAAACTCTGCTTGCTCTCTGTCCACTGATTATGAAGCAGGTCCCAGACGGGTGCCTTGAGGAACCCCCCGGGCAACTCACAGCCTCCCTCTCCTCTGTTACAGGATCTGTCACAGGGGGATTCCGAGTGAAGTGTGAAAAGGGGTGTGTGTGGGTGGGTGGGTGGAAGTGATGGTGAGAATTCCAAATAGGTGCACGCTCATTTCTCTCATTTGTTGTCTCTTTGTTTAGTTTTGTTGCAGTGACAACACTTGATGGGTGAAAGACTGAGCTCATGGTCGGCTTTTGGCTCATTTCGCATGCAAGGCCATGTACAACAGGCTTCACAGCACATTGTAGCCAGTCAAAAATCCCACAGAAAGTCACATCCAGAAAAAGGCACAGTTCCAACTTTAATGGCACTCAGTTGATGTGCCAAGACCAAACATTAAACACAAATTTTGTGATGTGCTAGGTTATACCTCTATTATGGTGCTTCCGGGAGTTGATCCCTGATGATGACTATGAGCAGGAGGCGGGGAACACCTGAACTGGTTACCAGCCAGTCAGAGGGGGACAAACAATTTACAGTTATTTTCATACTTAAGGATATTGTACGGTGTCCTCCATCCAGCTGGGAAAACACACACTGATACAGGAAGAAGATGCAAACTGGAAGGCCAAATAAGAAAGTGTAGCGGATGATGTTGTTGAGTCTCGATAGCTTGTTGGGTAGATGTGTTGCCGTGTTCAGCCACTCGTGTCTCTCATGACTCTGTTAACTCAGCCAGAACGCGCACGGCTAAAAAGTTCCCCCCAGGAACATAACATGCCCCACACAAGTTCCCTAGGTGAATTCTGGTAAGAGGAAGTCGTCACTACAAAAGTATAATAAAACCCTTGGCTGGTGACCTGTGTGGTAAATGTGCCAACAAGAAGTATACATATACATCACTTATTTATACAAAAATGTCATTTATGGAGGCTGTGAGGTGACATTTTCTATAAAAATACAAAATCAAACAAACCAAAAAAAAAAAAAAAAAAACAATTGTAGATGTTTTGAATATGTAGTTTTTCTTTCTTTCTACTTACTCAAACTTCTGTAGAAATAATACATACCTTTAGGTTTGTTAAAAAAAAAAAAAATTCAAAAATATCGCATGAAAATTGGTAGGATATAAGCAAGTTAGGGTTTATTTTCAATGCATGATCATTGCAATTTAAGCGAACCTAGCCCCTACCAAGATGGCCGCCATGCTGACATATTGCTCAGCGTGCCATGTTTTGTGTCTGTCAATGCAAATGGTCGGATGAGAGGAGGCCCGCATGAAGCTCTTGTGCTGGTAGGTCATTTTAGATGCTCTTTAACCACACTTCTTGCACATTTTTTACTGCCTTAAAATGAATAATATGCCTGTTAACTCTCAAGTCTTATTTCGGAGTTGTTGTCGTATATGGAAATAAAACAAAGTGGAAACTGACAAATCAGATTAGTTTGGATTAGCATCCAAGTGCTAGCCTTAGTTTAATGTCGACTCTTATCCTGCCTTCACATGCTCTGGGAAAGTTGATATTTACCACTTGCTAAGCCTAAATGTCAGTGTGTCCTGTTCATGTGCTTTTGTTGTCAAAGCAAAAAAAACTTAGCAAACACGGACTTTATTTTGGTTTGTTGCCTGAGAAAAACTGTTGTAGATCATCTACTACAACAAGAGAATGAATCAACATCCTAACTGTAGGTTCTTGTTTGTAACTGAACATTTTAGCAAACACTTGGTTAAGAAATAATAATTTTATAAATGTGTCCCCTACATTATTGTGCTGATTGTTAAAATTAATCATAAATCTTCTTTAAAAATTTATAGCTTCTTAACATTAGGGCTGCAGCTATCGAATATTTTAGTAATCGACGAATAGACTGAAAATTCTATCGATTAATCGAGTAATCGAATAAAACGTTTTTTTTTTTTTTTTTTTTTTTTTTTTTTTTTTTTTTAGGTAAAGAGCAATTATAAATATGCATGAGAAAAAAAAGACATTTATCCAATATTGAACCATTTTCAGTCAATTAATGTCTTTATTTTCGATGTACATTGTTGAAAACAGCCGAGAATTGCATCTCAGATGTGACTAGAAAAAAAAATTCACTGCTTTCACTCAAAAAACTTATAGATCCTATAAAAAAACATATTTCTTACCTAAAAATGTAATTGTATCTCTTACCTAAAAATGTAATTACATTTGATAACACACATCACTTGAAAGCTAAATGTTTTTCCCACGTGTTTCAATTGAATTTCCATTTGTGTCAAGCTATTTTTAAGTTCTAGTTAAGTTTTAAGTTAGCCTAAACTGTAAGTGCTGATAGGATTTTGAGTTTTTGCAGTGTTCAAAATAAATCTATGATACCTGCTGTATTGGAGCACATTAGGGACCAGTGCTACTTGGTGTTTTATTCAGCAATGACTACTGAGCGAAAACTGACAGTTAGCTTTATTATGTTTTAATTTTACACCCTCATCACTCTACAGCGCTGTGTTTTTACAGATTAAATAAAGCCTGTATGTAAGACACTTTAGCTACGCATCGACAGTGGTCATAATCAATAGAAACCTAACTCTCCGAAGGGCTAACGTTACGTGAGCGAGTGACAGTAACGTTATATTTATTAGCGCTGAGAAGTCTACTGCTTAAAGATGGCGGCTGTTTACTAACGCTGCCCAGACACGGCTGAGTCTGTCATTTCGCATCTAGTCCTAAATGCATGCGATATCTATGAGACGCATCGGACACTACCTGCTACCACACCTGCATCATGCGGGCGTAGTTTTTAGCAACGTTGGCGTAGTTTGTAGCGGCTGTCGGCTGCCGTAAGGTTTTTTTCTTTTTTTTCTTGCTTCTTCCTCTACGCACGTGAAATTTTGACTGACAGTGTCATAAAAATCCGGTCATAATCTATTTTTACCTGTCACTTACATTTTTAAAATGATAATAATGACGTATTCAATAGTATTTAGTTTTCATTATTTTTTAATTAGAGTGACGTTGCTCGTGAAGAACACGTCACGCAAATAAACAAATCTGATTTGTCAATTGATTTTGTACCTACTTGAGAGGCTGTGTCCCAGACTTTTCTCTCAGTGTTTGAAAAATACAGGGAGAACAGTCTGGCCGTGCCAGGCAAACACTCAGTTGCCTTGACATTTTTCCGAGTAAGGCCAACGACGTCATGCATCAAGTGAGACAATAGCTAATTAATATGCTCACTCGCCATCCTGTGGTCTGGGGTGTGAATTGCAACCTGTCAAAATGACGGATGGACTTCAGTTTTTTCCGTCACCGTTTTAAAAAAAACGGTCAACGACGGAAAATATTCGGTTAACGCGACCCCTGCTCTAAGCAACATTACCCCATGTGACCCTTTACTTCCAATTTTCTAAAATGGCGACAATCAATTAAAAAAAAAAGTTGACTGCGATGGCAGACGCTTCAAGGATAGGTGGATATTGGACTATTTCTTCAATAAAATACGCAACAACTGTGTCTGCCTCATTTGCAAAGAGACAGTCGCTGTTTTCAAAGAGTTCGATGTGATGCGATATTACCAAACAAGACATGCTGACATGTACGACAACATTACAGGGAAGATACGCAGCGAGAAATGAAAGCAACTTGAAGCTAGTTTAATTTCACAGCAGCAGTATTTCGCAAGAGCCCGAGTGTCGAAAGAGAACGCCACAAAGGCGAGATTGTTGAAATTATGAATTAAAAAAATAAAATAAAATAAAGCAAATGTGACACACAGAAGGGCTTGCTAAATTTTTAAAAAAAATATTGTTCTGCGTAAATCAGCCAAGGAAGCCCCCCATATTTTTACCACACCAAATCTGGCCCCCTTTGCAAAAAGTTTGGACACCCCTGTTTAACTGATGATCCGTAGACGAGGCCAGCTTCTTTCACTTGTTACCAGCTAAATACTATTCAAAAATAATGATGGTGGAAGAAATAAGCATCTTGAATTTGAAACTGTATGTTGTCGGCGATTAGCCTCGCAATGATCTTAATTGTGGTTGTCAGCCCAAAACCCTCTAAATATGTATTAAATGCATCTTACCAGATATAAAATGACTACTACATAATCTGTGGTGATCGTTTGGTGCCCAGTTTTCTCGTCGAATTGCAGCAGTCCATCTCGCTCTCCTCTCCGGGTCTCTCGGAATACGGTAGAACTTCAAGTCTCTCCGTCTATCTTCTCTGTTACTGCAACTAACCGCCACACACGCCTTCACCATTTTGATTATTAATGTTAACGAGCAGAAAAACACGCCATAATAGGAGGAATTTACGTAGCGGTAATGTGTCAACACAACGAGCTGACGGACAATATGGCGCGGAGGCGTGGTTGTGCTGTGATGTGAGTGGGGTCTATAGGTGTACATTTACCTGCTAAAGCGCATTTGAATTAAGTATGTGTATCAAAAATGTCAAAGTCAATGAAATTAAAAAACAAACTACAGAGATATAAAGAATGAATCAAAATCCTCAAAATAATTGCAAGATCATGTAATTCCGTACACAATTAAGGGAGCTGCAGAAATTTAAATTGTTTTGTATCCAAGTGTCTTTTCCAGAAGTCAATCATTTATACAGATATACATTTACCAGCTAAAGCGCATTTTAATTAAGTATGTGGATCAAAAATGTAGAAATTTAAACGTAAAAAAAAAAGTAACCAAAATGAATAAAATCTGCATATTTCATTTTAGTTCTTCAGTTTTTTTGTAGCGATATATCAAATTAGCTTTCAGGAAATAATGGTGATTATCTTTGCTTTGATTTCATGTATTAAAAAAATCTTATTTGTTAGTTAATTACAATTAATAATTAATTAGAACTGCTCAAATGTCAACCCCTGGCGTTGTGTTTTGAATGAACTGGTGACAACTAACCTCACTCAACCGTCACAGTTGGAACTCTATTGTGTAGAAGCCCATAAAAAGAATAGTGAAGACCTTAAATTTTTAAATTAATCTCTAAAAAAGTAATTGCCCTTTCACTCAAAGGGATGTGACATCCTACAGTGAAGATATTGTAGATTTTTTATTTTCATAATTCAGATTATTTTAATAGTGATATTACCCTATAACTCGTGCCCCGGGCTGGAGGGTTAACTAACTAAAAGTGTTAACTAACCCCGCTTTTCCTTACTCCATCTGCGCCACTTCGAATGGCTTGTTGGTTGCTAGGATTCTGCTTCCTTGCGCTGGCTCTCGGTCATTTGCTTTTCTATTCCGTATGTCTCTCGTTTCCTGACAATCCGGCCAATGATGATAACCTCTAGCTGTGCTGTGTAAGTGTTGGTGTCAAGTGATTGAATATTTTTATTAATCTCAAAGCATTGTGTAATTGTGAACTAGGGAAGCTTGTGGTCATTCGAGCATGTACAAGTTCCACATGCTTGCTACAATATAACCAGTCAACGAACGGCCAATCAGAGAGGAATAAATTGTAAACATGAAATACTAAAATTGTATTAAGTCAGCTACCTATGAATGAGAATCAAGCTGTTTGCACCAGGCAAGCAAAAAGGACCAACTAAAATGGCTCAATAAAGAAAAATCTGTGCACCTTCAAGGTAAATTTTCATGCAAAGCTGATAAAATGGCATCAAAGGGTACCTGAAAACCTGTCATTTGAAAGATGTGTGTACACTTTCTTATCCCCTATAACTAAACACTTACCGAACAGGTTTTTGGTAGTTTCCAATGCTATTAGTTACATGAAATACATTACGTGGTGATCTAATACATGTCAAGCGCTGAATGTTTACCATGTACCGTATTGGCCGGAATATAAGACGGTGTTTTTTGCATTGAAATAAGACTGAAAAAGTGGGGGTCGTCTTATATTCGCGATTCACAACGCGAGATGGCGCCAGATATCATTGAAGCGATGTTCTGTCATTACAGATCTCAGCTACTCTCAAGTTTAACCAGTTTGCATGATTTTATTGCATTGTTTTTCCTTATTCAGATTTGTTTCAAGACTACAGTTACAGTTAGACTTCACTTTGATGGTTAATGCAGTGATTGCAATTTTGTTGTTTTATCACAATAGATGGGTTTATTTACATTTCAAAAACCAGAAGCCATTCATTTACGAATGTGATTGCACTTTAGTTTACATATTTAAATGTTCAGATATTAAGATTTAAATGAGGCAAAATAACATGCTTTTTCTCTCAAATATATTGTTATAATCATTTGTTTCAGATGTACTGTAATTATTTTCTGTATAAATATTAATTTGGTGTTCAAAAAGTCTTTTTTTCAAACTTGAGTCTTGAAAAAGAGGGGGTCGTCTTATAATCAGGGCCGTCTTATATTCGGGCCAATACGGTATATGTTCTCACGTGTACATGCCTGACTCTCCTAACCTACATTCACGACAGTCAAAAGAATGTGTAAGCATTTAGGATCATCAATAACCGAGTTATGCTGACATGTCAGATTTACCTCTGTCACGGTGTGCGCGTGCCAAAAACTCTTTGCAAAAAGTCCCCTCATGACCGGAAAAAAAGGAGAAGAATCATAACTAATGAGGCCATTTAGTGCCCAGCACCTGACTTTGGCCCGTGATCTCCAGGAGACATTAGAGGCAATTTGCCATCTACTTCAGGGCTGTTGTCCCGAATGTTATCAATGAGCTTGTCATGCACACACCTAACCTCCCTTTGTTTCCTCCCGCACACAGTCCCCGCCAGGGTCCCCGACGCTGCTCCCCGGGCCCCCGAAGAGGTACTGGCGGCATGATGTCACACACCTGTTTGGCTGGAGGCTGCTGCCCGGCGACGCTCGCAGCCCTGGGTGTCGCGTTGGCACCTATGCCAACTCAACTTCCCCTTACACTACCACCCTACCCCCCCCGTCGCTGCCTCCTACGCCCCGTGGATGTGTCAAAATGGCAGATGATGGTTGGGGTGTGTGCAGCTGCTTGGGAGGAAGAGTGCCAAGGGCGCTCGTTTCCTGCGGTGAGTTTTAATTTGTTCAACGCGCTTCTTCTAAAAGGAACACCACCACACACATGCATTCGCTCCTACAAACACGCGAAGTAAACAGCCGCTTATTCAAAATCTGTGCGGCATGGTGAGCTAGTGGTTAGCACATCTGCTTCATAGTCAGAGGGGCCTCACAACAAAGTATGCTTTTCAAGTAACCTTTAAAGAATGTCATAGTTGTACTAAATATTTAATAGATACTTTTCCACTGAACGGTTGGGTGCAGCTCTGTGCTGGCTGGGATAGTACAACATGTCCGTATTGTGCCGTGTGACTCCACCACCAAAGGTTTACCATTTGGGTAGGTGGCGTTCTGTGTAGGCATATGAAATCATATTAAGCACAACACAAGCTTCCAACAAAGTAAACACGATGGGGGACAGTGTTTTTTCCCTCCTCTTCGTTTTAGACTTTTTGCAAAAAACAAAACAAACAAAAAAAACAAAAGCATGACAAGCTCGGTATGAGAAGAAGACAAGCAGCAAGGATGACAGCAACGACAACGAAAATCACAAAGACGGCGCTTTGTGGTAAGCTAAACGTTCAAAGACTAATGTCTACCAAATATCAAATTTCTCACTGAAAGGCATTTTATTGGCAATTACAATTTGTCCCCTGCAATTTAAACAAGGATCACATAAATCACTACTGCAATTGTGTTTTGAAGTACGCTTCTACTGTCTTGCTGTTACTAAAGGTTTGGGCCTTGGACCAGCGAACAAGTCATGGGACGATATTTGAACCAAGCTTCTCGAACTCAAAAGTGTCCACAGTGCACAACGTTGCACATCAGAGTCTGAAGAAATGCCTGGGCACTTGTGCAGCAAGCTACGATGGAGAAGACGAATACAAACTATCGTGTTAAAAGTGTTCATATACTTTCAGCCATTCTTAAATAAAAATTAAAAAATTAAATAAATAAAAAAAAAAAATTCTGACTCTTTTTTCATAATGTATAACAATTTGTGCTGTATGTATTGTGAATGTCTTCTGATACCAATACTGGATTCTAGCTATCAGCTAGAGGGAAAATTGTATGTACAACAAAATATGAATAAAAAAATATATTATTGTTAACACTTCCCCATCGCGGTGCGATGATGAAGACCGCGAATGCCCTATATTGTCTAACTACTCACATACAAGCATCAGCAAGTCTGCAATTAATCAATCAGCTCTGATACAAAAAAATTAAAAGTCATGTTCCGAGGATGAATGCTTATAAGTTACCTAGAATATACAGTACCTACCAAATGTTGTGATCTGTTTACCAATAACCGTGGCATCTGTAATAATTGATTGTGTGCACACCTCTAACAACAACATGAGCCTCAACTTGACAGGTCTTCAGCCTTAAAATGTTGAAACAGACTGTATGCATAGCTTCATATTCATGCTGCTTGTTACCATTTCATGTTTTAAATGTCAATTCAGTTTACGTTTTATTCAGCGATACCTTCACACGATGCCAGAGACTTTAATTGACACTGTCAGAGAATTACCGTACTCATTGAACAAGGCTCTATTATGCCTTATTGTGTGGTTAAAAATCAGCAGATCCAAGTTTAAGTAATGCATGCCAAGTTAATTGAGGACTCCAAATTGTCCGTAGGTGTGAATATGAGTGAATTGTTTGTCAGTGTGTGCCCTGTTGGCTGGCGACCAGTCCAGGGTGTATCCCTCTTCTCACCCCAAGTCATCTGGGATTGGCTCTATATCACGCGTAACTCTAATGAGGACAAGTGCAAAAGAAAATGGATGAATTTTCACAAATCTGTCAGCACCCAACAGGGGTGTAAAAGCTACACTTGGCCAAAAAAAAGTGTGTAGGTGCCAGACAGACATCGGTGGAACCCTGCGTTGTATTTCTGTGACTAAATTCATAACTATTCCAGGCACTAAAAAGTTGATCAAACAACACCTGCAATTCATTTTGCTGCCATTAATGGCAATAGATGTCCGATGCATTTTGCGTAGTAGAGGTGGGTAGCAAATAATCGCCATCAATAGCAGCCGATAATAATGTAAACGTGATTTGTGAAGTAATCCTTCTAATTTTGATTTGATTTCTATAGTACAGATTCATTTATAGTCATTATTTTATGTTGTGTATTTTTAGTTCCTTTTATGAATAATAGTTCCTACTTATTTTGTTGTAGTAGAGCTCTTTTAAGTTGGAACACACTTGAACTAAAATGTGGCAATAAAGCTGAGTTGAGCACTGGCCTGCCGTATTGGTCATTGAAGACAGCAGAGAAGACAGCATTAAATTTTGAACACAAAAGTTGTATTGAGAGTAACCTTTAACCCGACATACCCACAGTTCAAGAGAACTGGTAAGATCTCAAGAAATAAGGGTTACGATAAGTTAAAGGGGAAGTCAACTTGAATTTTATTTTTACAATGTGCCATAATTATTCAGAACAACGTATTCTTGCCAATATTGCATTTGTGGAATGAGGATGAAACACAGTCATTTATCAATCTTTATCAATCTCAGAAGGCCCCCATGTTGGGTAATGTTGACATGATTTAACGTCACAACTACTCTCAAGTACATCATGTGACCAAACCTGGAAAATGTAGAAAACATAGAGCGTCACGAAAGCCTCCGCCCGGCGACACGTGCCAAATGTGTCGGGTGTCAGCGCCAGCTCGAATCCCCGTTGATCAGACGCCGTCAATTCGTGCCGCTATGTTTCCCCAGCTTTGCGAACAAACTCTCTCTCACAGGGGGAGTTGAGGGGGGCGCTTGCAAGCGCTGACAGTTACACCCAAACAAGACTTGCTGTTTACCCGAGAACAAACGCATCCATGGCGAAGCAGCAAATCTATTCTCAATGCACACAAGACGTTCAATTTTCGCCTACCGGGAGTGTTTCCCTTTTTGTTTTTTTATTTTAACGCAACAATCCCCCCCTCTTCTCCCCTCACCTTTGATGTTAGCATTGACTATAGGCGACTAAAAAACTATAGTTTGCTGCGAGCTGACAGATAAAACGGCGCAAGACGCCATTAGCCTGCAAAGCGGCATAATGAGGAGACCTGAACGCACACAAGACAGGAGCCCGGTTGAATTACGGCGCTCTCTCATCCAAGGTGGGAGCTTTTTGACAGCTTTCCAGGCAGCACAACACATTACCATACCCACACCGTGGTGTAGTGCCAAAGAAAGGCTTTGATGAAAACAGAACTGGGGGGATCTTTTGACGGGGTGCCTCCACACCGTACGTTTTTCCACGTGGCGGTGTCCTCGGCGACAACAAAGACGGGACAACAATGGCAGCCCAAGCGGTGTCAAACTGCAACTTTATGTTCTTCAATTAGTGAGCGGACGTCGCATCTGTGAGCACATTCCGGCAGCACTAGGGCCCGTCTATCTTGAGCCGCTCACAGTATCAAAGCCGAAAGGCAATACATCCAGAAGTGGATGGACTTACGAATGAAACGGAGGGTTGTCCAAACTTTTAAAAGCTTCTTTAATTTATTAAACATGCAGACACAATTTTTCAACGATGTATTAATTCATAAAAATATTTTGATGTTTTGAAATATCTACCTCACAGCATTCTGTTGAAGGTGATAAATGACTTTCCCAGTTTTGTTTTGGCCCACTTCCCTGTATCTCACAAGTACTATGTGTAGCCGATTCCAATTTAAAACAAGAAAAAAAGAGCAATCTCTATTGATGGCTGACCATTTTTAGATCCAACCTATAGTGGAGCAATTTGCACTCCTAGCCATTTGCTTCTGAAACATCACTCCCCATTCACCAAATCCTGAATACAACCTAGGGTTGTAATGATACATTTATCTGGATCCATCATCGGTTGGTTCAGATTGAAACAAACTGATCGAAACGCAAAACATCAATCAACATTGTCATCTTTTAGATATGCCGTTTTGTTAAAAAGAATGTCTTTATTCAAATGTTTTAAAAGCTTCAACATCAAACTAGTCAGAAATGTAAATATTTTATTTTTTATTTTTAGGTGAAATGTCACTGATTGTGCTAAATGTGTACATAATATCATTTTAAAGAGATCGAAGGGCTTTGAATTAAGTAAAATTGTGGCAGACTCTCTAATATTTGCAAATAAAATCTCTTTAGACCCCGAATAAATGTTTTATTTTAGTTTACAGTCAAAGTGCAAATTTACCTTTAAAGAAATTTGTTTTTCCCTTTCTTTGTGTTTAAAAATAAATAAATGACTGGCTGCAAAAACTTTGCGTAGGATCATGTTACTGGTTGGTAAAGCAGTCATGTGACAGTGACCCAGCCAGAATTATTACTGAAATAACAAAACCTCTAACCTCAGTGAATGGTCATGTTTCAGTGCCATTTACAGCGATAGACATCAAATCCATTTTGACTTCTCCTAAGCGAAATGGATTTGACGTCTATCGCTGCCCGTGGCGTGAAGAAGTGAGTGATTAGCTAATTTGTTAAAAAATTAAATACAACAGAGCTGTAATAGGCAGGAGGAGGCAGCATACTTTACGAACTACCTGTCCAAGACAACCTTGCCTCCTTGCATTTGATTAGGTTTTCAGCCAGTTTACTTCTCGGTATTCTAACAGCGTAGGCTCAATGTGGGATCTTTTGGCAAGGACACCCTGTACTGAGTTTTGGCACGGCAATGTGCCGCAGTATGCTGCTGACTCTGGGTCTTAACGACAGGCTAAACGAAGCGGGCGTTACGGCCCCCTGGATAGGTCATTACTCGTCCGTGGCCAAGAGCTAAACTGGAGCAGGGCTTTTTAAAGAGGGGAGCAGGTGTGTTTCACCATAGGGGCTGGAGCCGGCCCAAGACCAAACAGCCTTAACGGTCTTTATCTCCTTCATAATGAGGCCACGCTCTCCACATACCCCGATGCTGCCCGCACGGGCCAACGCTGGAGGTAAGGAGACCTCTCCCGCCCCATACCTCCCCCTTTACCTCACGGTTAAATGGTGACACTTTCAAAATGACCCCAGTCAGAGAGGAACAATGACATGCATCAACGTTCATATATACAAATTGGACAGGTGTGATTCATGTGTGAGGAAAGGCTGCCTGAAAGACTTCCATGAACAGGGCCTGTGTTAAAAATGTCATTTCTTGCCACTAGTAGAAAATGCTGCCATGTATGACTGAAAATGTTACCTAAAGCCCCTTTCACACACGCCGAGACACCGTAAAAATCCCGGGATTTAAACGGGCAGCCCTTGTATGTGAACGCAATTTCCCGGGTCGACTGACATGGAGATCACGCGGACATTTCACGGGTCGCGTCCTAGTATAATGCCCGGGAAAGTCCCGGGATGAGGCTTATGTGAAAGCAAGCGTTAGATTCTCGGGTCATGGCACGATGGTTGATTACGTAAATATCATAGCAGGCTGATCGTCACTTCCGCTTTCTTTGCAGTAAGACGAAAACTGGTAATCAAACATTGCAATTATCAACATAGCAAGCCGGAAATAGCTAAATTAAACTGAAAACATGACAAAGTCAAACTGCTACTGGATCGTAGAACCAAGGCAGCGAGTCATTCGTCTATCACTGGAAATGTGTGGTTTATTTTCTTGGACGATGTTAACGTCCGCAACTGCGAAAACAAGGTTGTACTTCAAAACAGAAAACAACGGAGGGATGCGTTTAAAGGTTTATTAAATACAAACAAACATACACACAATTGCAGAAAAGGGGGAATAACACAATGGGTTCGTGACAGTAGGTCGACGGGGCTCAGTTATACAATTACAATTAATTATACAATTATCAATCATACTAACCTAAACCTAAGCGGGAGGCAAGGAAGTGCCTTAACGCATTGATAAAGCTGGACGTGTCAAGCGATTCTATGATCTCAATATGAACTGCCCTGACACTCATACAAGCAGTACACGTGATTATGCACACGGTGCAGCATGAAACCTACAGCCAAGAGATCCAGTGCATCCAAAAACGTGAGAAAATTCCTAAGAGCAGTCCTCTCAAAAACCTGGATCCATTCCTTGACAAGCACAACCTGTTGAGAGTTGGTGGCCGCCTCCACAATGCAAACCTCGATCAAGTTGAAAAGACTCCGTTGATTGTTCCCGGTAAGCATCATGTTGCCGTCTTGCTTGTAAAACATTACCATGAACAAACTCAACACCAAGGCCGACTGTTTACGGAGGGAGCTGTCCGTACAGCAGGGTTTTGGATAGTTGGTGGCAAGAGAAAGGTGAGCAGCATCATTTACCAGTGTGTGACCTGTCAAAGACTCAGAGCTCCTCTCACTGTTCAAAAAATGGCCAATCTACCTGCGGATCGCCTCTCGACAGATCCTCCCTTCACAAATGTTGGATTGGATGTCTTCGGCCCTTGGAATGTCTGTTCCCGTCGAACAAGAGGAGGTCTTTCACACAGCAAACGGTGGGCTGTCCTTTTTACATGTATGAGTGTCAGGGCAGTTCATATTGAGATCATAGAATCTCTTGACACGTCCAGCTTTATCAATGCGTTAAGGCGCTTAGAGGCAAGGCGAATTTATTTATATAGAACAATTCAACACAAGGCAATTCAAAGTGCTTAACATCACATGAAGATCATAAAAATCACATTAAAATCAATCGAACGTACAAGCAAAGGCAATCGAAATAGGAAATAAAATTATACATAAAAATCGCATTTAATCACGAATAGAATAAACTAATAATAATTTTTAAATTTAAAATTTTTAATAAATAAAAAATAAAAAATACTACTGCTCCTACTAATAATTGAAATTAGCAATGGAGATAAGCACAAGATGAATAGAAAGCAAATAGATTGAAATATATAGACAGTTGGATATGCAGTACTAAACAAAAGCGTTTTTAGCCCTGATTTAAGGGAGCTAACAGTTTGAGCATACTTCAGACCGAGGTGAGAAGCATAATGCTGCCAGGGAGCCGATAAGACAACAAAACATACAATCAAATACCAGCACAACGTAGGGGATTTCAAAACAATGGCGGCAGAGGTGTCGAATGGCGCCCAGCAAGTTAATATCTCAGCACCCTTTTCTTGGATTGCCTGGGCTTAATTACAGTCTTGATGAGCTTGAATTGGCTGCAGTTATGACATCGGGAACGCTCCCGCAAACGGCTCTGTAAAAAAACACGATTGGACCAACATTGTGACCAAAAATTACGTAATGTCCGGGTTATCAGATCGCACCAGCAGCCCTCCCTGCATAGAGAGCGCCAGTGGGCAACACAGGACTAGCCTGTGAAAGTCCAACCTGGGTGGGATTGCTGGGATATCTCTATATGCGTGAAAGCAATGACACGAGTAAATCCTGCGTCACTTTACACGGGAATTTACTGGGATATGTTTGTGAAAGGGGCTTAAATCATGTAGACACTAGTATTAGTGGAATATTTTAAAGAGCACTTGCCCTCCCACCAATAAAATGCAAAATGTTATCATATCAGTTTAAAAAACTTAATTTAGTCATGTGGAAACCATTAATTCCATTATTCTGCTGTAAAGTTTGATTTGAAATGACAAAGAAAGGATTTTTCTAAAAATGTCAGATTTGTCAGGAATACTTGTTAGTTTTTAAATTTAAAATTCAAAGCAATTAATCAAAGATTATATGGTTGCTCAAAGAATCAAAATATGCAATTGACAATTGCATATGACAATTTTTTGGGGGAGCTAAGATAACGGAGAAAATAATGTTTAAACACAAAAAATCAAATCGCTTCTAAGTACAGTTGTTGTTTCACAAACGTGATGTCAGTCACACCATGCAGGTACAGGTCATAAACACTGAGCCATTGAAGCTAGTTTCTCCAATAGACACACATACTACAGCTACAGCTACTACAACTAACTTTTCATGAAAGTCCTCCCGAAATTACAGTGGTGCAAATAGGTATTTAGTCAACCACTAATTGTGCAAGTTCTCCCACTTGAAAATATTAGAGAGGCCTGTAATTGTCAACATGGGTAAACCTCAACCATGAGAGAATGTGGAAAAAAAACAAACTGAAAATCACGTTGTTTGATTTTTAAAGAATTTATTTGCAAATCATGGTGGAAAATTAGTATTTGGTCAATACCAAAAATTAATCTCAATACTTTGTTATGTACCCTTTGTTGGCAATAACGGAGGCCAAACGTTTTCTGTAACTTTTCACAAGCTTTTCACACACTGTTGCTGGTATTTTGGCCCATTCCTCCATGCAGATCTCCTCTAGACCAGTGATGTTTTGGGGCAATACGGACTTTCAACTCCCTCCACAGATTTTCTATGGGGTTGAGATCTGGAGACTGGCTAGGCCACTCCAGGACCTTGAAATGCTTCTTACGAACCCACTCCTTTGTTGCCCTGGCTATGTGTTTGGGATCATTGTCATTCTGAAAGACCCAGCCCCGTCTCATCTTCAATGCCCTTGCTCATGGAAGGTGATTTTAACTCAAAATCTCTCGATACATGGCCCAATTCATTCTTTCCTTTACATGGTAAGTCGTCCTGGTCCCTTTGCAGACAAACAGCCCCAAAGCATGATGTTTCCAACCCCATGCTTCACAGTGGGTATGGTGTTCTTCGGATACAATTCAGTATTCTTTCTCCTCCAAACACGAGAACCTGTGTTTCGACCAAAACGTTCTATTTTGGTTTTATCTGACCATAACACATTCTCCCAGTCTTCTTCTGGATAATCCAAATGCTCTCTAGCAAACCGCAGACGGGCCTAGACGTGTACTGGCTTCAGCAGGAGCACACATCTGACAGTGCAGGATTTGAGTCCCAGATCGAGGGAGATTATCAGTGGTCTTATGTGTCTTCCATTTTCTAATATTTGCTTCCACAGTTGATTTCTTTACACCAAGCGTTTTATCTATTGCAGATTCAGTCTTCCCAGCCCGGTGCAGGTCTACAACTTTGTCTCTGGTGTGCTTTCGACAGCTCTTTGGTCTTGGCCATAGTCGAGTTTGGAGTGTGACTGACAGAGGTTGTGGACAGGTGTCTTTTATACCGATGATGAGTAAAAACAGGTGCCATTAATACAGGTAACGAGTGGAGCCTCGTTAGACCTCTTTAGAAGAAGTTAGACCTCTTTGACAGCCAGAAATCTTGCTTGCTTGTAGGTGACCAAATACTTATTTTCCACTCTAATTTGGAAATGAATTCTTTAAAAATCAAACAATGTGATTTTCTGGGGTTTTTTTCACATTCTGTCTCTCATGGTTGAGGTTTACCCATGTTGACCATTACAGACCTCTCTAATCTTTTCAAGTAGGAGAACTTGCACAATTGGTGGTTGACTAAATACTTATTTGCCCCACTGTATATGCGCACTCTAAATGGGACAAGAATATTTGTGAGGAATATGTAAAATTGGCCGAGTTTCTGCCCAACAGCAACAATATTATTGCGTAGTGTTAAATCATGGAATCACAGAAATTCATCCTTTTCAAAGAATGCCTAATTTTGAATGACACTGTGGTAAATGTAATATTACATTCACAATTGTAGTTGTAGTTTGTGATGAATTGTGTAACACTGACAGCTGTACAGCTATCTTTGCGCTGACCCTAAATCAGATAATTATTACAAATCCATTTAATGCTGGTTGACACTTTCAAAAATTGTGACTGCATGTCTTAAGTGGCCTTTGGAACAAAAATGTCTGATCACATGGTCAGTGTGTGTTCCTTGAAGTCAGTAAAGTTGAATGGAAAGCCTCTGAGCATACATGGATTAGTCTTACTTCTTCTTGAACTTAAATAACTGTCGAGGTAAGAGTGTGGGTGGTTGAGTGAGCCAGTGTGTGTGAGTGCTATTGTCCCACGTCTTCTTTTTCACCTGTCTGAGTAGGTTTTGTGTGTGGGTGTATGTCTGAGGGTCCCAGTGCTCCCCGCAGTCTTCTCGGGCCTGTCAGCAGAGTTGAACTTGATCAACATCAAACGGCATAGCATTCAAAAGTATTAGTGTTCTCTGTTGATGGGCCCTCGCGCTATCACAAACCCAGTCCCTGAGCTACTTCATTATTTATCCCTAATTCATCAGTGTTGTGTCTCTTACACACACATACAGCCACGCACGCACAGACACACACACACACACACAAATCTCAGCTATCACCTCGTGTTTGTTTTTTTTTAAGCTTTTTTGTGTCACCTGCACAAATTCCTTAAAAAGTGCTCTACTTCCCGCACATTAGTTAGTGCCGATATATTAACATTTTTTTTGGGGGGGGGTGCTTAGGTCTGGCGTTTCACCTGAGTCCAAAAGTTAGCCCCCCCGTGGTGCCACGACCTCCGACCCAGCGTGGGCGATCCCACCAGATGTGGAGTGTGTGGCGGGATGGTGGCGAGGGGGCAGCTCACTCTCACGCGGGGAGGCTCCCGTCTCCCCAAACTGCCACAGAGAGCATGGCCAGAGGGCTTCTGTCAGCACCGTTATCAATCATACTCCCTCGCTCGCACTCTCTCACTTCCTCACGCTCGCCCTCACTCGGTCTTTTGCTTTTTGCACCGTCTCTCACTTTGTCTCCTTTCCGCTTTTGTGTTTCTCTCACTTTCTTTTTATTTTGGGGTGTTCTCACATTTTTCTTTTTTCCCCCCACCACTTAAGACCCCTTCTATCGCATGATGTACAAAAGCTCCGCCCCCCCCACTTCCACCCTGCCTCACACATATGTACACGCTTTAACCTTCCCTGTACAACTTGCATCCTTCTGTTCCGATGCACACACACAGCTTGTCGTGACCTTCACGCTGTGAGAAGGACGCAGCAGGCGAGGTGTTCCCGTGTGTGTAGGCAATGGAAAGTAAAAGTTAAAGTTAAGTGCTGCTTTATTGCAGTCAAAATTGACAATTTACCAGCCTTGGGCACTTGTGCATTGACTTATTTATTATTTGTTTATTATTTATTTATTTATTTATTTATTTATTTATTTATTTATTTTATAAAGCATTGAAATAGTAACAAAAATTAGAAAAGTATTTCCAATGAAAAGATAGATGGATATATTCAACCTTTAGCTTCCTGACAGTGCTTGTGCTTGGACTCCATATCGAACACCCCCGAAAAAAGGGGCTGAGAGAGGTGTGGGGGTGGTTAGCTACTTTATTGCATGATGCATTATTTTGGCTACTTTTACATGGACAGAAAGATTACAAGTAAAACAAAAAGTTAATCAACAGTTATAAATTTCCACATTAAAAAAAAAAATAAAAAAAATAAAAAAAAATATATATATATATATATATATGTATATGTAGATATATATATATATATATATATATATATATATATATATACATACAGTGGTATTAAAAAGTATCTGAACCTTTTGGAATTTCTCACATTTGTGCATAAAATAACCATCAAATGTGATCTGATCTTTGTCAAAATCACACAGATGAAAATACAGTTTCTGCTTTAACTAAAAACACCCAAACATTTATAGGTTTTCATATTTTGATGAGGATAGCATGTAAACAATGACAGAAGGGGGGGAAATAAGTAAGTGAACCCTCTGCCTAAGGAGACCTAAAGAGCAATTGAAACCAATTTTTACCAAACATTTTAATTCAGGTGTGTGCCCAAATTTAAAGATTTTTAAATCTAGATCTTTAAAATTTAAAGATTTAAAGCTGCCCTGCCCACTATGAAACACACACCTCGTAACAAATGTCTTGATGAGAAGCATTGTCTGATGTGCATCATGGCTCGGTCAAAAAAGCTGTCTGAAGACCTGCTATCAATGATTTTTGATTTGTATAATGCTGGGAAAGGATACGCTACACTGCCAATGGGTTTTCCCATTGGCAGTGTATCAAATACTTGTTCTCCTCACTGTATCTCTTAAAGTCTGGATGTTCATCAATCGACAGTAAGAGAAGTTGTCCACAAATGGAGAGAGTTTGGCACTGTTGCTTCTCTCCCAAGGAGTGCCAGTCCACCAAAGATGACACAAAGAGTTCAGCGCAGAATACTCAGAGAGGTAAAAAAGAACCCTACAGTGTCTGCTAAAAACGCAATCCAACATCTCTGTGCAGACATCAACTATATGTAAAACAAAGCCCAAAAATGGTGTTCATAGGGGGACTCCACGGAGGAAGCCACTGCTGTCTGAAAAAACATTGTTGCTCGTTTAATTTTTGCAAAAAGGAACTTGGACACTCCACAGAAGTTTTGGCAAAATATTTTTTAGACCGATGAAACCAAATTTGAATTGTTTGTGAGTAACACACAATGTCATGTGTGGAGGAAAAAGGAAACAGCTCACAAACACCAACACCTCATCCCCTCCGTGAAGCATGGTGGAGAGAGAATCATGATATGGGGCTCTTTTGCTCCCTCAGGGCCTGGACAACTTGCAATCATTAATGGAAGAATGAATTCAAAAGTTTATCAGGATGTTTTGCAGGAGAAGCTGAGGCTGTCTGTCAGACAGTTGAAGTTATAAAGAAGATGGATGCTGCAACAATACAATAATCCAAAACACAGAAGTAAACTTCTGAATGATTTCAGAAGAACAAAATACACATTCTTGAATGGCCAAGTCAAAGTCCAGACTTTAACAGCCAAGGGGGGGGGGGGGGGGGGGCTAACAAAATATTCAATGTGATGGTTCCCTTACTTATTTTTCTCCCTTCTGTCATTGCTTGCATACTATCCTCATTAAAATATGAAAACCTATAAATGTTTGGGTGGTTTTACTTAAAGCAGACACTGTTTTTTCATCTATGTGATTTTGACAAAGATCAGATCACATTTGATGGCGATTTTATTCAGGAATATGAGAAATTCCAAAAGGTTTAGATGCTTTTTCATACCACTTCAAATATACATATACAAATGGATTTAAATGAGAGAATGCAATCATTGATTGCAATAATTATTTTTTATTATGTTTTTTTCTAATATTTTCTTATTCAATTTGCTGTTAGATATTTTTTTTTCTAACATTTTAATGCCAACTGTTATCTGTATTAGAGGGTGAATCGGGGGTGGAAAAATTCCCATTCCATCCCAGTCCCGGAGCTGAATCAAATTCCATCCCGTCCCACTCCCAGTCAAAATGACTCCAACTCTCTGCTCCTTCAAGCCCCTCCATTTTAACTGATGGGTCATTATTTCCAAGTTTCATGTGTAGTTCTCTCTTCGGGTTTTCACCGTTCACCATGTTGAGTCCATGCAAATGTAACCGGAAGTCGAAGCGTTGGGAATTCGGAATATTGGAATGTGTAGTTCTTTTTATGTGCCAATGCAAATCGAAATAGTGTTGGCCCACGAAAATAAAACCAAAACAATGGACGCTTCGGTCCTCTAGGTTTTTTAACACAGGTGAAAATCATCTGTTTATGTGTTCTCGCTCATTGATTATTGTTCCTGTCCCAATCATTAAAATTTTGACTCCCATCCTGTGGGAATCCAGTGACCACGTGGGATTTCCCGAACAAATTCATGCTCGAATCAGTATTTGAAGCCCATTGAGATCATTTAATGATTCAGAGATGACAATTAACACACACAAAAAAAAAAAAAATCATAAAAATTGCAACGCACTCTGGACACATGTTTGCCAGAATTTGGTGGGTATTAATCTAAATAGCAAAATTTTAGCCAGAAAAATTTGTGAGAATTAGGGGCAGTCGGAGTTGGTGCCTAATGTTTTTACAAGTGTACTGGTAATTATTACAAAAATTTAGAAGAAGATGAAAATTTCAATTTTCTGTTAATTTGAGTTGAGATTTTATACAAAATTTCATGAGATCTTTTACTCCAGCAATTTATCAGACTCAATATTGATTTGGATTGATCTGGATCAAATTGTATGAACTAGAGGAGTAGAGGCAAATTCAAAGTGTTGCCATATTTCCAACTGCTGTGACCTTTGACAATTTCTCTTCTCATCATTTTACCCATCCTGCAAATTTAGGTGAAATAGGCTAATTTGTCAGCAAGTTAGTGTGAAATTCTTTTTATGACCTCATTACCTCAAAATTGAACCACCTTTTCATATAGCAATCCTTTTTAATAATAATCCCTCTATCCAATCTTGAGTTATCTTGAGCACAGACATACAAATTAAAAATGAGATTTTACGACCTTTGACCTCACAACCCCAAAATATAATCACCTCTTCTTTTTTATATTACAAACATATTCTGCAAGTTTGATAATAATCCTTTTATTCGTTCTTGAGTTATCTTGAACACATACAAACAACCAAACAGAAAGACATAGGGAATACATTACATCCACCTTCCGTAGGTTTCACCTATTGGAGGTAAAAATCAGCAGTATCACCAGTTTAAAAAGAAATAAGGGAAAATATACGATGTTTACGTTAGTTATGACTTGGAGAGCCAATTATTTATAGGTGGTTTTTAGTTTAAAGTGTTTGAGAACCGCTGATTAAGATTGAAAGTGTGTGGACAAATTGGTGCCCCAAAATTCTGTAAGCAATTGAATTTTATTTTCAGTGAGCACCCATATGTGCCAGATTCCTCCTACTTTAAGGGTTAGCATGAGGTTTCCTTCCAGCCTTTCTACTTTCATTGAATAGGCTAATCTGCTAACGTAATCATCTCCTTGGCGGAGGTCACGGTGTGAGGGCAGACGGTGAGGCAGACGACGGCCACGTTTTGGCAAGTAGACGCCAGTCTCCTCGCCATGCGGCGTGAGGCATTCACTGACACATGGCACTTTGAAGGCCTCCGGCCCGGCCCCCCGTATCGCTCCCCATCCTTCACATCTGCAATGAGGGCAAATGGGTTACAGCCAGCACAACAGACAACAACTAAATAAACAACATACCTGGGGTGGATCCCCTCCAATTTCCGGACTGCCAGTCTGGCTTTGGTGCATTTTTAAAACATCACTAGGTAATTGAAGTGGAGCGTTCACACTGACACATTTGCATGGGGAGGGGTGTGAGCTGTGTGTGTTGGGGGGAGTCCGGGTGTAAGCAATGGAGCAGCTGGTACGCACCAGTACGACTGCGGCTCAACCAGTCCTCCTGACTTCATATGTAGCACTTAATTGGTTCCCAAGGCAAGAATGAAATATTTAGCTCGCACGTCCTTTAAAATGCGATTGATTTTGATCTGACAGCTGTGCCTGTCCCGCGCGAGGGGAGCGGGAGAAACCAGGAAGAGGCTGGCGAGGGCTGTCTGGGCTCGTTGCCTGCAAATAGCGCGACAACACCCACTCAGGCGCACACAAACAGCACTATATGGCCACGCCATGTACGGATCACTCATGGATGCCATATGCTATCAACTGAAGCCTTCTTTCAACCGCCCCCACATCACCCCCCGCCCCCATCTTTAACCTTAAAGATACACAAAGCTTTGAGTCCATGAGTCAAAGATGTTATTTTATCTAAATCGTCTCATGTGAGAGTCCAGTCTCATGTATGGTTTGAAGATAATTGTCTGAGAAACACTTTGCAGTTACATCCAAAAAGAATTGAAAAATTGCCGATGTAAATTACAGTAATTATGAGCCAATGTACAGAATGGCAACAATAAAGGCCTATTAATACCCGAACAAAGGAATGTATAATTTTACAGCAATACACTATTTAAATGCCTTCGTTAAAAAGTATCATCTATTAAAAAAAAAAAAAAAAAAAAAGGTAGTGGTTTGCCCCTGCTCTCACACATGCTAACAAGAGATGAAAAACTTTTATAAAAAGCACTTTGAAAAAAATCAGTTGTCTCACTCAAATAGCTCGCAATATTGGCTGTATTTATTTTACTTTTTAAAACCCATTGAAATAATAGTTCCTTAAAACATTTGCGGTAAGGGTGCAAACGATGAACTGTGACGTAATGAGAGTTCAAGGTAGTCATATTTAGAGCTGCAAATCTTTGGGCACCTAACGATTCGATTATGATTACGATTCAGAGGCTCCGATTCGATTATAAAACGATTATTGATGCACCCACCCCCTTTTTTTTTATTTTTTATTTTAACGTTTTGTACATCTGTTCCAAAATTGTTCAAACATCCTCTCAGGCTAAACCAAACTACTACCGTAATTTCCCGAATATAATGCGCACTTTTTTTCCCCAAAATCAACTTGTAAACTCATGGTGTGCATTATAAACGGGTACATGGATGGAGACAGAAATATATATGTATTACATATATATATATATATATATATATAAACCGATTTTTTTTCATTGACACGGCCACGTTGTGTTAAAGAAACGTATGCGGCGACCCGTTGCCGACCATTACGGTACGTGACGTCACCATTTTGTTTCGGTAATACTTCACTCTAATCGGCCGAATGATTTCGTCTGTGTTAAATTCTGCTTTTTTCACTCTTCATAAAGCACAGAATTTAGTTTCTTGAACTCATTTGAGTCGACGTTTATTGCAGCTCCGCAATTCGGGCCATAACAAATGTAAGGACACACACTTCCTGTGTCCGTCGACTATATCGGTCCCTCGGGAAACTCAAACCCAAATAACAATAGTGCTTTTTGTTACTGTGGTGTTGACAGCGATGAGCGCTCTCGGATTTCCGACTTACGTTCTCACTTTCATTTTACCGTATCAATCCATGGAAGAAAGATTTATTCATCATGAGGAAACGAGCAAGTTATACAGCAGTCTTTAAAAGAAAAGTCACATCTGTTTTTCTTTTCTCCTAGATTCTGGTAAGTTGGAGAAGTTGTCAAATCATATTATTACCGTAAATATTGTCAGTTTACGGTAATGTTTTGAACTACCAATGTGCTATGCTTGTGCTGTGTTTCACCAGTCAGTAAAATGACATCTCTGTATCTGTACACGAGCTCTGTTTTCTTGTATTCTTCTATTTATTGGTGCTAAAATTAGGGTGCGCGTTATAAACGGGTACAATAATTTTCCCTAGATTTTACAAGTAAATTTGGGGTGCGCATTATACACGGGTGCGCCTTATATTCGGGAAATTACGTTATTTCGGTATCAAGTTAACATATAACAGTAAACAAATATACAAAAATAACAGTAAATAAAAAACTCCAGTCCCCATTCTGTATCAGCAGCTTTAAACTACATTCAATTAATTTAATGTTGTGAATCAACTGTTACAGTTGTTAAAATTCCTCCCGTTATTCCATAATTTCCCTTCTGTCTACTCTTGTCAAAGTTTTAACACTATTTCATGCTTTAAAGATAGATTCAAGACAAGATTCTGCCGATTTAGGAGTATTTTAGATAAAAAGTTAATTAGGTTCGCTACAACAGAGCCTTCTAGAGAGGTCTACTGCTTTAAGATGGCGGCTGTTTACTTATGCCGGAATGTCTGTCATTTCGCATCTCTGTTCAATAATACATGTTCTAACACCGACGTCGTTTGTCATTTTGCATCTAGTTCTACATATATATGATATCTACTGTAGCCGTATATTTATAGCAACTAGCAACTGGGAGTTGTTTGTAGCGGCTGTCAGCCGCAGTCAGGTATGATTTTTTTTTTTTTTTTATCTAGGGGCATGAGTTGAACATGATATTTACTCTCGGTCCGTTCCTCATTGCGTCCTAAAGACCGCGCTGACTGTGTTTTATTTCCGCTTTACCAGGTATAATTCAATAATCGGAATTTGGATATTTGTGAATCGTTCTCGAATCTTCCACGGCCGAATCGCGAATAATCTAAGAATCGGAAATTTCGCACGCCTCTAGTCATATTATTCTAAGTATAAAGTTGAATTTCTATGAAAAATATGTTACATGAAAAGTGTTTTTTTTAACCTATCCTGTGCAGCTGCTTTACACAGAGAATGAAGATCTTAGTGTCAGATTGATCAGAAAAGTTTTAAGTATCACATGGGAGTATGACATACATCTATTGTGATCATTCAACGTACCTCGTTTATTAGGAGAAAGCAGCAAACAGGAAGGGGTTATGGGGGAACAAAAGAAAAGAGGGAGAGAGAAACAGAAAAAGCACAAACAAAAGAAGTACATTAAACACCTAGTCTAACTATGAATATGTTGGAGCTATCGTTAGCTAGTAGTATTTCCAGGTGACACCATGTGGGGGGCCTAATAACCAAGGAAAGGGGGTGGGGGTCTGAGAGATAAGTAATTCAGAGGGGTGAAGTTTACCTAATCAGCCATGTGGTATAGAACCCAGTATTTATACCTTGCGAGTGTGAGTATGTTGGCATCCTATTCTATGCTGTCTCATCACTAATCCTGACATCGAGGTATCCTACTTCAATGTGTCTAATTTCAACTAATCATGGGTGAGTCCCATCTAACATGTGATAGTCCCGCAGACGAGTAGAGATGCCACGTGGGTGCCATGTAACATGAAAGTTAATTGTTTAAAAGTTAAATGTTCTCATATTTGAACAAGAAGGCTTATCGCTAAGTCAAAAAAGTTGTACCATGTACTCGGAAAAGGTAATGTCTAGAGTATTGGAATTACATTATATTGTGGGATAAACTTTATGAAACACATTCAGTGTTACAAGAATCATGTATGTAAAGACAAAAATCAGTTATTCAAAGATGGAATTCAATTTTAAAAGGAAAAAGGTAATTGCACATCAAAACAATGTTAATGTTATGTAGCCATTACAACAATATGATAATTATTTTGAGCAAAAAATCCTGTGACAAAAAAAAACTGTCTCAACGTTATAAGGCTGAATTGGTACTATTCCATGAGAAAATGATTGTGAATGAAGAATTTCAAGATTACGGTTCAAGTATTGTGAGACCAGAAAGTAAAGTCGCAATATGAAAACAAAAATGTTATAATATGAAGAGAACTAAATCATTATCATGATGATGATTATGCTACGATGCTAAAGTCGTGATATGAGAATGTTTAAAATGTTCCAAGCACTTTTTACTAATATTATAAGAAGTCTGAAAATGACAAGTATGCGCCTTCCCTCACTAAATCTCTCTGACTTTTCCATTGGAAATGAAGGTATTGTCAAACGTAAAAAGCACTTTGCAGCCACCTTGTCTATGGAGGTGCTAAGCCCGCAGGAGATGGCCAATCAAATTGGATTAATGTCACTAATTATTTGGCAAGGCAATGGTGTGGTCACGCCATAACATGATAGAAATGCATTAAACCTGCACGGGATCCATGGCCGGGCGCCTCCCCCCTGTCAAATTGACTAAGCTGCAAATTACGTACAAACGGATATATCCTTTATATAACAGCCGCCGCCACCCCCCCTCCACTTTATCCTACCTGTCAAGCTGAGAACATCACAGGCTAATTCTTTATTAAGTGAAAGGGCATCGGGGACCGGATGATCCAATTTAAGTACATTGGGCAGAATAGAAGACTAATTAAAACCCATATTTTTACATTATTAATTTTGGAACTTCACTTTTAATGAATGTGAAATGACAGGCCTTCCATTTATACACACGTACACTTTGGGCTTCTCGGCAGGGGAATAGGACTTACGGGTGTACTGCTCAACTGCAGGGGCCGGTCGGGGAGGATGTTTTTTTCAAGCGTCCATGACAGACTTTCTGAAAAAAAAAAAAAAAAAAGTTGAAACAAAGGTTTGCACCGCTAACTTGAGCCCTTTTTTGAAATTGTTTTTTTAATTGAGTGTAAACCACATCGTTTTTGGCTGTCATAGCTTTCGGCGTAGAAGGAAATGTCATTGGAGGCTGGAGATGAGAAAGTAATCAGGACATCTGTAGCCAGGGGTGCAACCTTGTCATTTTAGACTACCTGCACATTGCACTTGAAAAAAAGTAACATTATGATATCAACGTCAACGACAAAGCAAAGAAAGTTATCCTACAGAAAAAAACTTGCCTCGTTGCAAAAATAAAGACATAATGGGATTAAAATAATAATTTCCTTGCAAATTTTTCACGATGTTGTGAAAAAAGTTACTTGGAAAAAGTCGGAATGTTAAAAGGAAATGTTGGCAATATTGCTGAGAAAACCGTTGCGTAACACGAATAAAAGTCATATTATGACTCAGTGGTAGTGTAGTCATCTCCCAACCCAGACGTTGTCGGTTTGATACCCTGCCCTAATGACCACGTCTATGTACACTTGAGCAAGATACTGAACCTTAAATTTCTCCTGGGGTTGCATCTTCTGTGGGTGAATGGCGTGACAGTGTCAATTAGGGGTGTGACAAAATATCGAAATGGTGATATATCGTGATACTTTTTTATCACAAAATGTTATCGATATGCTCCTGCCAATAATCGAGATATCATTTTAAAAAGGTGTCAATGTCCCAAAAAAATATATAAAAAGGAACCAACAAGTGTCTACCAAAATCTTCCACCATGATAGTGTCTCAGTTAACTCTAAAGCCTGAGTTTTACTCCCTACGGTGCAGCGACTATGGCGTCATTCGACATTCGATAGTTCTGCGGTGAGGGAACGCGTTGCTCTGTAATTCACCGCCAAGCCACTAGAGGGATGTGGCGTTATGTTTGTACGGTTTTGGGGCATGCTTGTTGACTTCCGCTAGTCTAGTTTAACGGAGAAAAAATAAACAGTGCAAGATGGAACTCTTGAAAGTAAATATTCTGCTCATCAACACTGAATAAATATTGAACATACAAATGTTGAGGGGCAGGCGACGCAGAAGACTGTTTCGAGGTGACTTTTGATACCGCACAGAGAGTTTTAGACTCGGGTGGAGACAGCTAGCTGTGGCGGGTAGCTTCAAACTGGCTTCGAGCACTGCGTTCAAGGTCTGCAAAGCCCTCCAGCCCGATTTGTATGCCATGTCCTACAACCAGCCAGTGGGAAGCCATAGCAGATTTCTGGCGTCTATGGAACGTCCCAAACTGCGTTGGGAGCCTTGATTTTAACGTTATCATAAAAAGCACCGAGGCACTCTCAATCAGTGATGATGTATCGTGTGTGAACTGTCTGTTATTGAAGATCAAAACAACTCTTTTGACACCAAATCTGTGCTTTATTCTTCATATACTTGAAGTGTGACACGTAAATAAGTCAAAGACTCACAGCAAACATATGTACACAATAAATGATGAAGTGCACCAACCAAAAATACGACATAGAGTGATAAAAAGTTGGCAGTTTTTGGCCGACTGGGTCACCGCTTCGTGTGGCAGCTCGATTCCAAACACACACGTCTCGGTGGTTCTTCCATTAAAAATTTTTTTTTTTTCAATCGCCGATCTTACCATTTGGTTATCACAATAATGTCTTGACGAGACTTGCTCTTGGATGATACTCCCGTAGGGTTGGTCCATTTTTGCGTGTAGAAAATAATCTTTGATTCTATTCAACAATGGCGGTGATTTCGCGCTGAACCGGAAACAACAGTCTGAGCGGACCAATCACAGTCTGTTTCTGCCACGTCATACGTGTCGAAGTGACGCGAAGGTTAGAAAATTCGAGAGGAGCGCGTCAGGCTACGGCGCAGGTTCGTAACTCGGGTCTTCCTTGACGGCGCAGGTCTGACGCGGAAATATATCTCAGCCTTAAGGCCGCATTGACGGTGCACGACGCCGAATCAGTTTAGACTAGGAACGTTCGTTCATTCAAAACCAGAGCGTTCCCCAACATTCTGTCTGATTTTCAGGGCATTTACAGGTCATTTCCTGTTGAGTTTGAGTCACTGCCGATTTATTTGGGTGATTCCCAGGTCACTTCCTGTTCTGTAACTCAAAATAAACAGAAGGTGACCCGTAAAATACCCAAATTCAAAAGGAAGTAACTGAAAATCAATAGGTAAATGACCTTAAATAGCCCAAAGTTACCTCAATGCATGGCATTGGCTGCCACTGACGGTCATCGACATTCAATCCGTTTGAAGTGGGAGGGATGGCAGCTTTCATTCGCTGCCACCCTCCCAGTTCAAATGGATTGGACGCCTACTAGTGATAAACTCATTCCAATTCACATCAGAAGCTTGTTTTTCTGTTTATTAGTTGATTGTAGAATATTCTACAATGATTTCCTGACCAATGTATCGATAATCATTGTATCGCCATATCTTCAGATCATTGTTATCGTGAGCTTTGTATCGCAAATCGTATCGTATCGTGAGGTACCAAGAGGTTCCCACTCCTAGTGTCAATACACTTTGAGTGCCTTGATGGTAGAAAAGCACGATAGACAAGTTTCCGAGGTACTCATCAAAATCCCTCAAAAAAGAGAATTTCCATCTGCCATCATCACGACATGGGAGGACAACATGTTCATGAGGGCACATATGGAACCAAGCCCGTGACACCACAAGGACTGGGTGTTTATGTAGCCATGTTGCCGCTGGTGTTACAGAAGGTATGCTCTTCCTATGCCTGCATTTTTATGTGTCTGGTGCTCAAGAAAATACTAAAGCTAAAATCTTGTGCATTGAACAACAATTCTTTGAGATTGTTATTACGATGATGACTGTAATTATGATTATGTTTAGTATAATTTACTACAACTACTGTACTGCTGTGGCTGCAACACATGCTATCTGCTGGTAGCCTGTTGTGAATCAGTATGTGTAGGATGGCACAATTATGTAAACGCATTAATGCAAGTGTTACAAGTTTTTTGTTCGTTTGTTTACAGGTGGAAAACACTGATAGGCAAGGGAAGACAACTTGTGCCTCACAACAACACTTACTGTACGTCGATGGACATATATCGAGACTACGTGCGTTCTGCTTTGAAGATGGAAGGCTCGACTTATGCTCCACCTTCGTTTATATTTTGCTAATAATTTCTATAAATTGTTATTTATTGACCTGTTTTGCAAATGCACAAATCATTTTAAATAAAACATGAAAATGAATCATGTTGTCCAAATGTTTTATTGCAATCAATATCTGCAGTAATAAAGACTGACATCCTAATTTTGTTTATATGTACTTACCTTGTTGTATTATCTTGGAACAACATAATCCGTGTCAGTCCTCCTGCATTCGGGTACTGTAATATTATTTGTAATTTCACCTCATTTTGGTCACTCAAGTGGCCGGCGTATCAATTAACACCTCACAATAACACAGGCTGCGCAGGCTGTTATAATTTTGTCCACGAATGATCAACAAAATGATAAGAACAAACATACAATCTTTTAGGTAGATCCTTTGGTTAAAGCACATCCTTAACTTATTGTCTGCAGCTGCTTTCGATTTAAGGCATATAGCGAGGTAGATCACACTGGCGCATTGTAGCTACTAGCTGGTCGCTGATCAAAACATTCCACTTCCAGGAGTTCACGCACAGCACAGAAAGTCTCGGAGTCTCAACTATGTCATGCTGAATCCATTTATGGAGATTCCGTGGGTTCCTCTGGTTTGATATAGCAGTTTTAACTTTGTCAACACACTGCTTACTTCAACCGCAACTAATTAAATTTTTTCTAAACCGGAAGTTCGGAGCGGACATTTTCCAAGATGGCGCCGCCCAAGTTTTGCTCTGGAAACTTGTCTATATACGTACAAGTGAAAATCCATTTATCATATATGAAATTGTAAAGGACGAGAAAGCAATTGTCATGTTAACATAAAGCATTCACAATTTTTAGAGAAAATTGGTAATCGAAATAAAATGAAGTTATATTTTTACAAGAAAAATGTAATACTGCAAAGTTGTGAAAACGATGTAAAAAATTTGTTATGAGAAAAATCTCCCAATAATATGAAAAAAGTATGTTCCTTGCAAAGCAATATAAATTGAAATGAAATACACTTGTAAAATACTAAGTAAGAAGTGGGGATGTTCCCGATCCAATCATGTGATTGGAAATCTGGCCCAAACAAGTAATTTTCAGAAAATCTGAGAAAAAGATCAAGTTTTTAAGATGCATTGATATATTTTTTTTTTTCAATTTTAATGGCTACAAAGCAACAAAATAAACCAGATGCAGAATGATATTGCCAAAACAAATATTTCACATACATTTTTTATACTACCCAACATTGCAACACAGCCAAAAACAATGGAAACGGAAGTAAACACTGCTGGTAGGAGAGCACGCAGGTCAATGTCGGAGGAAGCTAACAGTAAGATCGCATCATTCAAGAGTGATACATTTGGATGTGCTTTTTTCGCCTTAATACATTAATACCTTGCCGAAGTATTGGATTGGTATTGGCAGATCCCCAAAGTCAGGTGACCTGTACTTGTGTGCAAAAATGTTAGGGATGAGCAAGTACACAACTATCTGTTCCTGTTCAACCATCTAAATTATCTGTATCTGTACTCGGAGGGGGCAGGGCCTCAACCGAAAGTGGATGTGGTTTTGCCGGAAATGGTTGGGGCTTATGTTAGAGCTTAATTTAGGGGCAGTTTACATGGTGACTCTGCGACACCAAGACGCAATGACTGTGTTGCGGAGTGTCCTCGCGTTCGTATTGTGTTGGCGAAGACGGAAGGCAAAGACGCTAACCTTGGTATCCTGCCTCCAAAGTGGGAGAAGTCGATTGTGAGGGCTTGAGGGGGGCTTGCTCCGCATGCATATCAAAAGCTCCCGTGGTGCGGGACCTGCGCCGATAACGTCAGCACTCGTACGCGTCACATTGGGCGTGCGCAGTTGGGCTACTAAACATTAAAAACAGCAAATATGGCAGAACGTCGGCTTTAATTTACTGTTTTTATAATATCTTTAAATATGTGAAATGTTTCCATTTTTGTGCCTTTTGGAACAAAAGAAAAATGCCATTGCTTGGAGTGGGCGGGCATGTTGTCTTCCGGGCTGAGGAGGTTGCTGGGGTCAAAGTGCATCATTTGCTGTCTGCACTGCGCCTAGGGCCTGGCATGACTACTTCATCGTTTTGATGCGGAATTGCGACATTGGTCGAATGGAGACGGAACCATATAAATGCAAAAATTTTTCATCTTCTCGGAGAGTCACCATGCAAACAGCCCTTTAATGTGACACTGAAATTGATTGATCAACAACAATAGAATGTCCAGCCGCCTCGACAATCACTGGAAAACTAAATTGAATCCGTGTGTGCGCTCCTTTTAACACTCTCCTGCGCATGAGTAGTCTAACCTGGAGAGAAAATAGTCCCTCGCTCACTCAGAAGCGGGGCTCGTAACAGCATATTCAAATATAAGATTAAACTGCACAAAGCTGTATACAATGAAAATATTTATATAGTCTGCTCTATGTGTCAGTTTTTTTTTTTTTTTTTTTTTTTTAATGATCTTTGTGAACTTGCAAAGGTGATTGCAAACATTGATGCGAACTTCAGCTAATGATAAACAGGGAAATAATCCAGCGTTGTTCACAGTCTTGTTCTCAAAAGCTCTATGCTCTGGGCAAAGTTACCAGCATGTTAACATGAATTACATTGCCAGAAAAATAAAAAGCAAGCTGACGGTTTAAAAAAGCAAACAAACAAAAATAAAAACCCCGTAATTGAGGCAGAGACTGACGCGATATAAATTGGGTTCAGCTCTACATTATGAAGTGCACAGCACTAGCCACTAAAACAAGTCCACCAAGTAACTTTACAATCCAAACACGAAATACAGGTGAGCTAACCAAAACTAAGGAAGGAATAGAGAGAAGGGCAAGCACTGAGTAAGCAAGATGCTCAACATGAGCACGGATAGTTACGATAGTTTCGACTCGCATTATCATGGTACTCGGAAAAAATGTGTTTTGTAACAAAAATCCTACTTTAAAAAGTAATTAGTTACACTTACAAATTACCTCTCCCAAAAAGTAATTGAGTTTACCTCATTGTAAGAGTAATTAGTTACTCTGCAAAGTAATTGTATGAGCCATATTCCTGATTTGTGTTATTATTTGTAATTTTACTCCTTGCCACTAGGGGCTGTAAATCATGTCTGTCCACTTACCTGGAGTCAGCCCCAGTAGGCTTAAAATGACAGCTAATCATGACACAGGTGTTGGTAGTTAGGATGGCAAAACAGTTTTTGACTGTGGCTTAGTGCATTGTGCTCGAATAAAATGTACTCATTTAGTTTGTTCTGTTGTGGATAGGTTTTTGAGCCTTTTGGTTTGGTACTTTTATTTGGATAAAGTGCTTTTGAGTTGAGTTATTTGACGACACCAAAATAAACTATTGGATCAGAGAAATGGACTCGCTTCGTCAAACTGCACTGGGCGCATGTCATCACAAACTCCTAACTAGGGCGACAGCTATCGAATATTTTAGTAATCGAGTAATCGACTGAAAATCTTATCGATTAATCGAGTAATCGGATAAAACATATTTTTTTAGGTAAAGAGCAATTATAAATATACATGACAAAACAAGACATTTCATCTAATATTCAACCATTTCCAGTCAATCAATGTCTTTATTTTCAATGTACATTGTTGAAAACAGCCAACAATTGCCTCTCAGATGTGACTAGAATAAAAAGACCAACTCACTGCTTTCACTCCAAAAACTTTTAGATCTTACGAAAAATATACATTTCTTACCTAAAAATGCCATTACGCTTGATAACACACATCACTTAAAAGTTCCATTTGTGTCAAGCCATTCTTAAGTTCTAGTTAAGTTTTAAGTTAGTCTAAACTGTAGGTCCTGATAGGATTTTGAGGTTTTGCAGTGTTCAAAATATATGTTTTGTAACATATCAGGTTTTAATATGGAAGGGATATTTGCATGTGTTCCTGAATGCACCGTGTGACGTGCGGTGTTAGGGAGGTGCGGGAGAGCAAGAAAAGTGCCTTCCTGTTTTTGTTGTCATTCCATAAGTTCCCCAAAAATAAATAATTGCAACCTAACGAAGCGGGTGACTCTTTGTCAATGTTACAGTATGATACCTGCTGTATTGGAGCACATTAGGGACCAGTGCTATTTGGTGTTTTATCCAGCAATGACTACTGAGCTAAAATTGACAGTTAGCTTTATCATATTTTCATTTTACACCCGCATCACTCTACAGCGCTATATTTTCACAGATTAAATAAAGCCTGTATGTCAGACACGTTAGCCACGCATCGACAGTGGTCATAATTAATAGAAACCTAGCCCTCTGCAGGGCTAACGTTACGTGAGCGAGGTACAGTAATGTTAATCGTATTTATTAGCGCTGAGAAGTGTACTGCTTTAAGATGGCGGCTGTTTACCAACACCCCTGACTCTGTCATTTCGCATCTAGTTCAACATACATGTGATATCTATAAGATGCATGAGATGCTACCAGCTACCACCGTAGCATCATGCGGGCTAGTTTTTAGCAACGTTGGCGTAGTTTGTAGCGGCTGTCGGCTGCAGAAAGTTTTTTTTTTAGATTTTTTTATTGCTTCTTCCTCTACGCATGTGACATCAGCACGTTGTCCCGCATTAAAAGTAGTCCGGGCAAAATGTGATGCTTAGAGCTGGCAAAATTAAACGATTCCTTGAGGTGAATAAAATTACTCTGATCAGTTTTTAAACTGCAGTTACTTGAGTTGCTCGAGTATTCGTTTCAGCTCTACTCCTGACTATCATCCAGTACTTAACTGGGTACAAGGCTTAGTCAGTACAGGAATTGACGTTACTTTTCATCTTCTACACGTTATTACATTATACATTCTATCACATCTTTCACATCAAAGATGTTTATATTAACTGATTTTAGAATAAAAACAATATATAGGCCTACGGTACTTTACAACATTTGGTATTTATTTGAATCAAGTATATTACAGTCTGTTAAGAAAATACAAATGTTAACTGACCGTTAACAAGTGCAAACTCTGAAACTGTATGTTCGGCCAACTACACAATAAGCAGAGCACTGTCGTTAAATATTCTGTAAAGTAACAATATTAAATAAAATTAAAAGTTTGAGAACGCTACCTTTGAAATTCCCTGACCCGTTGCCATTATCGCTGTCTTGTTGTGTTTGCCAGAGCATGCAGTAAAGCAGGGCATGAGCTATGGGGTTATATTGCTGACACTATTCTGAGCGAGTAATAATGGAAATTGAGCAAAAATAACCTAGATTTCAAGCACAAAAAACTATATTGAGTGAGCAGTTAAAGATTTTAAGCGAGCAATCGTAGATTTTGAGCACAGAAAATAATATTGAGCAAAAAAAAAATCTACTCTGTGCCGCTCAATTCCCCCCTCCTGCTCTCACTACGTATCTCGACTGCGCTCAATTCCCCCCTCCGCTCGCGCTCCGTATCTCAACTCCTCTGCTCGTCGGTTTCTTTTCTCTGCGCGCTGAGTTGAGCACATGCGTCACCAACGTGTCACGAAGCCAACCAATCAGAGAGCTGGCGGTATTAGGAGTCGAGATTAGAGATGGGCGATACCAGTGATTTTGGATTCGATCCGATACCAAGTAATACCAAGGCCAAATATAGCGATCCCAATCCGATATCGAAACTGGAAGTTCATAATATATAATATATATATTTATATATATACAGTGCCTTGCAAAAGTATTCGGCCCCCTTGAACCTTGCAACCTTTCGCCACATTTCAGGCTTCAAACATAAAGATATGAAATCTTAATTTTTTGTCAAGAATCAACAACAAGTGGGACACAATCGTGAAGTGGAACAAAATTTATTGGATAATTTAAACTTTTTTAACAAATAAAAAACTGAAAAGTGGGGCGTGCAATATTATTCGGCCCCCTTGCGTTAATACTTTGTAGCGCCACCTTTTGCTCCAATTACAGCTGCAAGTCGCTTGGGGTATGTTTCTATCAGTTTTGCACATCGAGAGACTGACATTCTTGCCCATTCTTCCTTGCAAAACAGCTCGAGCTCAGTGAGGTTGGATGGAGAGTGTTTGTGAACAGCAGTCTTCAGCTCTTTCCACAGATTCTCGATTGGATTCAGGTCTGGACTTTGACTTGGCCATTCTAACACCTGGATACGTTTATTTTTGAACCATTCCATTGTAGATTTGGCTTTATGTTTTGGATCATTGTCCTGTTGGAAGATAAATCTCCGTCCCAGTCTCAGGTCTTGTGCAGATACCAACAGGTTTTCTTCCAGAATGTTCCTGTATTTGACTGCATCCATCTTCCCGTCAATTTTAACCATCTTCCCTGTCCCTGCTGAAGAAAAGCAGGCCCAAACCATGATGCTGCCACCACCATGTTTGACAGTGGGGATGGTGTGTCCAGGGTGATGAGCTGTGTTGCTTTTACGCCAAACATATCGTTTTGCATTGTGGCCAATAAGTTCAATTTTGGTTTCATCTGACCAGAGCACCTTCTTCCACATGTTTGGTGTGTCTCCCAGGTGGCTTGTGGCAAACTTTACACGAGACTTTTTATGGATATCTTTGAGAAATGGCTTTCTTCTTGCCATTCTTCCATAAAGGCCAGATTTGTGCAGTGTACGACTGATTGTTGTCCTATGGACAGACTCTCCCACCTCAGCTGTAGATCTCTGCAGTTCATCCAGAGTGATCATGGGCTTCTTGGCTGCATCTCTGATCAGTTTTCTCCTTGTTTGAGAAGAAAGTTTGGAAGGACGGTCGGGTCTTGGTAGATTTGCAGTGGTCTGATGCTCCTTCCATTTCAATATGATGGCTTGCACAGTGCTCTTTGAGATGTTTAAAGCTTGGGAAATCTTTTTGTATCCAAATCCGGCTTTAAACTTCTCCACAACAGTATCTCGGACCTGCCTGGTGTGTTCCTTGGTTTTCATAATGCTCTCTGCACTTTAAACAGAACCCTGAGACTATCACAGAGCAGGTGCATTTATACGGAGACTTGATTACACACAGGTGGATTCTGTTTATCATCATCGGTCATTTAGGACAACATTGGATCATTCAGAGATCATTCACTGAACTTCTGGAGTGAGTTTGCTGCACTGAAAGTAAAGGGGCCGAATAATATTGCACGCCCCACTTTTCAGTTTTTTATTTGTTAAAAAAGTTTAAATTATCCAATAAATGTTGTTCCACTTCACGATTGTGTCCCACTTGTTGTTGATTCTTGACAAAACAATTTAATTTCATATCTTTATGTTTGAAGCCTGAAATGTGGCGAAAGGTTGCAAGATTCAAGGGGGCCAAATACTTTTGCAAGGCACTGTATATATATATATATATATATATATATATAGACAACCTTGCAGTGTTCTCATCCATTCTGATGATATCTAATGTACAACTACATCAAGCACTCAAAAACTATTAAGTCTCTTTGTGTCAAATATGCTTTGCAATGGAAAACTGCTGCTTTTAATAACGAACAAAGCAGTTTCCCTCAAACTCACAAACCAATCCATCAACAACAAACTCTGATTAGTCAGTCTCAATCTTTAACCATGACCCTTAAATTCATATGCACAGAACATTTCCCTGCTACACGTTGTATTTGATCAAATTTTAATCTACCTAAATTAAATATTTTTTTATCTAATTAAAGAACGAATTAATAGTAGCATGTTACCGCCCTCAAATGGTAGATCACTAAAAACAAATCCAATAATCAATAGTCACTTTCCGTTTTTGAATTTTATTTTACAAACACAATTTTCAGATTTTGAAGGAAAAAAAAAAAAAAACACAAATAAATAAATAAATTTAAAAAAACAGATCTTGAAATAATTGAAACAGACCTTTAACAAAATAAAAATAAGTAGCAACAAAACATAAGAAATCAAGCATTTAATTGTAACATAAAAAAAATATGGAAAAACATTTCATGAAAAAATAACAATATGAAACATAAATTCACAAGAAATAATAATAAATGAATAAGAAATATTAAAAAGGTTAAGTAAGAAATTAGGCGTGAGAGGGGCGGAGGAAAAGCATGCTGTTCGACACAGGTAAGGGACGTGAATGGGGGCGGGAGCACACGCCGGTGCACTGCTTATGTGTGTGCACTGCTTACGTGCGTGTAGAACACGAAAGGGAAAAGTAGTACAAAAAGTGTGCACAAAAATACACCCAAAAATTGACAAAGAAAACATAATATATTAGTTCCAGATATATATTTATATATTTATTATATTTATATAAAATTTAATACACTGGATCGAAACATCGATATTTTGGTATCAATCCGTCCATCCCTACAACTCAGTGCGCAGAGAAAAGAAACCGACGAGTAGAGGAGTTGAGATACGGAGCGAGAGCAGGAGGGGGTAATTGAGCGGCACAGAGTAGATTTTTTTTGCTCAATATTATTTTCTGTGCTCAAAATCTACGATTGCTCGCTTAAAATCTTTAACTGCTCGCTCAATATAGTTTTTTTGTGCTCGAAATCTAGGTTATTATTGCTCAATTTCCATTATTGCTCGCTCAGAATAGTGTCAGCAATATAACCCCATAATGATCCCCCCACCAATCAATCATCATCGCATTTGCTACGATCACCACCGCCTTCCCTCCTCCCCCCCTCCAGCTTTCCTCTCTCCAGGCAGACAGTTGATGTGTGACAAAGTCAGACAACGTCAGACAACTCGCGCTTCATTTATACAAATTGTAGTAACGCGCCCTTTCACATCCTCAGTAATGGCGTTGCAAAGATGGTAAATTAATTAATTAGATTACTCACTACTGAAAAAAATAACGCCTTTAGAAACACTGTTATACTCGAACACCATTGATATGAACACTGGTCGTGTCACCCTCGTACAGGGGTGGGCAAACTTCAGGTAGTCCCCAGGTTACGACGGACCTGACTTACGCGATTTCGACTTTACGATGCCTGCGTCTCGTCGTTTTTAAAAAAAAAATTTTATTTGATTTTTGTGATGCATGCTTTTATTTTGACACAGGAAGCGTATAGCAGGTTGTACTTCCGCACGCGAGAGCATTTGCACACCCGCCTACCCACACATGGCAGTGACGGCACATGTACACATGAGGAAGCAGCCAAGTGAAGCGGTGTCAGCCTGCGGACACATTTGTTGCTTGTGAAGCATCCATAGGCAGCAGCTGTATATAACCCCTTTTGAACTGTTTATTGTGAGTTTTCAATTGTGGTCGAATACTTGGGGCAGGTTTATGCGGTTGTTTTGATGATGTGCAGACCCTAACTGATAAATGCTAATCGTTTGTTACTGCTGTATCAGCAGCTACTTGTAAACACACATTTGAACTGCTGTTATTGAAGATGACTGATTTAATTTAATTTAATTTTAGTTTCATTCTGCAAGTTTTGATATCATCAGCAGCTGAATAAAGTCAGCAAATCACACAGACATCTGACATCGTTATTTCGCAGCTTAACTCACTTTCTAGCTAGAACTTAGCTTCTTAACTTCTTGGCAAGGACAGTACAATGACGTATACCGTAATTTCCCGAATATAAGGCGCACCCGTGTATAATGCACACCAGTGAGATAGGTCGGTGCGGTAGAGATAATACTTTCGTTTTCCTGAGAGCAGTCAACTGCTTAAGACAATGAGCGTTTTGTGTTGGATAAGTTCTTAAATAAATGATAAAAACGTGACAAAGCTGGCGATTTCCTTGGCAATGTTACCACAATAATAATTGTCACCTTAACTTATAAATAGTGGCGAACGGTGGTCATGAGAGGACCATGGAGCTGTATTGTTGAGCCAATTCAGGGACGCGCACCCCAAGCTCATATTTTTCTATAACTTGCATCTTCATTTCAAAGGTAAGCATCACTTTTTTCCTTGTTTCTCCAACTGTATCAACTTTTTTTGAAAACTGTGTTGATTTCTCACATAAGAAAATCCACCGTGGGTTCGTTTGCAGTGCTGTCATGTCGTCGTATTTCGAGCAACTCGTCGGATGTAGAAACAAATGGCGGCTCAAATTTTACGTCGGATGTCGAAAAGATCGTGTGTCGAAGTGATCGTATGTAGAGGTACCACTGTATTTCTTTTGTTTCAGTCCATTATTTGGAATGTCAGTATTGTGGATTTGGGTATAACTTAACATTTAATAAGGTTATTTTAGTTTTTTTTACAAAAAATCTGACCATCGCTGTGGGGTTCACAAACTTTCGAGCAGCACTGTATATAATATATATATATATATTTCTGTCTCCATCCATGTACCCGTTTATAATGAGCACCATGATTTTACAAGTTGATTTGGGGGAAAAAAGTGCGCGTTATATTCGGGAAATTACGGTTATACGTTTTTGGATAGTTTTTTTTTTTTTAATTAATTTTTTTATTTTAGAGGGTGTTATGAGGTATTTAAAGGGTCAATTCAGTGATACGTGGAAATCCGGTGTTCCTCAAAAATATTGTACATCGGCGAAATGTCTACAAGAGGCAAATTTAACACCCAAAGTACTATTGTGCTCTTTCAACTTGTTTTGTTTAGATCAGGGGTCTCAAACCGATTCCACAAAGGGCCGCAGTGGGTCCTGGTCTTTGTTCCAACAGATCCAAAACAGACAGTTCAACCAATGAGGTTTCTGCTAAAGTAAGCAGCACCTGACTGCAATTAACTGATTACACTTGTTAGACACCAGATTGGTGAAAAGGGATTGTTCTCGTTTGGTTGGAATGAAATCCAGTACCCACTGCGGCCCTTTGAGGACCGGTTTGAGACCTCTGGTTTAGATGTATACAGGCAGAACTTACAAAAAAAATGCCTTAAGAAAATACTTAAATGTAGTAGTTATATCAGATAAGGGTGGTTTAAATACGCTACATGACTAATGAGGTCAACAGATCAACACTCCTTAAACGCTACCACCAGAAACCACAATCCTTAAAAGTATGAGATGGAAATACATGCAAAAAGTATTTTGAGGCAATGAAAAAGTAATAAAAGACAAAAAATAGTGAGTACTCGCCACTTTTAACCGATGTGTACATGCGTGCAAATGCGCAAGTGCACTGGGCATTGTGTAGATGTCTCGCCACGTAGCAAGGAATTGCAGAACACCAGGTTACATTGCCAGCGCAGGAACAGAACTCGTTCATAAACGGGGCACTACCTGTATTCCACAAAGGGCCGCAGTGGGTGCGGGTTTTTGTTCAAACCCATCATGTGGACAGCTTTTCACCAATCTGGTTTCTTACAAGTGCAATCCCTTAATTGCAGTCAGGTGCTTCTTGTTTCCGCTGAAACCTTATTGGTTAAACTGTCAGTGCTGAGTCAGTCGGAACAAAGACCAAGACCCACTGCGGACTGGTTTGCCAACCCCTGCCCTAGTATCTGGTTCCTCCTTCAAAAAATATGTGATCAGGACTTCTTATTAGGAATGTAATGAGACAGTTTTAAAATTACAAGGATTTTTTTTGGAAGAAAACTTCGCAATGTTACGAAAATAATCAATATTGGGAGAGTCACATTCTGAGAAAATTTTATATAATGAGGAAAATATAACGATTTTACGGAAAAACTAACCATAAAACAAAAACTATGGCGTAACCATTTTCACAGCTTGTGTAGAAAAGTTTCAAGTTTTTGTGTGTAACGTTTGGCATTTCTATCTTTTCAGGTTAAGAAATGCCGTTCACTTCAAAAGAAAAGGCATTTTGCGTGTTGGAGTATGCTCGGACTCAGTCACCAAAGACAGTGCAGTGTGCCTTTTTCACAAATTTTCAAAGAAGGCACCAACTAGTCCAAAAGTTCTACTATGAAAAAAATGTGACAAAAAAATGACAATATCACTGGAAAAATAATTTCAAGTAAAAATCACCCAAAAAATTTCATGATGGAATAAGAAAACTGTTGTACTGTTCAGAATGTTATGAATCAAGGAGTCACTTGAGGAAAAAGTTTTCTATTATCATGAGAATGATGTTCATTTGTTGGGATAAAAATGGCATCTTACAAGGAAAAGAGCCCAAACTGTACAAAACAAGTCTTGTCGTGCAAAAACCTGCCTTTTTAATTAAGCGTAAAGCGTTTGTGGCTTTCTTTTCTTTCGGCGTGTGCAAAAATGGAGACAAGAAAGTAATCAGGACGTCTGTAGCCAGGGGTGCAACCTTGTCATGTGGGGTACCTGCATAAGGCAACTTTAAATGGTGTGTGGCCTATTTCTGCGGTGTCCATCACGCCCTCTAATTAGGCAAATGACCCGCGTCTTAATTGAAAACATCCCAGCAATGCTCCGGGAAAATCATCTATTTTTGCCATATCAGAAAAAAATGCAGTGTGGGAAAAAGAAAGAAAGAGAAGGCGGGACTGGAGTGTTTACCCTCTTCTCTCCATGCACTTCTCATTCCCCACAGGCTAATGCATCCTCACATCCACAAATAGACACCAGTCAGAGGCCAGCCGCTTTGTAAAATTGAGTCAAATATACAAAACGGACATTTTTTTAATGGCGTTTTTTTTCTTTTCTTTTTTTTTTTTGAAGCACACCAGCTGACCTCCTCGCACGGAATGGAAACCAATCTTTTTTTTTTCTTTCTTTTCCTCCGGTTTCAGGAAACTCTTGGAAGGCAAAAGCAACATCCTGAGCTGGTGAGGAGACAGCAGAGGTGCTGACACGCCGACAGGCAGGGGATCCTGGGAAAAGCCACAGACAGGAAGAGCCTGACTGGCTTTGACCCGCCGGGTCAAGGCTGGGGGCTCGGCAACTGAAAGATGTTTCCAAGCCACACTTGCGCGATCATCCACTTTTTTTTTTTTTTTTTACAGGAAACAACTTCCAAATGCTGTGAAATATGCAGGCAGATCTTTTTTTCCCATTTTATTGCCGGCTCTTTTGTTTGGCTCACTCGCGACATGAAATGCGATTTGGCCCTGAGCTATATTTGACTTATTTGTTCCAGGGTCATTGTATGTAATTGCACAGAGCTTAAGTCCACGTCCCTTTTCTACCATGCGAAAATACTCTTCTTTTTTTTTCCTTCCTTTTTTTAATATATCACCAGTTCACTCTCAACATGTGCCATGACTAATACAATTATGCTGTGAAGGCCAAAGCTACAACATACGAAGGCGTAGAAGGGCCGTGCTCTAAAATAAATATATATTTAAAAACCTGAGATAGTAAAATTACGAGGTGAATAAATTCCTCGAGTCATAACAATACATTTGTAAAGTAATGTTACAGGTAAAAAGTCATAATACAAAGCAAAAGTATAATAATTAAATTATATAAAATAAAAACATAAAATAGATATGAAATATAAAAATAATGTTGGAATATTTCCTAAGCAAGCAGAGAAAGTCATAATGCTACGGTTCACAGTTGTGAGAATAAAAGTTATATCGCAAGACGTGATAGGAATGTTAGGAAAATAATGTAGTATAGGAAAAAATGATGAGACCGAATATCAAGAAAGTCCTAATGTTAAGCGAAGACGATTCCCTCAAGTTATCAACAAAGCAATTGAAATGCTTAAAAAGAAAAAAAAACATTATTCCTGCACAAAAACCATACTTTTTCATAGTTTTGCTCGGCTTACGACTTATACTCATGTGTGACCTGCCCTCTGCTTCCAGACTCAGTGGTACTGAAGATGAAGACTAAAATTGATTTGGAGTGAGATCAAGAGTTTGGTAAACAAATTACATTTACGTTGTATAGATTGTAGTTATCCGAATAATTGTTAAAATATTAGTTCACATGCCTATTTAGCCTGTCGTTCTCCATTATATTTCTATTACATAATACGTATGTTTGTTGTTGTACTCTGATGAAATGATATTCCTCACGAGAATACGACTTACAGTATACTCAAGTGTGACTTACATACTCCGGTGCAAGTCATCGAATAAGGTACGTTGCGAGAAAAAAAAGATATATTGTTGATCGGCTCGGAAAATGAATGAATGAATTTTTATTAAATAGGATATGGCAGCACAGTGGTAGTGTGGTTAGAATGTCCTTCTCACTAAGATCAAGGGTTAAATCTAGGTTTCCGGGCTTTCTGTGTAAAGTTTGCATGTTCTGCCCCGTGCCTGTGTGGGTTTACTCCAGGTACTCCGATTTCCTCCCACATCCCAAAAGCATGCATGGTAGTCTGACTGAACACGCCAAATTGTCCCGAGATATTTTTTGTGTGTGCATGCAGGGTAGTTTGTCTCCTTGTGCCCTGCATTTGGCTGGCAACTGATTCAGGGTGTACCCCGCCTACTGCTTATAGATTTCTAGGATAGGCTACAGCACACCCGCGACCATCGTGAGGATAAGTGGCTTGGAAAATAAATGAATGAATAGGATAGCCTGTCAAGTGAAAATATATAAAATGAGAACACTTGCAAAAGAGCTACTGTAGGGCACAACTCATGCCCACCCTCCCACATGTAACCGACCAACCTAACTTAGGCAGTCGCAAGCATCGCCTCTTAAAGGAACACAGCAAAAATGCGAATACTGCAGTGGTTATACTGTAATAAAATGTTTATAAAAACCAATTGATTTATTTAGATTCTCTTCTGTTATTAAAGCATGTTGTTTTTCTTAAAAGCAAACTTAAAACATCAAATTCAGATTTTTTACAGGGGAGGTTGTGGAAATGGAAAATTTATATACAAGTAAACTGAGATAGAAGTTTTATCAAATTAAAATCATAAATTAGGGTACAACTGTGATGATGACATTTTCACCACGATTAGCCTATAAAATTAATGCAATATTTTCACTTCATTTTGAAATAATGTACCCTTTTTCATATAAAAGTGACTTTATACTCACACACTATATGTATTATGTGACTATGGCCCTAATAGCTGTTCATACAGCGTCCCTGTCTGACAAGTGTTCTGAATTAGGCAGATTGTATCTTTTTCCCCTCTGTCTCTCTCTCTCTCGCTCTCTCTTGCTCTCTCAATCTCTCGCTCTCTTCACGTCTGTGTGAAAGTCTCCAAAGGCCTCTTAGAGTAAAACCAAAAGATGGTGAGGGGAGATTGTCCTCTAGCCAGTCATGCACAATGACGCATAAATCAAGGCGTCAGTCGTTTGTCACCCTTCTGTCTCAGCAGCTCCTGGCTCGGACCCCACCATTGCACCGTTTCTGATTTTTATTATTTTTTTAATGGCCAAATGTATCCATCAAGCCCTAACAGTGGCTTGCCAGCCGCCCCAGCGATCGATGGGTGAGGCGTACCCTCCCTCTCGGCCCCGCGCGCGAGCTTTTGCCTGCGTGGGAAGGGGGTAAGAGGAACCTCATTTTAGCTGGTTTTAGCCTCGGGCCACTACTGTGATTTTACCCCATGCTCCTGGCCTGACGTCATTAAAGATGCATGATGATGGATACCGTGAATTCAACCTCACCGAGGGGGTTTTGAGGTGAAGAAGAAGAGGGAAAGAGAAAAAGAACCTTGCTTGTTTTTCAGATCACACTAAGAATAAATCAAGACTGTTTAAATGGAGAGGTTGCAAGTGGATGCATGTGACTAATCTCCCGGTTGCACATCACAGGAAAGCAGACAGAAGGGAGGCCTCGCCGGTGGAGAGGCGGCTCCTGACCAGTTGGTGGTGCTCCTGTCACAGTCAATTCCTGTTAACAACACTTTGCAAAGTAAGCCTCAAACACAGCACAATGATGCACATGTAGATTTCATATCAACAATGATATTTATGCAGATTTTTCCTCTATTCTCGCTGTGGAAAATGTTACTAATTTTAGATGATCCTCCCCTCTCCTCCCATTGCGTGTAATGCATACAAGATGTAGAATTCATGCACACAAAAAGCATGTCTATCCATATGCATGTTTGATTATTTTAGATTTTGATCAGATACGTGCCAATGTTCTCTAGATTTGAAATGTGAGACGTGAAAGTCGAGTGAAGACCACTGCCTGTGAAACACCTTAAACACCTGATACTCAACTATGATTGAATTTTATTTAATATTTATTCATTGTTTATTCCAAATATAGAAGAACTTGCAAAAACAAATATGGATATTTTGGGGGGGTCTGCTGTCATGAGATCTCATACTCAAACTAGATGTTAATAATAAATAATTTGGGGGGGGGGGGGGGGGCGTTGTAACGCTTTGATAATAGTCTTAATGCCCCTTAAACAAAAAAACAAAAAAAAAAGCTTTTGGAAAAATTTAATTACATACATAATGATGGAACAAGAGCAAAACATTATTATTATTTTAAGAATAACGTTGCAAGTGTAAAGGAAAATTGGAAACCCAACAGGAAAAAAAATACTAATGTTACCAGAGTAAAGATGTACAATCACGAAAACAAAACACTGTATAGCAAAAAATGGAAAGCGAAGGTAAACTCTTGGTATAAATTGTTAACTTCTGTCCCCTTGTGAGGCCAAACAGGAGTAGTAACTTGACTTATGGATTTAATTCATTCCCTGACTACGCTCTTAACTCAGTCATGTACTCTAAAAAAATCATAGTTGAAATTATTTGAAATTCCGTTTATCCATTCGAGCTTCCAAACAATTGTAATGTGTTTCAATAATAACACAATTAAATAGCATGTTAAGAAATAAACTGGTGCATTAGATATGACTACTGTACCGACTAATTAGTTGCTTCACATCCCTGTTTGACACTTGCTCATAGCGCAAATTTTGGTTTGCAGCTCATGGCAAAATTTCACTACTATTTATCATTATGATTTTTTCCCCCCCTTATCCATTTCTCTGGTTTTGTAACGTAAATATATTTTGTATGGTTTTAATATGACAACTTTTTTTTTTTTTTTTTTTTTTTTTTTTTTTTTAAATATGTAGGAAACGAGTTAAATCGTCTTAATTTGGAAAAAATATTGTGAAATCATGAGCAAATTATGTCATTAAGTAATATTGTGTGATAAATTAAGTGGGGGAAAAAGTTTGATTAAAAAGTAATTCTGGATATGCAAATTTAACCTGTCATCCTCATTTATAAAACTTTCAAAAGTTGTATGAATTCTGAATCTGCATTGTAGAGCTTGACTGATGTTACCTATGCATCTTTTATGACCCTAGAGTTAGGGGGAAAAAAGGATTTGAATTTATCTAGAATTGCACCAGAATTGAACTGACAGATTTCTTTACTCTCTCCTATGGTGCAAAACTCCAAAAAGTTCATTGGTAACACCGTTTTTTTAACTTGTACTAAATGGTGATAAAAAAACAAAACAAAACAAAAAAAAAACATGTAACTTAGCTTCAGTGTAATATAATCTTATGAACATGTGTGTGTGTTTCTTTCCAGGACTCTTGCGTGTCTCCAAAAGTGGGAGTGACAGAATAGGGGGGATACATTTGACAGCCATGCTCCCCGGGTTCAAAGGTCGTGTCAAGCGGTGGACGAGTCTCAAGGTAAAGAGTCTGATGAGGGTCTGCCTGCCCGCCCGGTCGGTCAATGGCTATCGTTTCGGGGGCCCGGTTGCTGTAATGGGACCTCACTCATGTGTCAGCTCGCCAAGGAAAAGTCGGGGGGGGTGAACTTTTAAACTGTCGAGTTTCGAGTTTAAAGGCATCGTATGCTCACCAAAGTCTTATCAGTGTCTTATTGCCTGTCTGGCGAATCACACCCGTCTTCCCGTACCTTTAGCCATTCTTGTAATGTAACAGAGCACCAATACTTTGTTACTTGCTTGGCTCACTCAGTGTAAGACATTTCCCATGTGGCCAGCCATTTTTGACCATTTGTCTTATCTTTGAAGAAACACAGGGTATTGTTCTTGGACCAGTAGAACGGGTATACATGAAAAAAAAATGGAGGGAAAAAAAAAGAGTTTTGGTCGTCATCTTTTTTTTTCGTTTTTCAAAATTTAGCTACAGACCAGGGCATTGTTCACCAAAGGCAAATTTATGACCAATAAGCACAGAAAACAAGCTTTTAGTGAAAAAAATGTCAAGCAACAGTGACTGTGACGCTGATATTTGTTTGTTTTTGTGACATGTCAAACTATAAAAAAAAAAAAGAAAACTGGGAAAGGGTTTTCGGTGGCAAAATAATATATTGTTGCAAAAAAGTTCAACGCATTGTGACTCCCTATGAACTACGTCATCTTTTCTCATGATCATGACAGCTTTGTGCTAGCTTCCATGGCACATACCGTACTCAGTTTATACTATACATGCAATATTTAAGTGTTAGGTGTCTAAACATCTATCAATTTTTTGGCATTTATAATCGAATTGACAACCAAGAAATACAGCCTAATATACCTGTTGAAAACATACTCGAAAGATATATACAGATACGTCCGAAGAAGTAAAAGGTCTGGATGATTATAAACTTCCAATGCAGTAAAAGAGTTAAGAATAATTTTTTGGGTAACTGTTCTTTATATCATTGTTTCAGTTTTGGTTGCTTTCCCTCTTAAACCAATACATTTCTAAATAAAGTATATGCTTTTATTCTGATACATTTCCCATGATGTGGTAGGGATATCAGTAGAATAGGTATAAATATGGGATGAGAAAATGAACTCTAAAACAATTCCGATACTTAAATACAGCCAATTCCAAATACACTTTTTGTCAGGTAATATTCTCCAAGGTGACTTTTATCCAAGCTGTTTTCTGTTCACTTAAATTTAAGTATGGCTGTCAGGTACTTTGGACAAGACTGCTTTTAGCCTGGCCGTGTTCGAGCTCCGAGCAACTATTCCAGCTTGCCGCCTTAACCGTCCCTCAGCTCAGGGAGTTGAATCCAACCCCCTCACTGGAAGACCCTGAAATAAGGCCTTTATCAGCTGGGCCCACACAGTATCAAGGGGCTCCTCCGACTGCCTCTGATGTGAAGGGGAGATGGACGGCGCCTCATGCCGGTCCTCTGGTCGAGCACCAGAACGGGATTGGGGCGGGTGGGGGTATTGTGGCGTTGGAATTAAGCAGGCATCAAACAGGAAGAGGAAGCTGTTGTTGATGCATTGTCTTGTGTTATTTTAACCGGCTTAGCGCGAGAGCCTCTTCATGCTGGAGTGTTGTGGGCGCTGGATGCCGATGATGATAAGTGGTGCATTCTCTGTTAAGACTGCTAAGCTGCCAAGCTGGCTCCACCAGCAACATACTCTATGTGTGTGCGTGCTGATTTGGCTGTGTGGCTCAAGCCTTTTTCAATAGGTTAGCATGGTCTTATCCTGTCAAAAGCGCTGACTTGGCAGTCCGATGAGCGCCCTTTATGGTGTCACCAGTGGGAGCGCTCTTTATTTCATAATGCTGACTTTTTTTTTTTCTTTCGCAAGCGATTTGATAGGATGGGTTGGGGGGGGGATAAAGTTTGACATACGCAAAGAAACTTTTAAAAATATTTCAATGATGTTACTGTTTGTAATGGAAATATCTTCCTCTTGTGTCACATCAAATATGTCCATTGGTGAATGGGTGAGAATTGCATAAAAATATAAATTAAATTATGATATGCTTTTTGTTTTCTGGATTTTATTATATAAATATTTTAAAATAGTTCATTAATGGCTACAATCATAATAATATAAAAAGATAACTTTATCTTATGCAAATTAGACACACAGGTATCCATTGTACAAGAATAGCTTTTCTTTTTTCGGTGGGCGGAGACGAGGTGTGCAAAATGCAAACTGCAGCACACCCGATACTAGAATATGAATTCTATTTTCACTTGTGGAGGCAGCACTTCAACGCAGGAAAAGCCATGTGGGAAAAGAGTATTTCTTGGAGAACGCAAAATAGCCACATTATCATTAAATATTTGTATTAAAAAAAAAAAAAAAAAAAAAACACACGTCACAACTTGATGCCCAGAAATGATTTTCCCTTCTCTCATAGCATGTTTGGAATGTTATAAGATTGTTACAATTTTACAACCTGAAATACTGTAATGGTGACCACGAGGCACTTTTAAAGAAAGTAGTCGCAAGTTACCTTACGCGATTTCGACTTTACAACGCCTGCGTCTCGTAGTTTTTTTCTTTTTATTTATTTATTTATTTATTTATTTTGTGATGACTTTATTTATGTGATGCATGCTTTTATTTTGGCGCAGGAAGCATACAACAGGAAGCGAATGCATGTACAGACACACACGCACACGCCTAGTGGCAGAGGTGACAGCAGGCGCGCACATTTGTTGCTTGTAAAGCATCCAGCGGCGACGGCTGTATATAACCCCTTTTGTACTGCTTATTGTGCGTTTTTAATTGTGGTTGAATACTTGGGGTGAGTTTATGTGATTGTTTTTGATGACGTGCAGACGCTAACTGATGGATGCTAATCTTTTGTTATTGCTGTATCAGCATCTACTTGTAAACGCAAATTTGCATTGCTGTTATTGAACATGAGACTGATTTAATTTCATTTTATTTTACTTTCATTTGGCAAGTGTTGCTGTCATGAGAAGCTGAATAAAGTCAGCAAACCACACAGACGTCTGACAACGTCATTTTGGAGCTTAGCTCACTGTCTAGCTAGGACTTAACGCCAACGTCTTGGCGAGGACAGTACAAAGATCTATAATACATGTTTTGGGATAGCTATTTTGTTGTTTGTTTTATTTAGAGGATGTTTAGAGGTATTTAAAGGGTTGATTCCGACATACACGGAAATCCGGGTTACAGTGCCAGCGCAGGAACAGAACTTGTTTGTAACCCGTGGACTACCTGTTTACAGTATGCATAGTTTGAGAATCTGCCGATACCGAATCCCGATCCGATACCGCAAAATAAGTTTCCTTTTTCCTTTAAGTATCCTTTTTTTTTTTTTTTTCCCAATTTTTTTTTCAATTTTTTTTTTTTTAATAATATTTCCAAACATGTTCCAGTACTGTACCCTTTACAGTGCTTCCTCTTCCGCTTTTTCTGGGAGTGTTGCAAAGTATTAATATGTTAAAATCCCTATCCTTTTCACCCGATCCAATCCTCTGAAAAATGGCTTAATCGGCCCGATTTTCAATCATGTAATCGGATCTGGAACATCCATAATATTTTTAAAATGTTTTTTTAAATACTATTGCAAGATAATTCAGTGGTGGTCACAATGTTATCACTTTTTTCAGCTATTATTTCTTCTCTCTTGCATGCAATTTTGAGTATTTTACGATCAAATGATTGTAATTTTTGATGAAGTCAAAACACTTGAAAAAAGATATTATTTAATATGGAAAAAGTTGTAAAAGTTGCAATACTAACATTGAATTTCCACATTTCATATTTCATTCCGTATTCCTAGTGTTCTATATTCCTACCTATTTTGTTAAATGTTTGTTAAATTAATTACTGCTTGATAGCCCAGTGGAGTTATGTTATCTTTACAATATTAGCATTTATTTCTCTCATTAGCGACACTATAACTTCCCCTCTATTCTAATAAGCCAACTTTTTTTTATGCGATATCTTTTTCACCCCTTCCAGCTTGGCCCTTCCTTACACTGTAAACGCCAACAAGCAGCACCAGGCTCATTTTAATAATGGTGCCAATAACATGTAAATAGGCGCTATAAACACACTTGGGAGGGAAATATGTTTTGCATAGATTTAAACTGCAGTATTTTATTTACCGGCCTGCTAAATAACGGCCCAGTGAAGATAGTCACAGCTTTAATTCCTGTCGTCTGTCGTACGCGGGCCCATTAAGTGGCATCATATGTCACGCAGTTGACACGGCCGCCATTGGTTGCGGCTTGTTTAAAGCGCCAGTGAAGCGTTGATAGCTGAACCATCAGGCCTTGTTTGGTTTTAGTACCCTTGTACCTTGTTCTGTCTTCAGTCTGTAAATTAGAAGAATATTTATGGTTTGAAGTTTTTAGAATAGCATCAATTCAAATTCCAGTTTGTTTGCATAAAACGCATATTGTAAAGCAATTTCAAACCTGTGTTTAGGTTCAGTGTTTCATGTTTTTTCTGATCAGATATATAGACAGTGTTTTTGAAGCAAACAAATTTTTATGTTTTAACGTAAATTACTGTATCTGGTCAGCAGAGGGTGTTTTTAAAGTAAAAAACGGCATTATTCATTTATTCAATTTGACTGCAGTTAATCAGTGATTCAATAGTATTGTGCGCAAAACACTGAAGTAAATGTTCAAAATTGCAATGTATTTCTTTTTTAATCCAGCAAAGTACTTTTTGGGGGAAGTGGTCGGGAGCACAGTTCAGTTATATTTAACTTGTGAGTACAATACATTTAGTTTTCATCTTTTTGGTAACTGGTAATTGCTTTATTTGTAGTATTTAAGATATTCGATATTCAAATTTCATACTGCATAACGTGAAAGCAGCTGTCAATGATATTCAATATACTAGTACGGCTGTAGTTGGGGAGCTACTGTAAATATTCTATGAGGTCGTCTTTGCTGGAAAAAGTTGCTGCTTTTACACACCTCTTTCTAGAATTAATAATATTCTATGTATTTGCTCCCTTGTGCCCCCAAAAATAAATACATAATGAAATCAGGTGCAAAACACAAAAACATAAATAAGCGATGAGAAGACTGAAGCACATTTTACCCATGTTTTATGATTCAATCCAGTAAAGAACAAGGGATTGAAAATTCTGCTTTATCACAGATTTTTTTGTATGCAGTGAGCTGAAGTTCTGAATTACAAAATTAGACAAAAGCTTTTATTACATATGCATTAATACAAATACAATAATTCCAAAAAGGAGTAAAAACAAAAGGCAAGAAAAGAAAAAAAAAAACTAACCTAACCCTAGGAAAAAAAGAAGGAGCGAGGGCCAAATGTTTTTCAGGACGGCGTAAAACGTCGGCTAATCTGAATGAAAATGAATTTACGTGGGGGCCCCGCTATCACCAGGCTCTGCCGCCGTCTCCTTCGCAGTAAATTTTCACTTCTGCACGCGCGCAACTGATGCTCGGCGGACACCTCGCCTCACTCTCGAGCTGTCTCATTACCCTGCCTTTCAAGTGGCGGGAGAAGAGACGGGGGTGAGAGCGACGAGACGGAAGGAGAAGACGACGAGGGGGCAAGAGGAGACGGAGCGTGTTATTTTTCAAACGCTGTTTTTTTCCTTCCCTTCTCTCTTGTTTGCCACGAGTTCACACCGATTTTCAAAAAAAGTCTCACTTCCCTTTCTGACAGATGTGGTGTCATCGCTTCTGTTTAATTAAAAAGGAAATGGAGGTGATGATTGCAACACAGACGTGATCTGATATGATAATGTATTTACAATCGTTGAGATGAGCGTCATTAAGGATGTGTCAAGGACAAAGTCACCCTGGGAATTTTGCTGGGGGTCCGGAGCTGTCAAGTATGTTTTTTTCTGAGGCGGCTGTTTGTTGAGATTGTCAGGCGGCCATGACAGTCACAATTAATAATTTGCACACAAAAAGGAGATGTGATGGCGTTTTATGTTCTTTTTCAATTTTTTTGAGCTGGTGGCCACTTGTAAATGAAAGCAGTTTCCTACCTTTGCAAAAAAGCACAAAAAGATGAGCCCCTTGATACTATACGGGACTCCATTAGGAGATGACTTTGAGTTATTTTATGAATGTTTCATAAGCATATGGAAGCTTCATCAAAACAAATTGTTTCCATTTTGACAATTACCCGCGACAATCGTCGGCCGCACCTGCCTGGGAAGGGAATGAATAATTTCCAGTCGTTTTAATTGCTTATGTGACAGCTAATCATCAAGGCCTTCATTTATTTATCCGGCTTCATTTGAACTTCCTCCTCGGTTGATAACGTATCAGCCTCGCTCTCTAGAGTCGTGCCATGCTGATTAAACTGTAGCACACACAAAAAAATCTCCCTAGCTATTATGCAGATGCCAACAGAGTCTGAAATAGAGTGTATCATCCAGAACTTGGTCCACATCCGGCATCGCGTTGGTCAGAGTTTGCAAAACAAGTCACACTCTGTATTTAAGTACATATAGTATAATTGAGAGAAAATTTGTTCGTGTCAGTGATTAGCGGGTGCAGTTTAGACATTTCATTAGCTATGCCTACTCCCCAAATTACCTTTGGACAGTCTGCTGGCATATAAGAGCGCCTCGCCATCAATCATGCATGCACACTAGGGGTGTGGATCTCCATTACTGTGGCGATTAGATATGCATCTCGATGCTCTGCCAGCGATACGATGTAATTTGCGATACACTGAATCCCTGCCCGATACGATACTTACGATTAATCCATGTTTTCGATACGATGCGATATGAGTCATCCCCCGTCCCAATTTGATATGCTACAATACAACCTGTTCCCGATACGATGTGATGCACTTTGATAAAGTGCGATACACCTGTTTGTGATGCTTTTTGATAAATTAGTTCAATCAACTGCGATTCAGTGGGAAGCAAAAATGATATATCGTATTTTATCTACTAAGCAAGCAAACAAACAAAAATAATATGGCAATTAAGTATGTTACAAAAGGCTTTGGTTTATTAATATAAGAGTAAAACAAAACAAATATAGCTTAAAAATGCTGTACGTGTAAATGTTACAGTAACATTAATCACTCTCAATGAGTGACTTAGAGTAACACTTTGCAATGTCTACATACTGTACCTGTCTGCCAGACAAAACCTAAAATGAAATGCACACAACTGCTTGTGCAAAGAAAACCACAAACAACTTGGCAGTGGCATCAGCTCTAAACTGACCACGCTCACTGAGTGTCTTAAGTGCAATGTCAATCTATATCCCAAATAGTAATATGAAAAACAATAACAAATAATGACCTTTCACTATTAGGTCTATCTTTAACAAATCACAACTGTTTGTGAAAAGAACAATACAAACAACTTGGCAGTGACATCTGCTGTAAACTGACCACTCTCAGAGTGTCTTAAGTGCAATGTCCATACATAAAAAAACAATAAATAATAACCTTTCACAAAAGTAGTAGCTTTACTGTTCTTGCCATAATAATCAGTTATCTTCTCTTCCTCCTCACCAGTCTTGTTGTTAGTTCTTTACAAATAACGTGAGTCTTGTCAAGTCTGCCATGTTTCTTGTAAAATCCATAGTACTGCCAAACTACGGATTTGAACTTTGAGGGTGCATTGAAAATCTGATCTGCTTCAGCGCCACTGCTGCTACCCTCCGCCATGTTAACTTGTAGCATTAGCTGATGGTGCATTCAAGACACCTCGGAAAAAAGGACAGAATGCAGTCCAACGTGGAAAATATCGATGCAACGTTGAAGATTACCGATAAAACACACAGCGAACAAATGAATTTTGATTTTACGCCGTCTTTGCACCGATGTACACTGAATGAATCGATACACTCGCATCGTGCACTTTTGTATCTCGACCACAATCCATATCAATTATTTTCCACATCTCTAATGCACACGTAACGCAGGGAAAGAATAAATGCAATATCCAAAAATAAAAATCAATGTGACAGTTTGTTTGGGAATTGACTTTGTCTGGCAAGACCACTATATAACGCCTCCTTGTCACGAAGCTCCGCAACAACCAAATAGGATTTATGCTAGCCATTGGTGGCCTTAAATTGCTATAATATGGAGGCATAAGAAACGAGACGTGTGAACGTACGTGATTTGCAGTCGAGAGTTGCATGTTTTTCGACATTTGAGAGTGAAGTGGTCATTATTTTCTACAACTTGGAAGCTAATTTTATGTGCATGGCATTTTTTTTTAACTTATGCAAATTCAGTTGGGTTGTTAACAGTGTTGTTAATCTTACTTTAAAAAAAGTAAGTAATTACAGTTACAAATTACTTCTCCCATAAAGTAATTGCTTTAGTAACTCAGTTAGCTGAATGTAAGAGTAATTAATTACTTGGCAAAGTAACTGGTGATAATTTTCATGTTTTTCTCAAAAAAAAAAAAAAAAAAAAAAAAAAGGAAAGGTCACACAATGTGAAGTTTAAAGGGTTTTGGGACAATTGGCCCTAGCCCCATTCTTTACCCTAAACTTAACTAGACACAGGGGTATTGTGGATATTGTTAAAGTTTAAAATTGCTCCCGTTATTGCATTAGTTCCCTTCTGTCTACTTTTGATATGTGTAAATTTTGAAACTCTATCATCATTTAAAGATAGGTTTAAGTCAAGATTTTGCCAATTTAGGAGTATTTTAGAGGTTCTCTACAACGGAGCCTTCCTGAGAGGTCTACTGCTTTAAGATGGCGGCTGTTTACAAACGCATCTAGTTCTTTATACACGTTGCTAATAACGCCGTGTCTGCCATTTGCATCTAGTTCTATAATATGTGATAGCTACTGTAGCATCATGTGGGCGTAGTTTGAAGGCTATCGGCTACAGTCCAGTATTATTGGAGCCACCTAGCATCGCGTTTTCAACGGCGTCACAACTTCCTTGCCTCCTTACCACTCCTGCTCTGCTCTCTCGTCTCCGTGAGTCTCCGTCTCTCCCAGGCTTTTCTCGCGTCATTCAACCAACATTGTAACGCACGCACTTTCCGCCTCAGTAACGGTAACGGCGTTGTCAAGATGAGAAAAGTGATTAATTAGATGACTCACTACTGAAAAAAATAACGCCGTTAGTAACGCCGTTATATTCTAACGCTGTTATTAACAACACTGGTTGTTAATAGCACTCTTCTCTGGTGTCCCAAATTTAGATTTATTTTTTACTTTGCAGATATATTTAAGAAAAAGCAAAAAAAAAAAAAAGACTAATTCCAAAAGGTACTTATTTTATAGGCTGCCATCAAAGCTTAGATACGGCCAATCTACTTCAGGGCTGGCGGTGAAGTAGTTGCTCTGACTATTTTAGCATATCCCATCAGTGGTTGAGTAAAATTGTCATATTTTAATGATACAGTAAATAATTTAAAAAACTCAAAACAAAAAAACTCTTTCTGCACTCCAAATATAGGTAGTCCCCGGGTTACGAACAAGCTCCGTTCCTACCACTGGTGTCATTACCCAAGTTTCCGCGTAAGTAGGAATTAACCCTTTAAGTACCCCTAAGTACCTCCTGAATCTCAAAATAACTATCCAAAAACATGTATTATATGTCATTGTATTGTCCTCACCAAGGCATTGGAGCTCAGTCGCAGCTAGATTGAGAGCTAAGATGTAATCTTTCCCCTCTCTCTCACTCGGCTGCGCGACTTCTTCTTGGGAGAAAATACGCTCCTCCTCGTGTTTGCGTGCACGTCCTTCTTCGTGTGCGCGGATACTTTTTTCCTCGTGTACATGCGGTCTTACTCGTGTGCGGAAGTACTACCTGCACTACGCTTCCTGCACCAAAATAAAAGCATGTATCACAAAACAAGAAAAGTCAACATTAGAATCAGCTACACATTTAGCCAAAGGTCAGAGCAGTTATTTCGATGAAAAAAGTAAAAAATAAAATAATGTGAGGTACAATAAGGTACTGTTTACACGACAAAAAAATAATAATAATAAATGGTGGACGTAACCCAGGGACTACCTTTAATTAAATTACTTAGGTCACATACTCAGAAGATAAAAAATGCTCAATGTTGTGTCTTGTATTTTTTTTAAAAACAAAGATTTAAACATCAAAATAAAAAAGTTGTCAGTGTATTTCTAGTTTAGGACACTTCTGTTTTCAACTTTACCTATCGCTAGTTGTCTTCTATTTCCATTAGGTCGTCATCCACAGAGGTTAAGGATATTAACAAGCTTAATATGACTAACATGTAGAAAGTACAGCTTTCTCTTTTTTTAATGCAATGAGTAACAATCAAAATCAGTCAGAAAAAAAAATGTAAATTCTGTTATGAGTAGAATTCTCTAAAATCTATTCGTGGATAGTAGCAAAGTATTTGTACTCCCCACCAGAGCATGTCGGTCAGAGCTCCAGAATTGTGGGTAACTTGTTGACGGTGGTGAGATTTGAAAGTTAAAGCGCGGCGCAGCGTCGTGGTTCCCGTGGGGGGAGCTCGACTTGTCTTCTCTAATTGTGCTCGCGTTGAGCAGCCAGGCTCCAAATGTCATTTTAATCATGTCGCCGTTTAGGTGGCAAATACATAAAAATTGCCCAACATTGCCTCAAATCAGAGGACAGGCTTGACAGTGTGGAGTTATGACGCCGCCGAACATCTGCACGCCCCCAACTCTCAGAAGAAGCGGCGCATTAGGCCCCGATGTTCCTCGCCGCCGGTGGCTCGTCTGCAGCTGCCGGTGGCGTGCCGGGAATCGGTGCGACGGCTATGGGGAAATCAGCCACTGTCCCCCCTCCCAACATCCCCGCCCCTACACACACATACACACACCCCTCCCTGTGCTCTCAGCGTCCCAAGCATGGCCATTAACTGACTGCCAGCAGCTCTGGGAAGGGGAACAACAGATGCCAGCCACTGAAAAGCCTCCAGCTCTTCAGCTCGAGCAATCCCAACTGGGCCGGGACGGGCCTCTGTAGATTTTTGGACATACAGCGAACAAATGTGGACATGAAAAGGGGGGAAGAGGAGGGTTGTCGCGGAAGTAAAGATTTGTTAACCCTCTTGAACTTGACAAGAGACAGCACCCAGGCGCAGATTAGCCTCCTCAAAGCTCACTTTGGTACGAGGTTGCTGCGCGAATATGTGAATATTGGTGTCAAGTCTGCATGTGTGTGTGTTTGTTTGAACATGGTGGGCTGTTTGCACATCCTCGCCCACAGCAGTGAATGTCAATTTTAAAGAGTGTAATTACACGCTTGAAACACAATAATTACGCTGCAATTACACTTTCCTTTTTTTTCATCAACAGAAATGACCTTATAACGCATTAGTCAATTACAGCAATGACGTCGTAACTATTGGAAATTCAGGTGAACTTTTTAGGAAAATTTGCTGCCAAAGTGTTCTCATTGATAAGTGATTAGCATGGCTGCCTCAAAGTTGAGCTGTCCTGAATTTAATACAGGTAGTTTACGAAAGGTTTACGAACGAGTTCAGTTCATACGCTGGCGACATAACCTGAATTTCCGCGTAAGTCGGAATCAACCCTTCAAGTACCCCAAAATTCCCCCAAAATCTCAAAATAACCATCCAAAAACATGTATTATACATCATATTAATAAAATGAAGTTAAAAAATAAGATAGATAAATACATAACTTCCAGCTGGTAACATCGGTCATACCATAGTTCTTCTTACAACTGACTAGGGTTGGGCATCGAGCATCGATGGGATCCGGGACTAACACTCTGGTTCTCCCGGAACCCTTTGAATTAATTATTTCGATTCCAAGTTTCGATGAACTGACCGTCGACCTGGAAAAAATAGCTGCCGAACACCACGAAGAAGAAGCCACATGATGACGAGGTCCGTTATGAGCAAATCATATGAAGTGGCTCATTTAGCTTAGCACAAAAACGTGTTGCTTCGCTTCACATAAATCGCAACAAAGTAACAGAATAAACAAACTGAAATGATATCAGACTCTCTGTTAAAACGTGCAAACTTACAGATTTTGTTTTATCGAGGGTTCCCAGCGATGTGTAGTGCAGAGGTGTGTAGTGTCTGTACACCTTAAGGATTCTTTTATAATATATATATTTTTTTGCCTGCTGATTCCAGTAAGCCACCACTAGGGGAAGCCAAGCGCACACAGCAAAACCAAAGAAAAACTGTGTAGTCCGTAGTTTCAATAGGGACATCCTGTGGATGGATGAACAGTATATCAGTTTAGAAAGAAATCAAACTTAAAAAGTAGTCAACTTAAGATCAAGGAACAGAACACTCCTCGCCTGACATCTGCACAGCTCTTATTTAACTTGTAGAAATGCCACCTAAAACAAACGATTAGGGCTGCAGCTATCGAATATTTTAGTAATTGAGTAATCGACTGAAAATTCTATCGATTAATCGAGTAATCGGATAAAACAAATATATTTTTATGTGAGGAGCAATTATAAATATACATGAGAAAACAAGACATTTCATCTAATCTTGAACCATTTTCAGTCAATCAATGTCTTTATTTTCGATGTATATTGTTGAAAACAGCCAACAATTGCATCTCAAACTGTAACTAGAATTAAAAAAAGACTAAATCACTGCTTTCACTCAAAAAACTTTTAGATCTTATTAATATATATATATATATATATATATATATATATATATATATATATATATATATATATATATATATATATATGTATTTTATAACCAAAAATAGGCACTTGCCCTAAACTTTTCTTGAATGACGTATACGTATATATATACTGTATATATACATATATATATATACGTAAATATATCTTACCTAAAAATGCCGTTACGCTTGATAACACACATCACTTAAATGTTAGGATTTTTTCCCACGTGTTTCAATTGAATTTCTATTGGTGTCAAGCCGTTATTAAGTTCTAGTTAAGTTTTAAGTTAGTCTACTGATTTTGAGTTTTTGCAGTGTTCAAAATAAATGTATGATACAGGCTGTATTGCAGCACATTAGGGACCAGTGCTACTTGGTGTTTTATGCAGCAATGATTACTGAGCTAAAATTGATAGTTAGCATTATTAAGTTTTTATTTTACACCCTCATCAGTCCACAACGCTATGTTATGTTAAAGCCTATATGTAAGACACGTTAGCCACGCATCGACAGTGGTCATAATTAATAGAAACCTAGCCCTCCGCAGGGCTAACGTTACGTGAGCTAGTAGTGACAGTAACGTTAATCTTATTTATTAGCGCTTAGCGCTCTTTATTAGCGCTTAGCGCTCTACTGCTTTAAGATGGCAGCTGTTTACTAACGCTGCCCAGACGCGGCCGAGTCTGTCATTTCGCATCTCGTTCAACATACATGTGATCTCTATGAGACGCAGCAGACGCTACCTGCTACCACCGTAGCATCGTGCGGGCTAGTATTTAACAACGTTGGCGTCGTTTGTAGCGGCTTTCGGCTGCAGTAAGTTTTTTTTTTTTTTTTTCCTTCTTCCTCTCCGCACGTGACATCAGCGCGTTGTCCCGCATTAAAAGTAGTCCGAGCAAAACGTGATGCCTAGAGCTGTCAAAATAAACGATTACTCGAGGTGAATAAAATTACTCGGATCAGTTTTTAAACTCGAGTTACTCGAGTTGCTCGAGTATTCGTTTCAGCTCTACAAACGATGCAATACAATATATGCCTGCAGCATAAGACGCTCTAAAACATAGACAAAAGAATATGTGTAAATGTTTTTTCTGTGAGCATTTGAAAAATAACCATTGTTGTGAAAGTGCCCTCCAGGGCAAAAATGTTATTCAATTCAACAAGGAAAATGGCAGCTATTTGTGGCACCGGTTCAGCGGTGAAAACGAACGCTGCTCAATAAGCTAGCGGGCTAATAGCAAGATAACCGGGCTGGTTAGCGCCTTCTTGAAATGTTTAGTGACGTTCACCCCTGCTTCCCAATGTGAAAGCAATGCTCGAAGCTAACAGAAAGTAGCGCTGGCGTGACGTCAGACATGAAACCAGAAGACCGAGTGCAATAAAAGAAAGCGGACCGGACATTAAGTATAATGAAATACCAGATAAGCATAGTTAGATTTGATAAATAACAAAATTAAATGAAAAATACTATACTGTCCTTACCATCAATGCTGAGAGGTGGCAGACGAGACACTGTTACGCGACGCGAAAAAAAAAAGAAAAAGACTGGAGACAAAACAGCTGACAAGACTCCAGCGTCGTAAAGTCTAAATCACGTAAGTCGGGTACATTGTAACCTGGGGACTACCTATATCTTAATTTAGGCCCTGGTGTATAGAGTTCAGTTGCTTTCCCTTATGTTTGGATAAAGTGGGCTGTTTTTGTGCTGAGCAGCAAAAGTCATGTTTAAAATAGTGTTTAATTAGACAAAGGTAATATGTTAATGACACTGTAATGACCGTTTTTTCATACCACATCAGTAATTTGAATGCACAAAGTCAAAACACTCCCAAGGCTCTACGCTTCAGAATTTTGCCAAATATTGCAATTTGAACCATTGTGTAATTCACAAGAACTACGTTCAGATAATGAGTCATTTTATGAACAATTTGCTTTCACTTTTTTATTTTTTTTCTAAAGCCAAAATTCTGTACTGAAGTTGTAACAATTGCAATTGGATCCAAACATTTTGGTAAAATGTTTACAGTGGCCTTACTGGCCTGTTGGTTTGCATGTTTTCCTCAAAAGTCAAGAGATAAATAATAACATAACAGAAAGGTAAAAACAACACACTAAACCAGTTAATAGGCAAAAGCCAGCATTGTGAATTAATAAAGTTGTTTGAGGGAGGACAGCCTGACTGCAAAGTAAATTAAATTATAGTAATCCAGCCAAAATGTGAAGAGGGCATGGATTACGGTTTCAAATGACTGCTCTGTAAGAAAAAGCTTCATTTTTGCCAATTGCCTGAGGCCCGTTACACAAAGAAAACCGGGCTATTTAGTTCCTCTACAAACCAAAGATGACAAATGCCAGGCTATCTCATGTCTGTTACCATAATCCTATTAAATTGTCATGTAGGATGAAGTTTGTTAAAACGGCATTTGTCCCCCAAAAAAACAAAAAGAAACGCTCCACAATAAATTGACTCATCAATCTGAAAATGACACATGTTCAGTATTTAGCACCCAAATTATTCTTGTGTGAGGAAATCTGACAACTCCCAAGTCACGTGTCTCAGAATTTTGACTTGAAATTGAGTGTCGTCAGTCGAAGTAGCACTGTTTCTCTTGTCTGGACAGTAAAGCGGACATTCTAATCACCAACTGAAGGCTGGAACTGTTTGTGTTCGATCTTGGAGGTTCCACTTCAATTTACTCCTGCGAAAGAAACAAAAGTTGTTCAAGTCCACACATGTTTAAGTGATCGAATCGTGTCAACGGAAAGAAACGCAATGAAGCGAACAATTAAGGTGTTAATGCGACCTGTGGGTGTCAAGGGCATTTGCCGCTACATTACATACTTAAGCGGAGGCACTTTGACCACACCAACAAGGAAGCGGGGGACGTATCGGAAGTGGAGGTGTGGAGCGGCGAGGGAGGAAGAGAAGGAGGTGGCGGGGGCGCTGTGAGAGCACAAAGCCTGGGTAAACACAGCTAGCTCTGCATCTGGAACCAACTAAAAAGATGCTTAATAATGCAGAGCCGCGCAGGCGGGCCCTGTGCAGCTGTTGTGTGCGCAGGACCATGAAAGACTCTCCATCTGACAGCTGGCTCCATCTAGCTGGCTCCATCTAGCTGGCTCCATCGCCCTCTTCTTCTCCTTCATCCCTCCCTCCATCCCTTCCTCCCTCCCTCCCTCCCTCTCTCCTCCGTGGTCCAGAGCGGCCACAAGACAGCAGATTAGGGATTAACCAATCCCTGCCTTCCTCATCTGTCCCATCTGCCAACCAACCAGGCCTGGCCTCCACATTCTGGGGAGATACGGGACATGAGTGAGGAGACAAAAGCAGGGACATGATGCAGAGGACGACTGGGAACTGCGTGCCGGGAAAGACTTTAACCGGGATAGACAGATACGACATCGAACTTGAGGCGACTTTACAACAATAAAGTGGGACGGCATGATTCATGTCATAATTTGTGTAATCTCACGCAGCATTCTCACAGGGCTGCCACTCTCAGTATTCTGGCGTAGAGTGCTCCTCTGCTTAACTCGCTTGCTGCAGTTGACAGCGTTGGACGTCCAATCCATTTCAAATAGTGCCTGCACTCCCAATTAACTTGGGTTGGACGTCCAATCGCGGCCAATGGCAGTGAATTAGTTTATTCTAGCTTTACATTTACATCTTTAAGCGTTTTTATCGTATCATGGTAAATCCCATTTCAGAGTCGCACCTTTTTAATTGGATACCCTTTTGTGCCGCAACATGCCGGGAAGTATTGAGTTCTTTTGAAAAAGAAAATGCTTCTTCAGTATATTTTTTTATAGTCATAGCAAAAATCCTCGTGCAAATGACACCCTCACAAAAATCGTTTGTAATTGCCTATCGATGCAACCGGGTGGCGACCAGTGTTGTTAATCTTACTTAAAAAAAAAAAATTAATTACAGTTACAAATTACTTCTCCCAAAAAGTAATTGCATTAGTAACAGTTACCTGAATGTAAGGGTAATTAGTTACTTGGCAAAGTAACTTGTGATAATTTTCATGTTTGGCCGTAGCCGTAGCCCAATTCTTTACCCTCCACTTAACTAGACACAGGGTTATTGCGATAACTACATAGTAACCTTTGCTATGTTTGGAAGTCATTTAATGTTGTGAATCAACCTTTCAAGTTGTTAAAATTGCTCCCGTTATTGCATTAGTTCCCTTCCGTCTACTTTCAACATGTGTAAGTTTTAAAACTGTTTCATCATTTAAAGACAGATTTAAGTCAAGGTTTTGCTAATTTAGGAGCATTTTAGATAAAGAAGTTACTTGGGTTTGCTAGGAAGGTTCTCTACAACAGAGCCTTCTTTACTGCTTTAAGATGGCGGCTGTTTACTAACGCTTGCAGTCCTTAAAACATGTTGCCAATGCAGCCGTGTCTGTCATTTGCATCTAGTTCTATAATAAGTGATATCTACCGTATAATGTGGGCGTATTTTGTAGGCTATCGGCAGGTACAGTCAGGTATTATTGGAGCCACCTAGCATCGTGTTTGCAACGGCGTCTTCCCCGCTCCTGCTCTGTTCTCTCATCTCCGTGAGTCCGTCTCTCTCAGACTTTTTTTATTCAATCAACACAGTAACGTTATATTCTAACGCCGTTATTAACAACACTGGTGGCGACAAAGTACTTCATTCCGTTAGACAAACCTACTGTCAAAATGAAGCTCCTCCTCTCAGTTCAACATAGACGTTTGACCCCAAGATGCCACGAGGAGGCGTTGAAGATTTTTAAACAATACATGGCTTTGGCCTGAGCACAAACACAGACAATTGTAGAATTTTTCAGTGAATAATATAAGAAAGGTTAGCCTCAAAACTCCAAACAAAAAATATTGTTGTTCTCACATTACGGAATACATGTTTGTGAGTATTGTATTGTTGCTTACTGTAACATCCATGCTGGCTGTAAGAAACCTTGAGAATGTGTGTTTTACAAAAGTAAACATGATTAAGCATGAGGCATGTAAAATTGTAAAAAAAAAAAAAAAAAAAAAAATTATACCGACAGTTTATTTTGTATCATTGTACATTTGGAACATATCCCTGCGATAACTGGGGGTTCACCGCCTCTTCCACACTTTGACTTGAACGTACATTACATTAACACTCCTCACCTGAACAAAGATGGCACTCTTTTTAAAGCGGCTAAAAATACACTCTTGTATTTTGTCTGGCGAATCAAAGGCGGCGCCCATCTTTTTTCATTGCTTGCCAGCTCAAATTTGGCAGCGAGTAGAGCGCACACTCGCAGAAATAATTGCTGTTATCTGTGAGACTCAATAGAAAAGCTCCTGCTTTCCAACTGAGAGGGTGCTCCGCGCTAACTAACTGCTTATATACATTATTATCCTGTAGAAGAAGGTCTTAGGCTGCATAGCTTATTTTTTTTAATGACACAGCAGGCATTTTGACTGAGTAAATACCAGGATTCAACATGGCTTATCAGTAACATTAATTAGGGTTCTGTTCCATTTAGCTTTGAGAGAGACATCAAGTGGAAGGGGGAGGTTATAGCATTTTATAATGGTGATACTGTGTCGCATTATGCTTGAAATTTTAAGCCTTTAAAATCTGTTATTCAGCTTAGAGTTTTTATTATATTGTGAATCACTGTCTAATGAAAAGCGTGCTCTTTATTTTTTTAAAAAGAAAAAAGGAAAATGATTTCTTTTTTTTCCTATAAATCACTGACATCATATCTCAAATAGAAACATGATTAATCATGATTTCTTCCTTTTATTCAATGGACATTGTTACACATTCTGGTGTGCTCACCTTTACCACGAGAGGGCAGTGAAATGCATGCATAGATATAATAGTTCACGCAAATTTGATGTAGAAACGAAGAACTGGCAAATAAGCTGCAATATTAGTCGTTTCTCACAAATACAAAAAATGTACGTCTGTGATTTTTATTTTTTCAATCTTTCGGTGTTTTAATGTCAATTATTTATTTATTTATTTTTTAAAAGCATATTATGAATGTGATTTCGTTAGACAGTCTATGGCCTATTGAAGGCAAATGTTATATGATTTGTTTAAATTCAGAGTATGTAATATTCTTTGTTGTATGTTTAGTTTTACTGTAAAATTGATGTGGAATTAGTAGTAAACGACTTGAAGCAAGGACACTTTTTGTAGAACTATTTGCCAAACTATCCACATTGACTTCAGAAAGCTTAGAAAAGAACTAGTGACGAAAAAAGCTTACTTGGAAGTCAAATTTTTGCTCTCAACGCAAAACAAGAGTTTAATGCCACCATGGCTCGTGACTTGAAAAACACGTAATTTGGGGTACCGTTGTTCTATTACTTGTGAATGTCTTTAACTCCAACATAGCAGAAGATTCCACATTAAATAAGAAGGAAAGTAACTTCTGAATCGAAATCATTTTCATTTACCAGACACTTTGTTCCCCTTGGAGCCCGCATGTGTTTTAGTCTCTGTATGTTTTGGTGTGGGAGCGTCTTGCAGCAGTAGCAGCATTCCAGCTCCTGTTTCATATCATAAAAACGATTCAAACTTAAGGGACCGAGTTCAGCTCGGCCACTTGGGAATTTAGGGAAAGGAAAAAAGTTCCCTCTCCTTTGGAAAGATAGCGGGTGTCTTAACAGGCCCTGAGCTGCAGTACCTGGCTCCCTGTGTGCACACCTTTAAATCACACCCAGGATAGTTGGCTTGTCAAAGCTCTCTCTCTCTCTGGCTCGCTCTCTCTCGAGCATCTGAGAAACATTAAAACGCTTCCTCGTGCAAGCCCGAGCCTCCCACAGGGCAGCGAGCGGGAGCAGAGCCTTTCTCTCAGGCCCGGCATCCGGGGAGGATAGCGCTCAGTACCGCTCGGAAAGTCCCAGCTCGGACAGCGGTGGTTAATATTTTAATAGCCTACGGCTGAGGCAGTTATCGTCCCCGTGTATTCTTGTTGGTGGCTTGGAAAAGAAAAAAAGAGGAAAAAAACCCCACTCGCTCGCTCTTTCTCACAGTTAAGAAGCCGATTTGAGTTTTTAATTATTCTTTTTTGAATTCCCCAACCAGCTCTCCTCTGTTCTTTTTCATTTGTGCACCGCCGTTTTTCCAACACTTGTATCCAGGGAATGCCTGACAGTGTCCTACTTAACTTTTCACTTTCTTTCCTGTGATTTTTTTCCTCTTCTTTCTCCCTAACCACCCACCCACCACCATTCCGAGGGACTATTACTGATCAATCCTCCAAACACCTGCATTTATATTGATCACTCATTCGCTTTCCCTTCCTTTTCCATTGAAGACTTCTCAGCCCAGGTAAAAGTGAGCCAATCCCCTCATGAAGCCTTTCCTGTTCCACAAGGCTTTGTTTTGATGTGGTCTACCAGATAATAGAACTCACTGATGCCTCCTAACGCGGTAAACCCAAGCGATTAGCGCATAACTGTGAGTAATTTATGCCCCCCACCAAATAAATGTAATATCCTGATTCCTCACAAACATACAATTGTGTAACCCCACTTCTCTCCCCAAAGTCAGCTGGGATGTGCTCCACCTCACCCGCATTCTTAATGATGACAAGTCCTATAGAAAATGGATGTATGGATAATGAGCCACATGCTGCTTCACCATGCCTAAGGACAAATACGCTATTATCTGATCACATGATCACATGTAGCAGCCTGCTATGTTTAATTTCTATGACAGATAACAACAGCCAGAGGGACCAGTCTGCTAAATAGTGGCCTTCATTGAACTCGTATTGAGTGTCCGTGAGGCTTCGACGAGACAAAAAGTGAGCCAAAATTCATTGGCTAGAGATGAGTCAGTCGGAACACAAATACATTGTTACTAATTAATCGTTTATTGTTTATTATTGGCTCTCGATTTACCAATCGATCTACGTTCCTACCCTCAACCTATTGTCACGACCTGTGGGTCGTGACAGAACGATCCCGGATACAAGCGGCCAAAATGAGTTTCCTCCGCAGGGTGTCCAGGCTCTCTCTTAGAGATAGTGTGAGAAGCTTGGTCATCCAGGAGGAACTTGGTGTCGAGCCGCAACTCCTCCGCGTTAAGAGGAGCCAGTTGAGGTGGCTCAGGCATCTGGCTCGGATGCTTCCCTGACGCCTCCCTGGAGAGGTGTTTCGGGTATGTCCCATCGGTGGGAGGCACCGGGGACGACCCAGGACACGCTGGAGAGACTGTCTCTCAGCTGGCCTGGGTACACCTTAGGATCCTGCCGGAGGAGTTGGTTGAAGTGGCTGGGGAAAGGGAAGTCTGGACTTTTCTGCTAAAGCTGCTGCCTCCGCGACTCGACCCCTGACCCAGCGGTAGATGTTGGTTGGTTGGATGGATGGATGGATGGATGGATGGATGGATGGATGGATGGATGGATGGATGGATGGATGGATGGATGGATGGATGGATGGATGGATGGATGGATGGATGGAGCGAGCATTTTAACGAAGCATTTTTGGTGGAGGGTTTTGGAGAATAATCATGTTTCTGTAGCAAACAAGCGTGTTTAAGCATTTTTGTACCTAGCATAACTTTCGGACTATAAGCTACTATTTTTTTCTCTTCATTTGAACCCTGCAGCTTTTATAACTGCTTGATTATAGATTTTTTGGGACAAACAAAATTAATGTTTTCGTGTCTTTTCCTAATTTAATTTCGTGCCTCGGCCTGGTGCATCACAATGAGATTGTCACTTGGAGTGCATTCATAGCCTCCTACAATTAGCGCGATGTGTTGCACTATGACAACACTCTTCAGTTCTAATGTGATCTAAAGCAAGTGCATCCTTAGCTTTGTGTTTGTATTTCAAAAACTCAATTTGTGAGAAGGCATGAATACCAACTTGTTGACAAGAGTAGCTCTTTGGTGCCACTACAGACATCTCGGCTGCATGGATGGAAGTTTTCTGCCAAATTATGGCTTTTTTTTTTGACAACCAATAGTCCACAGTGGTAGCATTTTACATTGTTGTACCAAATTTGTACATTAGATTAGCATAGTTAACATTTTTGTTACATGTTCAGCTACTATTTAGGAGCATATTGTCTGAAATATGGTAATATACAGCGCTAATTAAAAGCTTTTTGTGAAATAATGGATTTCAGGGCAAAACGTCCTTTTTTTGAGGCAACACATTGCATGTCATGGCAAAATCATTTGTTTTGTTTTGACAAAATGGACAGAATCTAATAAAGTTTTAAGGGAAAAACAACTCTGCGGTCCTAAATAAACCCACTATACGACTCTTGATGGGCACACCAAACAATTTCCACCATTGAACGGGTCTCCAGATGCAACTTTACAACTTTTTGTTGTTTCTGCTCATCAGCACATAAAGCGAGACCACCATCCCCCCTTTATACTCCCACCATCTCCCACAGCCCTTAATTTAAAACTAATTACAACTAGAGGAGGCGAGACTGGTAAGATAGACTCAACATCTACATGTATGCCGGTTAGTGCTCTCACTTGACTGGCTTACGTATGAGTCAGAGCAAATGCAAATGAATGCATTACAGGTTCCTTAGTGTGCGTGTGTGTGTGCGGGTCGCTCGGAGCCCGCCGTCAGCACAGCCTGCAGGGAAGGGTCCGGGGTTACGGCATCAGCTGCGAGCGGGAATGAGAGTGGCTGAGAGTCAGACAGACAGCGCCGTGGGTTATTATGTTTGAGTCAGAGCAAACACTCCCGGGAGCGCCAGGCCCTCCACCTCCCCAAAAGAAATAAATATATTGCAGTTACAGTTGTAACACAATCACAAAATAAGGCCAGCCGGCTTTTAAGAGCAAATTTATATATTCAAGAGTGGGGGCGCTCAAACAGCAACCGGAATAATTAATTAGACAAATCTCATCTGGGCACACTTAATTGAAGTGCGCTAAACACGGCGAGCGCTCTCCAAATGGAGAGGACGGGTCAATCCGAACCTCTGCACCTTCCGTAATGAAAGAGAAAGAGGAAGATAATAGCACACATAACCTGCGGCAATTAAAGGGCTCGGGAATGTGGTGAACAAGCTTTGCCCTCTTGGACACTGTTGACCCCCCGGTGCCCAACTGGGCCCCCCGGGGAAATAAGCACTTATTAAAAATGGAGGAACGGGGCCACAAATCCCGGCGAGGCTGTAATATGCTATAGAGTAATTTAATTCTACTTACATGTATCACTTGAGCTCACATGCCGACCGGGAAGCAATTCGGCATTTCATTTGACAAAATATGACCTGTCGCGAGACCGAATAATAACATGCAATTCCGAAATAGGGGAAGAAAAATAACAAAAGAATATCTCGGCGTAATTGTCATTGCGTTTTGTGCGCTCTCGCTGCTTCTTAAAATAAAATAACAAAATAAAAAAAAAATCATCCTGGGCGACTTAAGGGATTATTTTGAAAGTCTCTATTTACCCCACGACAGACTGATGAAAGACACACCGTGCTTGATTTGATCATCCTTCATAATGCAGTAAAAAAAAAAAATAATAATAATAACCTATATATATATATAAATATATGCAGTGGAATCACTCGCCCTGGCATGGGTTTGGGAATATTGAATGTACCCTCCTCCAGAGTGAGGGAAAATCCCCCGGTGTGGCTGCGCTTTTTCTTTGTGCTGTGTAGTTTCACTGCAAATAAACATACTGTCTGTTATTGTGCTCCCACAAGAGCACCACAGTTAAAGAAGTAGACGTTTCCTTTGCTCTTCAAAACCGAATACAGGTCAGCGTCCTACATAAGTTTTCCCACACTTTTGGAAAAACACTGTGCACGTATGTTCACAATTTCCACGCAAAATGTTTAAAATTCACCGAAAAGTACGTAGAAAGTTTGAGTAAAGGTCGTATTGGCTCGCTTAAATTTAGTAGGACAAAAACGAATCCATACTTGTCGAAAGGCAAAATGCACACTGGACTGATCACACATTGCAGTGCATGAGTACATCAGTGTTGTTTTCGACAGGCCTTTCAACTTTTGTTTTAGTCATACTCTTTTAGACAAAAATACTTATTAGTCTTAGTCATATTTTAGACATTTCAAAATGTGTTCATCTTCATGTAGTTTTAGTCCGCAGTTACTCATAATGTTTTCGTCTGTAAAAATAAAATATTTTTGTCCAATGATAAAGGTTTCCAACAATTTCGAATTAACATAGACAGACGAGCACATATTGTAGCGTCTACAAGGACAACGCCAACTTGGTGATGATAATACAGTCCACACTCAGCAGGAAAAGCAGTTCATCATTTTCAATTAAACTCATCTGAAAGCCACAAACTGTATGTAAAAAAATGTCGGAGCGTTTAACACTGGGAAGTCAGGTTTTTTTTGTTTGTTTGTTTGTTTTTTTATTGCTATTTTTATACTTGCAAGCAATCAGTATTTCCCAGTAACTGCCCATTTACCAAACAAAACTGCTGAAGTAAGCTATTATCTAAATGCTATTTCGCCAACTAGCTCTCCTCTATGCTTACTGACCAGAAAAGCCGAGTGGCTCTGTTTTAGACTGGCCAGTGTTTTAAGAGGACACTCCCATTCTGAAGCTAATGCTAACGCGAATGCTATGCTAACGCTTGGAGTTACATTTAGCGTCTGATGATCACTCAGCACAGACCTTTAAAGGCTAAAGCAACATTGCATATTCGCTCTTGCCAAGATAAGAAAACAAATCTTATCGTGTTTCCAAACACGCAAGATGGAGCACAGCCTAGCTCTGGATGTAACCTAAACTCCGGTGAGGAGTGTGAGGGAGAGTCGCAGCACATCTCACATGCCTGACACGACCCAAACACTGCTAAGAAGCTGACGTACTCCACGTACAATATGAAAATGTCATGCATTGTGAACATATAACAGAAACTATGTTGTGTTTTTGTCTTGTGATCGTCTCGTCAGACGAAAACTGGCGTTTGTCTCGTTACGTTTTAGTCTCCCAGCCACGTTTTTAGCTCATCATTGTGACATTATCGTCATGAAAAAAAAATTGTTCATTTACGTAATATTTTCATTATTGTCATTGTTGACGAAAACAACACTGGTGTAGATAAACAACAGCACTGGGGTAAATGTGCTCAACTCACATCCACCATGTTGCTGTGAAGTGGAATATTTTTTTAATTGAATATGCTATACAGTACACTTTTTGTGAAAAATATGACATTTTTATGCCAAATGATAGGCTTTTATGACAAGATATATATTTTTTCATTTGGGATAACCGCAGTCATTTTGTGCCAAAATGTAGGTTTTTCGTTATGGGAAATCTTAAAATCATGGCAAATAATAGCATTCAGTGGGCAAAGTGAAACAAAATGGAAAATGTTGACTAGTAGTTTTTTTTTTTTTTTTTTACAAAATTTGGGACAATATTAAGAACTAGAAAATACAATTTCTGGAGAAGCTACGATGGTAGCTTTGCTCTGATGGTTGGTACATCGGGTCACTTCCTGTTGATTTTAGGGCAATTCAGGGTCATTTCTGGTTTATAACACTTCCTGTTGATTTTTGGCTATTTTGGGTTATGGAAGTATATGGCCGTCGATGGAATGAATGATGTACATGAATGAGCTTCGATAGAATCGAGGGTACCAGTCGAATATCAGCGTGCGTTAAAGTTTTTAGACCACCAAATAGACCACCAATAGATATGATTTTAGGGGTGCCAATGTAGACTTTTAAAGGTCTGGGTGGGAAATCAATAGGAGTGAATTGAGGTTTTTGTATCTTTTGAAATGAAGAGTTTATAGGACCAGTGGAAATAAATGGGAAATTTTGGCCTTTAGAAATGAATTGGATTTTTTTGGCTGAACCGTACCTTTTTGGTAAAAAACTGTGTACAGCGTTTGTTCCTCTTAGCATCCTTAACTTTTTGCCGTGTAAATTATATGATTTGCACAAAAACTGTAATAAAAGAAGCGTTTTGAAATTTTACACACAAAAAAAACAAAAAAAACGTTTGGGGCGAGCTGTAACATTTTTGTGGGACCAAATGAAAGAAAACCTGCATCACGTGAGATTTCCAGTTGTTTGTGTGTCTGAAAGGTGTCTGTGGGTCAAACGGTTTTGGCTAGCAGCACGCCGAAGAAACGCCATTGGGAAAAAAGTAATATCATAGATTGTAAATATGCATTACATGCAAAGATACCATCAAAGGTATAGCATTTTCATGACAAAATGGGTAAAAATATCAAGCAGATTATAGCATTTCCTTTTCCTTTGGGAAATGTAAAGGCAACGTGTCTTTTTTTAAGCAAAATACTACCCAATGTGGCATTTAGAGGGCAAAATAATACCATTGTATTCTGTGACAAAGTATTTATTCGCTATTAATAAAAATAGTTAAATGTAACATATTGTGAACCCTTTCCCCCCTACAACGTGGAATACACAATTTTTATTGAAAATTGAACATTTTCTTGGGAATTTTTTGGGGGTGGACATGCTAGCATTTTTAATGGCGACAGTCAATAGCAATGGCATGGCAAAATTGTAGTTCTTTTAGCCGGATTTTGAATCTTTGGTTGCAAATAACACTTTTTAATATACAAAAACATTTACATAAAATGTTGCATTTTCTGACAAAAATCCACAAATTTTCTTTCAATGTGTAAATTTTAGGTAACGATAGCCTAAATGATGTTTAATTTCACAGTTACAAATTTAGATTGTAAAATATGAAGGGGTGGGCAGTGAATGGTCATTTTTCAGTGCCATTGACAGAGCAGTAGACGTCCAATCCATTTTAACTAACAGTCAAGATGAATTTGCCATCTATCGTCGTCAATGGCAGCCAATGAGTTAAGCATCTTTAAAATGTAACACAGCAGGATTTGCCATTTTTTTGTTCGCACTCATGCAGCAAACGTAGTAAAGTTAGCCCATAAAATCTGCCTTGATTTTGTATGATTTGCCACAAAATTCCTTTGGGAGCCTGTTGACCATGATGATAGCTACAGATGAACATTTAGGTATGAAACAGAAGGGACCCGTGGCACCATGAATAAAACAACTGCTGCAGGGGGAGCAATTTGGGACATCTGATGAATAAAAAAAAAAAAAAAAAAAAAAGACAAAAATAAATAAATAAACAGTCCCTTCTTGAGCATGCACGCGCGCTCATCTTTGGAAGTGTGGCCGTGCCCCGTGGACACATAAAGGAGAGCAAAGGAGTGATAGGACACGGGGGGATAGGGCAAGGACACACGGCGGCCCGCCCCTGGTCATCGGCGACAAGAGCAGGGGGATGTTAAACACACAGCGGGCTGACTCCACACTTTGATTTAGCACTTTTGCCTAATGTTACTAAAGGGGGGTTAGACAGGCAGGCCCGCTGGAGATGGGATCAGCAGATCTGGTCATAAAGGAGCCTCACCTCGCCTGCAGTCTCATGTAGCAGCCGCGAAGAGACGGGTGGTCCGTTGGACCGTAGAGAACAATACACAAAGGGCGCCTAACGATTCCACATTGATGCCGGGTAAATGGCTTAATTTGTCTGTGGTGAGGGCTGTATTGACTCCAAACACATGATTTAATACATATTAATATTATATGAATCAGTCATTAATGGATGCAACAGACAAATCGTAATATTGTGCCGTAAATAGAATGAGGCCTTTTTAACAATTTATGGCTTTTTTTTTTTTTTTTTTTTTTTTTTTTTTTTTTTTTTGCTGCCTCAAACTTTCACTCAAGAAAGTGGTGCAATGTGGATCAGGCTCTGTTGATAATTTAAAACTGCAGCATTTCAAGGAAATGTTGCATTATTATGTCAAACTGCACAATGTTGTTATGTTTTTTATGGTAACAGAATGCATTTTGCGGTAAAATATTGCTTTTTCATAGAAAAAAAATACACTCAGTGGCAAAATTAAGCATTCTGTTAGAGCATATAGCATTTTCATTGTCAAACATTTTTTGTGACATTTTAAATATTTTGTTGCATTTTAATATTTCTTTTGCAGAAAAAGCCATTTATGGCAAAAACAGAAACTTACAAGCAGTTTTGGCAAAAAAAACATTTTGTGGCAAAAACAGTATTTTAGCAACAATTCATATTCATAGCACACTATACATTTCTCATACAATATTATCATTATATAACAAATATATAATAGTGAGGTAGAAATCTGTCCTTTTTGTGCATTTCAAGGCTCAGTGTTGATTGTATAAGCATCACTTGCAATTTTAATGGTAAATTAAAATATTTTGTGGCAAACTGTAGCCCCTCGCCAGTAAAATAGTTTTTTTTTTTCATTTTAAAGAATTTAAAGATTTTTTTAAAAGAAGATTTAAGAACTAGATATGTCTTGTGTTTTTTTAACTCTTCAAATTTAGAGTATCATAGCAACAAGTAGGGATGGGAATCGAAATCCGATTCCAATTCAGAACCGGTTCGAGTGTTTCGAGGCCTCGACATCACAATGAAAAAGCCTTAACGATCCCTTTAACGATCCCTAAAGACGCATATTACGTTGTGACGTGTCTTGTTGTCCAGACGCATCAAACTAGCATGGCGCCAAGAACCACTCGTTCCAAAGTTTGGCTACACTTCACTAGGAAAAAGGGTGAAAATGAAAGGTTACGATAATTTAGCACGAGCGTTGCCGCCATAAACATAACAATGACAATGACGTAGGTTCGAACGCTCGAAAGTGTGTCTTCACTTCACGAGGAAAAATTAAAACAAAGCGACTTGCAGTCATTGCGAGATGGAAGTAACTGCATCGGGAGGGAATAGACTTCACTGTCCTCACCGAGACGTTAAGGCTCAGTCCTGGCTATACAGCTAGCTAAACTCCCAAATGACGATGCAGAAGATGTTGGTAAAGTTTGCTGACTTTATTCAACCATCACTTGAAACTAAAAATAGAAATGAAACTAAAAATAGAAATGAAACAAATCAATTTCGTCCCCAATAACAAACAGGTTTGCATCAACGTAAATCAGCGATGATTAGCTGCTAACACAGTAATAACAAACAGTAAGCATGCGTTCGCTAGCATTAGCACATTGTTTAAACCACTACACAACTGGATTTAAGTGTCCGATCGCGAGTGGAAACACACAACAACAACAACAACACAGAAGATGATACATACAGGCGTTGGCTCAGTAGATATTTAACAAACATTAACAAAGAACGTAGGCTCGTGGCAGTGTTTCCCTTTCTCACTAACTCGCTCACTCGCTTGGATGCGGCATATCTTCTTCGCGTGTAAGCGCGCTCTTCTTCACGTGAGCGCGCTCTTCTTCGCGTGAGGAAGCGCAAGGGCGCCACCACTTGAGCGTGAAAGCACCATAAAAACTAAAAGGCATGCATTTCAACATACTGCTTAATAAAAACAGGGGTCCCCAAACTACGGCCCGCGGCTCCATATTTGGTCCGGCCCCCTGAACAATTCCAGAGAGCATTTTGAATTTTTTTTGTTTTTTTTTCTCCCTCAGTAGTGTTATGTATTTCCTGACCTTTTTCAGTGAATAACTCAGAGAGGGTTATTTGGTTATTATCTATTTAATTAATAGTGCTATTATTATTTATTATTATTATATTATATTATTATTTTTATTTTATTTACTTTTGTTCCGTGAAGAATCCACAGAGGGTTATTTGATTGTGGCTTTCTGAAAAACAATAATTTTTTTACATTTCGCACTCCTGCAATCGTCACACTTTTTCTGTTACAAACTGACACCGGTCTGTCATCAGAGAAGGGAAAAGTTATTTGGCCCTCACAGAAAAAAGTTTGGGGACATTGCCAAAGGCAGAACAACGACCTATATGCCAAAATATACCAATATTTTTTATTTCTATTCGAAAAATGTTTCAGTAAAATGTTACACATTCTTGTGCATTTGCCACTTATTGCCACAGTCAACATTGAGGCTTTGGGCCTCTTTTGACCTTGTTTGTGAGTTTGTAAGGTTGTGACTTCTGATTAAACAAACTTGATGCCAATAAAAATGTTTGTTCTTCTTTTTCCCGAAATTAGAATCGATAAGAGAATCGATGAAGAATCGAATTGTTAAGCAATATCGATAATGGAATCGGAATCGTAAAAATCGTATTAATTCCCATCCCTAGCAACAAGATATTCGAAAAGTAAGTATTACAGTACAGATTCTTAAAGCAACACTAGGTAGCTTTTCAGCCTTTATAATTTTCATAAAATTTGTGATAATATGTCGACTGACAACTACGGTAGTTGAATGACACCTCTTTTATATCTTAAGGGGGTCTGTATTGCTTTCACTGGCACTAATTACCTTTGAGGAGGGTAGCAGGAACCCTGCCACACAAAAAGAACTACAACTATGCTGACGGCTTTACAGCATACGTCACTTCTCCCTTTCCCCATTCATTATAAAGACGGAAATCGATGCGAACGTTTCCGCGCGAATTTTGCAAAGATGGCAGAGCAACAAAAGAGACAAAGTTTTGTCTGAGGAGGAAAAAAAAAAGCTAGGCTTTCACTCGCTGGCGTAACGCCAACCGAACTCGCCAGCGCTGACGAATTTGGGTGGAGTGGGGTAGCCACACTAAGCCACACAGTTGCTAACCGTCATATGATATTGTTTAGCCACATATGCAGGGGTGCACATAAGTGGTCCGCATGCGCGCATGCGTACTGGACGTAAACAAACGCGCTGGCACTCAACGGCTTCCATACGCTTTTGCGTACCGATGGCTGACCACTGTATTTGCGGCGGACACGAGAAAATAACTTCTCAAAATGTCGAAGAGGCAGGCCCTACTGAGTAATTATTTCGTGTTCCCCCACCCCCGTCAAAAGACAAACAGACGACAGAGACGTCACTGGAGCTACCGGGAAAAAAGGACTTTTGCTAAAAAGTGGCTGCAGGAGGTACCATGGCTAGAAGTAAATGATGCTCGCACGGAAATGTGGTACAAAATGTGCCGTGAGAATCCCAATGTCGCTGATAAGAGCAGCGCATTTTATGTAGGGTCAAAGAATTTCAGCCATCCAAACTTTGAAAAGCACAAAAAAAACAGAGAGCATGTGGCAATTAAGCAAACTATCGATGTCAGACAGGACCCCACTCGCCCTATGGACAAGTGGCGGAATAAAGGTAATGAAAATAGTGCCATGCACTGACAAACGTGTTTTTTTTCGCATTTTACAAAGCTAAACATGCACGTTCAATGAGGTCTTATGAGGAGGACATCCCACTTTTACAAAGGCTTGGAGTTAATGTGGGAGCCGCATAATGCCCTTTATTTTGGATGGTGCATTTATGTTTATTTCTTTACATTTCACTTTAAAGTAATGGCAATTTTGTTGTGCCAGTTGATGTTAATCAAGCATTAATTGTTCATGTAATTAATTAAAGTTAATTGGCTCTAAGTAAAGCTTGTCATAATTTTATCGCATCAGGCGGGTCGGCTCTCAAGCTCAATGAGGACCAAGTCACATCTCCAGGTCCTCCTCTGAGAACCTGGGCAAAAAAAATATGTGCACCCCTGCACATATGGATTCATTGCCTTATTACTATTCATACTAGTTATACTATTCATCCTTCACACAGCTGCTGGAAACAGAAATGTTGTTTAATCCATCTGCAGCTGACCATGAGATAGATTTTTAATTGATTAATTGATTGATGATTTTACGACACTTTGCGGGTGTGCGCTGGTCCTCATGGGAAAAACAGCACTGGTCGTCATGGGAACCTCAGTCTTACTTTAGACAAAACACTAATGCTTCTATCCACCAGCGTCGCTAAAATCCACCAAAACTGAAAATTACCAAGTGTTTCTTTAAAGCTCTGTTATATAAATTAACTCATTTGCTCCCAAAAACGTATAAATACGTTCTATTTTTAATGATTTCAGTGTCCCAAAAACATATTTCTACGTCTTCTACGTTTTTTTTTTTTTTTTTTTTTTTACAGGCGGCATCTCTAGGTTCTGATGCACCTAAACTGCAATGCACAATCCTCAAAACCCATTTTAAAGCAATAACACTGGCCACTGGAGGGCAGTAGCGCATTTTGTAAGAACAGATCTCGGGCCAAGAAAGGAAGTGAAGAAAAATAGTCAGGAAACGGAAGTTGGAGGAATCTTGTGAGACGCGTGAGAAAAAGGTGTTCAAATAGTTCAACATTTCAATAGTTTAATTATGTGTAAATTAATTGTTACTTTGCGATCAAAAGCTCTATTTGTCTTGCTGTTTGAAATGTATGCTTTTACAAAAAGCTCAATTTCTCTGTTTTTTCATCAGAAATTGGAGAATTGCTCAAACTAAGCTATTTTCTAATGCTGATTTCTAAAGAGTGGAAAAAGATATGAACTAACTTTTTTTCTGCTGACAGAAGAGAGTCCAATCTTTCTTTTGGTGGGTTCCATGTTTATATAGCAATGGAACAGAATTTTCTGTGAGCCTTGCAAAATCAGTCAAAATCCAGTAAAACAGCCGGGAGCGAAGGGGGTTGCTCCGGTGAAAATGGCTGGGAGTGAATGAGTTAACAATGTATTTTCACTTGGTTACTTTCCACCAATGTTTATGGATGAATTGTATTTTTCTGAGCAAAAAAATAAGGTTTTCTGTGTTTCATGTCCTTGAGTGTCTATCAAGTATGTGGAATGACTTGCAGCTGCAGTAGCAACTGGCTATTTTTTATACTAATTATTTATGTTTTTTTTCTAGCAACTTCCACTCAGAAAAGTGGTGCTCTGTGGATACAGGTAAATAACCCCCTCCTTGCCACACACATTCACTCACACACCACCAACACTTTTTTTTCCTAGCTAGTTACTCTGACTGTGGGCTGGGACGTGAACTGTGCTCCAGACACTTTCAAGTCTACTTAATGTAGCCTACACGGGCTTCACAGGCTGTTTCATGCTCTTATGGAAAACAGGCCTTTGAAATCCCTGCGCAGCCCAATCTTAATCTCATTTGTGAATATGAGCCGAGCCACGACAGGACCGAGAACATCCTCGTCTTCCTAAAGCGCCGTTTCATTTGTCAGGAGATTTGGTAGGGGGGGACGGGCGGTTGACACTGGAGGAGTGATTTAATTGATTTTAATCACACACCTGAGATAGGCAGGGAGGCGGCGGCCCTCCGCCATTATTCCGAGGGCCCCTCCAAACTCCTCCTCTGTTTGTTTTGAGACGTCAGCAATTTGACGGATACGACTTAGATTATGAACTCACAAAGCAGGCACGGAATTTCAAACGCGACCTTGGACTTAATATTCCGACAAGCGCTATTAAAAGACAGAGCTCGTCACTGGGAAGCAAAGCAAAAAAAAAAAAGGACGGAGGTGCGATATAAATTTCCAAATGTTGCCCCCATGACAAGTTTGACTTATTGCCTCCAGAATGCACTGTGAGGACCTTCCGCAGGCAATATTCAACTTTTGTGATCGCGCAAAGATGAATTCCTCCCTTCTGCCTCCTCAGGAAGTCTGAGGCCTTCCCTCAGCGTGCCAGTAATTTGTTATGAAAATCTCCACCCAAATGCGTCGAGAGGGGGAGGAGAACGCAGGACCACGTTGTTGCAAGCCATTAGTTGGGAAAACAGTTTGGTGAACATTATAATGCAAACCAAGCTGGAGAAGTGGGGAAAAAAGAGGCTAGAAGACAGCCTGGGGAGAGAGATTTAAATATGTAATCAACTAATATTTCATTTATTTGCCTCACATGGGAACCTGACCATTTAGCTGCAGCACAGTCGGATCTAAACCTCTCTCTTTTAATCAGGCAGGCCGGCAATTATGCACAGATCTGAGCTAGCATAAAAACAAAAGTCACTTTTGTGTTATTAAACCCCGCAATCTGGGTTCAACGAAAGAGAGAGAGAGCGAGAGAAAATGTCGGGATAAAAGTTTTACTTTGCTCTGCATTTTGTGACGTGCGCTTGGCCTCATTCCTTCATTCAGTTCTTGTCGGCGGAAGGCTGCGTGGTTTTATTTTTCTATTTATTATTACCCGACTCTTCCCGGCTTGTCGTGCGCTCCTCGAAGAATACAATGGCATTCATTCTTGATGAGCCCGCTGTCACTTTTAATTTCTGCTCGTTCGCTGAAAGTGAATGACAGTCGGCTGCTGTCATAAATAGAACATGTGGCGCATGAATTTTTCAAGGAACAAGAATGGGAGGCTCCCGTTACTAATTCCTTTTCAAATGTTTAGATTTACGGCTTTTCCCGCCGCCTGCATCTTTCTCCAACTTTGTGGCAGAAATATATTTCCATCTCATTAATGAGCAATTAAGGAAAAGGAGGCGAGAACTGAGTCTGCATTCTAAAGGATGGGTACACTTGTCTACCTATATGCAGTACATTTTACAGTCTTTTGTTACTGTGGTATTACCAGGTCATTGCAGTTTATAGTGTTTCACAGACTATTTATTGTTGTTTACTCCACTCAACCTTTATACATATCCATTTTAAATCTGCTGAAAAATAAGCAGATAAATGAAAATGACACCAACTTGAGTGCATACCTGGCATAGAAGTAAATAACTCATGATGTTCGTAAGTGTGAACACAAATAATCGGTAACTTTTTTAAGTATCAGCAGCAAAATTCTACTTTTTGGCTCATGACCGGTAAGAAGTTGAAAGTGCTTTGAAATACTACAGCAAGTGACTTTAAAATTATAGCAGACTATTTTTTTTAAACAAATCCGTCAAAAAAAAGTGAACGAAAAGGATAAATAATGAAAGCAGACCCTTATTAGGCTTTTTTTCCTAAGCTGCCTTTGCCCCACCAACAGAAAAAATCTGATCGCACATCCAGAATGAGCTGCAGATTTAGCAGTCTGCCAGCATGCTATCTTTAGGATATAATGACATATACGAATTAAGTTGTAATTTTACAATGCAAATCCCTTTTTTATAACCTTAACAGAGACTTTCTTTTCTTTAAAATTCCGACTTTGGTCTAAATACTATACAGCGTCATCCATGTAAAAGTACTTATTGTACTTGAACATTATTTTCATACATTTACATCTTTTGTTTGTAAATTATGACTCTGTATAATACGTTTATGACATTTCTCTTAAATTAGGACTGTAACAGTGCAAATGCATGAGTATCCTCATACTACAGGGCCTACCTTTCAATATTTGTGAAAAACATGTTTGAAATTATCTACGACCACCCAACTCTCTCTACTGGCTAACTCAGACCCTACAGGCAAAAATAAGTGTGCAATTATTTCATGCAATTAATCAGCCTTGAGTCCCCCCAAAAAATGAAAAAGGGGCTCCAAGAATCGAGAATACAGACACAGAAGAAAGAGCAAAGGCCAAAAGTTTGGACACACCTTCTCATTCGTGCCTTTTCTTTATTTTCAAGACTGTTTACATTGTAGATTCTTACTAAAATGATCTAAACTATGATTGAACACATTATGTGATTAACAAAAAAAAACATGTTTTATATTCTACCGGTAGTTTCTTTAAAGTAGGCACCCTTTCCTCTGATTATTTTTTTGAACTCTTGGCATTCACTCACTGAAATGGTTTTCATTTCAGTTATGCCTTATCGGGGCTAATCAGTGAAATTTCCCAGTTAATTAATGGGGTTAGGACCATCGTTTGTGTTGCATGAATGAGGTTTGTTGAAACTTTTGGACTATACTGTACCTGCCAAATTTAATTCTGTTCTGTCTTCAAATAACAGAGGAGTAACCATTCTAATTCCGCAATTAATCAATGTCCTTAATCAGCTCTGAGACCAAAAACATCAAAAATCCGGCTCTAAGAATCGATGTATATACTGTACATTTCGCAATATACCTACCAAATTTCATTCTGATCTGTCAACGAATAATGGAGTAGCAATTTTAGTTAGTGTCCTCCCCGTGATAGAACAAAGTAATTGAGATTTTGAGATCTCCCTCTGGGTGGTGTAAAGAGTTTTATAATGCAATATTAGCACTTTGAATTATGAAATTAAGACTTCATTCTATTATGACATTGTTATTGTCCTATTTCAAATTATTATAGTTTATTCTCATGCTATAATAAGGTATTTTAATTTTCTATTAGAAGTTACAACCTAACGTGTATTCTCTTGAAATAGTCAAAAAGAATTCATAAACAATGACCAAATTTTCTTAGCTATTTATCCCTAAGACTATAACTGCCCTTGCCTCTGCCCTTGACATTACAGTACCCCCCCCCCCCCCCCCAATACACACACACTTCACTCAGGTAGCCGCTCATAACACAAATTCATTTTCAACACAAAATTGCAGGTGGGGGCACACATTCATATTTAAAAGTACCTCAGCATTTTTAGAATAATTTACCTACAAAAATCCCAAAATAAAGTAAATCTAATGTAACCGAATCCTCCACCCCCTTACATATACACTTTTGTATGATACATATTTTACTATCAAGTGACATCTCAACAATTTTATACAGGCTCAAATTTGCAACAAAACTGACTTTTGTCATAACTGCCCTCAGGAAATGCCAACTTTTTAAAGGCCCGAGTGGTGCTTAACGGAACACGACAGCGCTTCCTCAATGAGGCCTTTAGCATCAGTCGCATTTGCTTTTTGCAGTCATACAGTATCGACGGCGCGTTAGTTTGTGTCGAGTCCCCCACATCCGTTCCAGCTGCAAAAGCAGATTGGATGGGGGGAAATGAGCGAGATGAAAACGTTTGGATATGCTCAAAAGAAGTCTTCTCTCAAAGGCGGCGCATCCTCAAAGAAGTTGGAGGAATCTGCTATTCTTTTTAATGTCTGCAAAGCCGTGGAAGACATGAGCTACTGTACGTCCTTGTTGTGGCTCTGCCGTCATGATGTATCACACAGGTCCTGATTAGCCACCGGGTATCCTGAAATATCAAATAAACGTCATTTATTGGACCAACTACATGCTTGTTGTGGCTTTTTTAAAAGAGGGGGGAAGAATGTGGAAGTGACAGCTTGTTAGCCACTAATTCAATTTATGGTGTCTGCTTTCATTTCAATAACATCACCTGTGCCGGATGGTGTGAAACTCATGATGTTACTGGAGTTTAAAAAACAAACGCATTCGTTCCTAATGAAAACTCGAGCAGTTATTCTTACTCTGTGACATTAATTTGAGGCATAATGGCGGACGAGTTAAAAAAAAAATACATTCAGCATAATTCACAGACATGAGAGGTGGTAGACAATAGGCAGCAAATCAGCGGCAATCCAATTTCCATGCCACCTTGTCTGGGAGCAAAATGTCATTCATATTTTAACCCTTATTAGGACCGTCTGCCGCTGAGTGTCTGAATTACATTTGCAGGCTTTTCGCTCGTCATGAAAGACAAAATCAGCCTTAAAGATGGCAATTGACAGAGGGGAGTCAAAATATATAGGAATCCACCACACGCACCTTTTCTTCTGGGCCTTTTTAATGAGCTAAAATACCCACTTCTTGCCATTTCCCCTGCCTTAATTGATGATTATGTTGTTACACAGGAGCATCGCTTCCCTCTCTCCTCCCAGTCATTATGATGTGGACGGGCAGCTCTTGAAGCTTCAAAGGCGGGAAGGAGTGATTTAAGCATGGGGTTCAAGCGTCCCCTTGGCCTTGCAGGTAAAAAAAAAAAAAAGAAAGAAAAAAAAAAAAAAAGGCATGTAAACATAGCATGCTAATCGCTAATTAGCCCCGTAGCTGAATTGCACACAATCCCTGTTTAGAGATGACCGCCGCTACGGTCATGCTTAAGGGCATGTTGTACGTCTTTTGACGACCCAATTAGAAATTCAGCTGCAGGAGCGTAAAGGGGAGAAACCTTGTCATGAATATTTAAAAAGGCAGCCGCCGACCAGCACGAAGGGGAGCGCTGAACCGCGTGTCATGCGGGAGGGAGGGCAGAGGAAAGCATTCAGGGGAAGATATCCGGCAAAGTAACACAATCGATAGCCTTGATATGCTTTGTATTAGAAGTAAGATGGAGGCTGTTTTTGTTATTCTGTGTGTTGGGGGCCGGGGACTTGAGGTCGGAAGTGGCTAGAAATGCCAAAAATTTTACTTAAGAGTAGCGTTACTTCAAAATAATATTACCTAAGTAAAAAAGTAATCATCCAAAAAAAATGTACTCAAGTAAAAAAAAGTATCCAGTGAAAAGAATACTCAAGTAATGAGCAACATTATTTTTGTTTGATTTTTTTTTTTTTAAACAATTTTTTTTCTCTCAGCACCAATTTATCTATATGAACTGCTGTTATAATGTTGTTGTAATACTGTACAATAATCCATTACATAACCACATTAAGCCAAAGAAATACGAAAAAAAAAAAAAAAATTGAATTCCGGCGAGAGAGAGGAAAAAAAAGACAGCATTGTAGCATTATTCGTCCAAAGAGCATGAGTGCCCTCTAGTGGAGAAAATAGTTCGTATTTGATGATTTGTAGCTTCGCCGGGTAGAGTAGAGCTGGCCTGAGGCCCAAGTCGTACAGTTTCGCCATTATTTCTCGATAGGCCGAACGTTGCACCAAGACGTCGGGCGAATAGTCTTCATAAATCCGAATCGGCGAGTCACGATACCTCAACGTGTTCCTCCGTCGCCGGGCTTCTCGAACGATCAGCTCCTTAGTCTGATATCGAAGGAAGCTCACGATCAAGGGTCTCGGTCTGTCCCCTTGTTTCGGCATTGGAGCGAAGGTGCGGTGAGCCCGGTCCAATTCCGGCGAGGACGGGAGCAGCTGTACCCCGAAAATCTCCTTCAGGGCTTGTGCGAAGAACTCCGTGGGTTTTGGACCTTCCACTGATTCTGGCAGACCGATGATCCGGATGTTGTTTCGCCTGCTTCGTGCCTCCAAGTCTGCATTCCGGGCTTTAAGTTTTATGCAAGTGTCGGCTAGCGAGGCGCATGAAACTTCCAGAGTGTGGATGCGTTCTTCGGCTAGGCCAAAATTGCTCTCCAGGATAGTGATTCGCTCGCCAAAGTCATTCACGGTTGACTGTAGGGAGTCTAGTTTGGCGTCGAGGGAGGAAAATGCGGACTTGAGTTCTGCCGACATCGCGGCCGCAATGGATTGTCTATGGTCTTCCAGCAAGCTAGTCAACGCCGACATGCTAATGTGGCTAGCGGTGGATGGGTCCTCCTTCCTCGTGTCTTTTTCCCTCGCTTGTCTGGTCCCAGATGCCATCAGGTACGTCAGAAAGTGACCACTGCTGATTACTCAGTGTTTGAGCAGGCATGGGTTGTGAAAAAGTAGTTGAAATGTCAGTTCGGAGCGGGAGCGTTCAACGCCTATGACCTACTCCATTCTCCTCTCCACCGGAAGTCATCTGTACAGCGATTCTTGTGGGCTGGCAATAGTTCGTATTTGAATAGTGTATACAGTAGTTCCTTCAGATGAAGGTGCACCGATACCGATACTAGTATCGGCAGGGGGCGCCGATCCGGCCCGAAATGGTGGTATCGGTATCGGCGAGTACCAACGAAGACGGCGTCGATACCATTTACCGGTCCATTATTATAACATTTGACCACAGCGTTTTTCTCCTCCTGGCGCTCACTACACTCTGTCTCTGTGTTGTGTGATGACACGTGAACACCAAGCAGCTATCGCTATTGACCTGCTCCAGACCAATGAGAGCGGGCCAATAGCCACTCCTGACCAATCAAAAGGGGGCTTTTTCATATGGACGAAAAACAAAACAGGAAATATGGCGGCAGTCGGGAAATATTTCCAAATAGAAATCCCGTCGATTAAAATCAATGGCTGCATGCAAGATTTGCGGCCTGAAAGTTTGGAGATGTGGAGTTAAATCGGCCAGTTTCAATACCTCGAACTTGATAAAACATTTAAAAAAAGGAAACGTGAATGAACACAACGAGTTTGAGCCTGCAAGAGCAGGACTGCTATCCAGAGGAAGAAGGTCGCTGGACCGGAGCAGCAATCTCTGGTCAGTTCACTTCGTCTACTTTACTTTTATTGTCTTTTACTGAAAGAAATGCCGCAGTAATTTGGGAAGTGTTTCCAAAGTATTGTTGCCACCTTTCAGAAATAGAAATAAGGGACTCCCACCTCCCGAAAAAAAGGAGAGACGGGATGCTGTGGTCAATTATTATTACTTATAATTGTTAGCGTCCGCAAATGCGGAAACAAGGTTGAACCTCGAAGCAGACAACACGCGGGGGATACATAAAAGGGTTTAATGATTGCAAACAAAAAATAACGCGCGATCGCGGGATAGTAGAAATAACAAAAGGAGTCCGTGACAGCAGGTCGACCAACAAACTCGAAGGTTAACTAAGATGATAGGCAGCGGTTACAAACGAGAGCAGCACACTAACAGAAAAACCCAATGCAGGGGCGTAACAAGCAAATGTAGCGAGATTATTGTGCCAGATGTCAAATAGCGATCAGCAAGGCAAATATCTCGGCAGCCTTCTCTGAGATCACCCGTGCTTAAATGCTGCGTTGATGAGCCTGCATTGGATTCAAGTGCGATGTCAGGAACGCCCCCACTACCAGCCCAGCAACAAAACACAATCTAACCAGCAGCAGAATGTGACAATAATTTCATGAAAGTTGCACTGTTTGGACTTTGAGAGGTTTAAAAAAGTTTATTCAGTTCATTCAGAGTTTATTATTATGAATTTATTTTTACTTTCTTACTGTCGGGCTAGTATTATACATGTTTTATTAATTTCACAAATTTAGCACTATTTTGGCCTTTGAGAGCCAAAGGTTTATTCAACTATTGCCTACTAGGGTTTAGTGTACTTTTTCCTATTTTGCAAAGGTAAGCAACAGCCTGACAAAGCCTTGATAGCAATGATTTCACATCCAATTATGTAGCTCTTTGGAAAAAAAAAAAATTAAGAAAAAAAAAAATATACATATATATAAACGGGGTGGTATTGGTATGGTATCGGTATCGGCCGATACTGCACAGCCAGGTATCGGTATCGGGGCCAAAAAATGGTATCGGTGCAACACTAATTAAAAGGATCATATCTCCGGTTTTCCGTGGTCAATCGGTGCTAAATAAAAACTGGGAGAGAGGTTTAAATCCGCTCTTTCGAGTCATCTTGAGGGAAGAGCTCTATGTCAAATACTTCATTTTTTACGGTGCTTTAAAAACTCCACATGATTGAACAGGCTGGCGTGATCATAGAATGGTAAGCTTGCGTCAGATCGGTGCAATGGAGTCATGTGATTATTGTTGTGATGTCTCATTGGTGAAATTGGTAGAGCTACTCTTTGCATCGTTGGCAAAAAAAAATAATACATCTAATGTGTAGAATAAAGACAAAAAATGTAACGACCCTTTTGTTGCCCAAAGTAACGGAGTAAGAGTAGCGTTTGTTCTTCACTTAAGTAAAAGTATGGCTTAGTAAAACTACACTTAGAAGTACATATTTCTCAAAAAGTTACTCAAGTGACTGTAACGGAGTACATGTAACGCGTTACTACCCCACTTCTGCTTGTTGTTCACTTTCAACCAAAAAGAACTATGCTATATGATGGCGAACATAGCATCATGGACTCATTCGCCACGTCACATACACCATCTTTTTCACTGTTTTTTTCCCCCTGCTTGCTGGTTATAGCAATGAAAAATTGCTATAACAAAAATTACTCACTACATTTGACCTATGTTGATATTTGAGTTAATGTTGTAACCCTCAAAACTAGTCCTTTTGACCCACATTTTGAGGGTCTTGGTCCGTGACTTGTAAGCAGATTGGACTTCTTCGTTCATGACAGCTCTTCAAACTTCTTTCTTGCTATTTGAACACTTGGTTGAAAAATATATATACAATATAAATATATATATGTATGTATACATAGTTTGTTTAAGTTTGTTTAGTATTAAAATTAATTCCCTGGTTTAACTCCCAAAAGTCTTGTTCTTGTCATCCCCTCGGTGAGTTCTGGTCTCAGGCAAGTATTGGTCTCGGATAGTCTGGTCCTGAGCTCACAACACAACACAACACAACACAACACAATTGACAGCGATTAAAAAACAAAAACAAAGAAAAACTCTTAACTGTCAGTTTGTCAATGTGAGATGTGTTAACAAAAAGTTTTGCTTCGGGAAGAACTGGTGCACTTGATAAAAAAGGTGGCATTATGAGGAAAGGACATGATGTGCAAATGCTGAAGCAACAACTGAAGACATCAGCCTGGAATCAAAAGACAAATGTTACAAAGTTTGTGTACAACCATGCTGAAACGTTTTGGACACTTTCTCATTCTATTGAATGAGAGAATGTCGCAAAGCCTTTGACCAAAGGTGTACACAGACTTTTTTTTCGATTTACTAGTGTGCATAAAAATCAAGGAAATAGTAATGCTAATACAGTGGGGTAAATAAGTATTTAGTCAACCACCAATTGTGCAAGTTCTCCTACTTGAAAAGATTAGAGAGGCCTGTAATTGTTAACATGGGTAAACCTCAACCAAGAGAGACAGAATGTGGAAAAAACAAAACAGAAAATCACATTGTTTGAGTTTTAACAAATTTATTTCCAAATTACAGTGGAAAATAAGTATTTGGTCACCAACAAACAAGCAAGATTTCTGGCTGTCAAAGAGGTCTAACTTCCTGTAACGAGGTCTAACGAGGCCCCACTCATTACCTGTATTAATGGCACCTGTTTTAGCTCATTATTGGTATAAAATACACTTGTCCACAATTTCAGTCAGTCACACTCCAAACTCCACTATGGCCAAGACCAAAGAGCTGTCCAAGGACACCAGAGACAAAATTGTAGACCTGCACCAGACTGGGAAGACTGAATCTGCAATAGGTAAAACGCTTGGTGTAAAGAAATCAACTGTGGGAGCAATTATTAGAAAATGGAAGCGATACAAGACCACTGATAATCTCCCTTGATCTGGGGCTCCATGCAAGATCTCACCCCGTGGCGTCAAAATGATATCAAGAACGGTGAGCAAAAATCCCAGAACCACACGGGGGGACCTAGTGAATGACCTACAGAGAGCTGGGACCACAGTAACAAAGGCTACTATCAGTAACACAATGCGCCACCAGGGACTCGAATCCTGCACTGCCAGACGTGTCCCCCTGCTGAAGAAAGTACACGTCCAGGCCCGTCTGCGGTTCGCTAGAGAGCGTTTGGATGATCCAGAAGAGGACTGGGAGAATGTGTTATGGTCAGATGAAACCAAAATAGAACTTTTTGGTAGAAACACAGGTGCTTGTGTTTGGAGGAGAAAGAATACTGAATTGCATCCGAAGAACACCATACCCACTGTGAAGCATGGGGGTGGAAACATCATGCTTTGGGGCTGTTTTTCTGCAAAGGGACCTGAACGACTGATCTGTGTAAAGGAAAGAATGAATGGGGCCATGTATCGAGAGATTTTGGGTAAAAATATCCTTCCATCAGCAAGGGCATTGAAGATGAGACGTGGCTGGGTCTTTCAGCATGACAATGATCCCAAACACACAGCCAGGGCAACAAAAGAGTGGCTTCATAAGAAGGATTTCAAGGTCCTGGAGTGGCCTAGCCAGTCTCCAGATTCCAACCCCATAGAAAATCTGTGGAGGGAGTTGAAAGTCCATGTTGCCCAACGACAGCCCCAAAACATCACTTTAGAGGAGATCTGCATGGAGGAATGGGCCAAAATACCAGCAACAGTGTGTGAAAAGCTTGTGAAGAGTTATAGAAAACGTTTGGCCTCCGTTATTTCCAACAAAGGGTACATAACAAAGTATTGAGATGCTTATTTTCCACCATGATTTGCAAATAAATTCTTTAAAAATCAATCAATGTGATTTTCTGTTTTTTTTTTTTTTTTTTTTACACATTCTGTCTCTCATGGTTGAGGTTTATTCATGTTGCCAAATACAGGCCTCTCTCATATTTTCAAGCGGGAAAATTTGCACAGTTAGTGGTTGACTAAATACTTATTTGCCCCACTGTAGCTACAATCTTAAAACAGTGGCATACATGTGTGTTGGTTATGGAATGATAGATAACAGTGTACAAGAGGGAACTTGAAACAGTCCTTAGAACTTTTTGTAACCACTACATTTGCATGGGTTCTCGCAGAAACGTGCACACTAGTCATGTGGGAGGTTTACCTGTATTTTTTATGACTGTGTCAGACTTAGCGTAGGGCAGGGGTCCCCAAACTTTTTCCTGTGAGGGCCACATACCTTTTCCCTTCCCTTTTCCCGGGGTCAGTTGTAACGGAAAAGGTGTGACGATTGCAGGAGTGCCTAAATGTAAAAATGTATTGTTTTTCAGAAAGCCACAATCAAATAACCCTTTCTGGATTCTTCACGGAACAAAAGTAAATAAAATAAAATAATATAATATAATATAATATAATATAATATAATATAATATAATATAATATAATATAATATAATATAATATAATATAATATAATAACACTTAATTAAACAGATAATAACCAAATAACCCTCTCTGGGTTCTTAAAAAAAAGCCAGGAAATAAATAACACTATTGGGGGAAAAAAAAAAGGTTTTTTTTTTGTTCAGAGGGGCGGACCAAATGTTACGGCCCGCGGGCCGTAGTTTGGGGACCCTTGGCGTAGGGAATGATTGCTGCCAACCCTCCCTTTCAAAATGAATATCCGTGGCAGTGAATGAGTTGAGCGATATTTGATAATTTCCCTTGGCACAATATTTTTGTAAAAATCATTTGTCCTGATGTGGCCTGCAATTGGCTCCGCCGTAAGCATAATGAGGACAAGTGCCATAGAAAATACATTATATATTACTTTTGTCATTTCTTGAGCAAGGGGGTGCTGTAATTTAAATTTAAATGGCTCAAATACGGTCAATGGTTGTCATGTCCATGTCATGCCTGTAATTATGCTCATATCCTTCACAGGATGTCAGCATAACTGCAGTATGCTGAGTCGACACGTCAAGGATGTAATGGCGCGTTCATCATATCAAAAGTGCATGCAAAAGTCATATACAACATTCCTCTTGCCAGAGTTATATTATTCTTCCATGTGAATATTCCGTGATAGATTTCCTTTTGCAAGAAAAAGTAAATAAAGTTACATTTACAAGATGTGTAAACTCAACCTACTTGTTCTTTCCACAGACGTAATGATGCCAGTGTTATCTGCAGAGAGTGTGATGTGCTTAATTGGGTTTTTTAAATGCGGTGACACCTAAAATTGATTCTTTTGTTTTTCAACAGTGCGGCACGTGTGCCAGTGTGATTATCACGCGTGAATGTGACAAGTGCTTAAACTTCACTCGGCTCTCACCTTGCGGCGTGCACGTCGAGCTGCAAAGTAGCTTCGACGGCACGCGTAGCCGAAAACGCCGGCGCTTCCCGACACCTTTGGAGAATGAGCAGGTAAACATCGTTTGTTTTTTCCGTGCCTGTGGGGCCTCAACAATTATTATTCATTATTTTTTATTACACACTTTTACTGCGTGTTAAACCACATTTTCATTCTGCTAATACAGTGAAACCCCCAGAGGCTGACACCCTTGGGATGTTGGAATTTGGCCAACAAGAATTTTAGAAAAAAAACTTTTAGTAGTTGAATAAATCATGTTATTGGGTTTTTTTTTTTTGCCAAGATTTTTCCATAAAGAATTGACATTGTCAGTAAGGGGTCTTCACCCTCCTGTTAAGATACCAGTTTTAATTTTAAACATTTTAAAGTTGAAAACTCCATCCATCGAGTGTTGTTTTTGGCAGCCCTTTTAAACTTCGTCTTTGTCTTCTCGACGAAAATACATATTAGTCTTAGTCATATTTCAGTCATTTCAAAATGTGTTCGTCTTCGTCTAGTTTTAGCCAACGAAAGCTCAGGCAAATTTTGTCTAGTTTTATTCAACAAATATTTAAAGTTTTCATCCGTAAAATTCAAACATTTTAGTCCAAAAATAAATAAATAAAGGTTTCCAACAATTTCAAATGAACAGACGAACACATAATTGTATCGTCTACAAAGACATCGCTATCTTCTTGAGGATAATACACATTCAGCAAGAAAACATTACGTGATTTTTAATTAATTGAACCCACCTGGACGCCATGAATTGTATATATGGAGAAAAAAAAAAAAAGTCCAAGAGACAAGATGACACTTGCCACGCTAAATGCTCATGCTAACGTGAATGCTATGCTAACGCTGTAAGTTACATTTAGTGTGTGATGGTCACTCAGCACAGACCTTTAAAGGCTAAAACAACATGGCATATTCTCTCTCTAGCCGAGATAAGAAAACAGATCTTGGTGTTTCAAAGCAAGCAGGTCTGGAAAGGACACCAGTGAATGTGTGTATGGTGTGAAGGTGGGGCGCAGCATGTCACATGAGTGACAAGACCAAACAATGCTACGATGCAGGCTAACTACACAAACGATAAGAAAATGTCACACATTGTGAACATATGACGGAAACTATGGTGCATTTTAATCTTGTTTGTTTGTCTCGTTATGTTTTAATCTCCCAAAATATGTTTTTAGCTCATCACTGTCATGAAAATATTGTTCGTCGACGGGTTTTCATCATCGTTGACGAAACAAAACTGCATCCATCCATTTCCAGCACAGCTTTTCCTCATCACGGTGCTGAGACCTATTCTAGCTGAATTGGATCTAAAGGTGGACTACACCCTACAATAAGGTGTGCCCTACGGGAACAGACAACCATTTGCTCTCACAATCACACCGTCACCAAGTGGGAATTGATCCCGCACTGCTTGCACCAGGTGAATGTACCATTACTATACTGTCAGTGACTTAAGTTAAAAATTAAAAATTTGTTAAAAGTTTTCAGGATAACATGTGTTCGTATTTTACTGTTTCTCAATATTTTGGAATGTACCATATTTTTCGGACTATAGGGCACACGTGTAATCCTTCATTTTTCCCCAAAACTGACAGTGCGTGTTGTAATGCAGTGCACCTTATGTATGAATGCTTTAAACAACTCCCCGTATGGTAGTGATTATTTTACAACATTGCAAACTAAAAGCACAATAAACAATTAATTTTAAGATTATATATATTTTGGGGGGTTTATCCGATACCAGTTACTACACTTTTTTTCAAAACGGTTCTGGTGGTTAAACGGCTCTTGAACCACTACTCCTGTGTAGCTTTTGCAGTATACTTTGGGTCATTGTCTTGCTGGGAAATACTGTAAATATTCTCCCATGCCATACTCTTGCAGACTGAATAAAATTGTCCCCCAGGATTTCGGTAAATTTTGCAGCATTCATTTTGCTGTTTATCTGTACAAGCCTTGCAGGTCCGGCTGCTGAGAAACATAACCACAGCATGATGCTGCTACCACCATGCTTCATAGTCCATTCTTCAAAATCCGGATTATGAAGGTCTTAAATTGTCTTAAATTTAATGGAAAATTGCAGAAATGGAAAAAAAAATGGACTGAAAATGATTTATTTAAGAGGTGGTTGGGGCCCGGTGCAAAGTCTTGCAAAAACACTTTTTTGTTAGGGAGTGTATACTGAACATATGTTTTGTGCTGCCTGATGTTACACTTGTTCATGGAGCAAACAGCTCCAATTGGCTTTACAGTTGTCTTCACTCTATTGACAAGAGCACTTGATTCGTCAAACTGAAATGACGCAAGTCAACCATCGTATCTATACTATGAAATAACACACAAATAATATAATCTATATCTAGCGAGCACAGCTTCCAAGCAATCTAGGTTTGACGGTAACATTACTGCCACTTAACTGTAAATGTAAACAAAGGAAATATTCATATTACAAGTATGCTACATAGCACTCATGTTTTTGGGAAAAAAATATATAACTCACAAGCGATGCTTGTCCGTGGCCCAAACAACAAGAGGTAATGGTAGGAACTGTGCTTATACACTCTTGGTAAGTGTTTCAAACTTTTGACCCCGGATATGTAACAGCGATTGAAGTTAGCTCGTCTTATTAGCAATGTCTGCGTACACTATGAACTCAAGACGTCATGTGATTACTCTAAAGAATAAGCAGGATTTTAATAAGTTAGTTATAGCAGAGTACCACTAGAGGGTGACAAAGCATTTCAACCACAAGCAAGTAATCACACAATATAACACGGGGTTAAAAAAAAATACTCAGGCACCAAAATGTTCGTTTTTATTTATACCAGCGGTTGCTTCAGAACAGGAACCAATTTGATGCCAGGTTTCAGTACCCAACCCAAATTAAGTGTAGATCCAACCATAGACTTCATAATGGTATTGACGGGTCAGATCGGTCGTGTACTGCGCGTCGCATTCAAGTAGGGGGCCGCCCACATCAAGAGGAGCTATTCACAAACACGCAAGCAGCGATCTAACGCCGGATATCTGTTGAAAAAGTACGAAAGCTGTTCCGCATACAAACAGGATTGTCTCAGGAGTGATTTGTTCGAGGACCCAAGGTAATTATTATATTTTTCGTACCATGCATGCATTTTGAAACGTTGTGAAAAAAATCGATGGGAGAAATTAGCCGCTACTGCATTGGCATCATAGTTCGCGTAAAATAAATGCTAACTGTACTTTATTTTTTGCTTTTAACAAAGAAAGGAGATTGTTTTACGTCCATATCTATGAATTCAGGGATTTAGCATTTATTCACAAGGATTTTCACCGGAAAAGCTCTGTTTACATAAGGTGGCCGCTAGCTACATTCACTAACAGACTAGTGTTGTACTTCGACATATTTACGTAAAATAAATGCTAACTGCACGTTTTTTTGCTTTTAACCAAAAATCGAGACTGTTCTACGTCCATATCTATAAAGAATTCAGGGATGTTCAACAAAAAAAGCTCTTTGTCTGCGAGTCCACTCGGTCACCTTTGACGGCCTCGCCTACAATGCAGGCCCCCTTTTTATCGGCCCCGTGTCCCGTTAATACATTATGAAGTCTATGATCTAACGTTTTCGAAAATAAATTATACACATTTTTCCCTTTGCGGTTCCTGAACTCATTGGCTGCCACTGACGGCGATAGACTTCGATTCCATTTTAACTTAGAGGACCGGACCGGTAGTGAAAGATCATGTTTCAGTGCCATTTACCTGAACATCAAAGCCACGTAATGGCATGGATGTCCATGACCGTCTGAAGCACTGAATGGGTTAAAGGATAACCTCATCATTAAAATTGTGGAATGACACTCTGTAGTAGCCTTTATTTTGTGATAGAAAAGGTTTACCTAGGGTTAGGGTTTTTTTTATGTCTGTACTGTATCCATGGAAAAGCTCAGTAGCAGAGAACACAGCACAGCTCTTAACCCCGCCGCTCAGTCATGGCGTATCACTCTCCAAGGCAAATTGTTTTTACTTTGGACCCCACAACAGCAACTAAAGACCCACCTGCTCATCCAATAACAGCAAATGAAATCACATAGGCTTCCCTTTCTTGGTTTCAAAGGGACATGCTCTAAGTTGATTCTTTTCATTTAATTCCAGCGAAGGGATTGACGCTCCCTGCTCCCCACTCCCCACTGCACCCCAACAACACCAGCAAGCAATGCACGCTTGCCCTTTATCTGCTGCAGAGAGCAGGGCGGGGTGAAGAAACAGAGGATTATCGATTTGCACTCAAACAGTGGGCCAACCTAAAAAGCCCCAATGAATTGTCACTCATTATTGAAATTATCAGGCACTAATTAAACTGGCAACCCTAAGCCCCCTGGGCTGTGCTCATCTCCAACTGAATTCCAGCTCCTCCGACAGTAATAGGGAGGCAGCATTAGCCGCTACTGGATGTTAATGAGACCTGGAAGCTGTCTGTGCCTCTTAGGGGGCTTCACAGGAGCATCACTGCTGCATGGGAAGCGCAACTCGAGTGCAGCAGCAACTAAGCAAGCAAGTGAGAGAATAAAAGCGGATGGTCGTGCATCAGCGACGAAAGTCAGCGTTATTTTAGCGCATTTCCATATTTTCCCAGATTTGTTGACGCGCTCACACTCTTTGCGAGTCAACACACTCAGCGTACCGGCGAGAGTCTGAGTGACTTTATCACACGGTACACAGCCTGTTAATAACTTCCTCTGACAATTCCCCCTCATCTGCTGCTGATGACCAGAGGGACGCGTGTGATTGTCATGTTTGTAGGGGGGGAAGAAAGACTCCAAAACAATGATGTCACGTCAGCCTCTCTATTAAAAGACTTCATATTTTGAGCGGCATAATTAATACTCTTGGGCATGCCGCTACCAAGTTGGCACTCCAGGCAAAGGGCTGCCACTCACCTGATAATTATTTTTGGAAATGGAGCCCAAATTACGGTGATTGACAAACGCAACAAAGCAGAGACAGCCTGCAGCATTGGCGCAGGAGTAAAAGGAGAAAATAAGTGCTTATTGTATTGTATCCGCTTTCAGCGAGGATTTCACGTCGTCCTTTCATGTTGCCGTACAACTTTGGCGGAGGTCAAACTATTTAACCCCTGTATCCTCTTGAAGGAGCACAACAAAAAGCCACCGCACCAGTAATTAACACTTCTGTCGCGTTTTTGAAGTAAATGTAGTTAAAGCAACAATATGTCATAATTACACAGTGCGTTAGTGAAATGGTGTTGATACTGGAAGAAAGCAAATATGCTCATTTGCGTGTCCTTCTTCATGCGTTGTCAAAGTATCCGTCGGATTCGGTATTGGCCAAATCATGTGAATTAATTTTTGCTAATTTAATTTAATTTAATTTGGACTCTCCATTTCTTGCTTTACAGCCAGTCCTTGATGGATTTACTGGTATGATTTGGGTCATTGTCATGTTGCAGGGTCCAGTTTCGATTCAGCTTTAATTTTTTAACAGATGATCCCACACGTTCCTCAAGCACCCTCTGATACACAAAAGAATTCATAGTGGATTCTATGATGGTGAGCTGGCTGCAGCAAAGCATCCCCAAACGATGGCACTTCCACCACCATGCTTCACAGTTGGTATGAGGTTCTTTTCCTGGAATGCTGTATTAGGTTTACTTCAAACATGTCCTCTGTTCTGGTGTCTAAATAATCAATTTTAGATTAATCTGTCCAAAGAACATTACTCCAGAAATCCTGGTCTTTGTCTACATTCACTCTGGCAAACTTCAGTCTAGCCTTCATGTTCTTCTTGGAGAGCAAAGGTTTCCTCCTTGCACACCTCCCATGAAGGTTAAACCTGTGAAGTCTCTTTCTGATTATAAAGGCATGCACTTTCACATCAACAGTAGCAAGAGCATGCTGTAGGTCACGTGATGAAATTTTTGGGTTTTTGGAGACTTCTTTTAGCATCTTGTGTTCTGCTCTCAAGGTGAACTTGCCAGACTGCCAGACCTGGGCATGTTGGCAGTTGTTTTTAATATCTTCCACTTGTAGACTATTTTCCATACAGTGGAATGGCTGATTTTATATTCTTTTGAGATCTTTTGAAATCTCTCACCAAACTCGTAAGCGACTACAATCTTCTTTCTGAAGGCCTCAGACAGCTCCTTTGATCTCACCATGGTGTTTTCTCTCACTTCAACAGTCTGGGGCACACCAAACTAAATGTGAGGTTTAAATAAGGCAAGCCTCCTTCAAAACACTGGGTAATGATGTTCTAATCATGTGCACCTGACGTTTTTCAACCACTGTGCCACGTGGCGTAGTGTCTGGTATGCCGTGGAGAATAGTCCGCTTTCACATAATTGATGTAAAAACATTCAGTAATCAAGCAATACACTTGGAGATCTGTAGTTTTCAATAGGTAGCTAATTACTTTGTTTAGTGATCCCTAAGTGGTAAGAGTGGCATTAGGCGTAGCAGCGATTGTAAAGGTTTTTAAAAAGGAAAGATGCTAACTCAGAACTTGGCAAAATTCATTGACTTGCGGTCAAAAGGAACCAAAGACCATTTCCTCTTGGAGAGTCTCTGGTGTAATTGCAATAAGCAAAAGCTGTCTTTCATTGGGATTTAGACTGGTAAAGAAGAACTGAACACAGCGTGATTAACTTTCAACGGCGATGCTACCTACTCCAATACGGAAGCCCAAGTGTGACACTGAGTGAATAAAAATATGATTATGAAATGTGTTTTTCTTTGTGTTTGCTTGATTCCTATTCAATACACGAATTTATATTGCTAATATAGTCTACAGAAATTCGTTTTTACATTTTTTGCTGGTGGCGTGCCTTGGGATTTTCTAATCAAAAAAGTTTGCCGTGGCTCAACCAAAGGTTGAAAAACAGGTCTAAATGATTAGTCAGTTATCAAAATAGTTGTCGATTAATTAGCTAATTACGTTGCAAGGTCAGCCTAATGAAAGGAAAATTACCTAATGAAGTTGTTCCACTTTAGTCATAGTTTTTGTGCATAATGGGGGTATAAGAAGCACTTTTTTGCTAATGAATAAAGCGTTGAATAGTTCGACGGATTGTGAAAGGAATGAAAACACGAGACAATCTAGATATTCTTTCTGTTAAATTAGTATGTGAGTAGAGGGAAAAAGTGTTTGTTCCGAAAATGGCTTATTAAGGAAAGTTTCGATCTGGCAAGCGCATCATATTAAGGGAGCAGCTGTTAAAAAGCTGCTGATGAGCAACAAGCAGAAACATTTGCAGTGAGATGATTTTCAAACAGTTTCATTCGCTGATGAATGCTGCGCTTCTTTGGCTGATCCAGATGGTTAGTGGCTGGCGGCCGCGTCTCAACAAGAGTGCGACGTCAGCGAGGAGGTGGCGGAGTGATGTTTTGTGCTGAAGTGAGGGGGAGTAAAATAGTAGGGCCTTTAGGGTTCATTGAGGGGGAGTAAAATAGTAGGGCCTTTAGGGTTCATTGAGGTATCACAATAAAGAACCAACCTTGCAGGTTTTCTCAGTTTTTCCCTCAGATAGGGGGTTAAAACCAAAGATGCTGTTCATCTTTGTGAACTGTCGGCTTGTGAAGACTTTCAGAGCTATATAATGTAAATCGACTTGACTTGGCCTAACGGGTGGCATGAGAGCTAATTGGATGACAGGGTTGTGTGGGTGAATCAAAACGGGATCTAATAAATAAATAATCATGGCAGAGCTTCAAAACCCACGTCAAAACTAATATCATAATATTTGTTTCTAACTCATTTGTTGCCATTGACAGTGATAGACAACCAGTCTTGGGGGGTTGGCAGTGATTGATAGTCATCAATGGCAGCCAATGAATTAATGCCAAGTGGCTAATTTAATGGCTTGGCTATGTACTTAAATGTGTAAATCTGACTCTGATGTCAGTGCCTCAATATCCATGAACCTCACTGAAGATTTTTCAACACTTTTGGCGAGAATTAATTACAGAGTTGTTTTTGGGCTGCAGTAGAAAGGCCACTTTTTCTTATGCAGACGTACACGTGCCGGCCACTCCCACCATGCACAGATTGGCCACTCGGTCGCGCCGCTCCTTAGACGAGAGGGCGTGGAATGATGTCAAGTTATTTGTTTTGTTCCAAAATGAAATATTTATTGGCAACGAACACCTAGCAGGAACAGACGATAGGCCAGGGCGCTTCTTCATCTTCTCACACTCATATTTGGCTTCCACCTCCGCAAAGGCCAGCGCGTGTCCTGGGGGTGTTCAGCGATTCAGGGAAGTGCGCGGGCTTTGGATCCACATTTCAAAGCTGGTATGTTTGCAAGAGTGCAACACCAAGCAAAACATGCGGACAAAATGTCCGAACAATTATATGCTGATTTCCTACATTGCTCTCCCGACTCTGCCCCCGTGCTTTAGTTTTCCACATACAGTACATCTCTATTGTGCAAGGCGCTGGCTGATTTATGCGTTGCGGTCAGGACGTTTTCCACTCCAGCGGCAGATGTGAAGTTGTGGTGCATTCTTTATCATCGGGGGTTTTTTTGTTTTCCTGCACAACATGCGGAACACATCATTTACCATCATTTAGGCTTGAAATACCGGCGTGGGCGGCTTGGGCGGGGGGATCTCGGAGAAAGATTTGATGGAAAAGCAGCTAAGAAAAACACAAAGGTGGAAACTATAAATCGTCCGCGTAAAATCCAATCGGAGGTCTGTTGAAGAGAAACACGTTCTGACAGGAAAACCATCACGCTGCGGTGCGGTTTCCAGAGCCACCACTAACTTCGGACTTCATTGCCTAAAGTACTTTTCACTGTGAGCAGCAGCCGGGTGGTAAAAAAGGGAAGTATTATTTGCCTAAACTCCAAGTGGACCACTTAAACAGTAATATTATTGATTGTGGCAATAATTTCCGACTTCTGGTCTACACCCTTTGGTGCGTCATTCCATGCAACAGCCCCTACCATGCTGGGAAAGCCATTACAGAGGCCCGAATGCTAAATGCATTAACAGAACAGGGTCAAAAAGCATTTGAAAAAAAAGACTCATTGTAGCTGGGTCCAATCGCGCCACAGGACTGCCCCCCTCCGACTCACATTGCAGCCATGATTGAGCCGGTGTCATCGCCAGTACTGTACCTGGAAAAACTATTTTCCCGAGCCCTCATTTGATCACGCGAGCGGGCGAAGCATGTCACACCGGGTTATTCCCATAGTTAATATGCTTTCACGAGCTGCCATTTGCGAGCCATGACTTGATTATTTTGGCACTCAGGCAAACGGCCGCGGCTTTTCAGGTGGCGCGTACGGTATCAGAGAGCCCGGCGGTCACAAGGGGTGATCTATTTGCTGAGAAGGCAGGCTCCTGGCAAAAGACTCAGCATCTCGGCATAATGAAGCCAGCGCCTTCTGTGGCTATGCATGCGTGTGAGCAGGTTACATTAGAAATGCATGAAGGCCAATAGGTGGCTACCTTCGCTCTGCTCCAAGCCATTTATATTTCCATCAACCACTATCAAAGCGCAGAATGTTTTTGGAGAGCGCGGCGCAGATTTGCGTCGACAAAACATGCAAAAATGGCTGTCAGATAGCGGTGGCCGCAGGCGGGCGGGTGGCGTCCAAGTCGACGGCAACCACAGAAGGTGCGAGGCGTTAGTGCTTGGATGCCTCAAGCACGGCTTGGATAACCGCTCGCTTCCTTTAACGACACTTTGAAAAGCGCCATGATTTTTACTTTGCCGTCTCATTATCGGCGTCCACTTGGCACTTGCAGGAGACTCCGTTGCCCAGAACGGAGGCCTGAACCTGGGCAACTTTCCTGCCATCCACCCACCCTCTCCGCCAACACCCCCCAGTCTTTCGCTCTTGGAGACTTTCAGTGCGTACTTAATCATGATTAATCGCTGCCTGGATAATCAGATACAACATCAAAAGGTTGGAGATGACAGTCCAAGGACGCTTGGGAGGAAACAAGGTATACCAGGCATTCATTAGCTTTGGCATGGCACTCATACATTAGCCCATAACCCTTTATTGTCCTAATTAGGCTGGAGAGGCTGCTCGTATCATACTTTTACATACATGGTGGGATACTTTACCTCCACCTTGACCACAGCGGAACCCCCACCCCTTTCTTTTACATGCGGTCGTCTATTACATTTTTATTTGTGTGTCTTGCCGGCTATGTTTTGTTCATAATGTTAACACTAAGCTGGGTAATGTTTTTGATTTACAGTCACTTACAGGTGACAAACACAAGACAGGCTCTCCCGTCCCGTATTACTTTACTCATCTGAGCGCACAGTGTGAGGTGCAACCCGCACTGTATATTTCATTTCTTTGGTCCCCCTCTTCCCACCCACCTACCACCCTCCTTCTCCTCTCTCCACTGTTTTAAGTCTCCCTGGATGGAGCCTGGCTTGCGGTGCACCATTTTCCCAGCTACAGTAGCAGTGGTGCTGGGCCTTGTTCAACCCCATTATTTCTGGGAGCCAAATTCCCATGGTCCCAGGAACAGGCGTGCCAGCTCTGCCTTCTTGGCTCTCTTCCCTGGTATTGTTTCCTTTGTTACATCCAGAGCTGCATTTCAGTCCGTTAATGTTTGCGCTGGGAGGTCCGAATTCCCAGCGTTCAGCTTTAGAAAAGGTAACTTCAAGTTCAGAATGCAGACACTTTTTTTTCTTTACCTTCAGAAAATTATGTTTTGTATTTTGATTGTCCTCCACCCCCCTTCCCTCCACTTTTATACTTTCCATTTTTCTTCTTTGTTGCGAGCACAGTGATAAAACTCCAATGAAATGTTTGCATGGATGGCCACCATAAAATCTCTCAAATGGCTCAGGTGGCTCCTCATCTAGAATCATTGTGTTTTCAATTATAACTGCGTGTTTTTAATGTATATTTTCTCAATTTACACCATTTCAACAGTGCAGTTTTCTTAATAGTAAAATAAAATAAATGTTCATCTAGTGTTTCATTTGTTACCTTTTTTATCATATTGCCTCAAAATCTAACTACTCCTGCTGTTTCTTTTCTTTTCCATATTAATTATATATTTAATACGCATTATTAGTGGTCCCTTTCCATTGATATGAAGCAGTATTAGTGTTATAAAGAGAAAATATTCATAGAATTAAAATAAAAGGATATTTTATATATATAGATGGCGAAAAACACTCAGGTGACTTGAAGTCCCTCTCAGAGACCCCCTTTTCGGCCAGATATCAGAATTGTCCTATATGCATGTGTGATACATCATTGGAAAGCTTAAAATCTCAATTTTCTGGGGGAAGAAAATTTTTGAACAGGAGGGCATTTAAAAATGAATAAATAAAATATAAACCCCTAAACCCTAACTCGAGGTGAGAGAATAAAAACACCATGATTTTAAGGAGATATCGTGGTATACTTACCTTGTTTCGATCCAAAAATTCCTTGTAGCAAGTCTCACCTAGTGTCAAGACACAGCTGTGAATGGCCACAGCCGGACTTTTGGGGGATTTTGTGGGTGAAACACGGTAATATAACAAGGGTTGCAATGCAGAAATCACAGACATAAAGCAGTGGTCGAGATTTTCTTTTCAAAATATTTAACCTTTTAAACCTTTATTTATTTTTAACTTTTCTTTGTTTGGATCGATTATTTATCATCTACAATATTGGGGAAAATGCGACACTAACAAAATAAAAAACAATTAAGTTATAGTTATGAGGTAGATATCCGTGACCTATTTACAGACACTATTTTTTTCATTGTGACGTAATTTGTTTAAAAGTTTAAAATATGCGAGTGAATAATTCTATAAAGTCGTTTTTTTCTTTAAACTCAATATTAGACATCAATTAATGATTCTAAGTTAAAAATGATAGACATTTCGAATAATATAATTACTTGCTTTCTTTTTATGGCTGGGTTGTACAAAAGCGGTTGCGCGCTGTTTGTAAACTGGGCTCTCCAGGGTAAAATGGACAAATTAAAAATAGTTCTGGGGCTTAATGCGCCATGAAACTGCTGAAACTGCTAGACATATTGTTCTATCAAACACAACAGTTCTTTTGGCTTAAAATACAGCAGTTTATTTTAAAGAATGGTGCAAGAGCAGATACTGCTTTTTCAGCCTTGTCTGTATATATGGGGAAGGAAATGAGAATTTTACAAGAAAAGGAAGTCACAACTTTGGAAAGAGGTGGGAAGACCCTCATTGATTGCCAGTCTATCGCAGGACATATACTTTGAAAAACAAGCAATTGTTAATTTTAAAGTCTTCAATAAACCTAAAATGCATGGTCTTAGAATGTGAGAGGAAGCCGTCGAACCTGCAGAAAACCCACAAATACTAAATCCACACAGAGAACCACTAGTTCACTGCTTATAGATAATCAAGTCAGACAGCACATGCTGTATAGGAGTACCTTGACTAAGTGACTAAATGGCACACAACAATTCATCCTTGTGTCCTCGCGGCCTGAGAAGACAATTGTCTCTTGCTCAAAAGACTCATTCCTTCAAATTTTCTTTTACTGTCAAGGTCTGTCCATTTGTGCTGCCTTGTCGAAGCTCCCTGTTGTTGACAGCTGACAGCAGAATACCGGTGCCAACAATTATCAGCATCGCCATTTTTAAGAACCCAGTCAATATTTTACGTTGGCATTTTACAGGGACACAATCGTAAAACATAGCTTTTTCTAATATGCTCAGAAAACACAGCTACGAAAATGAAATAAAATTGACGTCATGATTGGAGCGCTTCGGAGAGGGGTTGCGTTTCTTAAAGGGACAGAGTTCCGTTTCCAACTGTTTGAGACAGACGTGATTCAAAGATATGTTTATATTAAGTCATGTATGAAATATATAGCTTTCACTAATGAACTCAAGGTAAAATTGTTACTGGAATGTGCTTTAGAATTATATGTCTGAATAAATGGATAATATCCCCCTTAAAACTTTGGGTGCCATTGATACTGATAGACTTCCAACTCATTCGTTTGTTGCCAGCCCTCCCAGTTCAAATGTATTGAACATCTCAAACAGCAACCAATTAGTAAATAAGAAAATAAATATTGGTGATTTTGAGGAAATTGTAGTGGTTTAATGGATTTTAAATATGGAAAACTCATTTGACCTTGGTCCTGGTATGAATTCAAATCTTGAGTCAAGGTACTGCAGTACTTTTCCTGATATTTAATCCTACTTAAGTGGTTGTCAGCCCACCGAATTAAAGTCTCCGCATATAACAAACATGGAAAAGATTCTCCACCCTAATTCCTCCAACCTGAGCTTCTACAAGAGTGATTACCAAAAAGTGTATCACGATTACCATTTGGAATCTGTCTCCCTATTCAGTCTTGATGGCATTTTTCCATCTGTAATCCACTTTATCGCCCATCATTCCAGCCTGAGCACCCTAAACTCCTTTTCTGTGATGTCGGGCCGCCAAAGCCACCGTGGCAGCTCTCACACGTGGGATTAAACGCGGGGCTTGTTGGCTCAGCGCAGCACGATGCGAGCATATCCGACTGATGTCGGCCGTTCCGCTCGGAACGGCGGCGCTCCTCTCCCAGCGCGCAGACACGCCGGTGTCAGGTAATTCTCTGAGGAAGAGCCATGCGCCCCTGCAGGGAACGGCAGGGAGGCCTGTATCACATCTCGGGAGTTGTAATAGCAGCTTTGAAGACTCCAGTCCACTAATCCCACATCATGTGATCATGTGTCTAATAGAGCGGCTCCTCATTCGTCCGCATTGTGGGGGATTTCTTTGCTGTCACTTGCACCCGTTACAGTTGGGAGAGTATTATATGTCGGGAAAAATAAATACGGCTTCCTGTGGACACGCAGGGCCGAGCATTGGATCGGAAGTTTAGCGGCTTTTGGCCACCCGTTACGGTGTCAAGCACACGCTAATTCACAATTAGATGAACATGAGGAAATAATTTCTTTGGGAAACAAATTATGGCATGGCCAGGTGTACATTACAAGTTAATAAAGCAAAGTATGTGTTTCTCTACTAAACTAGTAGTTTGAGCCTCATTGGCACATTCAAATTTTTGTTCCCATCTCAAGTTTCTAGTATGTGTTCAGATGTTGGATTTTTGTTATTTTGTCCTATCAGATTCCAGCCTCTACATTCTGCCAAGTTGATATACAGTAATCCACCTAATAATGTTTTGAGTGATGCTTTGCTTTGGACAACTTTGTGTAATAAAATAAATATTAAAATAAAGGTAGTCCGGGGTTACGACCAGGGTACCCGTGGGTTATTAAAAGTATTAAAAAAGCATTGAATTTAGTTTTCCATTATTAAAGGTATTATAAGTATTAAATTAGCTGTCGTAAGTCTGGAATTTTTTCCACCGTGGTTTTAATTTTGAAGAATATTTCAGTGCAACCTAAATTATATCCGTGACAAAGTTTTTTTTTTTTTAAATCCATAACGAAGATGACGCGTAGAATTTTTACGATCCACTGCACTACAAATCATAATGCACCTCATGCGTGCGCGCTGTTAGCATCATTAGCATGAACATCACAACAGCAGGCAATCGCACAGTACGGTGTGCTAACGTAAGGAACTGCTCAGATGCCTTAGCTGTTATGTTCGACGAAAGCCTCAACAAGAAAACCAAGTCCAAACAGTTAGACCAGCATGTGAGGTATTGGATCGGCGACCAAGTCGCATCCAGATACTTTGGGTCGCAGTTTATGGGTCATGCGAAGGCAGTGGACCTGCTTAACATTTCAAAGTAAGTTGCCAATTTCTCCAATTAAAATGTGTTAGATGCAATAATGTATTTCTGCAAGGTTTGCCTTTCGAATGAATGTGAATTTTGTAGTTTTAACTCAAGAGTTAGCCATGTTCAATGGGGTACATTTCGCCACAACACCACCATCACCCTCAAATACACAACACGGTTGACACTATTATTGGAACGAGCGCGGGGTAACGTTGATCTGGATAACATGGCATGGTGATAGGCAAATTATAATGTAGGTGATAGGAAAACACCTCCTGGTATATTTAAATTTTTTTCTTGATTGAATAACAGTATGGATTTTCTCTATCTGATTAAAAGAAATGTCTTCAATAGCTATCAAAGGATTAACATGTGTTTTGTATACTTGTAATGTGATTAGGAAAAAACAATTACCAAGGGAAATGGTCATGTGTACTTTTATATTTTGTGGTGATTAATGGTAAACTACTGCCATTTAGTGGCTGTTTTTTAAACTTTCACTGCCAATTGCAAGATTTTCCCAAGCACTTTACAGTTAAGGTGACCAACTTGACAATCACCAGTTAAGGTGACCAACTTGACAATCACCAACCTACCACCTTGACTAGGTCCTCTTAAAAGGAAAACCTGCTGTATTGCAAATGAAATTTCTGAAGTTGCTTTACAAATATAGTGTAAAATCCATTTTATCCTGGGAAAAAAAAATCTGAAAGACCTTATATTTAAATGTGTTTTAATTGTATCTTCAGTAAATGTGCATTCTTTTGTCAAACACACTTGGTAATTGAGGTTAAATTTGATGTTCAGTGCTTTATTTTTTTAATATGATTCAATATTATCTAAATAATGGGTGCGAGAAAAGTATTAATTTTCAGTTGAAATGGCATTAAAAAAGGTCTTAAAAGTCTTGAATTGAGATTTATCAATCCTGGGGGGACCCTGTACGACATACCCGATTACGTGAGTCTCATCTGCCATTTCGTCTCCAGTCGTTTTTTTTTTTTTTTTTGGTTTTGTTTTGTTTGTTTTTTTTTTGTCGCGTAAATTGTACCTTATTGGACCTCACAGTATCTTATTTTTTATTTTATTAATATGACCGTTCTACCCTTTGGCGAAACGTGTGTTTGATTATAATGTTGACTTTTGTTTTCTGATGCATGCTTTTAGCACAGGAAGCGTAGAGCATGTAGTACGCACGGGGGTGAGAGCGCATGTACACATAAAGAAGAACATATTTACGCACACGAAGAAGAGCGCATGCGCACATTTGGGGAAGAGCGCATTTTCTTTCACAAAGAAGTCACGCAGCTGAGTGAGAGAGAGAGGGGAAAGATTACAGTTTAGCTCGCTGTCTCGCTAGGATTTAGCTCAGGGGTGGGCAAACTATTCCACAAAGGGCCGCAGTTGGTGCGGGTTTTTGTTGCAACCCACTAAGAAGACACATTTTCACCAGTCTGCTGTTTTACAAGTGCAATCAGTCGATTGCAGTCAGGTGCTTCTCATTTCTGCGGAAACCTCATTGGTTATACTATCTGTGCTGGGTCAGTTGGAACAAAGACCAGGACCCACTGTGGCCCTCGAGGACCGGTTTGCCCACCCGATTTAGCTCCAACGTCTTGGCGAGGTCATTATAATGACGTATAATTAGGCCTGTCGCAATAACACATTTTTGTGTACGGTAATTTATCTCATAAATTATTGCGATATGCGTCCATGCCTCTTAAGTAAAAGACAACAATATTAATACCGCACAGAAGAAATAAAATGTCTTTTTCAAGAAAATAAATAAATAAAATTGCACTTAATAACTTAAGCATTTAGGTGAATGAAAACTTTTTGAACTTTTAACAGCACGTTTGCCGCATGCGCGCACGCACGTGCACACGAGGCGATGAATCGCAGCGGAAAATTTACCGCCTTCATTTTCATTTACCGTGCGATAAATGGAATTATTGCATATTGCGACAGGCGTACGTATAATACATGTTTTTGCATAGTTATTTTGCGATTTGGGGGTACTTAAAGGCTTAGATCCGACTTAGACGGAAATTCGGGTTACGTCGCCAGCGTAGGAACAGAACTCGTTTGTAACCTGGGGACTACCTGTATACTAAAAGTGTATCTCTTGTACTTTTACGCAGTTACACTATACTTTATAACTAGTGTTGTTAATAACGGCGTTAGAGTATAACAGCATTTCTAACGGCGTTATTGTTTTCAGTAGTGAGTAATCTAATTATGGTAATTACTTTTCCCATCTTTGCAACGCCGTTACCGTTACTGAGGACGTGAAGGAGCGTGTTCCTACTATTTGGTTGAAGCATGTTACAGCTGCCTGGGAGACAGCAGACCGGGAGAGAAGAGGAGGGAAAGGGGTGGTCACGCCATTGAAAACGCGATAATGATTGGCTAGGTGGCTCAAAACGTTAGCGTAAAATTCGCCTTCTCGTTAGCATTAGTATTTAGCGTGGCGAGCGTCATCTTAAACTTTTGGGCTACTTTAGTTTTACATACAGTTTGTCGCGTCTAGGTGGGTAAAATTAATTGAAAATAATGTGGCGTTTTCCTGCTGATTGTGCATTATCGTCATCATCAAGTAGTCGTCTTTGTAGACAATACAATATGTTCTCGCCTGTCAATGTTCGTACCAAATTGTTGGAAAGCTTTATTTATTTATTTATTTATTAATGGAGTAAGACTTTTTAGATTTGCAGAAGAAAACATTTTGAATATGTGTCGACTAAAGGTAGACGAAGACGACCACATTTTGAAATGACTAAAATATGACTGATAAGTATTTTTGTACAAAAGACAAAGACGAAAATTAGAATGGATGCCAAAAACAACACTGATGGCGATAGACAGCCAATCCATTTGAAGGTGGAAGGTTGACAGCGAAACTTCAAATGGATTGGATGTCTACTGAAGGTAGACATTGAATCTGGAAGGTTGACAGCGAAACTTCAAATGGATTGGATGTCTACTACTGACAAACTAAATTAGCAGCAGAGTGATGAGAGCCACATAATCGGACATCTATCAATGTCAATGGCACTGAAAGAGTTAATATTGCGGCCTTTATGTGGTCAAGTTTTTTTCATTTGCCCTAAAATTTTCTTGAATTGCGTATCCATGAACCTTGTGTGAACCTAGAGCAAAGGCAGTAGATTTAGAGCCTCACCTGCCTATTGAAAAATATATCTACAGTACGTACCTAAAAAAGGGGTCACGGTTCTGTGTGGGATCAGTACAACATAAAAAACAAAGGCTTTTTCTCACAGCATTTGAAAGTTAAAGTTTGTAAACCATTATACTCTTATATAGGTTAATTTTTATAAAGAAATGCAAAAGTGTGACCTTCGTTTTTTGGGGGGGGTGAAAGATGTTATGAAAGGTGTTATGGAATGTATCATGTGATAACGTGGAACATGAAAAGTAACGTCATTTATGTTGCTGAGTGACTAATTACTCTCACAATGAGGTATCTGAATTACTAACTCAATTACTTTTTGGGAGAAATTCATTAGAAGAAATTTGTAACTAATTACATTTTTTAAGTAAGATTAACAACACTGTTTAGAACATGTCCGTCCAATTAAATGCCGTATAACTACAAATTTAGTTTTCTTACTACCTAGAACACAGAAAAAAACAAATATATTTTATTCTAATAATAAACAAGACAAAATGAAGTGGGGGGAGGATGTTTTGTAATCTCACAAAAAATGAAACCTTGCCTCTACAATTGAGATGATTGTTAAATCATTATTTTATTACTTTTAGGGGGTGGAAGCACAATTTTATTTGGTTAAATTCATGCAGTTATGCAGCCTGTATTATTCTATAATAATACTACGTAGTGTATTACTGTACTTATGTCAATTGTTCTGGTTTCTGCTCTCTTTTACTTTTAATCCTCATTTGGAAAAACATATTTCCTAACTTTCGACTTACTTAGTCATCACTGGTTACTTTGTTCAACCTATACTTACAATTTCAGAAAAACTTTTATGGTAACTTCAGTAGCAATTTTAACTGACTGAAATTAGCTCTGGAACTTGATTTAAAAATCAAAATCAAGATTGTGGTAAATTCAAATGCTCTAGCAGGCCAGGCAGGGAGAAGCTCTGGCAGCCGCTCGGATCGTTATAACCAACGAGTTCATAAATGTCATTTTGTTCAGATTTTGAGCTGAACAAGAACAAATAAAAAGTGTCTCCTGGCTTGAAATGATAGAATTGACAGTGAATACTCTTAAGCACTCCCCTAATAAACACTTAAGAGAATTTACATGAGGGGCTATGATCAATAATGGCATCTCTGGTGACGCAGCAGACAGTCTTGATCACACGTTTGTGAATGCAATACCTTGAAGAATAGCAAAAATTGTCTCCTCCATAATCATAAGCTGTCAAAAATGCAACAAGAGCCTCCGAGTTGAGCTTGTGATCATTGTGGAAGCCCAGGTCTGCTGAGGTTTGCGTGACATTTTTAAGTCCTCCTTTTCTCTCTCTCCCCTTTTTGAGCGATTATCTCAGAGGTACGGCGCACATTAAATGGCTGAGTTAACCTTAACACATGTAAAAACCATTACGGCTATTGACGACAGACGCGTGTAATCCCACGGTTTGATATTGACACCTCGTGATCAAATGCTAAGCTCCGTTAGCAGATAGCCGCTGGCTCTCTGGGGGAGACGGGCGTAGACAGGCAAATGAAGCAGAGCCAGATTGATGAGAAATGAGTGCTCGGCATTGTGCACAAGTGTGTAAGGGATACTGCCCAGCCAATCAATGAATACTTAAAGTGGAACCAATTCTTGTTCCACTTGGGCTTTGGGCCCCTTCATTTTCATACGCGCCGAGGTCTGCATGGCTAATTAGCAGCATGGAAAATGGATGCTAAGCCACGCCAAATTAAATCTTAGTTCATTAGATATAAGCTCTTTAAAGATTGAAAGAAAATATTTGAATTTTTAAAAAGTTTCAACGTTGCCGTGTCCTCATTAAAAATGGGACGTCGCAACGTGCAGGGAGGAAGTGGGGAAATGTCTTTCTTTGTGCGGATGAATAATCCAACCAATATGAAATATTAAGTCACTATTTTACCCTGTGTTTCTCCTCAGGCTGTAGTGATAGGCTGGATAATAGAAGGCTTCTGCTTTGAATAAAATACAGAGGTGCATGAAGGGGAAGCTCAACTATCTGGAGGCGAGCGCACTTCTGAATTACATTGTAAATATATTCATTATTCCACGCGCGCGCACACAGAGAGCGAGGCATTGTTGATAGACGTCAGTTTCAAGTCAAGCGGTAAATAAATAAAAGCTTTTATTTTCTGCTAGAAACTGGAAGAAAAAAAAATCTCACCGAACTTCGGGTTTTTAATTTTTAACTATGTTTACTGCCTGGATGGACTTTGAGATGGATCACAGTATCAGGTACACCTGCTGATATGATCCTATTTAATCTGAAATTGTGCTCACTTTTGACACTCTGTGTATAAATACACAATTAAGAAAACTTCTTTAACTCTTCGGCAGCCAGTGACGGCAATAGATGCCCAATCCATTTGGAAGGAATCTGACCTTTTAGCCAGATTGCCGGAATCACGCCAGCCGAACGACCGCAGCCGCGCTAACGCAATTCCAATGACCCGGGCCGGCAGAAATCCGCACCCGGCCAAAAGGCCAAACTCCGCAAACGCGCGTTCACAAAAGTTATAACCTTTTGTACTGACTCCATTTTGAAAGCTTGAATAAGGCTTCGAAACACAAGTTGACCATTTACTCCAAGTCCGCAGCAATCATACAGCACAGAGAGACCCAGACGAGGAGGCAAACTGGATCCAGGGTCACCATATCATAAGTCAACAAAAGATTCCTAAGGCATTGTTGATAGACGTCAGTTTCAAGTCAAGCGGTAAATAAATAAAAGCTTTCATTTTCTGCTAGAAACTGGAAGAAGAAAAAAAAAATCTCACCGAACTTCAGGTTTTTAATTTTTAACTAGTCAACACAAGATTCCCGAGAAAAAAACACAAGGATTAGTTAAACAATCAGTCTTTTAAAGGCTCTGGTTAGGCGGACTGTGGTCTGGGTGTGTTTGGGCATTGTTTAGGATTAATGTCTGTTGGATAGGAGATTTTGGGCCTTACTGTTGTCAGGGCAACGAGAGAGGATTCTTTTTTATCATCAGCGCCATGTGAGTGATGAGTGTTCACTTCTTGGTCGCGGGTTCCTCCGTATCAGATGTTCCTTGTGGCAAGACAAGATGTCCCGCCATTTGTTCTGGACTGTCCAGAAGAGTTGATTGCGGGATTTGTTGGTGCAGACGTGGGCTTGTAGATGTCTTGCCTATCACTTGCTTGTCAGGGTCAATCTTGCTCAGTCAGCTGCATGACGAGCGTTGGGCTTCCTTGGTCAGAAGGCGTCCTGTATCTGTTCTGCCCTTATCTGCCGGTTGTCTTGGTGCTGCAAATTCTAATAATTTTAAGTCCAACTGTTCATAATATCAAATATATTCTGCTTGTTTTTCTTAAACTATGATATAAATTATATATATCGGGTTTGTTAGAATAATACAAACAGTCAAACAGTAAATATGAGAAAAGATACTATTTCCTGATTGAGTATATTAAGTGTATTAGAGTAATACTATAGAATTTAAACCAGTCAGTGGCAGTGAATGGGTAAATATTTTTGCTCACTTGCCATTTATGTCATGATAACAAGTGATTTGTAACAATAGTCTGCTCTAATACGTGTACGTAGTTCTGTAGGGCTAGTGGGTGCACAAAAGAATCACTACCAATTAGAGGCGTGCGAAATTTCCGATTCTTAGATTATTCGCAATTCGGCCGTGGAAGATTCGAGAACGATTCACAAATATCCAAATTCCGATTATTGAATTATACCAGGTAAAGCGGAAGTAAAACACAGTCAGCGCGGTCTTTGGGACGCAATGAGGAACGGACCGAGAGTAAATATCATGTTCAACTCATGTCGCTAGATAAAAAAACAATCATACCTGACTACGGCCGACAGCAGCTACAAACAACGCCCAGTTGCTAGTGGCTACAAACATACGGCTACAGTAGATATCATATGTAGCCTATGTAGAACTAGATGCAAAATGAAAGACGACGTCGGTGTTAAAACATGTAATATTGAACAGAGATGCGAAATGACAGACTTTCCGGCGTAAGTAAACAGCCGCCATCTTAAAGCAGTAGACCTCTCTAGAAGGCTCTGTTGTAGCGAACCTAATTAACTTTTTATCTAAAACACTCCTAAATCGGCAGAATCTTGTCTTGAATCTATCTTTACGTGATGAAATAGTTTTAAAACTTTGACAAAAGTAGACAGAAGGGAAATTATAAAATAACAGGAGTAATTTTAACAACTTTAACAGTTGATTCACAACATTAAATTAATTGAATGTTGTTTAAAGCTGCTGATACAGATTGGGGACTGGAGTTTTTTTATTTACTGTTATTTTTGTATATTTGTTTACTGTTATATGTTAACTTGATACTGAAGTAGTAGTTTGGTTTAGCCTGAGAGGATTTTTGAACAATTTTGGAACTAATGCACAAAACATTAAAAAAAGAAAAAAAAGGAGGGGGGTGCATCAATAATCGTTTTATAATTGAATCGGAGCCTCTGAATCGTAATCGAATCGTTAGGTGCCCAAAGATTCCCAGCTCTACTACCAATGTACTGTTGGTTTGAAGTAAAAGATGTAAGAATTATGAAAATATCTGTTTTCTTCAAACGTTAGTCATGTATGTGTCTGACTAAAGAAGAATAAAGAAGGTATCACTCTAATAATTTATTTTATTAGGAAAAATAATTTATTGTATTAAAATTGGAAATAAATCAATTCTAATGCAAATGGATGACTTAATATTTTATTGCTAACTTATTCAAACTGATTTTCCTTCCTTTCAGTCACAGTGAATTTATTTTGTCATGATTTTTTACCGTATGTATTGGCCTTATGGTACCTGCGGTCCCACATGCAAGTGTGACATTGGAGTCAACTCGCGCCATTTAACTGCCATGATTCCGTGATGGCCGAAGCAGATGTTTGGCGGCGACTCGCCGACGTCTCCTAACTGCCACTTTCTCGCACGGCGTGAAAGGAAACAAATTAAAACCTACCTCAATTTGTCTATAAAATGCTAACGTGGAGAACATTCACTTTGCAGACTCGTCTGAGGAACACAGTGTCTGCATTATAGATTGAAACCTATCAAGTTGACTTTGCATGAATAACTTTCTTTCGCCTTGTTCTGTCTTCCGCCGTCGCGTTGTAAAATCGGCGAACTCGGAGGCCACCTTGTCGTAGGAGTTTTTACACTGTGTCCATTGTGTAACAGCTGTAAAACACGCTCCAAATTATTAACTCCACATGCCTGCACCGCTGATGAACTGGAATCCCAGAACAACCTTTGGATTTTGGCCAATAACCTTGGAGGGAGACGCTGATTGAGAACAGGACTGCATATCCAGGTCAGTTGTGGTACACGCGCTGCTGAGAGAGGGATGTGTGACCAATTCGAGGGTGTGGTGATGCTCTTTGAATCATCTGTTTTGGATACCGTCATGTCAAAGCTGTTAGGCAAACCACAACTAACAAAACACTTGAAGGGGGTGAGAGGCTCTGAAAAACGCGAGGAAAATTATGATCCCCTCAATGAGGAATGGGAATGCTAAGCGAGGCCAAAAAAAGCAATAAACAGAGGTACCTGTGCTTTCACCAGTGGGAATACATTGCAATATTTCATCCACATACAGGGGTTGAAAACAATCACTTCCAAAACTTTGACTAGTTCAGATTTGAAACATTCTGTACTGTAAATGACCTAAATAGAAAAACAATATATTGAATTTATCCTGTCAGCAAGCCTTCAATCGGTTACCATTGACGGCGATCATTTTGATTTCGGTGGTTTGACAGTGAATGATCACGTTTCAGTGCCATTGACAGCAATAGATGTTCAATCCATTTCAAAATGGGAGGTGCTGACGGAGGACGGCCACTACCAACCCTCCCAGTCAAAGTGAAATGGACGTCAATCGCTGTTAATGATGCCAACTAGTTAAAAACAGGTGCATAAAATTTTTTTTAAAAACTACCTTAAAACTCCAAAAGAGATTTGCTTTCGCATACATTAAACCTTAAGTGAAATCTTATTTATTTATATTTGTTCTTGTTTTTTTGTTTTTTAATTCATCCAAACTATTTCCCATATTTTGTTATTTTTGTCATTAGTTATTTTCATTTCAACAGGTTTTCACCTTAATCCTGGTATATGATTGAGTGCAACTCAAGATCTCTCAAAAATTATGGCTTTTTGTGCTAAGTAACAATTTTCCATTAAATGTTTGGGGGACCGCAAGCAAAGCCAATCTTAAGAAATCAATTTAAAACCAACAATATGGTAATAGAAATTGGTTTTTAACATCGAAGTATAACATACTGTAAGAGTAGATGTTTCTTGCTTGACTCAATATTTTAAAAAAAAAAATAAATAAATAAATTTTTTTTTGGAATATGGGCTCTTTGACGCGCAAATAATGCACAAAACCAAATAAACTGTACAAAATGGAAACCAAACAAAAAAAAAAACTGAAAAAAGATAAGAATGAATAATGATAATACAATATCCAAAAGACTGTCCATTTCATTACTATTATTACTATTAATATTATTATATTATCTGCCTGAATAGACGCAAATCTCAACTTCGCTGTGACGTCTTTCAGCAATGATGTGACACCCAAAACCCAGGAGTGACTGTGTCTCTTTCCCCGCAGGAGGAACAAGCGAGATGATTTGTTGAGGGGCCCCCGGGAGTCAGCGAGCGCGCCTTGAAAACAGGTGGTGCAACATCACGCCGCGGCGTGCCTTCAGGGAATATTTGTACATGTTCAGGAAATGCAGGAAAAACAAAACACATCCACAACGTGGCAGATAGACAGACGCAAAATGCCACTTACGCTACGGTGTAGACAGGGAGGATGCCGTTAACTCCTAACGTATTCCCTCCAAAATGTCACTGTGTCTAATTTGAATGCTTCATGTATTCTTTAACTCATTCAATTCAAAAAAAGACAACCCCTTTAACACCGGCCTTAATATTATTTGTCCAACAAATCTAGCGAAATTTAAAAAGTGTCTTCCTTCGTACACCAGGAGGGGGGAAAAAAAAACTTTAATTTTTCTCTTCATTATTAATCAGCATTAAAAATTCACACGGTTTTGGATTTATGACAGTTTCTAACTAAACTGATGCTTCCATACTTGAATTTTAGTCATTTGGGACACTTTCATAATTAAAACACGGGTTTCATTCTTAGCAGCTATAAAAATAGTTGTGAACAGCTATTGCTGATAAAATTAACCCTTGTTTAGTGATATAAAGCCACACATTATTAGTGATGTAAATTGATAGAATGTACTTCAGTCATATCTAGGCATGTGCCGGCATGAGATTTTGACGGTATGATAACCTTAAGCAAAAATTCCGCGGTTTCACGGTGTCACGGTACAGTATTGCAATTATAGCTTTAAAATGTGTTATTTTGAGATGTATGGGTTAAAAAATACTGTTTTCCATTGAAGACGATTTTTTGATTTTTCACAACATATTTGCTAATTGGTAGATGTTAACAACGGCGGAAGACTTTACAAAAGTAGGGTAATGGTAGAGAGGAAACTAGTCAGCTGTCTTTGCAGGATATCTAGCCATGTTATGTGTCTTGGTAACAAGCTTACATTATAGTATTTGTTTCAGCATCGCTAGACACACTAAAGCAGCTTGAGTGAAGTCTTGTAGCTGGTGGGAAACGTTCTTGACAGCGTTTACTTACCTTAAATTTTGTCTAAAGGGACGGATGACGATCATGTAATTGTAAAATCATGTTGGAGGTGTTCCTGCATGTCAGCTGTCCTTCCTCCTCTAAGCTGCGGCCGTCTGTTTCTTTTCAATAGCCGAAGTACTCCCATACTAGCGACTTTGTCTGTTTTTGAGCGAGGGAAAAGCTCAGGTGGAGCGTCACTAGTCACGTTTACTTGCTGACTTTTATTCATACCGATTCAAATCATTCCGAATGGAAATTTCAGATCAGCTGTTTACATGTCACTTCATCTATTCCGATCCAGCGTTTACATGTGACTGCCTTTATTCCGAAAGGACGTTTGACAACTGCCGTCTGACATGCGCAGATTAATCAAAACAAAGCGTCACGTTGCAAAACATGGAGATCGATCGTCGGAGTGCTGCTGTTTTAACTTTAACCCACTTGTTGTGTTTGTGGGGTCGTATCCGCTTCTGCTGTTTTGCTCTTTTGCCTTGTAGTAGCCGGTTTTCCACCGGTTTCTAATCTGGTCAACGCTCCGGTCTATTCCGGCTTCGTGTAACCTCTCGTGAACTTTTTTAAATAGTTCACTGTTCCTCGTTTTACACCGTCTAAGCGAGCAATTATATTCAATTCTTTTAAAGTTTGAATTAAATACAATCTTTCCGCCGGACTCCAATTAGGTGCGCTGTGCTTGGAAGCCATGTTGCAAGTGATGTTACTTACGTCACAAAGTGACATCACCACGTCAGTACGGAGCATGTGCAGAAAGAACGCAACCAGACACCATTCCGCTTCCCTGTTTACATGATATAATTTTACTTCTAATCGGTTTGGGAAAAGGAATATTCCACCCCTGTGAATTGGAATGAAATTCCATTCGGTTTGGGCCTGTTCATTCCGAATGAGGTGTTTATATGGAACACATTTATTCGGTTTGAACAAATATTCCGATTGTAATTGGAATATTTGGCTCCATGTAAACGTGGCAACTGACAGACACAAGGACAGAGCAACAACTGAAAGGGGATGGGTGAGCACTGCAGTGCCAAGCCACGGATTTCTCGCTACATTTTTGGGACCTCTAAAATAGCTGATATCGTAACTACGGTATGACAAAACATTAGTTTTGAAACCGTGACATTTTCATACCACGATATACCTTAAAACCGGTAACCATGCACATGCCTAGTCACATCACTAATAATGTTTACTTGATGCACACATGGTGAAATGTCACTGATTGAGAGGTGTTTTGTTCATGTTATTGTTGATAGACAAATACGCATATACAGGGTGACCCAAAAAAAAGTTTACACTCAGATGACTGCTTGTTTAAAAGCCATTGAAACATATCTGAATAGGTTGTCATGCTTAAGTGATTCATTAAGGTCACACAATGCAGCTGGTAATCTCTCGTCTCTACAATTCCTGTGCTTCTGCTGAAAATGAAGAAAACTTTAGCTGTACCTGAATTGCTGCGTGCCGGTCTGACACCTACTGAGATTGCAGCAAATCTGAGAATATCCAGATGTGCAGTCTACAAAATTAAAAAGAAGCTGAAAGATACTGGAACAGTCTCACGAAAACCTGGGTCTGGAAGTGCCCGATCTGTGGGGACCAAAAAGTTGATTGACAAGGTGATATGTGGCCACCCAGAGTCCAGATCTCAATCCCCTGGATGATAGCATATAGGCAACTGTGGAGGACAGTGCCTGTAAGAAGACACAAACTTCTGTGGCAGCCTTGGAGAGGTCCATTGTTAGATCTTGGGAAAAGATAACAGCATCCAACATAAAGAAGACCTGTCAAGCGTTCCGCAGGCGCCTGGAGGCTGTTGTGACACTTAAGGGAGGACACATTGAAAAATAGAGTGTACTGTACATGTTCTTTACAATAGTGTATAATTTGTGATTAAATTCTAATTCTAAGCTGAATAAACATGGCATTTAAATTGTAATATGGCAGTGTAAACTTTTTTTTGGGTCACCCTGTACTTTACTTCTACTATCTACCAAAGCACATGCTGTACTTCTACTTTTACAAATTTATATAAAGTGAGGAAAATAAGTATTTGACCACCCTGCAAGTTTGCAAGTTCTCCCACTTAGAAATGATGGGCAGGTTTGAAATTTTCTTGGTAGGTGTTTATCCACTGTGAAAGACAATCTAAAGCAGGGGTCCCCAAACTACGGCCCGGCCCGCCTCCACATTTGGTCCGCCCCCCTGAACAATACCAGAGAGCATTTTGATTTTTTTCTTTGTTTTCCCCAATAATGTTATTTATTTCCTGGCTTTTTTCTGTGAAGAACCCAGAGAGGGTTATTTGGTTATTATCTATTTAATTAATAGTGTTAATGTAGGCAGGCCCCATTGCATGTTTGTGCTTTAGTTTAATTGTTACTACGCTGGCCCTTTAAGAAAAGCGACGCGCGCACGAGTCCCTTTTAGTGACGAGATTTGTCGTTCACTTGAGCAAACGAATCCATTCCGGTTCGTTCAGTAAAAAGATTCGTTCAAACAAATCGTTCAACGAATCGTTCGCCCCCCTCATCTCCCTCCCCGCCCAAACGAATCGTTCGGTTACTGAACGGGAAGTGACGTTGCCGAACGAATCACCAAAGACCGCTTCGCAGTATAACTGAACGGGAAGTGACATTGCTTGGTCCCTCCCTCTCTTGCACATTGACCACTCGTCGTAGTTTCAGAAATGAGTGACAGGCGATATCATTCTGCTCTCAGAGACAGCCTCGTCTCCCTCCCGCTGCTGCAAAAGCGAGGGAGAACTTCCGCGTCGTCTGTCCTAGTTCTATGGGCTCAAAGTCATGGCTCGTGCTTGCATTTCGAATTAGGACACGGTTAAACATTTTCCTTTTGAGGGGGAAGTCGGGGTTTGGGGTCGGGGGCGCACGGACTTTCTTTAGCATGATCTTGCTCACATATACAATGCTGCTGCTAACAGCCAACGCGGCATGCCTGCTGTCACGAAAATAAAAATAAATCGAAAGTTTAATTTCTAATTATGGAACGGCCAACACATCATATTAACCTCTCGCTCTGTTGTATTTTTGTTTTTTATTATTAAGATGATCGTTTTGAATTTTTGCACTGGTATTAATAAATAAAATAATCCGGTCAGCTCCCCTGTCGTCCCCGCATCTCAGATCGTCAAATGCTGACGAGAAATAATTGTTTGCTTTATGATTTCGCCTTTCTACTCTCATTAGTCTGTTAAGAAAAATGTAGACATATTGCGACATCTCCCGTGTCCGCGCGCTTTGTTTTTGGGGCGCTTGAGTAGCACATGATGGACGGATTGACATAATTTGTCAAACCAACCGACACCCTCTGACACGAAAAAAAAAAAAAAAAAAACACTCGGAAAAAAATTGACATGTATATACAGTTTCATTGCAAATCAGTATTATGGTGATCATACTAAATATTATTTTTTTTCTGTGCACATATGAGGTACATATCGCTGCCATGAAGCCTCCATATAGTGACAGTTCTCTGCACGCTTCACTGCCGTCACGCGACCGCAGCTCAGGTTTTGCTTGCCTCGTAGCTGCGCGTGTTTTAAATTACTGTAAATTTGATAGTATATCGTCATAGGCACAGTCCCGAGTCTGTTGAGAAAAGTAGAACACTAAACCATGCTCGCTAGATTTGTGTGGTGTTTTTGTCTTTTTGAGCAGCATTTGATAGGCTCCACGTTAACAAATATGTGACAAAGTCGTTTCCTTTCATTTTATGACTCGTTCACCGCATAGTCATTACTGGAAAGTCAAGTTAGCAGCAAGCTAGGTCAGGAACCGGAGGACCGAATCACTGAACGGGAAGTGACAAAACTCAGTCTTTCCCCCCTGCCTGCACGCTGGCTGCTTATTGGCCACACGTGGAAATGAGTGACATACGCCATGATTCTGTTTCCGCTCCCTCCCCTGCCCGCGATGAGGCTGGCGTCTGATTGGTCGTGTGCGATGTCAGAAGACGCTGCCGCTTGCTCAACGCCCTCCCACGCAGCGAACAAGCGCCACCAACTTCATAGAACGAATCAGTGCAGATGGTGATTAGTTCGGTCTCGTTCACCCAAACAATTCGTTCAAAAAGAACGAATCGTTCGCGACCGATACAACACTAGTCCCTTTCTCTTCTCCCTTCAATGGCGCGCACGAGTTACTGTCTCTCCTCCCTTCACTGGAGGTCTAAATGAGAGGAGTCACTCTTTCCTCCGTTCATTGCCTGTGGTTCGTTCCTCAAGCTGCCGTCCTGTTTAGTGACAATCCAAGAGTTGTGTGTGAATGAGAGGTGGGTATATTGTTGAAGTGTGCCTTGGCAGTGCATAAACACGTTTGGCAGATGAGTTACCTGCTTAAGGTCCCCTGTATTCGTTAGCCGCCACGAGCTAACCGCTAGCCGCCACGTGCTAACCGTTAGCCGCTCGCGCTAATCGCTAATGCTAATCGTTGGCCCCTTTGGCTACATGGTGTAGGCTGAATTTTGTTTGTTGCCAATTCACTTATCTAAATTGTTATTTTCCTGCTTAATGTGTATGCTCATTATTGTGAATGATTAGCATTGTATGCATTATGTATGCAGTGTATTTCATTTATATTTAATGATGTTCCTGTTAATTTAGATATGTTTATATATATATATACATATACATATATATATATATATATATATATATATATATATATATATATATGTATATATATATATATATATATATTATATTATATTATTGACATGCTATATTGTTATCTTGTATTCACAGAAACCATAATACAACAAAATAAATCTCATACGCCTTTCATCATCATTAAAGGAAACAAACAAATCCTGAAGGTCCCCTGTTGATTCTCTGGTCGGAGTCACAACTCCATAGCGTCGCCGGCTTTATACCACACACCCACAGAGGGATCCCCAGTCAAATGAACCCTCTTTTTCAGTAATTATTATTATATAATTTTATTTTATTTACTTTTGTTCCGTGAAGAATCCAAAAAGGGTTATTTGATTGTGGCTTTCTGAAAAACAATACATTTTTACATTCAGGCATTTCTGCAATCGTCACACTTTTTCTGTTACAAACTGACCCTGGCCCCTCATCAGAGAAGGGAAAAGTTATGTGGCCCCCACAGGAAAAAAGTTTGGGGACCCCTGATCTAAAGAAAAAAAATACAGAAATCACAGTGTATTATTTTTTTTAACAATTTGTTTGTATTACTGTATGCTGCTGCAAATACAGTAAGTATTTGAATACCTGTCTATTAGCGAGAATTGTGAGCCTCGATGACCTGTTAGTTGTCTTTAAAAAGTCCAATGAATAAGTGGAGTGGTGGTGGACTTTTTCAGTCTGAGGTCTTGACCTGTTTGAGGCGGTTAGCTGCATATAAACACCTGTCCACCCTATACAATCAGGAGGACTCCAATTCTTTTCATGGTCAAAACCAAAGAGCTGTCCAAAGACAGAGACAGAATTGTATACCTCTACAAGGCTGGACAGGGTTACGGGCCAATTGCCAAGCAACTCTGAGATATAAGAAATTATTATGAGAAAATGGAAGAAGCCAAACATGCCTGTCAATATCCCTCGGACTTTAGCTCCATGCAAGATCTACCTCGTAGGGTCTCAATGATCCTATGAATGGCGAGGAATCAACCAAGAACTACACAGGACGAGCTGGTCAGTGACCTGAAAGGAGCTGGGACTACCATTTCTAAAGTTACTGGTGGTAATACACTAAGACATCATGGTTTAAGATCATGCATGGCACGGAAGGTTCCCCTGCTTAAACCAGCACATGTCCAGACCCGTTTTAAGTTTGCCAATGAGCATTTGGATGATCCAGAGGAGTCATGGGAGAAAGTCGTGGTCATATGAGATCAAAATGGAACTTTTTGGTCTATTCCACTCATAGTGTTTGGAGGAAGAAGAATGATGAGTACCATCTCAAAAACACCATCCCTCCTGTGAAGTATGGTGGTGGTAGCATTATACTTTCGGGGTGTTTTTCTGCATATTGGACAAGACGACCACACTGTATTAAGGAAAGGATGACCAGTGCTAAGTTTTGTGAGATTTTGGGGAATAACCTCCTTCCCTCAGTTAGAGCATTGGAAATGGGTCATTACTGGGTCTATCAACATGACAATGGCCCGAAGCAGACAGCCAAAATAACCAAGGCATGGCATCGAAAACACATATCAAGATTCTGGAGGGGCTTAGCCAATCTCCAGAACTAAACACATTAGAAAATCTTTGGAGGAAGCTCAAACTATGTTTTCTCAGTGATAGTCCAGAACCCCGATTGATCTACTGAAGATTTGTGTGGAGCAGGGGTGCAAAATCCCTGCTGCAGTCTGTGCAAACCTGGTGACAAGTTACAGGACCAGTAGCAAATATTGACATTGATTTTCTCAGGTGTTCGAATACCTTAGGGTTTGGTCAAGACAACTAACAGGTCATTGAGGCCCACAATTCTAGCTAGTAGACAGGTGTTCAAATACTTATTTGCAGCAGTACAATACAAATAAATTGCTAAAAAAAAAAATCATACACTGTGATTTCTGAATTTTTTTTAGATTGTCTCTCACAGTGGACAAGCACCTACCATGAAAATTTCAAACCTGCCCATTATTTTTTAGTGGGATGGTAATTGCAAGGTGTTCAAATACTTATTTTTCTCAACGTAATTTTAGTGCTGCAACGATTAATTAACTCGAGTGTTCTCTTACAAAAAAAAAGATTCAAATTAAATTTTGCTGCTTCGAGTATTCGTTTCAGTTAAGTGGCGTTGTAATGGTTTATTTTGAAAGTGTTTGGATTTAGTTTTATTGATTTGGGTGGATACACTGCCTTCTAGTCTGCCTCATTCCACATGGCTGAATCCAAGTGCTCCCTGTTAAGACCAACATAAGCTAAGTTTTTGTTTGAGGTAATTTTTTTTTTTTTTTTTTAAATACATTCGTAATTTAGTTTATAGATATATTTAGTTTTTGTGGGAATATGTGTCTGAACCATTTGTTTAGAGCACTATAAAAAAAGTTAGTTTATAGCATTTAAACTAGCGGACTTTTGCTATGTAAGTTAGCCAATTGTTCTTTTGTTGTACATAGATCCTCATTTATTATACCGTTTGAGGCTCAGCTCAGGTAATTTAATTTTTCATGTTCCTTATCCGATTACTCGATTATTCGAACTAATGGTTCATCAATTAATCGACTACTAAAATAATCGATAGCTGCAGCCCTACATAATTTATTCGTGTATATAATGCTTCAGATAATTATTGTATTTTTCATGAATTATGTTGGGATACAAGAAATGTTGGCAACAGCTCGACTGGCCATCACTTCAGAGTGGCTCTGGATCTTCACCCAGGCTTGCTGATTATGTCATCGGGTAAGAAAACTCTACTTGTTATTTTGTAAATTTGCCCTTACTTGACAGTGGCTTGTCACACACATTTTCTGAATAGGCAGATGATAAAAGGTTTCTTTGGTTGCTCTGTTTCACACTTGAGAGGGCAGGCTTGCCAGTGACGATTTGTACACATGTCATTAAAAACGCCATTTTCCATAATATGTCCCCTTTCAAGTACTTACATTGATGAATGTTGTGATTTTTCCCTCTCCTATTCAGTGTCGTTTACAGTTGGACAAGAACAATTTCTTCCTTATGACAGATGGCTCTAAAATGTATTAGCAGAGAGTGCGACTGTCAATCCTGCTGCCCAAAGGTCCTTACATGTCTTTTTTTCCTCCTCCCAGTCTTGAAAAATGATGTAATCAAGTCGTCCTTCCTTTCTACCAGCGCTCCATCCATCCTCTCTACAGGCCTGGCGGTCCCTTTGGCCTTGCTCTGGATCAAGTCCCCCCACAAGGCCCCCCCTGACCCCGTTAGAGGTGCATGATGGGCGGCCCTGTCACCTCAAATGGCTGCCCGGGTCCGGCGCGAGACTCACCCCTCACTGTGAGTAAACCTCTGTGTTATTTCGGTTTTATGGGCTACGGCTGGATAACTCTGCGGAATGAATGTGGACAACTTAGTTATTGTCACGCGGGGGAAGGAGTCGATGCCGTTACGCGAGCGCAAAAACGGCTTTCGATTGAACGCTATGAAAAGTTATGTGGCATGAGGAAACCAAAGCGCCGCTCAGTTGAGGCTGACCAGCGCCCGGTAGCAAACCCCGGTTTTATCCCGAAGACAGCGTTCAAAGGGGTTATTTAAATTTCAAGGCAGACGAATGCCTCGTATGTGATGTGTTGCTTCAGTTGTGGAGAGCGGCGCCTTTGATGGCGAGGAGAGAGGGGAAGACGGCGGCTTTGTTATTGAAGTAAAGAATAATAAGGCCACTGCATGTTGGGCTGTGTACAGAGACCTTGATATCAATCCAATGCACTATGCATGGCCCCCGCGCAACAAGCAGCCAGACAGGAAAGCGTGTGCCTTTTGATCCCGCTTTCCCTCTGTTGTCTTTCATCTGACCCATCCTCCCAAATTGTCACCAGCAAGTACACACACACATTGAAAAGAAAGACAGGAGGCGACAAACCCTGGGGGCGCGCCGCTCGCCGCAGTGCCCCGGCTCGCTCCGGACATTTTTAGTCATTAAGTTCCAAAGAAGAGTGCCTGGTGTCTTTAGAAAACACTCGGCTGTGTACATGGCAGGCCAAGTGGCCATGATGCTCCGATTCCAGTTTTGTGTTGGAAATAATCTGTCCTTAGCCACAGTATCAAACAGTGAAGAATCTAGTGTTGGATTCCTACTTAACTCATTCACTTGGCAGTGACAGATGTCCAATCTATTTAAACTGGGAGAGTTGGCAGTGAGTAACCACTATGAACTTGGGTTTCACAGTTGCGCAGAATTAGACTTCCAGAAGTTAAAGTAGCCGAACCCTGCTGAATTTGTTGTCAGTGTTGGGAAAGTTAATTTTCTCTGTGAACTAATTCAAATTGCAGTTCACAAATTTTAAAATGTTAAAATGTTTTAAATAGTTCATAATTCAAAATTTTGAACTAAAGCTCATGTTTCAAAAAATGAACTGTTGTAGTTTTTTATTTTATTTATTCATTTTTTAAAATACTTTTGTAGTTCTTTCTTCGCTCCAATATATGCCGCAAGCTATTATTGATCGAGTCGATATCAGAACCACAGACAGCAATAATTTTATCCACTTAAACACTGAAACTGTGTCAGATTCGTCTTCATATTCAATTTCAAATATTCAACTTTGTAGTTCTGCACATGCGCGTAATTTTAAAAAACGGCCGTGAATGCAGCGGTCCCAAAGTAAACACCAAAAACTTTCTATCAATAAAGGAATTATGTACTAACGTTTGGTTGTGGACGCACACGAAGGAAAGTTCTCTCTCACTGCATCTTCCCCGTGTCGTTAAGGATTTATATACGTTGTATTCATGTTGCAAAAGTATGTTGATGATGCAAATTGTTTACATGTTTTTCAAAGATGCTAAATAATGTCCAACTGAATGTAAAAGAATGGTTATTTGCCGTCATAAAAGCTTCGGGAGCAAAAGCTGCTATCATTGCAAAATCAACACAGCCGTGACATCCTTTGGTAGATTTCCACTATTAGTTGTTTTTTTTTTTTTTTTAATAATGCTTTTAGCCTATGGCTTATCTGCAGTTTTGTCGGAAAGGCTCTATTCTGACCTCATGAATATGGTATATGGACTAAGTGTCTCATGTTTACCCTGGGTTCATACAGCCAATGGGATCAGACTTGTGGGATGGGGGAAATTACTGTTCGGTTATATGATATCTAGTGAGATGTGCACGAAAGTTACAGTGCATAAAAAAAAGAGTTGACGTCACATATACCGCAGTAGTCGCGTATTTGCTTTGCTGCACAACACCAGTACTTGACAATGAAAGAGGTTATGAATGCTGCTCACAACTGCTATAATGGGTGCGTTCACAGTCACGTTCATGAGACAAAAATATGATGCATTCAGTTCATGTTTGCCCAAAATATGAACATGTTCATGAACGATCGTTCAGCACTGGTTTTGGTATAGGTCTTTCTACTACAGAATCCAACATAAGCTGGATTTCGTAGCTTGGTTGTGCAGTGCCTGGAGATCTGAAGGTTTATTTTCATCCTAAAATGTCCGAAAATTTCCATAATTGGTCGTGCCAAGAGGCCAGGCGGGTTCATGCTCATCACCCTGCCTGAAAATGACCGACTTCAGCCCTTAAAGTGCCTACGACAGGAGAAAAAACGTCTTAAATAGCATTATTATGTGAATTAAAATCAGATTTTGTGACAGTTCGACTATATAAAACAATTTGGCAAAGCGCAGATGACGAGAAATTAGTCTTTTAGTCTGGCGGTTAGCCACGCCTACCATTATAGGGCTCTAGTGTCCCCAAAAGGAGGATGACATCGGCAGGAGAATGGTTTCATCTGTTTTACTATTCAGCCCATTGAGGGGGAATTATTCAGAACGAGGAAAATGCGACGAAGAGAGCTGCAAAATGTCATTGTTTCAGTCTCTGTACTCCAATATTTTTACAGGATATTCTTTTTATCCAATAGCTAAATAAATGGTATGGTCATAACAAATACGTCTTGTGCTAAATGGAATATGAAATAATAAAAATGGATTAATTGTCACGTGGTGTGTGGGCAGGCAGGTGGTGCGTGGACCCAAATGCAGGGAAAGTGAGGCGAGGCAGGTAGACGGTGCAAAAACGTTTTAATCAATGCCAACAAAAAACAAAGTATCAACAAAACGACCGGGGAATCCAAAAAGTCTTAATACTGAGGCAAACAAAAGTATCACTAACAAAATACTGCTTTTCAAAACTTACACGGAACACGAGGGCTTGGCAGACCTTGGCTTTGACATGGACGTAGACGCTGACATTGACAATGACGCAACAAGGGGTGACAAGAAACTGGGTCTTTATATACACACGCAGACAAGGGGTAACGAGACGAGGAACAGCTGGGTAACACAGGTGGATGCAGATTGCAGGATACACTGAGAGAACACACACAGGTGAAATCAATGGGTAATCACAGAGACAAGTCACACTAGGAAAAACCCAACACAAAACCTAACAGTACCCCCCCCTCAAGGGACGGATCCCAGACGTCCCCTGGAAAGACAAAGTCCCAAACATGGCGGGCAGAAAGGGGCCGGAGGAGGGAGCAACAACAGCACATCAAAGCTAGTCAGGCGGGCGTCCTGGTCGCCAGACATGGGCCGACCGCGCGGGTCGATCAGGAGGGCGCCCGGGGCGCCAGACATTGGGCGACCGCACGGGCTGGTCAGGCGGGCGTCCCAGACGAGGCAGTGCTCGGTCGTCCATGCCGCCAAGCCGTGGCAGGAAACGAGGAGCAGCATCGTCGGGGCGAGGGTCAGGAACTTCGGAGTCTGCTGGCGGGACAGCAGCGGTGTCGTCTGCTGGCGGGACAGCAGCGGTGTCGTCTGCTGGCGGGACAGCAGCGTGGTCGTCTGCTGGCGGGACAGCAGCTTGGTCGCAGGAATCTGCTGGCGGGACAGCAGCGTGGTCGTCTGCTGGCGGGACAGCAGCTTGGTCGTCTGCTGGCGGGACAGCAGCTTGGTCGTAGGAATCTGCTGGCGGGACAGCAGCTTGGTCGCAGGAGTCTGTTGGTGCAGTCGGCGCGGGAGGCACTTGACTGCGTGGAGTCGGCGCGGGAGGCACTTGACTGCGTGGAGTCGGCGCGGGAGGCACTTGACTGCGGGTAGCCGGCGCGGGAGGCACTTGACTGCGGGTAGCCGGCGCGGGAGGCACTTGACTGCGGGGAGCCGGCGCGGGAGGCACTTGACTGCGGGGAGCCGGCGCGGGAGGCACTTGACTGCGGGGAGCCGGCGCGGGAGGAACTTGACTGCGGGGAGCCGGCGCGGGAGGAACTTGACTGCGGGGAGCCGTCGCGGGAGGAACTTGACTGCGTGGAGCCGGCGCGGGAGGAACTTGACTGCGTGGAGCCGGCGCGGGAGGAACTTGACTGCGTGGAGCCGGCGCGGGAGGAACTTGACTGCGTGGAGCCGGCGTGGGAACTTGACTGTGTGGAGCCGGTACAGTAGCCTCGGGAAGCCGAGCCGTCAAGACGAGCCCACGACGTCGGCGTGGACGAGCACGCCGGGGCTTTTTGAAACTGTTCATGGACAGACTGGGTGGCATGGAATGAGGGAGGCCTGAAAAAATCCGAGAGGGTGAAAAAAAAAAGGGCATGAACTCAAAATCTGGGTCGGGATCGCTGTCGGAAAGAAGGTTAATTAAGTCAGGGCCTTCTTCACATTCAGAGAAATCCAAATCCAAAAACAGGTGAGGAGCAAGGCTGGGGGGTCGGAAGTTTCCCGCTGGGTCCATATGTTGTTGCGTCATTCTGTCACGTGGTGTGTGGGCAGGCAGGTGGTGCGTGGACCCAAATGCAGGGAAAGTGAGGCGAGGCAGGTAGACGGTGCAAAAACGTTTTAATCAATGCCAACAAAAAAACAAAGTATCAACAAAACGACCGGGGAATCCAAAAAGTCTTATCACTGAGGCAAACAAAAGTGTCACTAACAAAATACTGCTTTGCAAAACTTACACGGAACACGAGGGCTTGGCAGATCTTGGCTTTGACATGGACGTAGACGCTGACATTGACAATGACGCAACAAGTGGTGACAAGAAACTGGGTCTTTATATACACACGCAGACAAGGGGTAACGAGACGAGGAACAGCTGGGTAACACAGGTGGATGCAGATTGCAGGATACACTGGGAGAACACACACAGGTGAAATCAATGGGTAATCACAGAGACAAGTCACACTAGGAAAAACCCAACACAAAACCTAACATTAATTCAGTACGACATGCCAAAATTACTCCATAATGGTCAAAACTGTCGACTTTACCTTTCCTCTCACACCTCCCGAACGTAATTTTATGCCACCGTAGTTAGTCGGGCTTTTGTCATTTCCCTGCCCCGGTTTTGGAGAAGGTAAACAAACCAAGAGGCGTGACAGCTAGCGGACATGCTAACCCGAACCGAGTAATGTTTCAAAGTCTTCGAAGCGAAAAATCACATAACGAGCCCGGATCATTTCACACGGCAAGAGGGTTGTTGATTGTCTTTGCCGGTCGGCAACCCGTCCAGCGGCGATCAAGTTAGAGCTTGTCGTTCCCCTGCTGAGAGGGCAGAGGGCTCTTTTGCGTGGACAAACCGGCCAACGTTGGAGGAGCGCGTAGCTGCCACATGGTCAACACGAATATGGCAAAATAATGCTTAACTACACGGCAAGACACAGTTTACTCACTTCCTTGTAAGTCCAATGGTCCCACAGTAGTAGGGCTTGTTTTGGCCAATATCCGCCGGTGGATGGGAACCTTTTGAAACCCCAAAAAGGCTCACACGCCTCTCCCTTATGCAACAACGTATTTCTGCAGCTGTTTGGCTGGCGTGATTCGAAAAATAAACGAATTAATCCCCAAAATCAGCTGAGTCCGCAATCCATCTGCACGCTATAAAGCAATGCTGTATTGTGAGACGCGGACCCGGGTGACGTCACATTCGCATTCTTTGTAAACCCGAAACTGTAGCCAGAAGTAACTCATTTTAATGGCGCGGGATTCAAAATTGAATGTACAGTATAAAACGATGGCTTCCACACACATCCAAGTGCTCCAGTTCATTCAGGAGCATAAAACACCGCGTGAAATATGAAATAAACATGTTTTTTAGTGTCATACGCACTTTAAGCCCAAAATTAAGGTTTGCCTGACAAGCGGGATTTCATCCCGACTCTCCAGGCCTGGGTGACCTAAAATTGTGCATCTCTGGTGGCCACAAGAGCGGCCTGCAAATGACCATAATGGGTCACGCCGAACGGCCTGTGTGGTTTACGCGCGTCAACCAGCATCAACATGCCTCTTTTCGCCCATTTAAGCCAAAAATTAAGTTTTGCCTGACAAGCAGGATTCCACACTGAAAATGTGGCCATCCCCCACAAAATGTGGACCTGAAATCAAACTTTAGCATCGTGTATCTGATGATAAAATAAAACTGAAGATTGCTGTAAAGGCACAACCAGGGGTCGCAATAACCGGAAATTTTCCGTCGTTGACTGTTTTTTTAAAACGGTGACGGTTACTGACTCATTTCACACATTTGAATGAAAACCATTGTTTTTAACAAAGCGACAAACTTAATGATGATATTGATGTTTTGCATTTTGATCGATTTTGATTCGATTGTGCTTTCCATATTGATATATTGATCCCGATTGATCAATTGTTACGCTTTGTAAAAACTAATGTTGAGCATGTCACTACACAATCCAAGACAAAATCAACACCATGAAAATCCATTTTGAAAGAGAACAATAGATAGATACATTGAAAGATATTTGGGATTCAGGACCAAAAGAAGACCATGGACCAAATGTGGTCTCGAGATCACAATACCGGTCTTGAGAGTTACAACATGAGTAAAAAAAAACTTTAGTGCTGACTAAGTTGAGGGGTGATTAAGGCCTTCAAGTTTGTTTTGTGTCTTATTTTACAATGCAATTAAACACCAAAACTTTGGCGAGGTGATCATGGGTATTATAAAAAATTCTGAATATTACTTGGGTGCAAAGTAAGAAAGCAATAATAACAGTAACACTTAGTCATATAAGCACTGTATTTTGGTCTATGTCTTTTTTTCCTAACAGGCCACTTGAGTAACAACTGCTGATGTTGAGCTTTTCAGCTACTTGTATTAAAATGGCATACCATCATAATGCGTCAAAGGAAGATACACATTAAATCTAACAAGTAATACGGGCACTAATATGCGACTGCTCTCTAGGATTTAAAAGAATAAACGTTGGCCAGTTTGGACAAAAAATATAACATATACCGTACATTAGGCCTGCACAATCTATCGTTTGAACATCGCCATCGCAACGTGCGCATGCACAATAGTAACGTCGCAAAACGTGGAATTGTTGTTGTTGTTTTTTTTTTTTTTTTGCTTCATGAAAGTCGCAAGTATACAGAGACATGGCCTCCTGGATCCCTTTTATCAGAGTTGGGTAGAGTAGCCAAAAATTGTACTGAAATAAGAGTAGCGTTACTTCAAAATAATACTACTCAAGTAAAAGTAGTCATCCAAAAAAATGTGCTCAAGTACAAGTAAAAAAAAGTATTTGGTAAAAATAATACTCAAGTAATGAGTAACATTGTGAGTAACAGCTAACAATGTTTTTTTGTTGTTGTTGTTGTTTTTTTTTTTAATTTCTAAATATGGTATTTTTTCTCAGCATATACAGCAAATAATTTTTTATGGTGCTTTAAGGGCAACATGTGATTGAGCAGGCTGGTTTGATAGAAGAACTGAAGGCTTGAGCATGATTTGTATAATGGAGTCATGTGAATATTGTTGCTACGTCTCATTGGTGAAACTGGTTGGGCTACTGTTGGCAAAAATACAGTCAAAAATAAAGAGGAAAAGTGTAACGGCTCTCGTGTAGCCCAAAGTAGCCGAGTAAGAGTAGTGTTTCTTCTTCATGAATCTACTCAAGTAAAAGGAAAAGTATGGCTTAGTCAATTTAGAAGTACATTTTTCTTATAAAGTTACTCAAGTAAATGTAACGGAGTAAATATAATGTGTTACTGCCCACCTATGCTTTTTATATACAGCAATCTTAATCATTCACAAATGAACCTCCTTAGCCTGGAATAAACTGTATTAAATGAATTCAATGTGGTCATGGTGAGTCAACCAAAATCTTCCCGAGCAGATTTCTTCAAATTCTTCTAGTTTTAATATTGCAGTATATACAGTGGGGCAAATAAGTATTTAGTCAACCACTAATTGTTCAAGTTCTGCCACTTGAAAATATTTGAGAAGCTTGTATTATTCAAAATGGGTAAACCTCAACCTTCAGAGACAATGTGGAAAAAAAAAAAAGAAAATCACATTGTTTGTTTTTTAAAGAATTTATTTGCAAATCATGGTAGAAAATAAGTATTTGGTCAATACCAAAAGTTCATCTCAATACTTTGTTATGTACCCTATGTTTGCAATAACGGAGGCCAAACGTTTTCTGTAACTCTTCACAAGCTTTTCACACACTGTTGCTGGTATTTTGGCCCATTCCTCCATGCAGATCTCCTCTAGAGCAGTGATGTTTTGGGGCTGTCGTTGGGAAACACGGACTTTCAACTCCCTCCACAGATTTTCTATGGGGTTGAGATCTGGAGACTGGCTAGGCCACACCAGGACCTTGAAATGCTTCTTAAGCCACTTCTTTGTTGCCCTGTCTGTGTGTTTGGGATCATTGTCATGCTGAAAGACCCAGCCACGTCTCATCTTCAATGCCCTTGCTGATGGAAGGAGATTTTCACTCAAAATGTCTCGATACATGGCCCCATTCATTCTTTCCTTTACACAGATCAGTTGTCCTGGTCCCTTTGCAGAAAAACCGTCACAAAGCATGATGTTTCCACCCCTATCCTTCACAGTGGGTGTGGTGTTCTTCGGATGCAATTCAGTATTCTTTCTCCTCCAAACATGAGAACCTGTGTTTCTACCAAAAAGTTCTATTTTGGTTTCATCTTACCATAACACATTCTCCCAGTCCTCTTCTGGATCATCCAAATGCTCTCTAGTGAGCCGCAGACGGGCCTGGACGTGTACAGGGGGACAAGTCTGGCAGTGCAGGATTTGAGTCTCTGGCGGCGCATTGTGTTACTGATAGTAGCCTTTGTTACTGTAGTCCCAGCTCTCTGTAGGTCATTCACTAGGTCCCCCCGTGTGGTTCTGGGATATTTGCTCACCGTTCTTGTTATCATTTTGACGCCACGGGGTGAGATCTTGCATGGAGCCCCAGATCGAGGGAGATTATCAGTGGTCTTGTATGTCTTCCATTTTCTAATAATTGCTCCCACATTTGATTTCTTTACACCAAGCGTTTTACCTATTGCAGATTCATTCCTCCCAGCCTGGTGCAGGTCTACAATTTTGTCTCTGGTGTCCTTCGACAGCTCTTTGGTCTTGGCCATAGTTGAGTCTGGAGTGTGACTGACTGAGGTTGTGGACAGGTGGCTTTTATACCGATAATGAGTTAAAACAGGTGCCATTAATACAGGTAACGAGTGGTGCCTCGTTAGAAGTTAGACCTCTTTGACAGCCAGAAATCTTGCTTGTTTGTAGGTGACCAAATGCTTATTTTCCACTCCAATTTGGAAATAAAGTCTTTAAAAATCAAACAATGTGATTTTATATTTTATTCCAGATTCTGTCTCTCATGGTTGAGGTTTACCCATGTTGACAATTACAGGCCTCTAATCTTTTCAAGTAGGAGAACTTGCACAATTGGTGGTTGATTAAATACTTATTTGCCCCACTGTATATCGCAAACCGCCAAAAAGTTCCAATGTCAGTTTTTTCCAATATCGTTCAGTTCTACTGTATCCTTTCTTTCATCCAATTACGTAAGTGCAAAACATTCATTAATCCTCCCCATGCTGTTGAGGATTTGCTATCTCAACTGAAGTTGAATGGAATAGTTATAGAATACATTATAATAGCAATCATCACTAGTTTTATATGTAAGGGTGCTGAGCGGTGCTTACCCGTGGTGCGTAGGAGAGAGAAGTTTGGCTTTCCTCTCCTCATGTCAGGGAATTACACGCTAGAAGCAACTGAGGCCATGAAGGGAAGGGCATAGCAAAAGATAATGTTATCTTTGGACTTGATCAGCTGAACATACATTTTTCTCCTTCCAACATAAATTTTCTTCTCCCCATCACAGTAGCGGCAGACTTTAATACTCTGGATTCAGCATTTCAACTTTGTAAATTCCATCCTTTTCACCTCAGGGTGGCATTAATAATCAGCAAAGTGAGTGTGGAGTAAATGATGCATTTGGAAGTTAGAGTGTTTCCATAACGCGCCGGCCCGCGGTGCTTCAGTTCGCCTCCACCTCCAGGCACTTACGGTCAGAGGGAGCTTTGGTTCCAGGAGGAAGATGGAAAAGAATCCAATTGAATTACTGCAACGTTGAACCATGTGCTGTTTTATCATAGCCTCGACCCATAATGCTCACACTCACAATACTTCGAATGAGGCACTGCAGCCTGTCGATCAATACAAGTTAAACAAGCCATGTCAATGCGAGCTGTAATGATGTTTAACTTTCACTAACCTATACTTTTTGCTCTTAGTGGACCAAATGAGTCCACGTTCAGTTGTTTTATGAGGCTACAGTAAGGAAAATTTAGTTGGATTTTATTTATAACTTTTTTGTTTACATAACATTGTTTTTTTTTTTTTTTTTTTTTTTTTTTTTATTGGAAAGAAAGCAAAGCACTTGCAGAAAACGAAGACGTGCAAACACACTTGACAACAAGCTGCCTTAAATTTGCTCCAATCACGAGAAAATTCAAACCACATCCACACTTTGACACAGCAAAGTTTGACTAAAATCTTTAATAAGCCGGGTCCAAATGGTACGCTTTAATTCTTTAGTCTAATTTATTCTATTACCCAGCATGAGAATAATTAAAATTTTATAGACCACCCACACATTACTGTATATTGAAAAGCAAATCTATAAGATATTACACGGATTGTACTTTATAATTTAATATAGTGCCTTGACTTATGAGTTTAATTTGTTCTGTGACTATGCTCTTGACTCAGAACACTCTTAACTCAGGTCACTTTTCCCCATTGCAACTTTTATTAATCCATGCCAGCCCTACAAAAACACCAACAAAATCTGTTTTTAAATACCTAGCATTACAATATTATTCTTCCTGAAAAAGTAAAGTAAAAAAATGAATAGAATAGTTGACATACTGATTTCATGCTTTTATTCAATGGACACTGTGCTGCTCCTTTTCTATTGTATTCATTTGTCACCTAGGAGTTGTATAATACAAATGTTGCCCGCTTTTTTACAAAATTCAGTACAGTGATCCCTCGTTTTTCGCAGTTAATGGGGACCACAACCTGCCGCGATGAGTGAAAATCTGCACCCCTGTGTTCAATGTATTTATTCAGATTTAGCATTAGAAAGAGATACATATAAGACATGTTTTTCCACTTTTTTTCCCCAAAGTATTAAAAAAAAAAAAAAAAAGCACACACACAGACAAGACTTAAAAAGCAATTTCTGGTCTTGCACCCCTCTATAAAATAAGCCAAATAACTGTTGTGTTTGATAGAACAATATGTCTATATGCTGCTATAGCAGATTCATGGCGCATTAAGCCCCCAAACTATTTTTATTTTGTCCATCTTACCCTGGAAACCCCCTTTTACAGAAGTCGCGCAACCGCTTTTGTTTCAACCCAGCCATAAAATGTCATTTTTAGAATCATTAATTGATGTCTGATATCTCGCTTAAAAATAAAAAAAAGGGCTAATAAAATTATTCACTTGCATATTTTAAACTTTTAAACAAATTACGTCACAATGGAAAAAAATGGTGTCTGTAAGTAAGTCACGGATATCTACCTCATAACTATCGCTTACTTGTATTTTTTTTGTTGCTATCGCATTTTCCTGGTTATTTGAGATGATAGATAATCGATCCAAACAAAGAAAAATTGAAATAAAAAACATTTGAAAGGGTAAATTTATGAAAAAGAAAATCTCGACCACTCCTTGATGTCTGCAATTTCTGCATCGCGACCCTTGTTATACTACCATATTTCACCCTTAAAATTCCCCAAAAATCCTGCTCTGGCCATTCACAGCTGTGTCTTGATACATGCTACATGGAGTTTTTGGATCGAAAAGAGATAATTACACGATAATATCTCGTTCAAATTGTGGCATCTTTAATTCTGCTCTCTCATGCTCTCACCTCCAGTTAGGGTTTTGCTGTGTAAAACAAGTTTTCTAAAATGACCTCCGGTTCAAAATTTTTCTTCCCCCAGAAAATTGAGATTTTAAGCTTTCCAATGATGTATCACACATGCATTTCGGCAAATTTTGAAATTTGGCCAAATTGGGGGTCTCAGAGCGGAACTTCAAGTCACCTGAGTGTTTTCTGCCATATATATATATATATATATATATATATATTTTTTTTTTTTTTTTAATAAATGGTTTTTAAGCACTTCAAATGCAATGATTATGATGTCATTAGGTTTGAAACATGGCACTGTCCCACCGAATTATTTTTAAACAATAATAAAGTACTGTTGTGGAGTAGAAAAAATGCTTGGCTTTATTAAATGCTTCTGTTACCTTCCTTGGCTGTGACTCTTGGAGTGACATGTGGAAATTACAACTGCTCAGGATCACGTTTAACATTTGGCGTTTATTGCCGCGAACACAAAACGTCTGGCTGCTTCGAAGGTCGCCACACACACACACATTCATTCCAGCGTGCGCTTCCTTATCCACCCGCCCGCGCAATGTGCACAGAGAGCTTGTCTGTTCCAAGGCAGCACTCGCAACATGAGTGAGTCTACTCAAGTACTCTCACTTACACACAATTAGTTGCCACAGCAACTGTTGAACAAGTTAAACGATGATTGACGCATGTGGCGCTTTAGAAGCTCGTGACTCTGGCGAGATCAAACGCAAACATCTGTCAACATCGTTAACTTAAATAAGCAACTCCAGTGCATGTGCTCTGCCTGCCTGGGGAACAAAGAGCAGGGAGAAGGAGGGAGCGAGAGTGAGACTGACTACGCCATTGGCTCGGGACAGCTCATCTGTATCCGCGATGAACTGAGGGTGCGAAGTTTGAACCGCGAAATAGCGAGGGATCACTGTTTAATTTGTAGGAAAGTGACTTTTTTTTGTTTGTTTGTTTCTCATTTGATTCATGAAATAACTTTTTTCCCGTTTCAAAAGCACACTTTTATTAGTTTTTATTAGTGAATAACCATTGTTTCTTGCTGTGAATGTTAGCCAATGGGTCCGTCATAGCTTTGGAGTGTATCGTTAATCCTTACAGTAAAAACAGGGCTTAACACTGGACAATGTTATCACGAAAACACACTGTCGTCACGTCCTAACTCTGAAATGTTATTGACATATTCATGTCAGTGTTTCCCCTTAATGCAAATAGTTTTACATTGTAGCTGTAGAGGCGCCAAAGTCTGCCTTTTGTGACCGAGCATGCACCGATGAGCTGATTTGATGTCACGGGATGAAAACAGGTAGCTCTTAAAAGTTTGCATCCCATCCCGAAACTTTCCATTCGTTACAGCGTCTCGCTCCGGATATGTTTGTTTAGCCCGTACCGGCCCAAAAAGAAAAAAAAAAAGTCCTCTAGAGAAGACTGACGCTCAACTGATTTATCTCACACATAGCAAAGGAGGGCTTTTATTGTCAAAGGCATCAATGTAGAAAGGCTATTATGCCAGTCTTCCACATCGATTTAGAAACGACCCCGCGCCACTCGCCGGGTAACAACAAGGTGTTGGTACGATAATAATCATAATATTTCAAGTATCGCCAGCCATCATAGATGCTAGTCTCAGTTTAATGATTCTGGGAAATTGCGGATTACCCGGGATATGAGAGCAAGCCTACAGTTTTCATATAGTGTGGGAGGTTGCAGGGGCTCTGTATTAGTAATCACAGGGGAGCGCCGAGAGGTGGGAGAGAAAATCTGCTTCTTCTCTTCTCTCATTCATCATCGCCGTCCTCTGGTGAGGAAACATGGCAAATGGCCAAATGAATGCACTTCATAAAGCGCAAATGTCTCCTCTGATGTGCCTCTCGCTGAGGATCTGCACAGAGGAGGAGTAAGGGGGGGTAGATTTCCACAGATATATTATTGTCAAACTCTGCTGCCCCCGCTCCGGAGCGTTATTATGATATCGGTGGAGATTTTACAATAAGATTTGGCGACTTCAGTCGAAGCCGTTACCATAACCACGTTACAGTGATGGCAGCACTTTTCAATAGGGGAGCATATATTGTCTGACTGGATGATAAGTTTCCTCAAATAAGCACTCACTCATTTTTTTTTCTTCCTACTGTGTCGGGATGCTTTTGTAATTCAAAAGGATCCTGACTTTAAAAAAAAAAGAAAACTCCTAGGTGGATAAAAGTGGATGAGATATGGAGACGGCAAGCAAGTCACGCCTCAATAAGATGGTCAGTGCCACAGGGAGGTGCTATGGATCTGTATCCGCTTTTACCCCCCCCCCCCCCCGACCCACCCTCCCTCGCATCACATGCAGAATATTGACTTTAATACATGAAATGTTTGTGACACCTCGTTCAACAGCCGCAATATCAGGTTTGATCACGGACAGCTTGTCGGGCATATTGGATAAAAAGAAAAAAAAATCACAGCAATATGGAGCAAAGGGGTGCGATAATAGCAGCAACCTGTGCGGTATCAGGAGATAGCTCCTTGAGTGGGCATCCAAGGCTAAATTGAAACTTGGGAAGAGAACATTGAAATCCTTTATTGCCAAAAGTTTTAAATATGAAAATGTTTGGATATTATTAAAATATTTTGGTTAGTGTTATAAATGAACACATTAGATTTGAAATTTAAATATTAAAAGGATGTATAATAATACAATAAAACATTTGACAAATTAAATTAAAACTATCTCGTTTGTCGTTTGGTTCATCCCCTGAAAAACCAAGGTGACAAAAGGTGTGAAATACACATTGTGAATAATTTGGATCATAAATCTGGAAATATTTCATAAAGCTAAAATAATGGCGCTGTCCCATAAAAACTATGTACCCTAAATTTTCATATCCACATGAGTTTATAAAAAGCACATAAATAATGCAATAAATATACTGACATTTGTCAATTAAACTAGCAAATTTGTAACATACTGTATCAAGTATATTTTCCTAATGAGAACTGTGGGTTTCCAAACTTCCTGACAAAAAAATCAAATAAAAACTGTACTTACTGTACAGTGCTGCATGTAATTCATATTCATTATTTAAAATTTAAATCCAAATGTGCAGATATTTTTTGAGATGTGCATATGTCCAATGAAACTACATTGCTTCACATGATCACATTAGGCACACATTATAAATTGAGTTTAAGTGACACGTTTTTATTGCAATATTTTTGTATTTTGGATTGTAAAATATTTGTGCCACAGTTAACAAATGCAATGCACAGTTAACATATAGTAACAACAAAACATTTCCCTTGAGATACACGGAGCTCATAAAAACATGGACACGCTACCATAACAATATATTATTCATTAATTGAATCTTAAAATTGACATTTTATTTGGCATCAAACAAAACAGCATCAGTTGCGGAATATTTATCTGTCTACTTTTGATCTGCACTCGCTTTAATTAGTCCAAATTTTCTAAGCATACCAAGCAAATCGGCAGCACCAGCATGATGAAATTATGGCAGCACCATGGCTTTTTTTGATTATTTTGTAGAGAACTAATCTCGCCGATGTTCTCATGCACGTGTTTACTGTTTGCATGATTAGTGCAATTACGCCTCTTAGGCACATAGGCCCCCTTTTGTATGGCTGTATTAATTACTCTATTGATTCAACTTAACACCTAATGCACAAGTAACATAAATCATATTTTCCACTTAATTATGGTGTTCCTACCTAATTAGGAAACAGAATTGAAAGCTGCTGTGGTTGGGAAAAAGAACAAAATATACTATTTATTCCCTCTGCTGTCACAATGTAAAGTAATGCGATTAAATTGTTTGTGCAAGTATACGTGTGAATTTGTAAGATTATAAAAACACATAGTAATAAGCAGCCTTGCTGCTTTTATTTAATTAGGTGGTGTTTTTGCCTTTTTTCTTTTCATTTAAATTAGAGCTTATTGGTGCAGAATAGTTGCCAACTGGCGGTCCGTCTGAAAAGTGAGTGTGCGGGAAGGCGAAAGGGTCAAAGGAGGAGATCCGGGAAGGCTGCGCTGACTTATAATTACAGTCTCAAAATGGCATATTTACCATCTCTGCCAGCGAGGTCGTGCCTTCTGTCGTAGTAAACGTAGTGGAGTATGAAAGAGCCAATTACGGCACACTGGGTGACCTTTTAACAACTATTACCGCGTCCCATCAACACATTATCGCGACGGAGATAGACGCGGGAATTACCACGTCGAGCCTGGTCGTCGGCGTCGTCTGACGCCGGTGACAAGTGGCAGCTTTGAAGAATCAGCACAATAAAAGGAGACATGTGCAATGAAAAAAATGAAGAAAGAGATATGGTGGCAGAGTAAAGGGAGGGAGTGGAGAGGGGGATGTCGGGATTGAACAATGGCCTCCGTACAGTACATTAGCTGTGGATGTCAAGCACCCCAGTCGCTCCCAATGAAAAGCACAACAAATAAGACGTTGGCCTGTTTGTATTCATTATCAGTCAGCACATGCCCCGGCTCCTGCATTAAACATTAGACTGCCTCTGATGTCTGCTTAACAGTTTAATTCCCTCCCCGCCGCTCAGCCTGTCATAATAAACCCAGCGAAGCACACACAAAGTCAAATAAGAGTGTGAGGGGGCCGCCTTTGTGTATACGTGTGTGTTTGTTGCCATGTGTGTGTGTGCGCGTGCGCCACCGCTTGAGCGACATACACGTCATTCATAATAGCCCCCTATTGCCCGGCTTGGCTTTATTGTAGTTTATCTGATCACAGATTAAGTAGATCTCAAGAGTGGCTGACCTCCCCGGTGTGTATTTGTGGCTGCGTGTGCCGGAAACCATCAATATATACACCACCCACAATATTAGGTACAGTATATTCATTCATTCAAATGTTTTATAGTATTCATGGAGTGGTTTAACAGTGTACGGTTTCATATTGGGAGCTGTTTATAATATAGTGGCTAATAATTACATATTATGTTAAATACATTCCCTTGTGATTTACAGTATACCCACACCACACCCACGTCATCCGTTTAAAATCCAGCAGCAGGAGTAAACTTCCAAATCTTAGTAAATAAATCAAACATTTCATACTATTATAAAACATCTCGAAAGGTTTTATACACTGATTAGGAATTAGCTTGCTAACACATTATAAAGATTTTATGGCATGCAGTAAAAGTGAGTAGGTAAGTGCTTGCCAAATAGTGATCCCACATCCAGTAGTACTGCAAAGTGTAAAAGCTAAAAAAAAAAAAAAAAAAAAAAAAAGGATTATGATTTCTTATATTTTTCACAATAGGGCTCCAAAAGAGCTACTATAATGACAGAAATGCCAAATAGTGAACATGTAATTACTTCATCCATGCACCTTTTTATTTTAGGCATGAAAATCACTCACCTTTTGGCGAAATTCGCCGTTTTGAAGTCAAAAAGGGCCTATGTGAATTGTGTAGATCCGAGGAGAATTTTTTTTTTTGGGGGGGTGGGGGTCGTAAGTCCATCTAACTAACTGATGACATGTTTTATTGAAGCTAAGCCTGTCGCGATATGCAATGAGTCCATTTATCGCAAGGTAAATAAAAATGAGGGCGGTAATTTTCACGGCTGTGTTTTATCACCGCGTGCATGCATACATTTGTGCGTGCGTGTAGATGACATATGAGACTCCAGTTGTTGTGTCCAGATGTTTATTGGTCAACAACACGCCGTAGAATTACAGTTCGCACATACAAAATAAGGAAACACATCTATATTAAACACTGTAAACGTTAGCATTGCTACACTGAGACTAATGGGGGAAAAAGACAGCTTACTATATAGCCTGCTATAAAACATTGGCAGTCTTTTCCAAAACACAAACTTGCAGTTAAAAGGTGACACTTCAAACATGAAAAATAGCTGGTTAACAGCATTTGCAAACGACAATGAAAAAAAAAAAAAATCTATTAGTGACACCACAAGCAATGACGAAAAGAGCTTTTTGCGGAGTGTAAAATTGTTAGCGGTTTAACAAACGTACTTCCGGTGAACATTTCAAAATAAAAGCATGTCACGTTTGTCATATAAATAACGATTTCTGGAGTTAATCCCACATTCTTCAGAATTAATACTATAATATGTACATACTATAATACTACAGAATTCAGATTTTACACTAAGAATAACTTTAAAATGACATCGTTTTTAAAAAATATGATTGGCAATTAATATTATAATTATTATAACACTATTGTATATAATAGTATACTTTTTTTTTTTTTTAATGAGAATTGTTTTGAACAATGTTGAAAAGGTGAAGTCAGTGTTCTGAATCTGTTTACATTCCATTCTGTCGCACTAGTAAATGCTATCAGGCTATCAGCATTTAACCTCAGTGTTCATGTGTGATTAATTATTGTTATTTACATGTTTATTTGTACTTTAATAAAGAATTTAAGTGTTCCAAAAAAATTTTGTGAATTAATAAGCGTCAACAAAAATTTAATTGCTAAATTAGTAAAGAAAAAGTCGACTAATTGTAAAAATAGTTGGCTGACTAATCGGGAGAAAACTACTCGTTTGGGACAGCCCTACCGGAACATATTTCCTCCACACCCTTCTACCTTTTTAACCCCTGACCCATTTTCATTCCTGTTATTAATATATTGATAAACTGTTTATTAATGTATCTGTATCATATAGTGAGGGTTTAGGGCATTGTTACTGTTATTTGTATTTTTTACGTACATTACATATTTGATGCTTGAATCTTGATGAGAAATTCCAATATTTGGAGGAGGCGGGCGGCTACAAATGTGTTCAATTTGTTGCTGATCCAAATTAGGATTGGTTGGCCTTGGTGGAGGTTCCCAATTAAATTGACATCATGTCATTAGGTGTTGTTTCTGGGTTGAATTTCGAAGGATATTGCTCAGTACAAATATGGCTTCTATTTATAGCTTGGGTCTTAGTACATTGTTATTACAGTATTATTACTAATTTTACATTTCCCTCAGTTCCTCATTAGACACATAAAACCAAGTGAGGGCATACATACATATAGAGGGAGGGGGCTTGGGAATGAAGTAAAATTTGCAGCTGAACTAAATTAGCAGTGGTCTTGCTGTAATTGACATCAGAGCCATGATAAGTATAATTATGTTCTATTTACTGTATATGTATTGATATATGAATTGCAAACAATAATGCAGACTATAATATCGGATGCTTTGCACATTTTTTACATGTTATCAAAGTGTTATTACAATTCTATTCCATTAACATTTTCCTTACTTCATTATTAGATGCATGCATCTAAATGAGATATTTCATGCATGTGCAGGAGGAGGGCGGGAATAAAGGCGTACAATTTGGGACTGATCCAAATTAGGATCGTTCAGCTTTGGTGGAGGTCTACCTCTAATTGACCTCACAGCCATCATTGGGTATTGTTTAAAAATTATTTTGCGACAACATTCATGCTATTATATTGTTATTGCGCTTTTTCCCATTTATTTATTGTATAGCATTGGCTAATGTTGTGGCCTGGGTTTTTGTAGTTTCTGTATGTCCGTCCACGTGTGAATGTGTCCCCCTTCCTTGCATTTGTTTGCTTAGTTTTTTTTTTTTTTTTTGTATAAATCTCTGCCTCTTTTTGCACCCACTATCTCTCCACGGCAGCCAGAGGTTGGCACGGGCATCGCGTGGTCATAACAGTCTCCTCTAGTGAGGGGGAGCAGCCTGGCAGGCGGCTACAAAGATGCCAATTGCAAGAAAAGAAAAAGGGGCGGAGGGGAGGACAAACGGGGACCAAAATCCCCACCCCAAAGAGATGATTGGATTAATTAGATAAATCTACTGTATCCAACGCGAATGTGCCTTGTCCAGAAATGTGTCGGCGCTCATTTGGTAAAGGTATGGCCTCTGACATGCAGAGGCGCTGGTTGGCATAAGGGGTGACCATCTGCTCGCTAATCCGAAATGTGAAGTCTTTCACTTCCAATGAGCATCCATTTTATTCCATATTACGCCACTTTGATAATCTAATCCATTTAGCCATGTAGTCAGCATAGCAAGCACGCGCTAATCATAGGGCGGCGGAGGAAGGCAACAAAAGCCGTCTCCTAATATTAATAAATCACAAGCCTGGTGGTGCACTGTAAATATGTTTCAGCAATGTTATCAAAGAAGGGGAGGGTTTCTCTTATTTCTCTCTCTCAGGGAAAATAGTGTAATTACCCCTTGGCGTTGTGCGAGAGCAGAAAACAGTTTTGAGCTTTTTACTTTTTCATGACATTTGAGAAATGATCTCAAAATTTGGGAGGGGAGAAAAAGAAAATAGAAGTTGTCGTCTGTTATTCAAATGCTAATATGTGCTCAGTGCCGGAAAAGGGGTGCGATATTAGTAATTCAACATGTTACCATTGTGTTCAGGGTCTCGCGTGCCTTTATTTGCCCAGCAAAGCGCGACAATGCAAGTGCGTCTTTTTTTTAAAGGCATCTTTAGCCAGCAGAATGTTAACTAAGGTAAGCAGTGTTGTTTTAGCCCCTCAGTAACCACGCCAATTATCTGAAAACTTATTTTTTTCGACTTCCATGCATACTTAATGCATCCCCTGCTTCACTCTCGCCATCTGCCCCCCCCCCCCCCCCCCTCCATCCAGCGCCCACCCCCCAACCCTCCCTCCCCCTCGCCAACACTCTGGAATTTTTATGAGATAGGACAAAAATGGGCACTTCCCTTATTAACATCTCACAGTGGAAATCAAATATGCAAGGAAAGTAGTGTATCTACTAATTAGTGCTGAATTCATAATTACTGTGCTCATTGATGGAGATACATTTGAATACGTTCATTTCCTTGGGGAAAGAGAGGCAGGCTGTCCGGGATAGACTGGGAAGGGAAGAAAAAAAAAATCCCCTTCAGTTCAGCCCCCCCATCCACCCACCACACCACCACTCCCCCCTCCTCGCCTTTCTTTTGGAAATTAGGGATCCGTGGCACATGGCGATACTACCAGACTAAGATCCGAAGTGCCCGCAATTTTCTTCAGATATAATTAATCAAGTGAAGCATGTAACCTAATGAATGCGTTTGATATCCGCTCCTATTCAAATATGGGCTTTATCGCGATGTGTGCCGGAATCGCTTGGAGCGATGCATAGACAGTGACATTGCTTGGAAATGTTCCTCAACAGTTTCTCTTTGCGTGTAAACAATATCCATGCTTGTCAAGGCATGGAGAAAAAAAAGAAAGACAGAGGGAGGGAGAAAAGAGAGAGACACATTTTTAATTGCAGTAAATTAATAACAATTAAGCCGCAGGATGCTGCGCGGGTATCTTGACAGTGCTTTGTTGTTGTTGCCCTGGAGATCATTTCACCGAGGGCCTCACAAGTCTGACAAGCAGGTGAAAAGGAACACAAGAAAAGTACTTGATAGGGATATTATGAGAAAACAATAGCAGCGAAGTGGCGGTATTAACTAAGATGTTGACTTAAGAATTGTGGAATTCCTCTAAATTGGAATGGCCCTGTGCCATCCTCTCCTGTCCCATTTTCAACTGAAGCCACATTTCCATGGTGAGGGTCAGGTAGGATAGTTTGGGAGTATTTCCATGGCCAAGTTGTGAAGTGTACGCCTGCAAGGTGTGACCATTTTGTCTCATTTTCGTCAAAGTATTTTTAACAGTCGAGTTGTACCAAGAAATTTTTTGGGACCATCGAAATACAAAAGTTTGCCTCCTAGGAAATGAAAATGCTAAGTGACTACTGGTGTAAAATAATAACTATATTAACTATGCTAAAGTTATTATAGATATACATGAAAGCTACTTTGTCCTCTCTGTGGGTCGTATTGCTAATGATAGCAAGCTAGCTAGCGAGCAACTGACTTTTGCCTACTCAGCTGTGGAGGTGACTCTTGGGGCACCTCACGATTCGATTACAATTCAGAAGCTACGATTCGATTATAAATCGATTATTGGTGCACAACCCCCCAAACTATTATCAGCTTTTAATGTTTCATACATTAGTTACAAAAATAGTACAAAAATCCTCTCAGGCTTAAATAAACTACCATTTCAGTATCAAGTTAACAGTTCAAAACAGGAAATAAAATACTCAAGTCTCCATTCTGTATCTGTATTCTGTATGTGCTACTTTTTACTTGTCATGTCCCTGCAGGTTCTGGAACTGCCTTCCCACTCTTCAAATACACTAGAATGAAATCCAGCTCCCTATTTGTGTCCTGTTCTGTGGCATTTTCCTTTCTCAGAGGATGTACTGTAGAACTGTCTTGTTCACGTATAGATCCAGTTTTAAATAATGTTGGTTTGTTGCACATTTGAAGTCTGACTGAGAATGATAGGGTCTAGAGATCCGCAACACTGAATCATTAAGCTTCTGAAAAGGACAGCAATTTCGGATTGCTTTCAAAGTTATTTGCTAGTCATAAATGAAAGACATCTTCTAGAAAAGACTTACTACATTTCTGTTGCCTTGTTTTAGTTGAGAACTTTTCGAAAACTGTAGTGTTAATCACTTTTTTCATTTTTGGAGATAAAACAGGAGTTTTTAACAGTCTTGATAAAAATTAAGATAATTACAATGAGTGGAATGTGTCTGTTAGTTCAGTGCTCGCCCCCAAAAAATAGTAAAAATGACCTGTATTGCTGTCAATGGCAGCTGGTGAGGTAATGATCACAAAACAAAATTGCTCTATGTTCTCGTTTGCTTTTATAAGGGCAAAGAATTGTGAATCCCTACAGATTAATCCTCAAAGGCTCCAGTGTATAATCATGATTCAATAGAACTCAAAATTGAAAAAGATTAAAGGTATTTGATTCAAGTCTAATCGTAAGTTGACTCTCGTCCCGGAATGGAACGTGTTCAACTTTGGAATTTCCGTCGTGCCCAAGGCTTTGACCGGCAATGGTTGATGAATGAGCGGGTCGCTCGATCGAAGAAAGTGAAGAAAATGAAAAATGTGAACGCAAACACACTCGCAGGCGGGACCGACGGACGTGGCGAGCGGGCGGGCTGGGGAGGATCCATAAGTCCTTAGCGTGACCTCCGAGTGTCAGAATGGAGGAGTCACGTGACGGACAAAAGGCTCACTAATTAACAGCGAGGACTCTGGGAAGGCGCTCCATAATGAGGCACCATGCTGGACGGGCCTCCAGTGAGGCACTTGGCCCATATGCAAGGCCAGCATTGCAAGAATTTACATACTGTGGGTCAATTGAACATATGCACACTCAAAACTGACTAATGACTTCCACTCTGCGCTCTGATTCTATTTCGCAGCCCGGCTCTGTGGATGGGCACGCTATAGAGCACTAATGAGGAGAACATCAGGAGGCGCATGACTGCAAACATTAATATATGTATCGGGACCGGGGGTTCAATATTCAACCTGGTTGCTGGGGGAAATGGGTACAAACCGCAACATTTTCCACGGGCACAATTAAAGCTGCATGAGCGAGCCCCTCACGCCCCTCCTTACCCTGTATAAATGGGCGGGGCGTTGGACTCTGATCAGCAGGGACTGAAAATCAATGTCCGCTAAAATAGTTGTATTGTCTTTTTAGGATCACAAACATGGACAATGATACCTCGTTGTATGGGTGACCTGACCTACGGGCTTTTTGATTTAGAAACTGCTGGGCCAATTGCTGTTTTGACTTACAATCAGGGGTTAATTTGTGCCGGATCATGCCGGAACATATTCCGGTACCTCTTGATTTTGGACTCCACGTGTTCCGGGACTTATTTAGTCTGTTCCGGCACCTTTTGAGTGTAAGTATTACTGATAATATTATGCCGGGCGACGTGGAAAAGAATGTGAGGCGGTGAACTCATCATCGTCACTTGCTACGCTAGCGCCCTCTACAATAAATCCCGCCACAAATCACTGCGCATTGCCGAACGGAGCACACATTACATAACACTGGAAACCACCACTCTTAAGTCATGGTTACCCAAACTTTTCATCAAGCATTTGGGCTGAACAGAAAACAGTCGCTTTAAATTGTAATGCTTGTTAAATGAAAACTTGGCAGCAAAAATAACAAAGGAACCTTGACGCTTTTTACCCCCTCATTTTATTCGTCTTTCCGCCACCCTAATGCAAAACAAACAACAAGTCACTGGCGGGCGGCTATGTAGTCCACCAATCGGAGCGCCGCGCTGGTGCACCAATAGGAGCCCAGCGTTGACGCATAAATTACCGTGCCGATGACAGCCCCGGTGATGCTACAATATAAAAACGTTTTTAAAAAATGTCCATCCATCCATCCATCCATCCATCCATCCATCCATCCATCCATCCATCCATCCATCTATCCATCCATCATCTTCCGATTCCTTTGGGGTCGGGTCGCGGGGATAAAATAATAAGATGCATCCATTCATATACAGAACGTATCACAAGAATTGCATGTTGTTTCCAACCTGCACTTTGGGTTAGCGGTTCTTTCAACTCGGAACCATAGTAAAAGTCAACACCCACTTCTTCTTCCACGGCAAATTGGCAATGCCGGTCACACTGAAACGGGACAGCGGCCCCTTGGAGATGCTGGTAACAATGTTGTTTATAAAAATGTTACGTCATTTGAAAGAGTCAGAGATTTGTTGATACGCTCAAAAGCTACACCAACAAATCAGCCCCTGACATAAATTAGGAAAAACTTTAGGATCAAACGGTATTTCAACATGCCTAAAAGACAGGCAAATGAGTCAGAAGAGCAACAATAACAACAAGGAATGTTTTGGACAACTAAATATGGTAAGCTAAATAGGCCGCCGTGCCAATCTTTTATGTTTTACAAGTTAGACCTGTTGCGAAACTAATTGCTGACTGTAAGTCCCACCTGTGGTTATTTGGACAATTGCCCGTGCTGTGCAGAGTATAGCCTAAACAATTCTAAATTGTTGTCATAACATTCATACCATGGATATTATGCTTTTAATTTTTTTATGATTCTTTTGCCGGTACTATGATTCCATATCTCTTGTGAAGAGTCTTTGTGTGGCTTGAAAAGCGCTCTAGAAATACACTGTATTATTATTATTATCTAAAATTGAGGCTTATAAATCCCACAGCATGGCAATTGGGCATTTTGCATGTTGTTTCAGCACCATTTCTGCTTATATTCTGGGACCTGTGTCCGTCTCGTCATCACTGCGCTTTCATATGTACTTTGTGTTCCGGCATTTTATGATTTACAAATTAAGCACTGCTTACAATCCATTTTCACTGGGAGGGACTGGCAGCAACTTCAATCGCTGTCAATAACTGTCAATGAATTTGTCACATTCTGTTGCTGGTTAGATTTTGTTTTCCATTACAGAGCCGGCGGTGTGGGCGTTCCCATCATCGCACCTGCGGCTAATTCCAGCAACTCAACAGTTGTATATAACGCCGGCGACCCAAGCCAACGTTGCCGAGATATTTGCTTGCTGTTTGCCATTCTATACCAGTACTTTCGAGGCTCATTGGATTTGCTAGTTTATGCGTCAGCTGTTTTTTCGTTTGGTGATTCCTCTACCTTGTGCAGGTATTGAGTGTGATTACTTTTGTTATCTTGTTGGCTCGCTGCCCACCGCTTAGTTTAGTGTTATTTGATCCCCGTCGACCTCTTGTCACGGACTCCTTTTGTTATTCTCCCTTTTTCCGCGATCGCGTGTTTTTTAGTTGTATTAAAAACCCCTTTTACTATTCCCTCTGTCTCTTGTCTGCTCTTTGGTCCAATCTTGTTTTCCGCGTTCGCGGAGCGTAACAGAATATCTCGGCCAAGATGGACCATGCAGACAATGAGCCATTAGCCCAGGCGTTTTCCGACCCGAGGGAGCACGCAAATCCGCTCGATCGTGTGCTCCATGAAATTAGTTCGACGATTAACAAACTTACTGTCAACATGCGCTCTCTTGATGCACGGGTGGACCAGGTTTGCGCTCGTCGTCTCGTTTCCGCCACAGCCATGGCTCCAACGCATGTCCACCTTGCCGCACAAGCTGCCCCGGCTTCCTCTCCATTGCGTGAGCCCAATATCCCACACCCGCCACGCTACGGTGGGGAAACCGGCTCGTGTGGGCAGTTTTTGCATCAATGTTCCTTAGTTTTTGACCAACAGCCCCTCACGTATTCTACCGATAGATCCCGGGTCGCGTTTGTCATGAGCCTTCTCTCCGGTAAGGCAGCATCTTGGTCCATGGCAATCAGCAAACAGCACCCCGAGATACGTAACTCTTTTTTTGAATTCGTTGAGGAGATGAAGAGGGTTTTCGACCACCCCTTTCGGGGCAAAGAGGCTGGTAGTCGCCTGCTAGACTTGACTCAGGGCAAACTGTCTGTCGCTGACTATTCGGTCTCCTTCCGCATCCTCGCAGCAGAGAGTGGTTTTGGTGACGCTGCTTTACGTAGCATTTTTCGGAGGGGGCTGCACCCATTAGTGAAGGACGAACTAGCTGCCCGCGACGAAGCAAAAGACTTGGAAGAATTAATTTTTTTATCTATTCGTTTGGACAATCGACTTCTTGAGCGGGAACGAGAGAGAGGGGCGGAGCGGCTTGGTCGGTCGACGAGTGCGGTCGTCGGGAGAGCTTCATCAGCTTTTGCAGCAGGCTCTTTTCCCTCGCCTGGCGGGTATTGGCGGTCAACTACTGACGAGGGGACGATGCAGCTCGGAGGGAAGAGACTCGACACAAGGGAACGCCACCGGCGCATGGCTGAGCAGCTCTGTCTGTACTGCGGTGACCCTGGCCATCGGGTCGCTTCCTGTCCGGTGAATCCTCGTGCTGCTGGCAGAAACCATCCTCTCCTGGTCCCGACGTCAGACAGCTCCACCACAGCGAGTGACTCTCCCAGAGGCACTCCACCACGACACGGAGGGTCACCACCTATGGTCGCAAAGTCTACAAAGCGGCTCGAAAGCACCAGGCTGCAATTACCTGGGATTATTACCGGGAACGGTAACAGCTATAAGGTAACAGTTTTGGTCGATTCGGGGGCTGATGACTGCTTCGTGGACCACTCAATCGCAGAAGTACTCGGTGGGGCCTTGATTGAATTGAAGGAGCCCCGGGAAGTACGGGACCTTAACGGTGACCTGATTTTTACAATTTCTCATGTAACTGAAAGCCTCCAGTTAGTTGTGTCTGGTAATCACTGTGAGCAGAGACCGTTTTTTGTCATGCCGACAAAGTTGGCACCCGTGGTACTAGGTTTGACGTGGCTAAAGCGACACAACCCCGACATAGACTGGGGGGCCCCCAGGATAACAAATTGGAGTATTTATTGTCATTCTCATTGTTTACGCGCTGCCCCGTCCCCCTCCGGGCCCACAGTACCACGTGAGCCGGAACATATCGATTTGTCTTTGGTACCCCCTGAATATCATGACCTCAAGTTGGTCTTCAGTAAAGACCTAGCAACATCACTGCCACCACATCGACCGTACGACTGCTCCATTGATTTGGTTCCGAATTCGCCGTTGCCCTCCTCTAAACTCTATCCGGTATCGAAACCCGAGCAGGGGGCCTTGAATGAATATATATCGTCTTCCCTCGCGGCCGGGCTAATTCGACCGTCAAAGTCCCCTGTTGGGGCCGGGTTCTTTTTTATTGACAAAAAAGATAAGTCCCTCCGGCCATGCGTCGATTATAGAGGCCTTAACGACATCACAGTTAAAAATAAGTACCCCCTGCCTTTGCTGGACTCCGCTTTTGCACCGTTGCAGTCCGCGTGTATTTTTACTACGCTTGACTTGCGCAACGCCTACCACTTGGTGAGAATGAGGGAGGGTGATGAATGGAAGACCGCATTTAACACTCCCATAGGTCACTTCGAATACTTAGTCATGCCGTTCGGACTTACTAATGCACCAGCAGTTTTCCAGAACCTTGTTAACGATGTGCTTCGGGACATGATAGGCCGGTTTTGTTTTATTTATTTGGACGACATCCTTATATTTTCTAGAAGCCTCGAGGAACATAGACAGCATGTCCGGCTGGTTTTGCAAAGGCTGCTCGAGAACCGGTTGTATGTCAAGGCAGAGAAATGCAGGTTCCATACCAGTTCGGTCCAGTTTCTGGGGTTTGTTGTGGAGAAGGGCCAGCTGAGAGCAGATCCAGCCAAGATACAGGCTGTGGTCGAGTGGCCTTCTCCTACATCAAGGAAGCCATTGCAAAGGTTCCTCGGGTTTGCTAACTTCTATAGGCGCTTCATTCGCAACTACAGCCAGAAGGCTGAACCTTTGACAAGGCTTACATCTACAAAAGTACCATTTAAATGGACCCCAGAGGCTGAGGCTGCGTTTGTGGCTCTTAAACGGTCGTTTACGTGTGCCCCTGTCCTTGCTCACCCTAATACCGATGTGCCATTTATTGTAGAAGTGGATGCCTCAGATTCAGGAGTGGGGGCAGTCCTGTCTCAACGTTCCCCAGTCGATCAGAGGGTTCACCCCTGCGCCTTCTTCTCACGTCGCCTCAGTCCTGCTGAACGAAATTACGACGTTGGAAACCGTGAGCTGCTGGCCATCGTTCTGGCGCTGCAAGAGTGGAGACATTGGTTGGAAGGGACACCAGAGCCTTTCGAGATCTTCACCGACCACAAGAACCTGGCATACATTAGGGCAGCCAAAAGACTGAATCCCCGTCAAGCGCGTTGGGCTCTTTTTCTTACACGTTTTAATTACACAATCACGTACCGCCCTGGTTCTCGCAACACTAAGCCAGATGCCTTATCCAGGGTCTTCAGCCCAGCCCTCTGCGAGTCTGGTCCAGAGCCCATTGTGCCAGAGGCCCGTGTGGTGGGGGCCCTTCAGTGGGAAGTGGAGGGTAAGGTCGCCAACTCACTGCAAGGTGTGAACATTCCGACGGGGTGCCCCAAGGACAAGCTATTTGTTCCCCAAGAACACAGATCGGACGTGCTGCAATGGGGGCACGCCTCGAAGGTGGCCTGCCATCCGGGGACCTCCCGGACACAGTTTTTAGTATCCCAGAAGTTCTGGTGGCCTGGAATGAATGATGACATCCAAGAGTTTGTGCGGGCTTGCTCTGTATGCGCCCGCAACAAGTCGTCGCACAATGCTCCTGCTGGTCTCCTGCGCCCGCTGCCAGTTCCATCACGTCCATGGTCCCACATTGCTGTGGATTTCGTCTCCGGCCTTCCCAAGTCCCAGGGAAATACGGTAGTGCTGACAGTTGTTGACCGGTTCTCAAAGATGGCACATTTCATTCCGCTCCCAAAGTTGCCATCATCGCTGGAAACCGCAAACATCCTCGTGAGTCAAGTCTTCCGCATTCACGGCATACCCATTGATCTGGTATCCGACAGGGGCCCCCAATTCATATCTCGAGTTTGGAAGATGTTCTGCAAGGCCATGGGGGCCACAGCAAGTATGTCGTCGGGCTACCACCCCCAGACCAACGGCCAGACGGAGCGGGCCAACCAAGACCTTGCAGCAGCCCTCCGGTGTGTCTGCCACCAGCACCCTGCGTCCTGGTCGTCTCATATCCCTTGGGTGGAGTATGCCCATAATACACTTGTCAGTGCAGCCACAGGTATGTCACCCTTTAAGACTGCATACGGCTACCAGCCTCCTGTATTCCCGTCCCAGGAGTCAGACGTCTGCATACCCTCAGTGCAACAACACCTGCGGCGGGCACACAGAGTCTGGCGGGACGCCCGTGCAGCGCTTTCACGGACAGCAGCACGCAACCAGATGTTGGCTGACCGTCACCGGAGACCGGCTCCTCTGTACAGGCCGGGCCAGAAAGTCTGGCTGTCTACAAGGGACCTGCATCTTGCCGGGGTCTCCAAGAAGTTGGGTCCCCGTTTCATTGGGCCTTTCAAGGTGGAAAAGGTGGTGAACCCTGTAGCCGTGAGGCTCACGCTCCCACGTTCCCTCAGCATCCATCCAGTGTTCCATGTCTCCCTGTTGAAACCAGTTTCCTCCAGCCCGCTATGCCCTCCGGAAGCACCCCCACCACCTCCACGCTTGATCGACGGTGACCCGGTCTACACCGTGAGGTCTATTTTGGACTCGAGGAGGAGGGGCAGAGGTGTACAGTATCTGGTCGACTGGGAGGGCTACGGTCCTGAAGAACGCCAATGGGTCCCCCGCTCCTGGATCCTGGATCCTTCGGTCATCCGCGACTTTCACGCGCGCTGTCCCGGGAAGCCAGGTGGGTCGCCAAGGGGCTCTCCTTGAAGGGGGGGTACTGTCACATTCTGTTGCTGGTTAGATTTTGTTTTCCATTACAGAGCCGGCGGTGTGGGCGTTCCCATCATCGCACCTGCGGCTAATTCCAGCAACTCAACAGTTGTATATAACGCCGGCGACCCAAGCCAACGTTGCCGAGATATTTGCTTGCTGTTTGCCATTCTATACCAGTACTTTCGAGGCTCATTGGATTTGCTAGTTTATGCGTCAGCTGTTTTTTCGTTTGGTGATTCCTCTACCTTGTGCAGGTATTGAGTGTGATTACTTTTGTTATCTTGTTGGCTCGCTGCCCACCGCTTAGTTTAGTGTTATTTGATCCCCGTCGACCTCTTGTCACGGACTCCTTTTGTTATTCTCCCTTTTTCCGCGATCGCGTGTTTTTTAGTTGTATTAAAAACCCCTTTTACTATTCCCTCTGTCTCTTGTCTGCTCTTTGGTCCAATCTTGTTTTCCGCGTTCGCGGAGCGTAACAGAATTAAAGTCCTCTAACACTTAACAGACAATGCTAAAGTTCTTATTTTGAACTTATTCCCAATTTTCGACTTTTAGGGACACTGAAATGATCTAAATCACAAGAAACAAATGCTTGAAATGATTCATTCAGTGTGTAATTATTTCTAATAAAGTGGTATCTCTACATACAAAGTTAATTCGTTCCAGGACCTTGTTTGTAAGTCGTAATGGTCGTATGTCGAGCAGGATTTTCCCATAAGAATGCAGTGGTACCTCGATATATGATTGCTTCGACACACCATCTTTTCGACATCTGACGTAAAATTTGACTCGTCATTTGTTTATACATCCGACGACATGCTCGATATATGACCATTTCTGACAGCGCCGCAGTTTCTTTTGTTTTGCCGGAAGACAGGTGCTCGGCTGATTTTCTTGTGAGAGAAAACAACACTGGATCCAAAAAGGTTAGTGCAGGTGGAGAAAAAAAAAGAAAAGGTGACGCTTACCATTGAAATGAAGATGTAAATGATAGCAAAATATAAGAATGTTGTGTAAATCCATGAACTGGGTCGACAATAGGGCCGTGAAATGTCGATCTCGGCCGGCGGTCCTCCTCCGTTCACTAGTCTTTATAAGTTAAGGTGACAATTCTTATTGTGGTAACATCGCCAGAGAAGTCACCAGCTTCGTCAGGTTTCTAATCATTTATTCCATCAACTTGCGCAACAGCAGCGAACGCCAGCATCAAAACAAAGTAAACTCTTGCTCACCGTCACGTCAGCCCCGAGGTGCGTACAGCAAATAAAGTCCGTCACATTAGAACCCGATTTGTTACATTATTACAGGTATTATTATTATTATGGTTACCACTATTATATTATTATTATTATTATGATTTTAATCATAATTTATTTGTTTTTCTTTTTGTAATTGCTATTTGCAATAGTAACAGCAGTATTTATTAAGGATTTAGTGTAGGTTTTTGGGCTGTGGAATGAATTAGTGGAATTATAATATATTATAATGGGAAAATCCTGCTCGACATACGACCATTTCAATTTACAAACAAGGTCCTGGAACGAATTAACTTCGTATGTAGAGGTACAACTGTACATTATAATTCTATTAATCCGTTCCACAGCCCGAAAACCTACACTAAAGCCTTAATAAATGCTGCTGTTATTATTACAAATGGCAAATACACATAGCAAAACAGATAAATTATAAATAAAAATCAGAATAACAATACAGTATAATAATAATAACAATAATAATGATTCTGTAATAATGTAACGAATCGGGTTCTAATGTGGCGAATGTGTTTTGCTTGCTGTACCTAACGCACCGCGTGGCTGACGTGACAGTGAGAATGGTGCGGTAGAGATTTTACTTTCCCTTTTAATGTTCTGTTGTTGGCGTCAACTGCGGCAGACACTAGGCGTGTTGTGTTGCACAAGTTCTGAAATATGAGATTAAAAACCTGATCAAGCTGGCAATTTCTTTGGCGATGTTACAACAATAATAATTGTCACCTTAACTTGTAAATACTGGCCAACGGAGGTTGGAGGAGGACCGTCGAGATCAAAGACATTCTACGGCCGTATTGTCTAGCCAGTTCATGGACGCACACACCACGCTCATAAATTTTCTATAATTTCCATCTTCATTTCAATGGTTTTTCCTTTTTTCACTACCTGCTCCAACCTTCTTGGAACCCATGTTTATTCCTTTGACAAGAAAATCCGCCGTGCGCCCGTCTAGGTGCGGCGCTGTCATAAATCGTCGTATTTCGAGCATGTCGTCAGATATAGAAACAAACGCCGAGTCAAAATTTACATCTGATGTCGAAAAGATCGTGTATCAAAGTGATCTTAAGTGGAGGTACCAGTGTTTAATGTTTCACTTTCTGAAACTATTTTTTAATTCTAATTTGATGTCATGCACCTGTGTATTGGTACAGCTTGGCAGCACTTTTGAGTTTTCTGTACGCTTGACTCATTGGCTGCTATTGACAATGATAGATGAACCAGACAAACTGTTTTTACCTTGACTGTACTATGGCATATTAACAAATATTACAAAACTCAAACTTTAAGGAAACAGACCAACATTATTTCAGAAATTAATGCGACCAAATACAATGTGAAATACCCTTTGGCAAGTTTACGGTAAAATACTTCCCTAGCTTTGGTTGCCAGAATTTTACCATTAAAAAAGTGAGGAGTGGGAGGGGACTGTAAGATACACATGAAAACGAAATTGTGTTTCGGGAACCGTGAATTTTACAGTCAAATTTTGTAGTTGTTTCTAAACGGTGATGACATCGCAGTGCTCCTGTTTTTAAATCTGCCCCTCTCCAACTGGGTTTCAAATCCAAACCTTCAACATCGCAGTATGGCATGCTGACGAACGAGATACTGAAGACTGGTTGGAGTAAGTGCTGTGTGTAAAGGAGGTTAGGAAAACCCAAATCCAGGAAAACAAAAAGAAAATGCTGGTAGTCCAGTCAGTCAACATGCTTGACTTCCACAGTGATGGGATTGGTTCAAAACCTGGTGAGAGGGCAGGGAATGAGAAAGGGAGTGATGTCGCCACCATTTAACTAGTTAAACTTTTTTCCTCCACCCTTTAGCTATAAAACAACAGTTGAAATGTATTTCACTTGTTGTTAATTTGACAGTACGTTTTTTTCCTGATTTTTAATGGTACAATTCTAGCAACCACAGCTGTCAGTATTTTATTAGCAATTTAAGAGGATTTTTCAAGTTTTTTTTTTTTTTTAATGAGTTTTATTTTCATTTTTGTACTGTTTTTGTCTCTTCACTCTATACATTTTCAGTGTTGGGAATAACGCCGTTATAAATAACACCGTTACATAACGGCGTTATTTTTTCAGTAACGGGGTAATCTAATTATTTTTTCCGTCGTTACAACGCCGTTACCGTTACTTTCAAAGTGGTGCGTTACTTACTTTGAATAAATTTAAGAAACTACCAACCGTAGCGAGTCTACTCTGCTCTGTTTATTTGTCATCCAAGACTTGGGGTGCGTTCAGGTTCATGGCAATGAAAATAGTAAACACACATAGCCTACCTTTGCAAGAACGATGGAGTTGCAGTTTGATACGGTCATAATGTGCGGGTCCTGCACCCATCTGCAGCAAAACTGTTCATAGCTTTGTAGCGATTTGTAATTTTGGAATCGCTGATGAGTTTAGTAACATACACCAAACAATAAATGCAGCCTAATGTCCATTTCACGTAATTGTGGAAGCCCGTCGACAACTTTACACCATTTGTCTTCGGTTTGCTCATAAGGGTCAACATTGTTCACATCCTTAAGTTTGATCACATATCTGTTCTTCGCCCTAGTAACGAGTTTGTCTCTTTATCGAACTGGAAAGTTAAAGTTTAATGTCCCGTGAGCCAGACCTGTTTCCAATATGGCTGCGTTGTTGTCAAATCTCACGTGATCCCCCATTCTGTGACGTAAACACTCGAGCCTAATAGCGCACGTACTCCAGAACTGGTTGTTTATATGTGAATTGTCTCGCCATATGTTTGTATATGTGTATTTGTTGTTAATAAAGTTTTTTTTTTTTTTTTTTTTTTTTAACAAACTTCAGAGCCGGTGTTTTCACACACAAACCGGAACAGCGCTTGCGTCAAACACACACACGCAAAACAGATGCAGAGGGATATGATGGCAGTGCATTCAGAGGATAAGTTGTCCATTACGAGGTGGAGATATAAACACTATTTCAAGTTGGTCGAAATTAAAGGAAAGAACGTGCATGTAAAGTGTAATTTATGTCCCGGGGCAAAGCTTTTGTCGACATCTATGGTAAGCAATTCAAATCTGTTTATTTTTGTTGCACTTCAAGTGTAGGATAAATCTGTTGCTGGTGAGGTGCAATAAATATTACAAGGTTCTATAACACAACTCCCTGTCTGTTCTTCTCTATTCAACTGACTCGAATACTGCTCAGAAAATTTCAAATTCTTTGACATTCAACAACTTCTTTTAAAAGTAACGGAAATAGTTACTTTCCCCGGTAACTAGTAGAGGTGTACAAAATTTCCGATTGTTAGATTATTCGCGATTCGGCCGTGGAAGATTCGAGAACGATTCACAAACATCCGCATTCCGATTATTGAAATATGCCAAGTAAAGCGGAAGTACAACACACTCAGCGCGCCGCGCGGTCTTCGGAATGAGGAACGGAGCGAAAGTAGCTAAACATCATGCTTCTCATTACCTGGCCCCTCGGGTAATGCCAATGCTCAACTCACGGCTCTAGCTCAACTCATGCCACGAGATGAAAAAACACAACAAGATACCTGACTGCTGTCGAAAAGCTGCTACAAAGTACATCCACATAATGTTACGGTAGATATCATTTATATAGCACTAGATGCCTTATAGATTCGGTAGCGATAGCAGCGCATCTACAAAAAGTTAGATGCGGGCGTTAGTAAACGGCCGCCATCTTAAAGCAGTACGCTTCCCTGCAAGGCTGTTGTAGCGAACCTTCCAAGCAAACCTAATTAACTTTTTTATCTAAAATACTCCTAAATCGGTAAAATATTGACTTGAATCTATCTGTAAAATAGTTTTTAAACTTTCACATGTCGAAAGTAGACAAAAGGGAAATTATGGAATTACGGGAGCAATTTTAACAACTTTAACGGTTGATTCACAACATTAAATTAATTGAATGTAGTTTAAAGCTGCTGATACAGAATGGGGACTGGAGTTTTTTTTTTTTTATTTACTGTTATTTTTGTATATTTGTTTACTGCTATATGTTAACTTGATACTGAAATAGTAGTTTGGTTTAGCCTGAGAGTATTTTTGAACAATTTTGGAACTAATGTACAAAACATTTAAAAAAAAAAAAAAAAAAAGGAGGGGGGTGCATCAATAATCGTTTTATAATCGAATCGGAGCCTCTGAATCGTAATCGTAATCGAATCGTTAGGTGCCCAAAGATTCCCAGCTCTAGTAACTAGTTACTTTTACTATAGAGTAATTCAGTTACTAACTCAGTTACTTTTTGGAAGAAGTAGTGAGTAACTGTAACTAATTACTTTTTTAAAGTAACGTGCCCAACACTGTATATTTTTTGTGACATTGCATATGCATTTTTAACAAACAAGAGGAAAAAATTGGAATCGTGTTAAAAAGCTTTGGTTTGAATCTCCTCGAAAGTAGCAACATTGTGGCATAAGCTGCGGTCATAGTGAAGAGCATTTGAGTTTGAATCTCAGTTTAGGCCTTACATGGTAGAGGAGTTTTATGTTCCTTTTGTGATTACGTGTTTTTTTTTCAATCCCTAATTGTTCACCTGTATCCTAACTTGGGGCACACATTATTGTAAATGGATGGACATACAGCCACTTGTATGACAGTTAAGTAGATGAAGATGTTACTTAAAACCTTGCCTCTTTATTGGGACCTCAAGGTTCAATATTAAATGTGGTTGCTGTTGGGAAATGGGTACAAACCACAACATTTTCTACAGGCAAAATTAAAACTGCATGAGTGAGTCCTCCCACCCACCTCTCCCCGTATAAATGCAGGGACTTCGGAGTCTGATCAGCAGGGAGCAAAAGGCAATGTCCAGTAAAGTGCCCATCCTTGTCGTTTTGACGCACATTTACTCTCCGACAGCTGATGCCTGCTTGCTTCACTATTAAAGCAAGTTTTGGAGGTTGTGGGGGAAGGGGTTGGGGGGGTGGTTGTCCATCTTTATGTTGCTGTGTGCTTGAGTGCTTGTGTGTGCATGCATGCGTACATGTGTATATTTGGGCATTTAAGTTGGATGAAAATTGCGGATGGGTGCGTAAGAGTTGGGAGGTGTTAAAAGTAGGAGTGCTGGTGGTGAATGTGTGCGTGTACTGTATGTGTGTGTGTGTGTGTGTGGGGGGGGGGGGGGGCTCTTATTTGGCTGGGTGTAAAAAAAATGCCCCTAGGTCTCCTGATGGAAGAGACAGGTATTAGCTCTGAGACCTCCTCAGTCCCAGCTTGCCATTAGTTTCCTCTCCAGCTGCACCAGGATCCGGACTATGAATCTGCCATGCTTGGTCATTCATCAGTTTCACAGTCCGCACCAGCACACACACACGCGCTCACGCACATTCCAATAACAACACTGCGAAATAGTGAGTGAGTGGGTAAGAGACAGTGAGAGAGCGTGTGAGAAGAATAACTCATCATACGCACAGACATGTGCTTGTGTTTATGGCCGGGCATGTTGTTTCGCACATGTGTTTGTAGTAGTAGTAGCAGTCCAGGCCCTTGTCTCCACCTGATTGTACACACGTGTGCGGGCAGTCTTCCACAAAAAGAGGCGATGAGACATGATATAAATTAACTCTGCGCATAGTGCGCACCGGGCCGTTTCGCACGGTTGAGCTGCTGCCGAGGCTGCTCCCACAGAGTGATGTGGAACTTCCTGGCAAACAGGAAACATTTTAAATGTTGGCCGGAGAGTTATGGAATTGCCTGTGGAAACATATCGGCCGAGGTCAAATGAAGGGGTCACAACTCTGAGACTTTCAGTGTCAAGGTCTCGTCTCCAAGGATCGGCTGTGTCTTTTTTTTTTTTTTCTTTTTAAGGAAGCGCGGTTTGTTTTATTTATAATCTTCTGCCTTTTGAGATTACAGTCACTTTTTTGAAATACTGATGCTAAAAGATAGCTTTTTTTTTCCTTCACGGGAAAAGTAAAACTGCACTAAAAAGTCCATTTGACCTCCACCAAGGGCCGACTAAAATATAGTGTAGCTTCATAAATACCCACCTGCTATGACTTAACTTTGCCTCTAAGATTAATGGATTATAAACTGAGAAAGTTGTCAGAAATACTTGCTCTCTTGGGAAACGTGAGCATGGTTAGTTTATATTGGCATATTAAAATTACCTGCAATTTTAAGCTTTGAACTGTTATCTCTTTAAAACAAGCAAATTAAATGAAAAAATCCACAATACTGATGCATTTCAGTACTTTTTTAAATTTGTGTAAAATGCAGAATGTGCAGTGTTCCCATTTGAGTGTATTAAGGATATCCTCAACTTTGTGTTGTGTTTATATACTGTATGTCTTCCAATGGTGTTTGTTGTTATATGAGATTAACAGTGTGTGATGAATTAACTTTGTTTGAATTCTCGTTTTTAACTATATGGCCGCAATTTGCGGTGATAAACATTCAATCCATTTGAACTGTTCAACAGTTCCGCATCTCCCAACAATGAGTTAACTATTTTTTGGGAGTGTTTAAACTTCTGTAGTCTACTTCATATACTGTAGTAAACATTTGTCTAAAAATCACATCTTGGCCATAAATTTGAAACTATTAAATCAAGGGCATTGGTTTGCATAGGGACGGTAGGGATATAATACTACCAACTTTTCAGGATGCTCAAATTGTCCCCACCAACTTTTAAGCAACCTTATTTGCATTGTATGCTGAGTTCAGATATATAGCTCATTCGGATTTAATTCCCATTTGTTTTAAGAATAGAATTGACCCTACCAATATTGAGTGAATTATTTTCATTATGTTTAATCTTAACAGATTTATCCTTTTTCACTTGCTGAATGTGGCAGTCCATTTTTTTTTCCCCTCAAACGCACGTTTGATTGGCTGATGTCTTGAACAGCCGCACAGACACACACGCACACTCACACAACCTGACAGATTCATGTTGACAACGTGCCGCCTCTTCCATCCCCATCAAAGAAACACCACTAATTTTGCTACTGAAAGGCCAACCTGCATCAGAGTTAGCATAACATTAAACTGTGTGAACTTGCTAACCTACAAAACTACCGCGGTCAGGCCAGCTTCTGCACGGAACAACAAAATCCAGCTAGCCATCCGTCATTCTGATCATTTTATGCATTATATGCATTACGGTAATGCAACGCAGTGGCTTCAGAGTGCAAGTCCCTTTATTTAAAAAAAAAAAAATGGGAAGCTATTCAAGAATGGGTCCACTTCAGGGGGACACTGACATGAACAAAATCTGTGAAATGAAATCACACATCAGAATTTCATGAGAGTACTTTGGTTCGAGTCTTGAGATAGTCTAAAGCCCCTTTCACACACGCCAAAACACCAGGAAAATTGCGGGATTTAAACGTGAAGCAGTTGTATGTGAAAACAATTTCCCGGGTCGACTGACATGGAGATTACGCGGACATTTCACGGGTCACGTCTTAGTATAAAGTCAAGGACTTTCCCGGGAAGCGGTGTGCGTGAAACCAGGCGTTAAATTCCCGGGTCACAGCACAATGGCTGATGACGTAAATATCATGGCGGGCCAATCGTCACTTCCTCTTTCTTCGCAGTGAGACGATAAGCGGCAGACAAACATCGTAATTATCAACATAGCAAGCTGGAAATAACTAAATTAAACTGAAATCATAACGAAATTAAATTGCTAAGGGATCGTAGAGCCGAGGAAGAGAGTCCATCGTCCATCTTTGGAAATGTGTGGTTTATTTTGTTGCCTATGTTTGGGTCCGCTACTGCGGAAACAAGGTTGTACTTCAAGCCAGAAAACAATTGAGGGAAGCGTTCAAGGGTTTATTAAATGCAAACAAAAATACACGCGATCACGGAAAAGGGGGAATAACACAAGAGGTCTGTGACAGTAGGTTGACGGGGATCAATAACACTAACCTAAGCGGTAGGCAGAGAGCCGATAAGACAACAAAACAAATACACTCAAATACCAGTATGATTTCAAAGCAAGGGCAGCAGAGGTGTCGAATTGCGCCCAGCAGGTTAATATCCCTTCTCTTGGATAGCCTGAGCTTAAATACAGTCTTCATGAGCTTGAATTGGCGGCAGTTACGACGTCAGGAACACTCCCATAACCGGCTCTGTAACATAACACGATTTGACCAACATTGTGACAGCCGATCCCAACCGAAAATGGCGTAATGTCCTGGTTATAAAATCGCGCCAGCAGCCCTCCCCGCACAGAGAGCGCCAGTGGGCAACACGCGACAAGTCTGTGGAAGTGTCCAACCCGCTTCATTATCGGGACATCTCTACATGCGTGAAAGCACTTACGCGAGTAAATCCCGCGTCACCTTACACTGGAATTTCCCTGGATATGTGTGTGAAAAGGGCTAAATATGCCTCAGATGTAGATCGGTCATTTAATATCTGAGATTTTTTTTCATTGATTTTTTTTTTTTTTTTTTTTTCCAAAATAACTTGTATTACAATACTTTAGTTTGAGTCTAGGGGTGCTCCACTGTCCCCCAGAAGTGGACCCACTCTGGAATAGCTCCCCACTTTTTTTAATAAAAGGGACTTGCACTTCAAAATGTTTCTTTAGTAGTCTTTGAAAACAAGGCTTTGAATCGAACGTTGTATCACCTGAACCAATACACATGAAAGTTAGTATAAGTCAATACATATTTATTTTGCGTTGATGATTTAGCCTATCAATTAATTAGAGTTCATATTTGTGAGAAATTTAAGCCCTGATCCCTGTTCAATAATCTGCTTGTCCCCTCCCCAGCAAAAAGTTCACTTGCAGGTTATGCTGGTATGTCATCCCTACCAATATTGAGATCAAACTTACGCCCTTGAATCAAATGTTAACATTAACAGTCTTTTGTTTAAGAAGAGCGTAAAGCACAAAATCTTTCTAATATCTGTTATTTTTATCCTCGGAAATGCATTGGAAACACTGCACAGTCTATTTCCAATCAAAACATGATGTAAAATGCATTGGATGTGTTTTTCTTTTGCAGAAAGTGCAGAAAAGGGGACATCTGACTGTTTAAAAAGAATACAAGTGTCAAACTCAAACATTTACTTTGTAAAACAAAAAGATTTAGTTTTCCAACCAATCACTGGACTAATATTTAGTTTAGTTGAATTGCTGTGCCACCCCAGGACGATGGGATACATTGAATGCAATATTTTATAATTCATTGACATTGTAATTGTGGTGTGCAACCTCAAAATGCCCTTGTTTCCAATAGAAAATGGATAAATGGTTCTTTGTGATTTTGTTTTTAAAATTTCATACAGAGCAGTTCACATGTTTCTTTACTTGTACTTGACCAAGCACAATGCGTAAAGTTGATTTGATCTTCACAAGTCATCATGAGGTTAGTAGATTTTTTTTTTTCCGTGAGTTTGTTGGTTATCCAGCTTCCCCCGACATTCCCAAAACATGCATGTTCGGTTTACTGAAGACTTATTTCTGTTATATCTTATGCCTTTTAATAATGGCCCTGTGAAAGGAAGTTGAAGTGGCATAATTCCAATTTTTTTTTTTTTTTTTTTTGCTCTCAAATGACACAAGTGGGATATGTGTCATGCCAGAGTGAATAGGAAAAAAACGCATGGGACGGGATGCCCTCAGATATGAATCAGACTTCCAAATGTGGATACAAATCTGACATCTAGCAGCAAAGGCGGAGGTTTGGTCTCAATATTGGGAGGGACGATATAACAGCATATCCTGGATGTTCACTTTTTGCTGGGGACGCGACATTAATAAGACCAAACCGATTGGGTGAACGGCAGTCAGGGCTACATTTCTCACCAATAAGAACCTAATTAATTGATTGGCTAAATGATTCATGCAAAATAAATGTGTATTGACCTATACTAACTAGAGCTGGAAATCTCTGGGCACCTAACGATTCGATTACGATTCAGAGGCTCCGATTCGATTATAAAACGATTATTGATGCCCCCCCTCCTTTTTTTTTTTTTTTTTTTTTTTTTTTTTTTTTTTAATGTTTTGTACATTAGTTCCAAAATTGTTCAAAAATACTCTCACAACAAATATACAAAAATAACATTAAATAAAAAACTCCAGTCCCCATTCTGTATCAGCAGCTTTAAACTACATTCAATTAATTTAATGTTGTGAATCAACCGTTAAATTTGTTAAAATTGCTCCCTTTCGACATGTGAAAGTTTTAAAACTATTTTAAAGATAGATTCAAGTCAATATTTTACCGATTTAGGAGTATTTTAGATAAAAAGTTAATTAGGTTTGCTTGGAAGGTTCGCTACAACAGCCTTGCAGGGAAGTGTACTGCTTTAAGATGGCGGCCGTTTATAACGCCCGCATCTAGCTTTTTGTAGATGTGCTGCAAACGCTACCGCTACCGTAGTGCATCTAGTCCTATATAAATGATATCTACCATAACATTATGTGGATGACGTACTTTTGTAGCAGCTTTTCAGCAGCACTCAGGTATGTTGTTGTGTTTTTTTATCTCGTGGCATGAGTTGAGCTAGAGCCGTGAGTTGAGCATTGGCATTACCCGAGGGGCCGGGTAATGAGAAGCATGATGTTTAGCTACTCTCGCTCCGTTGCTCATTGACAGCGCGGCGCGCTGAGTGTGTTGTACTTCCGCTTTACTTGGCATATTTCAATAATCGGAATTTGGATGTTTGTGAATCGTTCTCGAATCTTCCACGGCCGAATCGCGAATAATCTAAGAATCGGAAATTTTGCACACCTCTATTCAGTACATTTCTTATAGGTGATATCAGCCTATTCATTATTGCTCTATACGCTGTATGTTTACACAAGTATATTGTCATCTTAAATTAATGCAGAAAATGCACAAATTAGTGTGTAAAGATTCACCAGAATGCAGGAAATTAAATACTCTAAATCAGAGGTTGCGCTAGACTTTTTCGTTGTCTGTCATTTTGACTGACAGGGTCATAAAAATCCGGTCATAACCTATTTTTACCCGTCACTTAAATTTTTAAAATGATGATAATGACATTGTGGTGACCCTTTGTTTGGCATAATTCACCTTCCGTACTTGTGTGTCCATTTGGCCGAGCGCGTTACCGGCTACGACAGTCACGTGACAGAGACACTTAAGAGCCGCGCGCGGTCCCCTCACTATCCACTCGCTCTCGCTATATGATTGGCCGAAGAGTCGAAATGCTCTCCCGTGAAATGCCTGTTTAAAAATGTTCCCGTTGTTACTTCTTGCGTTCGCTTATAAGTGCCCATTTAAAAAGGAAAAGCGATGGATGATACCACACACAGAGCGTATTATTAACAAATGTTAAAGTTGTATAATCATATAGCGAGAATAAGGAACGTCACTGACAAGCGCAGGCCCCCGCGAGTGGATAAATATATTTTCATTAAGAAATATTCTCAAAGCAAATACCATAATGAAAGACTTAGAATAAATGTTTTGTTTTAACTTAACTATACTGTAGTATACATTACAGTATACAGTATACAACTGTTTTAGTATGAAGAGATTGCTAAGGGTTTGCCTGCTGTACTGATTAACTGTAAGCTAAAAGTGGAGCAAACACTAGCTAGCAAACAGTTACAGTATTTCATTATGGAGTAGGCTTAGCCTCATCTGGAAACTCGCGATCTCCACTATAGGCTACAGCTCCGAAGCGAGGTCCCTTATTAACGAACTAAATTCAATTGATGACAAACTAAATTCAATAAATTCTTGACAAACTGGATTCAAGCCGATTTTTAAAAAATTTCCACACCAACTTTCAACATCTGTAGGATACCAAAAAATGTCGTCAATATTTTGAATTCATGTTTTTGAATAGGTGAATGTTGCTCATTGCGGCCGGGAAAATCCCGTATTTCTCACGGACTGAGCTGGGACCTCGCTTCGGAGCTTTTCTAATAGACATCGTGAGGATCCAGATAGGGCTGGAGTGGACTAAGATAACAGGTTAATTTTCAGCACTACACTGACACAAGACACCAACCTTCCTTTGTGAAGTACTTTGTCACATCCTGTTGGCCTTTTCTACCACTTTCCTGTTTCGCTTTCTTTTCTTTCCTCTTTTGATAACCGGATTTTTGTTTTGAAAACATTTCTGCAGTATCGCGCACTCTGAGTCATTGACTGGTGTAAAAGCGCACCGCTGCTCCCGGTCTGTTCGAAGGAAGGGCAGATCAAACCATTTAATGAAAATAGGGGGTTTGGGGGAGGGTGGCTGGCAATACATGTGCTCTCTGGGTGTTGACTTTTTGCCAAAAACAAAACAAGAAAAAGAAACCCTTCGTTTTATTCCTATTAAAATTATAATGATTAATATTTAAATTTGCAAACGATTACCTAATGTTCCAATTTTCTTTGTAGACCCTATCAGGGCCTGGGCCCTTAGAATCAATATCACTTTTCACCCCTATACGGCACCCCTGCTGGGAAGCCTGGAAGTAAATGAGTGAAATAGGAATCAGGCATTTGACCTGGCTTTTAGGTCCAGTAGTGATTTTGGGTTAAATGGTTTTTGAAAAAAAAAAAAGGACAAAAGTCACACCTTCACTTTCATATTTGATGGTGGTATAATGCTTTTTCTCCCCCTCCTTTGCCTCACCTCGATTGACTGAAGGCCACAAGCTCGGCGGCGTCATGTGTATGCTAACTGAAAAGGAAGGACAGGTCGTGGCGATGCGGTCGCTTGGCTTGATGTGACCAGGACACGGCCATGGCAGCGGTGAAAGCCCGCTTGAGCCGTAGTGACACGTCGTCTCCATCCATCTTCAGTCTGAAACATTTTACGCTAACTGACAGAGCGTGGCGCTTGCTTACCCGCCTCCCAGAGGAAATAGTCCAGACTGGTGTCTTTTTGACATGCACTAAAGAGTGAGCAGTCCACAGGTCCGGAGGGGCATTGTGTATTCAGTCCAAGACGAAAGGTTAGATCCTCTGCAAGGGAAAGACTACTTCAGTGTATATTGTTCAAAGTGACAATGACTTTTTTTATGTGTGAGTGGATGGCTGAGTGGGTGTTATTCAAGCAAATAAACAATTCAGTTGACATTTTTCCCCCCAAATACTGTGCATAACCTAGTGAATGCAGGTGAATGCCCAAAGAAATGTCAGTATACTGAAAAAAATCACAAGGTTTTTGTAATTGACTTTAAGCCATTAATTGATTTCAACTGGGAGGGGCTGGTAGTCAATGAAATAGGAAATTACTTCATGTTTACACTGCGCCTTTAATTGAAGACAAGGTTTTTATACTGTTGTGTAAATGCTGGCAGGTGGATATGCAGGCTAATCGTATTTTTCACACCGACTGAATTAAATTGGATCATTTCTCAATGGTTGGGAATTTCTGATCAACTGTATGTAGGTAGATTGCAAAATATTAAGTCCACCTTCACTGCATTATTTGAGCTCCAGTTGATGAAATCGGCCTTAACAGATAACAATATTCTGTTATCATTGTAACTGTCAGGTTTATTTAAACAGCCCCAAAAAATATGCATACAATGGAAAATTTGAAGGTAAGTACTTTATTGATAATGTTGGAGTCCAGTTGCCACATTTGGTTTACTACAACGTTGTGTCTACATGTTTTTTGCTAAATTGATTTCTTGTTTTGGCATAAAATCTTTTCCCAGTCATGAAGAAGTCACACAGAGTCAGGCAAATGTACCACTACACCATCAGTGATGTCCCTCCTTAACACTAATTGAAGAATATACATGGTTATATATTTGCCTGCCATAATTTTTAATGGCTCCTAATATACTAAAGATCAAATGGAGGGGCAGCTATGTTAATGTAACAATATGACTATATTTTAATGGGTTTCAAAGGTTCTCTAGGACAGTGGTCCCCAACCACGGTCCGTGGCGCATTTGTTACCGGGTCGCAGAGAAATAAATAATTTATTAGCGACTGCAATCTGGCCTGTGGCTCTTGACACATCAATATCCCTTTCTTCTCTATAAACTAATTTGAGTAAAGATTTGTATAGGTCGCCATCTATTGGTTGGCCGCAATTACTAGGGTTTTTGTACACCTATAGCAGCCCAGAGCCAGTCGATGTAAACAGTAACTTTAGCTGCTGTTGACTGTGTGCTGCGAGCAGCGACGTCTTTGGACAGCTTTTTTACGGGGAAAATGCACTGAGAGCATCATACCTCATGGCGAACCGTATTGCTAAAGCTGAGAAACCATTCACGATTGAAGAAGAACTCATTATGCTTGCATCCACGGATATTTGCTGTTTTAGGTGAGGCCGCTGTTAAAACAAAAAAAGGTTGATTCAGTGTACGGTGAGTGACATTTTTCCTGCACTTAATATTTGCGTTTAGCCTCGATGTGTTATTTTATATTTACTGTCATTTTCTGCCACACTTTACCGGTCCGTGAAAAAAAGTCCCACAATACACCGGTTCATGGTGCAAAAAAGGTTGGGGACCACTGCTCTAGGAGACACCTAAACACTGCAAAATACTGCTTTCTCAAACATGTAACATACAAATTAAGGGCTATTAATCATTTTACATGTGTACAACAGGGGTCGCGTTAACCGGAAATTTTCCGTCGTTGACCGGTTTTTTAAAACGGTGATGGAAAAAACTGATGTCCGTCCGTCATTTTGACAGGTTGCAATTCACACCCCAGACCACAGGGTGGCGAGTTAGCATATTAATTAGCTATTGTCTCTCTTAATGCATGACGTCGTTGGCTCTTCTGTCAGAATATTGTAGCGTCACCGGGGTCTGGCGGCGGCACCGTGATTGACACATCTACGCGAGATTCTTATTGGTGCACCCGGTGTGCCAGCGCGTCATTAAATTGATGGACAAGATTGCCGCCTGTGTATAGACCCCAATCACACGACATCACAACTCCGCCCCCCTGACTGGAGCCGCCATATTGTGTGTCAGCTGTTCATGTTTACACATTACCGCTACGTACATGCTTCCTATTACGGCGTGTTTTTCTGCTCGTTAATATTAATAATCAAAATGGTGAAGGCGTGTGTGGCGGTTGGTTGCTGTAACAGAAAAGATAGACGGAGAGACTTGAAGTTCTACCGTATTCTGAGAGACTGCTGTAATTCGACAAGAAATCTGGGCACCAAACGATCACCACAGACTATGTAGTAGTCATTTTATATCTGGTAAGATGCATTTAATATATATTTAGAAGATTTTGGGCTGACAACCACAATTAAGATCATTGTGTGACATTGGTGATTGGGGTCTATATCGTTGCCTCTTTTTCTTTGGGGGCGGAGTTGTTGGCGGTAAGCAAAAAGGGAGAAAAATACCACGACTCCCGTGTCTAATTTTTCGCCACCAAGCAAGCGTTACAATATTAATTAAAAATGAATGAAAACTAAATACTATTGAATATGTCATCATTATCATTTTAAAAATTTAAGTGACCGGTAAAAATAGACTATGACCGGATTTTTATGACCCTGTCAGTCAAAATGACAGACAACGAAAATGTCTAGCGCAACCTCTGGTGTACAACAATATTAAACCCTTCAGACCTGTATTTTTTCTGCTGGGAAAAAAAAATATCTTTGCTGATTTTTACTCTGCTCAAATACTACAACAAAGTGCAATTTTTTTGTTGGAAATATTTCATGCTTTTATTGGTTATCTTTAATGTTAAAGTTGCATTGTTTTTAATGAGAAATGAGAACTTACATTTCCCTTTTTGAAGTTGTGTTTTGTCTCAGTCATTTTCAAAGAGCCAAAAATAGCAAAGAGCGCGTGTAAACCTCATGATTTAATTACGATGGGTAAAGTTTCGGCCAATCATCTCCTAAAATTGACAATAGCAACAAAATTCAGTGTATTTATTGATTTAGCGACGCGAACGCGTCATGTCCTTCAGCAGCATGCTCAGGTCTGGAGGGGTTAAAACAATCTTTTCACAACAACAGAAGCAGTCAAAAAATTCCTGTACCTTAAAATTTTGGGCATAAACTTTATAATATATTGACGGGCTTGGGGCCAACTCATAGGTGGCAGATTAAAAAAAAACAACAACAACAACAACTTAAAATTCAAATATTTTCAAAGCCAAAGCTGCTACTGAACTCAAACCAAAACGGGCACCTACTTTAGGCTATATGAGTCTTCATAAGCAGCGGCATCAAAAAAAGTTTTTCCCGAATAAAATCCCGATTAATTATTTTTTTATATTCTGTAAGTATAACCAGGTTTTATACTAAATGCACATATATATGGCGGAAAACACTCAGGTGACTTGAAATTCTGCTCTGAGACCCACAATTTGGCCAAATTTAAAAATTGTCAGATATGTAAGTGTTATACATCATTGGAAACCTTTAAATCTCAATTTTCTGGGGGAGGAAAATTTTTGAACAGGAGTGCATTTAAAAAAAAAAAAAAAAAAAAAAAAGTTAAACGGTGACACCCTATCTGGAGGGACGTGAGAGTAGAATTAAAGACGCCATGACTTTGACGAGATATTATCGTGTACTTAACTTGATCCAAAAACTCCATGTAGCATTTATCACCGAGTGTCAAGACACAGCTGTGAATGGCCACAGCTGGATTTTTGGGGGGATTTTATGGGTGAAATATGGTAATATAACAAGAAATGGCAGACATCAAGGAGTGGTCGAGATTTTCTTTTTCATATATTTACCCTTTTAAACGTTTTATTTTTTAATTTTTCTTTTTTGGATCGATTATTTATCATCTAACATATCGGAGAAAATGTGACAGTAACAAAAAACATACAATTAAGCGATTGTTATGATGTAGATATCCGTGACTTTTTTACAGACACCATTTTTTTTCATTGTGACGTAATTTGTTTAAAATAAGCGAGTGAATAATTTTTTGTCTTTTTTTTTTTTTTTTTTTGAACGAAATATTAGACATCAATTATTGATTCTAATCTAAAAATGACAACCATTTTGAATAATAAATATAATTAATTCCTTTCGTTTTATGGCTGGGTTGAAACAAAAGCAGTTGAGCGACGTCTTTAAACAGGGGTTTCCAGGGTAAAACGGACAAATTAAAACTAGTTCGGGGGCTTAATGCGCCATGAATCTTTATATGGCAGCATATAGATATATTAAAAAATAAAATACAGCAGTTTCTTTTAAAGAGGAGTGCAAGAGCAGAAACTGCTTTTTCAGTCTTGTCTGTGTTTTCCGCCATATTCATATATTATGAAGTCTATGTTTTGCGGTTAGTTATTTTGTGTTTATTGTTGAAAATAATTAAATGGAATCACTCAGCAAACATTTAGCTTCCCTTGTTTTTTTGAGAGTGCAAAATATTCAAAATATATCTCAGGATGTTGCTGTTGAGTTGCACATTACTGCAAACCCCAATAACAAACACATTGTTGCCAATCAAACAGAGCGGTATTCACATTATTCATCCTTTTAATGCTGGAGAATTTCTGATGTAATTCTTGCACTGGATCGCATTACATTTGCCAAGAAGTGTGCGGCAGCTGACGGCGAAAAAACAGCCCCCTAATTTGATAGAAATAAGAATAAATATTCCACATGAAGACGTAACCTGCTTGCTGACATGCAGAATTTTTGTCAACACTTTGCTTTACACGGCGTATCTCGGTCAGGAAGCAAAAGCGAGGCGAAGGGGGGACAGGGGGGAGGCAGAAAAGCAGAATTGAGCAGTGGCTGTAGTAATAAATCACAGGATCGCTGGTGACATTCATACAATACGGATACAGTGTTAACTCAATGAGTCGGACAGCCCTAGCCTGTTCCTCCATCCTGACCTTGCCTCCCTGTCGTAATCAATCATGTTGGCACGGCACACACGCTCCTTATTTATTATTACTCTGGACCTGCATGTACAGTAAACAATGAGTAGTATACGTTGGGAAGGCTTGCTATTATAAGGGAAGGTGGTAAAGGTCCAGTGGAATAACCGGGGGGCATGTGTGTCCGACGTGCTGGTTGAAAGACGACCGAACAGGATGGTGGACCGATAAAGGCCAATGTGGAAATGAGTGATACTTAAATCTTGGAGGGCTGTGGTGAAAATTTACTACAGAAGCAATGCTGTTTACAAGTATGTCCCTTTAAAATCAAAATAAATGTCTTGACAATGATGAGTTTGACACAGCACATCAAAGAGGTTTAATAACAACCCTTGGAGATTTGCAAGATTTAAAAAAATACGTGTTTGAAATGAGGCAAAAATCATAGAAAGGCTGAGGGCACGACTGCTAAACACGTTTAAAACACGACGTGCTTATCCGTCAATTCTCAAATACCACTTGTGCAGCCTGAAAATAGAGGCTACTTCATCAAACAACATTGTATGCTTATACATGGGGGCAAATAAGTATTTAGTCAACCACTAATTGTGCAAGTTCTCCCACTTGAAAATATTAGAGAGGCCTGTAATTGTTAACATGGGTAAACCTCAACCATGAGAGACAGAATGTGGAAAAAAAACTGAAAAATCACACTGTTTGATTTTTAAAGAATTTATTTGCAAATCATGTTGGAAAATAAGTATTTGGTCAATACCAAACGTTCATCTCAATACTTTGTTATGTACACTTTGTTGGCAATAACGGAGGCCAAATGTTTTCTGTAACTCTTCACAAGCTTTTCACACACAGTTGCTGGTATTTTGCCCCATTCCTCCATGCAGCTCTCCTCTAGAGCAGTGATGTTTTGGGGCTGTCGTTGGGCAACACGGACTTTCAACTCCCTCCACAGATTTTCTATGGGGTTGAGATCTGGAGACTGGCTAGGTCACTCCAGGACCTTGAAATGCTTCTTACGAAGCCACTCCTTTGTTGCCCTGGCTGTGTGTTTGGGATCATTGTCAATTTGAAAGACCCAGCCACATCTCATCTTCAATGCCCTTGCTGATGGAAGGAGATTTTCACTCAAAATCTCTCAATACATGGCCCCATTCATTCTTTCCTTTACACAAATCAGTTTCCTGGTCCCTTTGCAGAAAAACAGCCCCAAAGCATGATGTTTCCACATGCTTCACAGAGGGTATGGTGTTCTTCGGATGCAATTCAGTATTCTTTCTCCTCCAAACACGAGAACCTGTGTTTCTACCCAAAAGTTCTAAAAGTCCAAAAAGTGAGATCTTGCATGGAGCCCCAGATCGAAGGAGACTATCAGTGGTCTTGAATGTCTTCCATTTTCCAATAATTGCTCCCACAGTTGATTTCTTTACACCAAGCGTTTTACCTATTGCAGATTCAGTCTTCCCATTCTGATGCAGGTCTACAAGAAATCTTGCTTGTTTGTAGGTGACCAAATACTTATTTTCCACTCTAATTTGGAAATAAATTCTTTAAAAATCAAACAATGTGATTTTCTGGTTTTCTTTCCACATTCTGTCTCTCATGGTTGAGGTTTACCCATGTTGACAAATACAGGCCTCTCTAATCTTTTCAAGTAGGAGAACTTGCACAATTGGTGGTTGACTAAATACTTATTTTCCACACTGTACATCCCTGCGATCATCATGAATCTCATGTTGCACAGTAACCTGTGAAGCTGAGAACATGCCTTTGTCAGCGACCACCCAGGAGTGCCTTTACTTAAAACTGTTATTGTATTGTTTTGATGGACAGACCTACAAGCAGTGTTGTTTTTGTCAATGATGACTACAATGAAAATTTTTTTGTCGACGAACAATTTTATCATGACGATGATGAGACAAAAACATAAACAAATGTCAGTTTTCTTCTGAAGAGACGAGAACGAGACGAAAATGTGCCATAGTTTCCGTCACATGTTGACAATGTGTGACATTTTTATGTGTAGTTAGCCTGCATCGTAGCAGCATTTGGTTGTGTGACATGTAACGTGTCCCTCCCCCAACTCGCCCGTGTCCTCTCCTCTTTAGGCTTGCTTGTTTTGTAACACACAGAAAGATAAAATGCAGTGTTGCTTCAGCCTTTAAAGGTCTTTACTGAGTGATCATCACACACTAAATGTAACTCGTAGCATTAGCATTGCATTCGGCTAGTGCTAACAGCGAGTATCCTCTTAAACTTTTTTTTTTTTTTTTTTTTTTTTTTTTTACACACAGGGAGTAGGTGGGTATAATTAACTCATTTGCACCCTAAAACGTATAAATACGTTCTATTTTGAAGTGCTTCAGTGTCCCAAAAAACGTATTTCTGCGTCTTTTGTGTTTTTTTTTGTTGTTGTTGTTTTTTGTTTTTTTTTAACAAAGGGGATCTATAGGTCCTGATCTATCTAGAATTTAATGCACAAAGCTCAAAACCCATTTTAAAGCAATAAAACTGGCCACTGGAGGTCAGTAGCGCATTTGGTAAGAACTCATCTCGGGCCAAGAAAGGAAGTGAACAAAAATAGTCAGGAAACGGAAGTTGGAGGGATCTTGTGAAGACACGTGAGAATTTGAGAAAAATGTGGAAAACGATCGGGGGAAAAAAAGGCAAACGACACTGGAGGAGCGTTTTAAAAAGAAAACAAAACCATCGTCATAAAGGGTTTTTAAAAATGTATCTTGATGAGACAGACGGTGACGTCCACAACAGCGTCAGGTTCCACACACGTTCTGCGGCGCTCACGTTGCGTTACTCCTTAGCCCGAGGTTGAAACCAACGATGAAGATGATGAAAAAAGTGAGACCGATCTTGATCCGGACTCTTCAGATTAGCCACGGGAGCAGCCGAGAGCCTTCCCTGTTGTTATGTGCGCAAATAGTTCAACAGTTCAATAGTTTAGTTATGTGTAAATAAATTGTTATTTTCCAGTCAAAAGCTCTATTTGTCTTGTTGTTTGTTATTTTGTAGAACGAAAACATGATTCAGATGTTTGGGATGTAACTAAAGCAAAAAATAGCTGTGCATAAGTCAAAATTATGTTTGAAATGTATGCTTTCACAAAAACCTCAATTTCTCCGTTTTTTCATCAGAAATTGGAAAATTGCGCAAACTAAGCTATTGTCTAATGCTGATTTCTAAAGAATGGAAAACAGATATGAACTAACTTTTTTTCTGCTGAAAGAAGAGAGTCTTTCTTTTGGTGGGTTCCATGTTTATATAGCAATAGAACAGAATTTTCTATGCGCCTTGCAAAATCAGTCAGAATCCAGTAAAACGGCCGGGAGCGAAGGGCCTTGCTCCGGTGAAAATGGCTGGGAGTGAATGAGTTAAAGGTCTTTGCTGAGTGATCTTCACACACGAAATGTAACTCGTAGCATTAGCATTGCATTTGGCTAGTGCTAACGGCGAGTATCCTCTTAAACTCTCTGACAACTTTCTTTTTACACACAGGGAGTAGGTGGGTATAATTAATTGAAAGTAATGTACTGTTTTGCTGCTTGGAGTGTATTATCACCAGGAAGTCCACGTTGTCCTTGTAGATGCTACAATATGTGCTCGGCAGTCAATGTTCATTGGAAATTGTAGGGGAAAAAAAGGAAACCTTTATTTATGGACTGACACTTTTGAATTTTAGAGACGAAAACATTTGGAGTAAACGGCGACTAAAACTAGACAAAATTACTGAGTTTTCGTCACAAAAAATTAAACTTACACAAACACATTTTAAAATGACTAAAATATGACAAAGACTAATTAGTGTTTTTGTCTAAAAGACTTAGAATAAAACGAAAATTAAAAGGGCTTCCAAAAACAACACTGCCTACAAATATATTGTCTACAAGGATCCTAGGACAACCCGGGCACTATAACTTTGGGCAAAAACCCAGTACAAAGACAATGTTGCAAACACACTATGTTGTCAGCATTTTTACCTGGGAAGATTGTAGACTGGTGTTACAGCCACCACTTTATTATTTTTTTTTACTGTGATATCTTGTAACATTCATCCCTATTATTTGCAGCAGTTCACAAACGGACCCGTACTGGACATTGGACACAAGTGCGTTTTCCTGTTTGATATGTACTGTATGATTTTACATTTTCAACCCGTCAGACGGCATGTCATGAATAACGTGCCTTTTGACTTTCTCCCCAATGCAATTTTACTTGTGTTCTTCTCAGGTAGCAGGTGTATATCCGGAGTGACAAACCGCTTTCTTTGTCAAACTAATAGCTTACAAAGTCAGTGTAAATTAACAATGACCCGATGTGAGGGGCTCCCCTAACAGCCTCTCAGGCCAGCCCAGCCTGCGCATCATATAGTCCCATATGCAGCCCATGCAGGGGGCCTGTCTTGGCAACAAAGCCAGGGCCCCCGCGTGCAGCCGAGGGCCCCCGAACAACTCGTGAAGGATGGCTGGCCACGAGGAGGGCCGAAGGGGAGTCGCTTTTAAAACACATACCATATGCAGCTCGGAAGAGCCTCATTTATCAGCCCGCAGTTTGCAGGGTTTTTACACCTCGGACCCCCCAGCACTCTCTCTCCTCCCCCGAGGGGTTAGTCACCTCCTAACTGAACAGTGCACATGACAGGTCGCTGAGACCTGGCTTTAAGTGCACACCACACCGCTCTGATTTGTGTCTCTTCCCTGGAATAACAAGGAATGGCTTATGACAGGAAAGTAGTCGCAGAGAAATAATTATTCCACTTTAAGTTTTACATGATTGTATCCTTTTTGACTTTTTACTGTCCTGGTATTTTTAGATATAAGTCTGTTAGGCTATTCAACTTTTCATTTTCACTTAGATTTTTTGTTGTTGTTTTTTTTTTAACAAAATGCAAAAAGTCTGGATTTTTGCATAGTTTGTACAATTTAGGTATGTAGTGATGCATCAAGCTAGGAATTTGTTTCCATGCTCTTAACTCAAAACAATCCTTTCTCAAATCTTGTGAATCTAGTGAAATGAATGGAATTGCAATTACTACAATTTCAAAGGATGTAGAACTATATATATATTTATATATATGGCGGAAAACACTCAGGTGACTTGAAGTTCGGCTCTGAGACCCCCAATTTGGCCAAATTTCAAAATTGTCCGATATGCATGTGTGATACATCATTGGAAAGCTTAAAATCTCAATTTCCTGGGGGAAGAAATTTTTTAGACAAGAGGGCATTTTTTAAAAACCAATGTTTTTTAAACACCAAAACCCTATCTGGAGGTGAGAGCACGCCAGAGCAGAATTACAGTTATTATTATAGTACTTACCTTGTTTCGATCCAAAAACTCACTGAGTTTCAAGACACAGCTGTGAATGGCCACAGCCGGATTTTTGGGGGATTTTAGGGGTGAAACATGGTAGTATAACAAGGGTCGCGATGCAGAAATCGCAGACATCAAGGAGTGGTCGAGATTTTCTTTTGCATATAGTTACCCTTTTGAACCCTTTTTTTTTCTGTCCAATTTTTCTTTGTTTGGATCGATTATTTATCATCTAACATATCGGGAAAAATGCAAGAGTAAAAAAAAAAAAAAAATACAATTTAGTGATAGTTATGAGGTAGATATACTTGACTTTTTTACACATGCCATTTTTTTCATTGTGACATAATTTGTTTAAAAGTTTAAGATATGCGAGTGAATAATTTTTAAAAGTCTTTTTTTTTTTTTTTTTTTAAACAAAAAATTAGACATCAATTAATGATTCTAAGCTATAAATGACAGACATTTTGAATAATAAATACAATTGCTTACCTTGTTTTCATGGCTGGGTTGAAAGAGAAAACGGTTCCGCGACGTCTGTAAACGGGGGTTTCCAGGATAAAAAACGGGCAATTTAAAAATAGTTCGGGGGCTTAATACGCCATGAATCTGCTATGGCAGCATATGTACATATTTTTCTATCAAACACAACAGTTGTTTTTGCTTAAAATACAGCAGTTTCTTTTAATGAGGAGTGCAAGCGCAGAAGCTGCTTTTTCAGTCTTGTCTGTGTTTTCCGCCATATACTGTATTGTGATACATTGTATCACAAAAGTGAGTACACCCCTCGCATTTCTGCAGAAACTTAAGTATAACCTTTAATGGGACAACACTGACAAAATGACACTTTGACACAATGAAAAGTAGTCTGTGTGCAGCTTATATAATAGAGTTCATTTATTTTCCCCTCAAAATAACTCAAAATATAGCCATTAATATCTAAACCCCTGGCAACAAAAGTGAGTACACCGCATGGGAACTACGTACATCCCTAAAGGTCCAAATTGAGTACTGCTTGTCATTTTCCCTCCAGAGTGTCATGTGACTCATTACAGGAGTGCTGTCAGCATTGCTGCAGAGATTGAAGAGGTTGGGGGTCAGCCTGTTAGTGCTCAGACCATACGCCGTACTCTACATCAAATTGGTGTGCATGGCTGTCACCCCAGGAGGAAGCCTAATCTGAAGACGGTACACAAGAAAGCCCGCAAACAATTTGCTGAAGACATGTCAACAAAGCACATGGATTACTGGAACCATGTCCTATGGTCTGATGAGACGAAGACTAATTTGTTTGGTTCAGATGGTCTCAAGCATGTGTGGCGGTGACCAGGTGAGGAGTACAAAGATAAGTGTGTCATGCCTACAGTCAAGCATGGTGGTGGGAATGACCCCCCACCCCCACCCCACCACCACCTCTTCAATCTCTGCAGCAATGCTGACAGCACTCCTGTAACGAGTCACATGACATTTTGGAGGGAAAATGACAAGCAGTACTCCATTTGGACATTTAGGGATGTATATAGTTCCCATGCAGTGTGCTCACTTTTGTTGCCAGGGGTTTATACTGTATATTAATGGCTATATTTTGAGTTATTTTGAGGGGAAAACAAATTGGCGGAAAACACTCAGGTGACTTGAAGTTCCGCTCTGAGACCCCCAATTTGGCTAAATTTCAAAATTGTCCTCTATGCTTTTGTGATACATCATTGGAAAGCTTAAAATCTCGATTTTCTGGGGGGACATTTTTTTGAACAGGAGGGCATTTTAAATAAAGAAAAAAAAACATTATACTAATGCACTAATACGTATATGGCGGAAAACACTCAGGTGACCTCAAGTTCCGCTCTGAGACCCCCAATTAGGCCAAATTTCAAAATTGTCCGATATGTACGTGTGATACATCATTGGAAAGCTTAAAACCTCAATTTTGTGGGGGAAGAAAAATTTTGAACAGGTGGGCATTTAAAAAAATGTTGTTTTTAAACCCCTCAACCCTAACTCGAGGTGAGAGCATGAGAGAGCATAATTAAAGACACCATGATTTTAATCAGATATTATCGCTCACTTACCTTGTTTTGATCCAAAAACTCCATGTAGCATGTCTCACCGAGTGTCAAGACAAAGCTCTGATTAGCTACAGCCGGACTTTTTGGAGATTTCATGGGTGAAACACAGTAATATATAACAAGGGTCACAAAGCAAAAATCGTCAAGGAGTAGTCGAGATTTTCTTTTTCAAATACAGTATTTACCCTTTTAAATGTTTGTTGTTGTTTTTTTCAATTTTTCTATGTTTAGATCACTTATTTATAATCTAAAATATCTGGGACAATGCGACAGTAACAAAACAAAAAAACATTAAGTGATAGGTATGAGGTAGATATCCGAGACCTATTTACAGGCACTATTTTTTTCATTGTGACGTAATTTGTTTAAAATGCAAGTGAATAATGTTATGAAGTTGATGTTGTTTTTTTACTAAAAAAAATAGACCAATAATTGATTCTAAGTTAAAAATGATAGATGTTGCGAATAATAAATATAATTACTTCTTTTTATGGCAACAAAAGCGGTTGTGCGGTGTCTGTAAACAGGGGTCTCTAGTGTAAAACGGACAAATTAAAAATAGTTCAGGGGCTTAATGTGCCATGAAACTGCTTTGGCAGCATACAGTATAGACATATTAGCTATTATCCATTATTATCATTGTCTATCAAACAAAAGTTCTTTTGGCTTAAAATACAGCAGTATATTTTAAAGAGGGGTGCAATAGCGCAGAAACTGCTTTTTCAGCCTTGTCTGTGTTATACATATATAGTTTTTTTTTTTTTTCTTAAACGTAGATTGAGAAAGTTATTACCTAATAGGCTGCCATTAACGGCGATTGACTTCCAGGCCGGCCTCTCCCAGTTGAAATGCACTGGACGTCTATTGCCGTCCATGGTGCTGAAACATTATCATTTGTTGCTAGTCCCTCCATTTCAAATGCATTTGACATCCAAACAAGAAGCGTTATCACTACTCTCAGTGACTCGGTAAGGTAGAGTAAAGGTGTTTTTGCTGTGGATAACGAATACATGCCTGTGATTATTGTTGTATCAATTGTCAGCACGTGTTGCACCATCATTGGTATTCGTGTATCCATTTCTTAATGTGTTGCAACACCGCAACGTTCAGTGCTATTCATGCTAATTATTATACCATCTATTATGTTTTTCATGATGTGTTGACACTAAACTAGCAGGGCCATTCTTAAGGCAAAGTTGTTTGGACGTGTTAAATGTGCAAGGTGTAATTCTCTAGTTTTATGTTCAGTTTGACAAGGAGATTCATCTGGGAGAGTGAGGCAAGTTGTTTTCTGTACGATGTAGGACACAGTCAATAGGTGTGTATGTGATTTTTTTTATATTTTTTTGTATGTGGTCTACAGTAAAAATGTAATATAAAAGAGACAGGTCATATACATGGAAGTTGTGAAAGTCCATCAGGCTCACCTGTCTCTTTTGCCCTTCTCCTGCCCTTCCTGTCCAAGCTCCACTTCACAGTTGGACATCATCTGGCCCGTGAATGGCACATTGTTATACTCGCTCCTCAGCGGCCGTGCGAGCAGATGCCGCGAGCAGCCGCGACGCTGGTCCCTGCGCAACGCCTTCGACGCAAGGCCGTAAATTACATCCCGCGAACACACAAACAACATCGCGCTCCACTGAAGCTGCAGTTTAGAGCACCATTGAAGGTGCAAAGCATGTCCCGATCTTGGTTTGAGAGCGGTGGCGGGTTTATGCGTCGGCGGGGGGCAAGTGGCCCCACGGCATGTGACCGTGGCGTAGGTGAGCAGATCACACACAGACAGCTGGGCTTTGAACTCCTTACCCCGCCCCTCCCAGGGTCAACAGCTCGGTGGCCGCAAAAGGTCACCCCGCAGTAAGAGGCCTGACTTCTGCTGAACTGTCGGAGCTGTTTTGACTCAGTCCCCATGGCACCATTATGGATGATACTTTTGGGCAGTGATGGCAGAGAAGTTTTTTTTTTTTTTTTGTCATTGGTTACCAAAGCAGGGAATGTACGTAATCGACATTATTGTCAAAAATCATTTTGACTTTTACATGTTTGTTTCAGAGTCCCTATAAAGTGACAATATCATATCACACTGATAGACTCTTACCTGTCACCTGCTACAGACTAAATAACATGTTCCTCAGTGTACATGAAACACTTAACATTCCTTGAAGTGTCTCTGCAACGTGGAGCCACATGCAACACGAGTCTAGTGAGGTTATGAGGTATTAGATGACACCAACGCTGGCGAGTGGGCCTGTGACCAGGTCACCTGCAATGACACCTCAGTATTTATATAGTGTGGGGTGGACCGACTAACGCCAGAAAGTCCAAGTGGCCTCGGTTTATTAAAACCCAACCATTCTCTCCCAGCACCGTATTTTGACAAGTCTTTTACTTTTTTTTTCTTCACACGAATAAGTGCTGGAGAGTCTTGAGCTGCTGTTTTGGGAATTTCAAGCTTTTACACAATGTGAATAAACCGACAGAGCAGGCAGAGGGTATCAAAGCACCATTATTTTAATTTTACTACCCTACATCTGCCGTCATTTCCTGCTTCCCGCACGGGACGCACAGAGCAAATAGGTGAGGTTAAAGCAATTTACACTCAACCTGATTATGAATGTGTGTGAATATAGCAGAGTATGGGAGTTCGCTGAAAAATGTACATCACATAAATGTGACAAGTACAATTTCTGACAGTTACTGACCTTGCTGTCGCCATGTGAGCAGAAAACATGGGTGACACAACTGATGTGCACTCTGTTAAATTACGTCACTCGCAATGTGTTTCTAAATCGCTAAATACCGTAATTGTCGAACTATAAGCCGCTATTTTTTTCCTTCATTTTGAATCCTGTGGCTTTTAGTCCAGTGCGGCTTATTTGTTGATTTTTTTTTTTTTTTAATTATTCAGTAACACTTTATTTGACAGCGACGTCATAAGGCTGTCGTAAGACCGTCATAATTTTGATATGACAATATCATGGGCATTACTGAATGCTTATAACAGATGTCATTAAGTACCATCGGACAAATTACTAGGACACTAACTCCATTTATATCCAGCTCGGATCTTTTACATCCATTCAAAAGTTTAATAATTTGCCATATAAGATTAAATGACATCTGTTATAAGCATTCATAAAAGCTCACGACAGTGTCATGTCATACCGTATTGGCCCGAATATAAGATGGGGTTTTTTTGCTTTGAAATAAGACTGAAAAAGTGGGGGTCGTCTTATATTCGCGGTCTAGACATTATACCCATTCACGACGCTAGATGGCGCCAGATATCATTGAAGCAAAGTTCTGTCATGACAGATCCCAGCTACTCTCAAGTTTAACCAGTTTGCATTATTTTATTGCAGTGTTTTTCCTTATTCAGATTTGTTTCAAGACTACAGTTATAGTTAGACTTCACTTTGAAGGTTAATGCAGATATTGCAATTTTGTTGTTTTATCACAATACATTCGTTTATTTACATTTCAAAAACCAGAAGCCATTCATTTACGAATGTGATTGCACTTTAGTTTACATATTTAAATGTTAAGATATTAAGATTTGAATGGGGCAAAATAACATTCTTTTTCTCTCAAATATATTGTTATAATCATTTGTTTCAGAAGTACTGTAATTATTGTTCAAAAAGTCTTTTTTCAAACTTGAGTCTTGAAAAAAAGAGGGTCGTCTTATAATCAGGGCCGTCTTATATTCGGGCCGATACGGTAATTATAATCAACTAATGACAGTCTTATGGCGCCACTGTCAAATAAAGTGTTATGAAATACCATAAGTAACAATTAATGAAACAACTAGAACAGTCAGTGAAGAAATAATTAGCACAGAACATGACTTTTGATTGTTATTTACAGCTGTAGCACTGCAATGCATTCTAGGAGGCATGTTGGACAACAACAGTGTTAACAGCTGGTGGCAGCAGAGGTTGATTGCCCCCCCCCCCCCCCCCCCCAAGGGAGCAGTGATGGACAAATGCTTCATGGTGGTTCATTTGGTCTTATGACAGTCGTAGGATGCCGCTGTCAAATAAAGTGTTGCCGGTCAATATCTTTTGGTGTAAATATCCCAAAATACAGTGAGGACAGCTGCGGCTTATAGTACAGTACGGCTAATCTATGAACAAATGCCATTTTCGTGTCAAATTTGGTGGGTGGCGGCTTATAGTCAGGTGCGGTTTATAGTGCAAAAATTACAGTACTAGATAATTTTGCCATCAAAAGCTACTTCCAACTGCTGTATGAGCCCTGCCTGGTATACCAGACTCACCGCTGTTCCAGCGATTGAGTCTGGTGACCTTCCGGCGGATCAAATTCCGAGGGCGGAGCAAGCTACAGCAAACAGACAGCGGAGTGGAGCAATCAGCGACGGGCAGACGTGACGTTGTTAAAGCGACAAGTAATTAGCGTGAGCAGAGAATGGAGAAGTTTATTCAACATGGCTAGCGCGAGCCACGTTGACTGTTGTCAATGACTTGTTTCGATGTGTTTGTGGTAATTTAAAACTGGTTTTACCGCGGATTGGAACATATTCTCGGCTCGCCCGTTCGCCATCTGTGTTGTTGTAAACACGACTTTCGGCGCGCAAGAGTGACGTTACTCATTAAGACAACTTTATGCAAATAAAGGAATCTGATTGGGCGATTTATTTTGTACCTTGCTCGAGGGACCGTTAATGGGCTGGGTCCCAGACTATTTCTCACAGTGTTTGAAAAATAAAGGGAGAATAGTCTGGCTGTGCCAGGCAAGTATGAGCCGCTTTTTAAAATGAAACCCTTGTAGTTTAATCACTCCTTTTACCACTGTCACTTTTGAACACAAATATCTGTTCTAGTACTTTACCGAGTGTGAGGATATTTGCTTTCAGTATGTGGCGTGTGGGAACCGGAAAAGGCCGCAAATACCTTCTAGGATTGGGGAATAAAAAAAGGTCAGCTCATTTAACACAAAACACTTCATTTTAAGACCCGCCGACAGCGCCAGCCGTTATCCGAACACAACAAGACGGACTTGCCGAAGTACACAAAATGACTCCATAAATCTGGGATGAGACATAATAAAATATGATTAGCTGTGGTCTTGGGAAATACATGGCTCAAAATCCAATCAAACATATCACCAAAGTGTGTTTGAGGAAGAATCATCCTTGTTGCGATTTGCTACAAACAATATTTACACAGTCAAATCCCATGTCTAGTCAACGGTTGCGTTGTGGCACGCTAAGATATATGGCTTACTTTATTCATAGCTCCTCAATTACAAAAACATGTATTGAGGGAGGGGGTGGGAATAAATTAATAATAAAACCCCTATCTGAACTTCTAATATTTTGCTTGGCGAAGGGAAACGAATTACCCTTTTCAGAACTGATGATGTATTACTAGCGTTTGATCCTTAGAGGTTTGCCCGCGCTCACATTCATTACTTTCAAGTGCTGAGGTGTATCTGCAATTAGAAGCACCTTGCAGAGGATTCTTGACAGTCCCGCAGACTTGAAACACCACATCATAGGATCATCACGGCATTATACTGCACGAGAGGGGACGGTGTCTCCTTCCAACTGAGGCAAAGACAAGAGTGGAAGGAGGTAGGTTAGTTGCCGGTGGGGGGGACGCCTAATTTAACCATGTGCCCGTAAGTGAGCGGCGCCGGTAAGCAAATGAGGACCTTTCATTAAATCAAAGGTGATTTTTGTTCTGCTAATGGCTGCCCAAAAATCTAGTACAGCCGCAAAATGTGATCGTTCTCCACGGGGCCTGCTGCATGGCTACAGACCAGTCAGGGCTATTCTTAATACAGTATGCATAATGTAATGAGTGCGCTTGTTTAATTTAATCACACTGAGTGGACCGCGCTAGTATTTCTTTGAAACGACAAAGAGAGTCTGATACAAAAGCGAATGAATAATACAATCACTCAACCGGATTGTAGAGTTAATGCACTCCCTGTTTCACAAATGGCTGCTATTTACATGCCAGTGGTGAGCCGTCAGGCCCAGCGCTTACATTAAAAAATGTGAAATTGGACCCATTTATTCACATAAATCCTGGATTTCATAGCGTTTTTCTTTACTTCTTGTTTAATTTTCACCCAATCAGATTTCAGTCCGTATCTCTTGCTCTGCCAAACTAATCTGACCAGGGCCTCAGAACAGAGGTGGGTTGTAACGTGTTACAATTACTCCATCCTATTTATTTGAGTAACTTTTTGAGAAAAATGTACTTCTAAGAGTAGTTTTACCAAGCCATACTTTTTACTTGAGTAGATTTGTGAAGAGAAAAACGCTACTCCGCTACTTTGGGCTACACTAGTCGTTACATTTTTCCTCTTTATTCTTCATCAGGGGTCCCCAAACTACGGCCCGCCTCCACATTTGGTCCGGCCCCTTGAACAAAAAAAGTTTTTTTTTTTTTTTTCCCTCAATAGAGTTATTTATTTCCTGGCTTTTTTTCTGTGAAGAACCCAGAGAGGGTTATTTGGTTATTATCGATTTAATTAATAGTGTTATTATTATTTATTATATTATCTTGTATTATTAATAGTGTCATTATTATTATATTATATTATATTATATTATAATTTATTATTAGGGCTGTCAAACGATTAAAAATTTTAATCGAGTTAAACACAGCTTAAAAATGAATTAATCGTAATTAATCGCAATTCAAACCATCTATAAAATATGCCATATTTTTCTGTAAATTATTGTTGGAATGGAAAGATAAAACAAGACGGATATATATATTCAACATACAGTACATAAGTACTGTATTTGTTTATTATAACAATAAATCAACAAGATAGCAATAACATTATTAACTGTTAAAGCGATCTATGGATAGAAAGACTTGTAGTTCTTAAAAGATAAATGTTAGTACAAGTTATAGAAATTGTATATTAAAACCCCAGAAAGGGTTATTTGATTGTGGCTTTCTGAAAAACAATAAATTTTTACATTTAGGCACTCCTTCAATCGTCACACCTTTTCTGTTGCAAACTGACCCCGGCCCCTCATCAGAGAAGGTAAAAGTTATGTGGCCCTCACAGGAAAACGTTTGGGGACCCCTGTTCTACATATTATATTTATTTATTTATTTATTTATTTATTTTGACAGAGACGCTGTGAGAGAATTTTATCCATGCTTAAAACACAACCATTATACATCATATTTTGTATGCTTTTTGTTATGCTTGTATGAGAACATTGTAACATAGAGCATCATTGTTATATTGGTCTGTTGAGTGTGCCTCCCCATAATATGTACATAATATGAATATATTCACAATATGCCCAAATATGGACTGTTATGTTCCTGTTTTCCAATATGCCCTGAATGAATACAATGTGGCAACTGTGGCTTATCATACTTCGTTCTAGCCACAGCCGGTGTTCAAGGTTTCAGCTCAATGATGTTTTTGTATGGAAATATACCCAGGTTTGTGAGATGATGAGTTTCGTTTCTTCGTAAGTTTCGTTTCACGGTGGGCTTCGGCACCGCCCTTTCAACAGTATAAATGTCCAGCCTCTATTGTACTTCTTTGTACTTTCTGGGTGATCACAGCTCCTGGCTGAGTCACATCGGTTTGTACCCGAGAGCTCTTGTTCATAAAGCCTTCGAAGAAAAGTAATCCATGGCTGGGGTCGTATTCATTTCTCTAATCGAGCTATCGAGGTAACACTTGTCTTGGAGTTCAAATTAGAGCTTCACTGACAGACGCCAACAGTGGCTTACCAATGAGACGTCCCAATAGTAATCACATTATAGACCAGTTTCCGAGGTACTTCCGCATCTCTGCTCGAGACTTCCGTTTTACACTTTCTCTAACCGAAACAACACTGGAGCTGGAGTGGAATAACTTATCAAAATCCCTCAAAAAAGACAATTTGGAAATTCGGCATCCATCTGCCATCATCACAACATCGGAGGACAGCATGAAGAAATGGCTAAGAGTCGCCACAACCAAAATAGTTTTGTATTTTATTGGTTTAGTGGCAGTGGATGGAAATGCAATCAGGCACCTGAAAAGCTCCGAAGCATCAAGTTGAATGTGTTCTAACTTCTAATACATGAATATGGGAATTTTGTGTTTATGAAGGCAGATGTGGAACTGAGACAGTGCCACAACAAAGCAATAACAGGTACAATTATGTTCAATTTGACTACAATTCTGTGTTGCGTCACAGCTGAGACATCATTAGCTTTGCACTAGCGTTAACAATAAAGAAATGGAAAACACTTATCCACCACTAAGTCATACACGGGCTTTTTACCCAAATGCATGAATTCAAGTGTTACACGTTTTTTTTTTTTTTCCGTCTCTTTACAAGTGGAAAACGCTGTTAGGCAAAGGTAGACAACTTGATTTGTCTCACAACAACACTTACGTTGATGGACATATATCGAGACTACGTGCGTTCTACCTTGATGATTGAGGCTCGATTTGTGCTCCACCTTCGTTAATATTCTTCTAATAATTTTATGAATTGTGATATATTGACCTGTTTTGCACAAGCACCCATTGTTTTAAATAAAACAAGAAATGGAATCATGTTGTCCAAAAGTTTTATTGCGATTAGTCTCTGCAGTATAAAAAGAATGACATACTATTTGTGTTTATATGTACATGTGCAATGACCTCTTAATACCATAACTATTACTTAAGGAGATGAAAATTACCTTGTAGTATTTCCTTGTAACAACAAAATCCGTGTCAGCCCTTCTGCATTCAGCAACTGTAATATTATTTCTAATTTAGCCTCATTTTGGTCACTCAAGTGGCCGGCGTATCAATCTGCACCCCATTTTAACACAGACTGCACAGAATGTTAGACATTTGTCCATGAACGATGAACTAAGTGATAAGAACAAACATGCAATCTTTTAGGTGGATCGTTTAGGTTAAAGCTGCTAGCCAAATCCTTAATCTGCTGCTGGTTTCGATTTAAGGCGTACGGCGAGGTAGATCCACACTGGCGCTTTAAAGCTGGACGCAGTTCAAAACATTCCACTTCCAAGCATATATATAGGCACTTCCAGGAGTTCACACAACCAAGCACATCACAGAAAATCCTGGAGTCTAATCTATGTCGTGTTGAAACATTTTTGGAGATTCCGTGGGTTCCTCTGGTTTGATTTGGCAGTTTAAAACTGTCTACTTCAACCGCAATTCATGGTCTTCTGCCTAAAACGGAAGTCCATTGCAGAAAATGTCAAAGATGTTGCCGCGCATTTTTCGCTCAGGAAACTTGTCTATACCAGACTCAAACTTGCTGTTCTATGACCACCTCGGCCTGTTCGATCACATGGCGTCTTTAAAGCACCGTAAAAAAAAAAAAAGTATTTGACATAGAGCACCGCCATATGAATCGAAAGCGAAGATTTTATTCACTCTCCAAGTTTTTATTTGGCAGTGATTGACCGTGGCAAACCGAAGATATTATTCTTTTCTATTCGCCATAGGAAATATGTTTTCTCCACTAGAGGGCACTCAAGCGCTTTGGGCGAATAATGCTTAATTTCGGTAGATTTTTTTTCCTCTTGCCGGAATTTAATGTGTTTTTGATGTTGTATTTCTTTGGTTTAATGTGGTTATGTAATAGTACAGTACAATAATAACAGTTCATATAGTTAACTTTGTACTGAGAAAAGAATACCATTGTTTAAGAAAAAAACAAACAAATCAAACATCTTCAGCAGTTACTCACAATATTAGTCATTAGTTGAGTATTCCTTTGACCAAAAACTTTTTTACTTGTACTTGAGAACAGTTTTTGGATGACTACTTTTGCTTGAGCAATATTATTTTGAAGTAACATAACTCTTTACATGAATTAAATTTTTGGCAACCCTACCCACCTCTGCCTAAGAATCAGAAGAGCTAGCTTCAACTATTCACTGGTACCTTGAAGTAAAAGTATTGTGATGATTGTATTGTTGTTTATGTCAAGCCATGCACTCTGTAAAACGTTTTGGTATCGCTGCGGGTGTTGTAAAAATGCTAAATTAATAAACTTGACCTGAACTGACCTTATTGCAAATCAATTTCCCTGGCCAGGACAATCCAGTTTTTAAAAAAATCTATTTAGTTGTTGTTGTGCTTTAACAAAGAATAGCTTTGAAATCTTGAATGAAAACACATGAACTGCTATAATGCATGTATCAATCAGTTTAGGTGTAGGCATGGTGTCCTCATTTTGTATTTGTGTCTTGGCTACGTTGAGTAAAGATGAGAAAGTGCAACAGTAAGAGTAGCTTTTTGTTTGTTTGTTTGTTTGTTTGTTTTTGTCATTTTACTTAAGTGGTGGGTATCTTAAGCTCACCCACAACTCAAATTAGTCTCACAAAGCAAATGAACCAAGCGACAGTTCATAGAGCTTCAAACTAGACAGGTGAAAACGGGTTTTCTTGAGCAAACTAAATTTCATTTTCAATCTTTTTGCCGCCACAAAATAACATCAGCATTTTTCTGCCTTAGGATTGGTTGGTCAGAGGCAAAATATTCACCTATCATAACACATCTGGAGCAATTCTAATATGTTACTGTCATGTTGGTGTATAAATGGATGTATGTGGCATGGTAGCTGCATTATTACGATGTGGAATAATATCAGGTAAGTCCCCACTGAAGGCCCATGTATCAGAGCTCACAATTATATTATTATTACCGAGTCTACCTTTGAACGGTCTTAAAGTCTCAAATGACTTTGGAAATGTCGTCCTCTGAAATCGTTATGCTTCCGAAGTCCTTCGCAGGTTACCCGTGACCGGGGCAGTGGCTATACACTTCGGAGGAGCCTCGCAAGTTTGGCCAAAAAAACCCGCTGAGCCATTATGTTAAAGTAAACGACAGCACTTCCTAATGCCATTTGGCAGTGTGAGCGCGCGGCAATTAGGGCCTCTCTTAATGCGACGCTGGGAGCATTTCTCCTCAAGGTTAGCGCCTCATTTCCCCACGATGGGTCTGCGGGGCCATACCAGATGCATTGTGGGAGCTGTGGGGGCTGCGCGTTAGGACAGGTGTCCGCCACCTTGGATATCTCCCCTCGCAGCTGGCACCAGCTGGCACCCCCAGTGCCCCATCCGGACGGTCTGCTCTCTCCTATCCGCGGAGGAGATGGTAAAGGGGGTTGGGGAGGGGGTGCGGCGGGGGCGTGTCAAGGGCAAAGCTTCTACAAGCTCGCTCACAGGGCACCCACGCAGTGACATGACCCGGCCACTAGGGGAGCTGCCAGCAGGAGTAATGTGGTACGGCGGTGCCCGTTCGGAGACCTGCTCCTGCATTCCTAATGGAGCGGCAATGATGAGGCCCAGCAGTGCCAGAGGGTCAGAGGCAGCTTCTGTGGAGGAGGCTACTTGCTTCCCACTGGAGAGCGGAGCATGTCATGTCTGATGCTGTCTCTGTGGGGGCACGCACGGCAGGCGATTTTTTTTTTTTTTCCGCCAAGAGGTAAATGTGAGAACAATCTTTGAATTAGGGACTCACTGAGGTATGTAATGTACATTTGGACATTCTCTTGTCCATTTGTGCCATATCTAGGAGCCTGGAATATGTATGTTGCCAAGCAGAGAGCTCAAATGCTTGACAATTTGCAACAATTACACTTGGGTCATCCAAAGTCGATTGCCATTTGGCCAGCTCATTATTGTTAAAATATATACGTACACATATAACATCATGTTCTTATTTGTATGTTGTATGTAGGCTGCTACTTAGAAAATACAGCTTCTCCCCAAATGTTGCAAAACTTGACGTACTAGGTTAATTATTTCCATAATTAAGCTTGCAAATCAATTTACTTTCTACCTATTTGGAAAATCAACTTGACCCAGTTTAAGCTCGGTCAAATCTGAATTTTGTTGACTGTAATGAAGAAAAATAACAGTTATTTAAAAATATAATGAAACAAGACTAAATATTGTGTAAAGAGGAAAGGAATATAATGTATAATTGTATATATGTATAATTACTTGCATACCTTGTGAATAAATTCCTATCCATTTGAACCAGGGGTCTGGCAGTGAATTATCGTGTTTCACTTCCACTGAAAGCGATAGACATCCATCCAATCCATTTGAAGTGGGAACAAATAATCGCTGCCAGCCCCTCACCCTCTTTCACTGCTAGTCATCTCCGATGACACTTTATAGGGCAAGTGACTATTATTGGTCATTTAAATAAAAATAAAGATTGTTTACACATATGTGGATATCACATTTAGGGTCATGTACAATTGGTCACAATACTAACATTTGGTATAAAACTGTGGCCTACATGACCCAAAATGGAATATCTACATATGAGGATGCCAGCTCTAAATTATAATAATTGTTTTTCTTTATTATTAATAATTATTTATTTATTTATTACACTCTGGTTGTGGCAATCCAATAACACTCAAGATGTTGTAGTTGTAATGAGTTCATTTTGTCTTCACTTATAGATTAGTTGATTTTTTTTCTTTTATCCCAGACAATTGTTTTAGGTTGTTTTAATTACCTGACATGTTTCGGCGAACACTTCCGCCTTCATCAGAGAGTCACTGGTGTTTGTGTGACACATCTTTGTCAGGTTTTAAACAAGTACGACACAACACGGGGGAAAGAAAAAACAAACAAAACAAGAACACAGAGTTATGGTGATGTTGCTGTATGTGAGAGGAGTCACGGAACGTATCCAAAGAGTCATGAAAAACTACAACATAAACACACCGGTCAAACCACACACAACACTCCACCAGTTATTGGTCCATCCAAAGGACAAAATCCACTCAGACAACAAATGCAACTCCATGTATGAAAATCATGCAATAAATCATACATTGGGGAGACAGGGATGAGTTTTATTACAAGTAAAACAGAACACAAGAAGGAGTATAAAAATGAGATAAAAATAAGGCAAACAAGGGCAATAAAAGAGCAAGCACAACAGGAACATCACAAGTCAGCCATTACCGATCACTGTAAAAGGGCAAATCACATTATGGACTGGGAAAAGGCCAGAGTCATCCACACTCAAGAAATCAAACATCAGCGCTGGATCAGGGAGGCCATTTAGATCCGCAAGTGGGGCCCGAGGACCATCAACAGGGACGAGCGGGCTTATGTGCTCTCTACTACCTGGACCAGCATCCTGGAAGAGTGAATGGTCAGCAGAGGGCGTGACTCACCTATCAATCTGACTGGTGAGTCACACTTTCATCCATCAGCTGATGAAGATGCGTCACACCAACGACTCTCTGATGAAGGCGGAAGTTTTCGCCGAAACATGCCAGGTAGTTAAAACGACGTAAACCATTTGTCTTGGATAAAAGAAAAATTTAACTAACTCCAATTGGGTTTTATTCCATTTTATTTAACTCATTGACTGCCATTGACGGTGCTAGACATCTAGCCAATAAGTTAACAGCCTGAAAGCAAAAGCAAATAAAGATGAAAACCTCATTGCCTCAGACGTACAAATATGAGAGAAAAACTCAGGTGCATAACTTAAAAATACTTCCTTGACACTATTACTTCCCTTTTATCCAGGACTTTGTGACAACTTTCTTAGGGTTACATAAAAGACACCCCAAAAAAGAGGGATTCTGCTAGTAGGTGAGTTTTTAAAACCTGCATTTGGTTTTAACTTGAAAGGTAGATCTCTGGCCACACATCCTTCTAAAGACACTTTATTTAATTTTTAATATTATACAATGCCTGTACATAACATTCGCACACAAAAAACTTGCAACATCAAGGGGTGAATTTAATTATGCGATAAAGTAAGCGGTTAACTTGTTTTTGGACCTGATGTTGATAGTTTGACTCTGTAATGAAAGTACAGTGGGGCAAATAAGTATTTAGTCAACCACCAATTGTGCAAGGTCTCCTCCTTGAAAAGATTAGAGAGGCCTGTAATTGTCAACATCGGTAAACCTCAACAATGAGAGACAGAATGTGTGTGTGGGGGGGGACTGAAAAATCATATTGTTTGATTTTTAAAGAATTTATTTCCAAATTAGAGTGGAAAATAAGTATTTGGTCACCTACAAACAAGCAAGATTTCTGCCTGTCAAAGAGGTCTGTCTAACTTCCTCTAACAAGGTCTAACGAGGCTCCACTTGTGACCTGTATTAATTGCACCTGTTTTAACCTATTATCGGTATAAAAGACACCTGTCCACAAACTCAGTCAGTCACACTCCAAACTCCACTATGGCCAAGACGAAAGCTGTCGAAGGACACCAGAGACAAAATTGTAGACCTGCATCAGGCTGGGAAGACTGAATCTGCAATAAGTAAAACGCTTGGTGTAAAGAAATCAACTGTGGGAGCAATTATTAGAAAATGGAAGACATACAAGACCACTGATAATCTCCCTCGATCTAGGGCTCCATGCAAGATCTCACGAGAACGGTGAGCAAAACTCCCAAAACCACACGGGGGGACCTAGTGAATGACCTACAGAGAGCTGGGACCACAGTAACAAAGGCTAGTATTAGTAACACAATGCACCGCCAGGGACTCAAATCCTGCTCTGCCAGACGTGTCCCCCTGCTGAAGAAAGTACACGTCCAGGCCCGTCTGCGTTTCGCTAGAGAGCATTTGGATGATCCAGAAGAGGACTGGGAGAATTTTTTATGGTTAGATGAAACCAAAATAGAACTTTTTGGTAGAAACACAGGTTCGCGTGTCTGGAGGAGCAAGAATACTGAATTGCATCCAAAGAACAGCATACCCACTGTGAAGCATGGGGTGGAAACTTCATGCTTTGGGGCTGTTTTTCTGTTAATGGACCAGGACGACTGATCTGTGTAAAGGAAAGTATGAATGAGGCCATGTATCAAGAGATTTTGAGCGAAAATCTCCTACCATCAGCAAGGGCATTGAAGATGAGACGTGGCTGGGTCTTTCAGCATGACAATGATCCCAAACACACAACCAGGGCAACAAAGGGGTGGCTTCGTAAGAATCATTTCAAGGTCCTGGAGTGGCCTAGCCAGTCTCCAGATCTCAACCCCATAGAAAATCTGTGGAGGGAGTTGAAAGTATGTGTTGCCCAACGACAGCCCCAAAACATCACTGCTCTGGAGGAGATCTGCATGGAGGAATGGGCCAAAATACCAGCAACAGTCTGTGAAAAGCTTGTGTAGAGTTACAGAAAATGTTTGGCCTCAGTTATTGCTAACAATGGGTACATAACAAAGTATTGAGATGAACTTTTGGTGTTGACCAAATATTTATTTTCCACCATGATTTGCAAATAAATTCTTTAAAAATCAAACTGTGTGATTTTCTGGGGGGTTTTCTCCACATTTTGTCTTTCATGGTTGAGGTTTACCCATGTTGACAATTACAGGCCTCTCTAATATTTTCAAGTGGGAGAACTTGCACAATTAGTGGTTGACTAAATACTTATTTGCCCCACTGTATATTTCCAGTGCATTTTTATGGTAAAAATGTATTCTCCTCTTCTTCTTCATGAGATTCATGTGTAGTAGACGTACAACAGAAGAATCGTATGAAGTAGGGATTAATTACAATGCTGTTGCATAATATTGTGTTACTTTTATTTGCTCGTCTAAACCAAATAGCCACTTTATAGTGTCACCATAAAATAAAATTTAAAAAAAAAAAACTTGAAGACAATCTGTAGCAAAACACTTCAAGCAATTTACACGTCTATGTTTGTATTTTGTTCTGCATAATTACAGCGGCTTTGACACAACATTAGAGCGGAGTTATTTACTGGCTGTACAATTATGCTCGTTTAGCAGCACATATGTTTTATATGATGTTTATGTCATGTAAGGAGTGTAATGACTAAATTAACATATACAAAGTGCCATCTGGAAATAATCACCCAAACGTTGTATTGTGTGTAAACAATACAAAGCAAATGTTTGCCTTGGAGGAGCAGGTCAGGTGTCATTTTTTTTACTGAGATAATGAGAATAATTTTGTTCAGAGCTCACCATGCAAATTGATATGAATGTAAATGGGTGGTTGAGGGGGTTGCAGTGGTGGTGTTGGTGAAGAGAAATGACTTCACACGAGAAGCGTGTTATTATTGTCCCGAGCAACAGCACAGTACACTGGATGTGAGTTAATTCACTTAATATGCCTTTAATGGCGAGAGGGCCCCTCTTTGTATTTGCACACTGACCATTATCTGAAATCAAGCCTAATGATGGCTCCAGTTTATGATAACGACCATTATCACACAGACCACCGTCAGCTCTGCCAAACGATCAAAATGAGCTTGCATTTCTTTACTTGTGTGAATTTGTTAGTCATGTAAATTAAAGCCCTTGATGAGCCTCAACACCCCCACAATCTCCTTGGCCCCCCTTCCTCTGTCTGCTGCTCTTGTTCAGAGCTCATATTGAACTAAAGGACTGCTTTTGAAGTTATCAGTGTATTGCACATCACTGCTGACCTCATCACCTCTTAATACACTGATTCCCAACCACCGTGTCGCTGCACATTAGTGTGCCGTGAGACATCATAAGATATGCTGAGAGAAATCGTAATTCACAACAAAGTGGTACCTTAACTTACGGGTTTCATTCGTTCATTTTTGTAACTCACATATGAGAGGTGTGTCTGAAAAGTTCCAGGACTGGTGTTCGAAAATGTAATACCAGGTTGACTAATGAACACCCAACGGATCCACATAAAAATCTTGGGGTGTTTTATTCCATGTGCGATAAAGGGAGGGCCGAGGTGGGTAGGGTAGCCAAATATTTTATTCAAGTAAGAGTAGTGTTACTTCAAAATTACGTTATTCAAGTAGAAAAGTAGTCTTCCAAAAAATGTACGCAAGTACAAATAAAAAGGTATTTCGTGATAAGAATACTCAAGTAATGAGTAATATTGTAACTGCTTAAATTTGTGTTGGATTTTTTTTATTTTTTAACACTGGTATTATTTTTCTGACCACTAAGTTCTCTATATGGACTATTATTATAATAATACTGTAAAATAACCCATTACATAACCACACAAGCCAAAGAGATACAATATATATATATATATATATATATATATATATATATAAATATATTGAATTCCAATGAGAGGGGAAAAAATTACATAAATGAAGCATTGTTCGTCCAAAGAGCATGACTGCCCTCTGGTGGAGAAAATAGTTTGGAGTTTGAATAGTGAAGAATTCCTTCATAGTGACTATTTTGATTTTTTTTTTTTTTTTTTTTTTTTTTTTTTTTTTTTTTTAAACCTGTCCTGTTCAGCTGTTTGACACGGAGAATGTAAGTGTAAGTGCCCGGATAGTCTGAACAGTTTTAATGTTTCACATTGAGTGTCTGACATACTCCCATTGTGATCAGTCAACATACCTCGTTTATTATGACAAAGCAGTGAACAGGAAGGGGTTATGAGGGAACAGAAGAAAAGAAACAAAAGAGAAGAAAGAAAAACACAAACTACAACAAGAAATACATTAAACATCTAGACCAATTACTAATATGTTGGTGCTATCGTCAGCTAGATGTATTTCCGGTTGACACCATGTGATGGGCCTGTTGACCAGGGAAAGAGGGGGACGGAGGTGGGGGAGTCTATAAGCAAAATGAATGAAAGGGGTAGAGTGTACACAAATCAGCTCTGTGAACTAGAACCCAGTAATCGTGTGAATCCCTTGTGAGTGTAAGCCCGTTGGCGACCAACCCTACGCCGCCCGATCGCCAATCCCGGCACCAGGACTCCCCACCCGAGCGCGCCCTATCACATCCAGCCGCACACGAGCCCCACCAGGCGCGCGACAGCCACGCAGACGAGCGGAGACGCCACGCGGGTGCCAACCCAGGGCCACGGCTCCCACCCAGCCAGCCCGGGGAGGGAGGGAGGGCGGGCTGGCTATTTTGACTACTTTGAAATTAAAAGGATCATATCTCCGGTTCATGGTCAATCGGTGCCAAATACAAAACTGGGAGAGAGGTTAAAATCTGCACTTTTGGGTCATGTTGAGGGCAGCGCTCTATATCAAATTCTTCATTTTTTACGATGCTTTAAAGACACCACATATTAGAACAGGCTGGCGTGAAGATAGAACGGCAAGCTTGCGTCTGATTTGTACAATGGAGTCATGTGATTATTGTTGCGACGTCTCATTGGTGAAATCGGTAGCGCTACCCTGGTAATATATCAGGCACGTCTCTACTCTTGGGATCACTGCATCTAATACTGTATTTTTCGGACTACAAGTCGCACCAGAGTATAAGTCGCGCCAGCCATAAAATGCCTAACGAAGAGAAAAAAAAACATATATAAGTCGCACCGGAGTATAAGTCGCATTTTGGGGGGAAATTTACTTGATAAAATTCAACACATAGAAAACATATGTCATCTTGAAAGGTAATTTAATATAAAAATACAATAGAGAACAACATGCTGAATAAATGTACAGTGTACAGTGCATGAACAACGAAATGCAAATATACTGTCCTCACCAGGACGCTACGGCTCGGTCCTGGCTATACAGCGAACTCCCAAATGACGATGCTGGACGTCCGTATAATTTGCTTAATCAATTTGGTCCTCGATACCAAACAGGTTCGCATCAACGTAAATAAATAATAATTAGTCGCTCTTACAGCAATGACATAAACGGTTAGCATGCGTTCGCTAGCATTAACACATCGTTCAAACAACCACACAACTGGCTCTAAGTGTCCGATCGCGGGTGGAAAACACAACAACAACAGAAAAGATGACACACACAGGTGTTGCCTCTGTAGAGATATTTTAAAAGCATAAACAATGAACGTAGGTTCGCAGCCTTGTTTCTCTCTCGCTAACTCGCCCACTCACTCACAGCTACGTAGCTGTCGGTCTTCTTCAGGCGTATGAGCGCTCTTCTTCATGTAAACAAGTGCGAGTGCGCCCCCGTGTGGGCGTGAAAGCACCACAAACTAAAAGCATGCATTTCAATATAAAAAAGATTGAACACACACGCGAACGTGGCCATAGCTATTAAGAGTTATTCAGATAACTATAGCATTAAGAACATGTCATTAAGTTTACCAAACCATCAGCGTCACTCCAAAACACCAAAATAACATGTGAAATGATATCATAATGTGTTAATATTGTCACACATAAGTCGCTCCTGAGTATAAGTCGCACCCCCAGCCAAAATATGAAAAAAATGTAACTTACAGTCCGAAAAATACGGTATGTAGAATAAAGAGGAAAAATGTAACGACTCTAGTGTAGACCAAAGTAGCGGAGTGAGAGTTGCGTTTTTTCTTCACAAATCTACTCAAGTAAAAGTAAAAAGTACACCTTAGTAAAACTACTCTTAGAAGTACATTTAATGTTACTCAAGTGAATGTAACGGAGTAAATGTAACGCATTACTACCCACCTCTGGGGTAGGGTATGGTAGGACAACTCATGGTAGATTCACCATGGCAACACACCCCCTCGAAATGAGCATCTGGCAGTTCCTGGCTGGTGCTGTGTGATTTTTGTTACTTTTTTCCAAGCTAAAGGGATCAAGGCTGCTGTGATGCGTGATCCCCAAAGAATCTTTCCAATAAAAAGAAATCTGGGAAAGTGCACTTAACCTCATAGGGTTTACATCAAAAGAGAAAAATTATTGTAGTTGTATTTTGGATTTGCAATACAGTGGCTAATGTAAAACAAAACAAAACAAAAAAAACATGATTATTAACGCTCCTAATATACTTTTCAGTTTATTTATTTAGTTATTTATTCATTACTCTTCCCAAAATATTTGATGGTAAAAGTGGGTGATCGTTTCCAAAAAAAAAGGGGGGGGGGGCTGCCATTGACGAGGATAGATTCACTGTATATAATTTGTGGCTCTTGTCCTGATACTTTTCTGACATCCCTTATGTTTCCTATTGAAATAGATTAAAATTTTGTGTTATATTTTATTTAGAAATGGAAAGAAATAAAAGTATATTTATGAACTTAATAAATGAGAATGTAAATAAATAAACAGTTTTACATTGGGGCAAATAAGTATTTAGTCAACCACTAATTGTGCAAGCGCTCCTACTTGAAAATATTAGAGAGGCCTGTAATTGTCAACATGGGTAAACCTGAACCATGAGGGACAGAATGTGGAGAAAACCCCCAGAAAATCACATTGTTTGATTTTTAAAGAATTTATTTGCAAATCATGGTGGAAAATAAGTACGTGGCCAATACCAAAAGTTCATCTCAATACTTTGTTATGTACCCTTTGTTGGCAATAACGGAGGCCAAACGTTTTCTGTAACTCTTAACAAGCTTTTCACACACTGTTGCTGGTATTTTGGCCCATTCCTTCATGCAGAGCTCCTCTAGAACAGTGATGTTTTGGGTGACTTTCAACTCCCTCCACAGATTTTCTTTGGGTTTGAGATCTGGAGACTGGCTAGGCCACTCCAGGACCTTGAAATGCTTATTACGAAGCCACTCCTTTGTTGCCCTGGCTGTGTGTTTGGGATCATTGTAATGCTGAAACACCCAGCCACGTCTTATCTTCAATTCTCTTGCTGATGGAAGGAGATTTTTACTCAAAATCTCTCGATACATGGCCCCATTCATTCTTTCCTTTACACAGATCAGTCGTCCTGGTCCCTTTGCTGAAAAACAGCCCCAAAGCATGATGTTTCCACCCCATACTTCACAGTGGGTATGGTGTTCTTTGGATGCAGTTCAGTATTCTTTCTCCTCCAAACACGAGAACCTGTGTTTTTACCAAAATTATCTATTTTGGTTTGGTATTTTGATTTCTTTACACCAAGCGCTTACAACTCTTTGGCCTTGGCCATAGTGGAGTTTGGAGTGTGACTGACTGAGATTGTGGACAGGTGTCTTTTATACCGATAATGAGTTAAAACAGGTGCCATTAATACAGGTAGCAAGTGGAGCCTCGTTAGACCTCATTAGACCTCGTTAGAAGAAGTTAGACCTTTTTGACAGCCAGAAATCTTGCTTGTTTCTATGTGACCAAATACCCGTTTTCCACTCTAATTTGGAAATAAATTCTTTAAAAATCAAACAGTGTGATTTTCTGGGGGGTTTTACCGCATTCTGTCTCTCATGGTTGAGGTTTACCCATGTTGACAATTAGAGGCCTCTTTAATCTTTTCAAGTAGGACAACTTGCACAATTGGTGGTTGACTAAATACTTATTTGTCCCACTGTATATAAGAAGAAAGTAAACAACTATTTGTCCCGTTCAGTAAATTACTGATAGTGTAATAGTGAACTTGACTCTCCTTGCCCACATGCAAGAGCAGTGCAATATCCAAATTGCTCGATTTTTCACCCAACTTCTCTTTCACAAAGGCATACTTTAATTTAATTTATTACTCAGATTTTGCTTTGCAACACAAAAATATATACCAGGCAACGGCTCAAAACATACTGTATTTTTGTTTATACCAGTGACATTGGTTGTCCTGCAGATTTATAAAAAGGTCTTCTATTTGATGGCAGAAGGTACCATAACTTAATCATGAGCTTTTCTTACAAGGGAAAAAAAATCCTGACCTGCGAGTGTACAACTCTTTCTTTAAAGTGGCCAAATTTCAAACAGAGTAAGTTTGAAATGAGGTTATCATTGTGTCAGTATATACAGGTATTATTTTATTAATTTGAAATTTGCAGCATGGCTCATTACAGGCTGAAAAACGGACCCAAAACACGCACACTAGTATCTATCTCTGTCTCCTTAGTTGACATAGTCATCAGCTTTAGTGTGTATATAGGTAACTGTGTGGCAGTAATAATAATTTGTATTAACACACGCCGGCTCCCTCTATTTGATGCCACATGAATCTTTTGAAGTGCAGACTGTTGATTACTGTAAATGAGAGCTGTTTCAGGGTGGATTGTGGGTAATTATATGCAGTGCACCCAAGGGAGCAGTGTTGAGGTGGGGATGGGGGGCCCAGGGGACAGTGGTTCCACAGGAGAGTGGAGCGCAGACAGAGCAACACATGCTGGGCCGCCGATTCTCAGCATGAAACGAGTCAACAGGCCCGTCTTTTATTTCTAATGCCTGTGATTTACATGAAAGCAACACCGTCACCCAACCGCAACAGAGTGCGCGCCGCCGCTTGAGTGACAGCATTTCATATTTCACATGTTTTCCGCACTCAGCCAACCTGCCTCCCCCCAGCCTCCCAGAACAACTCGACGATGACTGCGGCGTTATCACATTTCCACTTACAGTATGTTCAGTGCAGCTCCTCCCTGCGTTACCGGCCGATTTAAGGTGGCCCGAGTGTATTTTCCAAGCATCGTTAACACACGAAAGCTGGGAAATAAATAAGTATGTATTATTTCATTGTCCTGATCGGTTTACGTGTGCGCATTCCAAATGAGGATGCGAGGCAAAGAAGCAAAGTTCCCAATCACGCTGGGAGCCCCGCAATCTCTTCCTCCTCACTTGAGCTCATTTCTCCACTAATGACTTTGCCCTCTGATGCAAGCCAAGGGATCATCAAAGGTCCTTGAAACAAAAAAGGAAATATAGCAATTACTGAGACTTTCATGGGCAAGAAAGAGATTAAAAAGCTCGTTGTTGTACAAGCAAAAAAAAAGGAAAAATGAAACAAGCTGGGTTTCACTATTAAATATATATTGTGCAACGCCGTCCTATTCATCCAGGTCTTCCTTTCACCCGTCTCTATTCATTGCAAGATAATAGAATCAAATGTATTATGCATTACTAATCGTGTGATAAAAGCCTGTGGTGCCACTAATGCATGTAGATTCCAAAATGCTGCGCGTGTACAAGAAAAGTCATTGCCTTTTTAACAGTGGCCTGAGGGAGGGGAATTGTCCCCTAGCCTCTATAACCACTGACACAAAAGGTCCCCAAACAATTTCAAATTACTACTTTATTTCTCTCTCTTATATAATCCACCCACATTATTAAATCTGGCACCTTCTGGGACTGTGCTGATACAATATTACAGTGCTAAGATGTTTACATTGGAGACAGCCAGTGCTTCCTTGTTATAAACATGTATACCCCCAGGACTTGTACAAAAGGCGCATGCATACTACTTGGCCTAAATGAGGCGTAGGTCATTTGGTTTTTAAAAGGGGTCAATATTACCTCCAGCGAACAGAGGGCCGAGGCCAACGTCGACCTGACTGAGCAGAAAATGGCTCTTGATCCTCACAGATGAGCTCTATTATATATTAAACACGCTTGTAAATATTCACTAGTCGGACCATTCAAATGGAAAATATGGTTTAGGTCAAAAGGTCTGTGAAAATGTTGTCTCCGAGGAAGTCCCCGTAGAATTAAAGAGACGGAGATAACAGGGTGGAACACCCAAAGGGGGCCGCCAGAGAACATTAAGAGTTGTTTTACATGTTTGACTGCGGGACAGCTATGATAGCGCCCAGATAAATGACGGGCACTTATCATAGTAGGCTGACCTGGAGTTATGTACCATGCCTAATGGAATGTTACACTGCCATCCATTACATCCGGCCCGGCAGAATTACAATGAATTAGCAGCTAATAAAGCTCTCAAAATAATTCTGTTCAAGCATTTTATTAGCATACAAGACGATATAATTGGCAATATAATACAGCCGTATTTATTGAGAGCTGCGGCGTAACACGCGTGGCGACGTCACTTTTATTAGCGGTTTGTCTCGCTGACAGGATCACACGGCTGGAAAATTATTTCATCATGTCGGAGTGCAACGGTGGGACAACGACGGCGTTATCTTCTATTTTTGTCTTGCCCGGCCGTATATTTCAGGGGGCAGGGACAATGTAGCCTGACAGACATATTCTTTATGAGGGGCTCGTGGTCGCTCTAATTTGACACAGTTGTCAGAGATAAAGCTCCTTTGAGAACGTGGCCATGCTCTGGGTAAGAATGGGGATTAAATTAACACCCCCACCTTCACATCCTCTGACCCCAATAGTCCAGGGTAAAACATATACACTGCGGCTAACTTCAGCATCTGTCTCTTGATGGCTGCATTTTTATTGCGAGAAGCAAAAGAAAACCCTCAACTCAGCTTTTTTATGTCTACCGCTAAGAAGGTATATTCCAATAAATCCATAGTGTGATGCAATTAAAACACACCTTTACTGTAAATGTGAAATGTGCTTACACAGTGTAACCATACACCCCAGCCCCTTACCTCTCTCCGTGGCAGCTTTCTATCAGATGACCCGAGCGCATAAAATCAAATCAACACTGGAATGGATCGTATCAAATTCTAATGAAAACATAATGTGCTCTTAAAATGTGTGTTGGCCCGGCAGCCAGTCATTCGGCGGGCTCCCCCCCCTGCGTCCGCACCACCCCACCCGCCTCAGATGACGTGATGAATAGGGAACACGGATGGAATATGCATCAAAGTCGAGCTCATGATTTATGTAATAGCAGTCACTTGGACACTGATTAGCTGCTCTGTCAAGCGTGTAATACGAGAGGCACAACCCCTGGTTTATCAGTCATTTATCTGAAGTGCGTCCTGATATTATCACTAGATCCTAATGTCATCATTATGCCGCACAGCATGTGCGGGCCAGTGTGTCATGGCGTCGGCGACACCGCCTGTCAGGAGTTCAAGCCTCTTCATTTGCAAAAGTGCTCGTGCATTCATAGCCGTGTGTGTCAACAGTAAGAAAAAACAGGAGAGGCAAAAATCACATCAGACATGGAAGGACACAAGCCTGATAAGTAAGTGGGCATTGGAGGCGGACTCGGGAAATGTGTCGCCTCTTTGTGGCCATCAGGCTAATTCTTTAGAGAGGACTCGGGGAGGAAAGTGTCCGAGTAAAAGGAGGAAACTAACATGTTGGGTTTTTACCGGTTGGATTCGGAGGGAATAAAAGCTATTGTACACTTGGTTGGTACCACAAAAACCCCAGATGTGCAGTGTGAGGCCCTTGGAGCCGCATTAGCTAATACAACATGGCTATCTCAATCTGTCAGGACCTCCAAATGGCTTTAGTTCCTCCAACCACAGCAACATAAAAGCCTGATTTAGTGCAATATATGCATTCTGATAATTGGGCTGAACTGGAAAATTTTAGCAAAGTCTTGATTAGCTGTTGGATATCTTTGAAAGTTGATTTTTTGGGGGGGGTTTGGGGGGCACCACTTTGTGCTAAGGAAACATTGCAGGTCGTAAATGTTACTCCTGTTCCCTATCCCTGACTGCAAATCCTTCTGCTGCTGGTTAACAGAGTTAAGTTGAGACTCAGACTGCAGTTGAGATGTAAACAGAATGATAGCCAGTAATGTGCGTCTCATAGCAATAATTGGGCTAAAATTTGAGCATTTTCCTCATTCGTGGATCGTCGGATGTCTCCATGGAAAATATAAAATCTTTTGAAACTTTGAGATATCACAGAGAAATGTGTTAACAACAGTGCCAAATTTGAATGAATACCAAAAAAATCACCAAGTAAATAAGATGAGTCTCCAAAATCAAGAAAAACAGCTTTCAGAGACTTTGTTCATGTCCACTGGATGCACTGAAAACGCCCCGCTTGACCTGTCACTGGAATCCGTTCCCCTATAAATGTCCGTGCTCAAGTGTTTGTGGTGGGAGCTGCAGGCTGAAGAATGTGCTGTGCCACTGTGTTTAATAAACAGTTAACCGAGAGAGTCTGTTCTGGACACCCGCGCATGACACAAAACCGAGTGAAGCCGTGAATCTTTGGCCCAGTTGTTTCAAAAGTCCATATTATCAGATGTCTACAGCATACACAGAGTTTGGGGGGGGGGGGGGGGGGCTAATGGCCGAAAAGTATCATTGCACGTAATTGACTTTCCTATATACGATTTTAAAATTAAGAGTTTTCCGGTAATATCTTGTCTATAAAAGTTGTAAAGCAATAAAACACAACAAAAATGAAAAAAAAAAAGATATTTTTAGATTGGGTCAAAAAGTATTTTTCGAACAGATCATGCGACTAGCACCTTGGCAAGATGGATATACATAATTTTTTCAAAACTAAGCTTTCAAAAGCGACAAAAACTACTAAGCAAGAACCAAGGATTGAAAATGTGGACCATGAAACGCCAGAGAGCAACGCCAAAATGGTGAGCTGAGTTTCAATTTTCCCCACTAAAGACGCTAATTGTACAACAGAGCCAACCCCTGGTTTGCCTGGCACGGCCAGACTGTTCTCCCTGTATTTTTCAAACACTGAGAGAAAAGTCTGGGACCCAGCGCATTAACGGCCTCTCGAGAAGGTACAAAATCAATCGACAAATTTGATTTGTTTATTTGCGTGACATGTTCTTAACAAGCAACATCACTCTTACGCGTCGGAAGTCGTGTCCACAACAACACAGATGGTGAACGGGAGAGCCGAGAATATGTTCGAATCCACGGTAAAATGTGTTTTAAATTACCAAAAACACATCGACACGAGTCATTGACAACAGTCTGTCTCGCGCTAGCCATGTTGAATAAACTCCGCTCTCCTCGTATGTTTACGTCCGCGCGCAAGTCCCTCCTCCTGCCCTCGTCGCTTTACTAACGTCACGTCTGCCCGTCACTGATTGGTCCACTCCGCTGTCTGTTTGCTGTGGCTTGCTCCGCCCTGGAAATTGTATCCGCTGAATGGTGGCCACACTCAATAGCTGGAACAGCGGTGAGTCTGGTGTACCAGGGAAACCCCCGGTGTCTTGCCAATGTAGTTACCCCCATCAAAAATTGTATCCCCTCGCCGCGGGCGAGCACGCACACAGTAGTTATGAGTTATGTTGACTTAAACAAATAATTGAAGCCAGAAAAGAAACGCATTTATGAAGTTTGGACATCGACGTTTATTAAACTGGAGAAACTCCATACAGGACATGAATTACAGTCATAACAGTTTTAGGTCATCCTACGAGTAAACCAGTAAAGCCTTTTTTTACGTTACGTTTATGTTATGTTATACGACAGAAAAAAGGTGTTTTTTTTTTTTTTTTTTTTTTTTTTTTGATGGATGGGCCATGTTTTAAAACCTTGTAGATAAATATATCCCCAAAACGCGGAAATCAAGCAAATGAGTGCAGCGCAGTGGCTCCGCGTAGGGGTACCAATTTTTGACGGGGGTAACTACATTGGCACGATACCAGCGGGCGTACAGTATTCAATGGATGACAATCTTGGCGAAAAGTATAGCTGTTCTAAGCAGCCGGATTTAGATTTGCCCTCCAGAATGATGGGAAAACAAGAAAACACTCATTTTCAACTTAATATTGAAAATATTCTTTTAAGTTAATTTTATTGCTGACACTGCATTTCGGGGTCATCAACATGCTGTGTCCCCCCCTGCCCCAAAAGTCAAACTCCGCCTATTGTTTAGAGATTATGCCGAGAAATAATTGTTCAATATTTTTATAATCATATATCCTCATGTTTGTGGTTAAAGCCGAGTTTGGGCGAGCATCAGACTCTTTGGTTGTGACGTGAATAAAAATGACAGCCATTTAGGAAGCGACTGGAATTGTGGCAATGTTGCGTTAACACGAACTGCAATTTAGTTACTAAATAACTAACAGTTAGCCTCACGTCTTTTATTTCTTCCTTGATTGTGGCTGTTTTTTTCTGTGTTTGTACTCTGCTACCTCTCAAAGTTCAGTCCAGTTACTACACATTTTGAAGGGTGGTCTGGTCTGGTCTTATTCTAGACTCCCAAAATTCTTAATCTTAACTTTGTTTTGGGCAAGTCTTTTGTTCAGTCTTGGTCGTGGTTTCAAAAACAACCCTAAAACTTTCAGACATCAGATTTGGGGAGGAAATATATTTTGTCACACATTCTAAGAGCATTAAGCAAATACAACAATTATTTCCTCATGCGTTATCGCTCACATTTTAAAAATCAGTTAATATCATTAAGATCCATCCACCTCAAGAACAGGGAAAAGGGTACAGGACACATAACGTGACTCTGACAGTCATACCCTAGGTTGGAAAATTGTGCCAATAAAGTGTTTTTATCAATATATGACAAAAAAGCCGGAGCTTGTTATTGTCGCAAACATCTGGCGCCGTACGCCAAAAGGAAGCCGGTCGCGCTATAAGTCCGTCAACACCTGACACAAACAAAAATAGTGAGGGAAACTGTGCAGGAAAAGCGGCTCTGTGAGTCTCAAACAAAAGAGATCAGCACAGACAGGCACCACACCTTGGCAATGATGCGGCTCACAATCAAAGGAACCGTCGTCATCACTGGAGTCCTGTTTTGAAAGGATATCTTAAAAAACCTTTAAATGTGCTTCATTTACAGAAAACAATTGGACTCTTTGATACGCAGCTTGTTGCCATTCTCACATACTTATAGCCATTTGTTTCGGCACTTACAGTCAGCACTAGTTCCTGTAGTGAAAGACAAATGATCTAAAACATGGTAACAGCACAAACAAATTGTTTAATGTGTGGGCAGATGGGACTTGTCTGCTGTCATTGCATTAATTAATTTGGATGTACAAAGTTGAAAAACAGTATTATTCCAACCATTCGTCATCCAAGCAGGACACATATGAACATGCATTTACTTTCAACACAGAGTTTTCAGGAATGTCTTAAAGCGTGCAAGGTTTTTTTCTTTAATCTTGTGGGAAGCCAGGGAAAAGAAAGGGGAAAACACGTAAACGTCACGTGGATGGCCGCAGCCCGTATTTTATTCTCAAGACGTTTTGACTGTGAAGCTGACGTGCTAACCACTTGGCTCACTACGCTTCCCCAACACTAAAGGTAAAAAAAAAAAAAAAATGAGTGCAAGAGAATGATGGTCATATTAATTCTACAGTTTTTTTGGTTTGACCATATTGCACTAGGCTGCCAAGTAAAAGGTTTTCCATTTCTATCACTTTTCCCCACCCGTAGTATACATCTCAGTCACCAAGTTGAATAAATAAATGAATATATTTATTATCATAAGCGGAGTTTAAGGGGGGCCAGGCCCCCCTGGTGGCCTAAAAGTGTCATTGCATGTAATTGACTTTCCTATATATGTATAAAAGTTGTAAAAGCATTAAAGCAAACAACAAAAATGAATGAAATGATTAAAAAAAAGAGTTTTATAATGGGTCAAAATTATTTTTCGAACAGATCATGTGACTAGCACCTTAGACGTCATTTGCTTTGCATATTATTATTTTTTTTAAATTAGGGGAGGACAATTTTATTTTTCAAATGACTTTTTTTCCTTGTTTAAAAATATTTTTGGGGATTGAAGCCACTTTTGGGGGGGGATTGAATGATTTGGACACAAATGTCCTTCCCATAATATGGCCCAAAAACAAAAAGGCTTGCTAAAAAATGCAAATATTTTCTATGATTGAAAGTTTTCTTTTTATGACTGATGTGATTTTTTGTTTGAAAATATATATTTTTTTGTTTGAAGCAACTTATTTTTTTTGATTGAATAATAAAGCCAAAATGTCTTAATTCATTAAAAAAAAGTTGTTTCAATCAAAAAAAAAAAAAAAAAATTGACTTCAATCAATACAAAAATTTAAAGAAAAATAGCTTTCAAATGCATTTTTTTTTTAGTTTCAAATTTATTTTTGCATTCAAACACATTTTTTTTTAATCGAATAATGAAGACACAAATCTACCTCCAGATGGCTCCGCCTAGGGGATGTAATTTTTGACTGGAGTAACTACATTGGCACGACACCGGCGGGCGTACCATATTCAATGGATGACGATCTTGGCGAAAAGTATAGCTGTCCTAAAGAGCCTGATTTAGAATCCCCTTCAAGAATGATAGGAAACAAAAAACGCTCATTTTCAACTTACATATTCTTGTAAGATAATTTTATTGCTGACACTGCATTTTGGGGTCATCAACATTTTGTTCCCCCCCGGCCAAAAATCAAACTCCGCCAATGTTTATTATATTTGCAGAAGTCTTACATGACTTCTACAAATCGACCTTGTGCCTTTTTCTGTTCTCAAAGAGCCCAATTTGTCAAGCATTTGCGCTATATGCTCGTATGAGGGGCATTCAAAAAGTAATGCACTCAAGTGCATTGCTCGTACAGGATTTTACCAATCTTGTTTATATTTGGCACAAACATGATAGGACACACCTTTTTGCGATTGTTATATGTGTTTTTCTTATTTTCAGATTTTTAAAGCTTAAACTAGCTTTCAAAATGGCTGCCCCTCTTGAAGCTCGTCAGAAACAAAGAGCTGTAATCGAATTCCTTGTTGCAGAGGGAGTGACCCCTCTGAGGATTCACAACCGGCTGGAAAATGCCTACAAATGTCTATAGTACTGTAAAAAAATGGGTACAGCTATTTAAAAACAGTACTGAAGACCATGAAGAGGTGGGTAAAGCCAGCATAGCCGATAAGCTCCGTAGTGGTCGCCCATCCACTTCTGTCAATCCTGACAGCACAAAACTTATGCTGATGAGTTAATTTAAGCTTTAAAAATCTGAAAATAAAAAAAACACATATAACAATCGCAAAAAGGTGTGTCCTATCATGTTTGTGCCCAATATAAACAAGATTGGTAAAATCCTGTACGAGCAATGCACTTGAGTGCATTACTTTTTGAATGCCCCTCGTACATGCTGCTCATTTTTTTAATTCTATTTTTCAAAAACAGAATGTCAACATTTTTTTCCAAACATAATTACACTATCAAACGTTAAATCTGACATGAAATGATTCTGCTAGATATGGTTATTTTCCCTGGCTACTAAGAAGGCATTCCTAATGATTTCAAAGAGTGTGGCTCCCAGGCTCCAGCAGAGGGGGCTGCTTACTGCAATCATATGCTGATTAATTGGGCCTGATTCTCCCCATGCTGGGAACATAAGTTGTGCCACACTGGAGGTTACATGTTGGTATGCGGCTAAAAGGTCATAGGGCGTCTTCCAGTCACCTTTCAGCAGAGGCGGCCCTTCATATCACGTTTGATGGACATAAAGAAAAGAGCCATTTCCTGATGATCCCTCATCAAGCCTGTATCAAACTAGGCTATGTTCATTTTTATTAATTGTGCATGTTGCTCTCTAATTAGCTAATGAGAGACAAAAAAGCAGGTTTTTCCAGCAAGAAAAATGCAAATGGCGCTTAGAAAATAGCACCAAAAAAGTAAATGGCAAGGCTGAGAATCATCCTTCATTGAAATGTCAGAGATAAATGGCTCAAATGTCACATCAATTAAAACGGGGGACAGTTAGTAGTTCATTAAAGAGAGAGCCATATTGCACCGTCGGGTACCGTTGCCAACCCTTACTATCTGGGGCAGACTGGCAGCGGGTCCAGATGGCACAGAAATCCTCACAGATTTCAAAATGGTCTCTGCAGGGGTGGCGTTTTCTCCCCCCTCTACCCACCCTCGCCACTGAGATGGGGTGTGGGCCACCGGCCCACGCCGGCCTGCGCATTCCAAACGGAGGCGTGTGGTGAGCTCAAAGAAGCTCTGAAATTAAAATAAGGCTGCAGAAGACAAAAGACATTTTGAAACAATACAAGAATGACTGAAATATTGTGCTGGCTTTAAATGTACGACTGCTCCAGGGGACGTAAGAAAAGTCCGCTCCACTTTAGACTGTATAAAAACTGCAATAAATTCAGTGTGCGCTGCCTTGTGTGTTGTTTATTGTCACACGCCAGATTTATTAGTTTGTCGTGCATACATGCATTCACTCGGATATTTTTTATTCACAGGCATTATGCTCAGGACCCTATAGACCTCAGTGAGGAGCCACAGGAGACAAACTGGATAAATGTCTTTGTTATAAGTGGGAATATAACATGTCTAAAATGAATACGGATACATCTATAATCGTATTTCTCTTGTAAAACTATCAAGCAAATCAAATATCTAAATCATTACTATTACTTGTCTGCGGTGTGCTGGGACCCCCTGCAAGATGCCAAATCCCAACTTGAGACCCATTAGCCATATTCGATAAGCCTTGTGTTTGTCTCCTACAGAGGAGGGGCTTAAATATGGTCTTGGCCAATTGTAGAGAGTGAGACATATTCTGCCTCCTTTGATTGGTGGAGAGAAGAAGAAAGAGGAAGTGGTGGGTTAAAGTAATGTATAATTGTAGGACATCAATGTCATTTTAATGTTTTTTTGACTTTTTTTTTTTTTTTTTGACAAACAACACATTTAACGGAAAATTTTATGGAATGATGCCAAAGTTTGTGTCAAATCGTTTTGCATAGCAAATTTGTTGAATCTGAACCATACAATGACAATACAGTGATTCCTTGTTTTTCGCGGTTAATGGTGACCAAAACCCACCGTGATAAGTGAAAAACCGCAAAGTAGCGCCCCCCCCCCCCCATTTTTGTGTGTGTTTGTGTGTGTGTTCAATGTATTTATTCAGATTTAGCATTGGAAAGGGATACATATAATGGTTTTTTTTTTCCACTTTTTTTCCCCAAGTATTATTAAAAAAAAGCTTTAAATATATATATATATACACACACACACACACACACACACAGTGGGGAGAACAAGTATTTGATACACTGCCAATGCATTGGCAACACAGACAACACTGAAAAAGCAGTTTCTGCTCTTGCACCCCTCTTTAAAATAAACTGCTGCATTTTAAGACAAAAGAACTGTTGTGTTAGATAGAACAATATGTCTATATACTGCCATAGCAGATTCATGGCACACTAAGCTGCCGAAGTATTTTTAATTTGTCCGTTTTACCCTGAAACCCCCGTTTACAGAGATGTCGCGCAACCGCTTTTGTTTCAACCTAGCCATAAAAAGAATCTAAGTAATTATATTTATTATTCAAAATGTCTGTCATTTTTAGCTTAGAATCATTAATTGATGTCCAATATTAAGTTAAAAAGAAAAAAAACGACTTAAAAAAATTATTCACCTGCATATTTTAAACTTTTAAACAAATTACGTCACAATGAAAAATTTGGCGTCTGTAAAAAAAATCACAGATATCTACCTCTATCACCTAACTGTTTTTTTTTTTTTTTTTTTTGTTATTCGCATTTTCCCCGATATGTTAGATGGTAAATAATCGATCCAAACAAACAAAAAATTGAAAAATAACGTTTAAAAGGGTAACTATATGAAAAAGAAAATCTCAACCACTCCTTGTTGTCTGCGATTTCTGCATCACGACCCTGGTTATATCACCATGTTTCACCCATAAAATAAAATAAAAATCCGGCTGTGGCCATTCACAGCTGTGTCTTGACACTCAGTGATACATGCTACATGGAGTTTTTGGATCGAAACATGGTATGTACGCGATAATATCTCGTTAAAATCGTGGCGTCTTTAATTCTGCTCTTGCGTGCTCTCGCCTCCAGATAGGGTTTTGCTGTTTAATTTTTTTTTTTTTTTAATTAAAAAATTAAAATTTAATTTAAAATTAAAAATTTTTCTTCCCCCAGAAAATTGAGATTCTAAGCTTTCCAATGATGTATCACACGTGCATATCGGACAATTTTGAAATTTGGCCAAATTGGGGGTCTCAGAGCGGAACTTCAAGTCACCTGAGTGTTTTCTGGAAATATTCTAATAAATCGTTTTTAAGCACTTCCGAATGTAATAATTGTGATAGGTTTTACATGTTACTGTCCCACTGAATTATTTTAAAAAAAGAATAACATAGAAAAATGCTAGTCTTTATTAAATGCTTCATTGAGTGAGTCCACTCAGATCCGCTTAAGCTGCTCACTTACACACAATGAGTTACCACAGCAACTGTTTAACAAGTTAAACGATGATTGTCGCATGCAGCACTTTGAAGTTTCAGCTTCCAAGCGCCCATCGCAAGATCAAACCTTAACATCTGTCAATCATTGTAAATTTTAATAAGCAACTCCAGTGCACTGCCTGACCAAGAAAAACAGCAGGAGCGAGAGTGAGACACTATGTGATCGGATCGGGACAGCTCTATAAAATACTCAATTAATTAATTAATTTATTTATTAATTGGGGGGGGGAATCCGCAGTGGACTGATGGTGCGAAGTTTGAAGCGCAAAGTAGCAAGGGATGACTATACAGCATTTCTATTTTATATCTACGCCATTTTTATTTTCTGAAGACTCGCTCAGATATGATGTCCAATCATTGAAGTTGTCTCCTTCACGCATGTACGTAGAAAAAGGAAGTGTTGACAAGGAAAGGAACGACTATCGATTCGAAAAAAAATACCTGGTCAAAATCTTGGTGAGGTCATCCATCCATTTGCTCCATGCGTTCCCGCCTGTGTTATTTGGGCAGGTACATCGCATTTGTCAGTACCTCACAAAGGTAGACCGTGTTAAATATTTAACTCAAATATGTTTATGATACATTTATGTTTTTAATTAAAAAATAAAAATAAAATAAAAAAAGGTGAAACACAGCTGCTCTTTAGCCACTTCCGTTTGGCTCCAAGCAATCTGACCATTGTTAAAATTAAAATAATAATAATAATAAATATATAATAAATATAAATTAATAAGAAATATATAAATAAATAACCTTGGCGGTCCGACCCCCAGCTACAGAAGCTAACTCTTGGGACTCTTGGGTACCTCTCTGGTAGGTGTGAGGCAGAGAACTTCACCTTCACACACAGTTTGGGTTCTGGTACCAATCCTCTCGAGAGAGGTTGGACTCTGTTCCACTCTGGAGCTGTTCACGGTGAGAGGCGCCGAGCAGGTGTGGGCATACTTATTGCCCCCGCCTTGGCGCCTGTACGTTGGGGTTTACCTCGGTCAATGTAAGGGTAGTCCCCCTCTGCCTTCAGATGGGGGGACGAGTCCTGACTGGTGTGTGTGCTTATGCATCTAACAGCAGCTCAGAGTACCCATGCACCCTTTTTGGAGTCCTTAGAGGGTGTGCTGGAGAGCGCTCCCTCTCAGGACTGCCTCGTTCTGCTGGGGGACTTCAATGCTCACGTGGGCAATGACAGTGAGACCTGAAGAGGTGTGACTGGGAGGAATGTATAATGAGGGTCTGCTGGGAACATCTGGCAGAATCCCATTTCAGAAAGCGCTTCAATACACACCTTCGGCAGAACTTCTTTCTTGTCCCGGGGGAGGTTTGGGACATTTAGTCGGCGTGGACCATGTTCCGCGCCTCCATTGTTGAGGCAGTCAGTCGGAGCTGTTGCCGTAGGGTGGTTGGTGCTAGTCGTGGTGGCAATCCCCGAACCCACTGGTGGACATCAGTGGTAAGGGATGCCGTCAAGCTCAAGAAAGAGTCATATTGGGCCCTTTTGGCCTGTGGGACTCCAGAGGCAGCTGAGAGGTACCGGCTGGCCAAGCGGAATGCAGCTTCGGCGGTCGCTGAGGGAACAAGGCCATGGAAAACGACGTCTAGACGGCTTTGAGGAAATTCTGGTCCATCATCCGGCAGTGCACCATTATCACTGTGTATCTTGGAGATGGGATACTGCTGACCTCGACTCGGGATGTCATGAATCAGTGGGTGAATACTTCGAAGGCCTCCTCAATTCCACTGACACGCCTTCCTTTGAGGAAGCAGAGTCTGTGGACTCCGAGGTAGGCTCTCCTATCTCTGGGGTCGAAGTCACTGAGGTGGTTGGAAAGCCCCATGGATGGTTGAGTTCTTCCCGTATTTCCTAAAGGTTCTGGATGTTGTGGAGCTGTCATGGCTGACACACGTTTACAACATCACATGGACATCGGGGACAGTTCCTCTGGATTGGCAGACCTGGGTGGTGGTCCCCTTTTTTTATAAAGGGGGACCAGAGGGTGTGTGTGTTCCCCTTTTTTTATAAAGGGGGACCAGAGGGTGTGTGTTTTAATTATAGCTGGATCACACTCCTCAGCCTCCCTGGTAAAGTCTATTCCGGAGTGCTGGAGAGGAGGGTCTGTCGAGAAGTTGAATCACGGATTCAAGAGGAGCAGTATGGTTTTCGTCTTATCCGTGGAACAGTGGACCAGCTCTTAACCCTCTGCAGGGTCGTCGAGGGTGCATAGGAGTTCGCTCAACTGGTCTACAAGTGTTTTGTGGATTTAGAGAAGGCGTTCGACCGTGTCCCTCGGGGAGTCCTGTGAGGGGGTGCTTCGGGAGTACGGGGTACCGAGCCCCCTGGTAAAGGCTGTTTGGTCCCTGTACAACCGGTGCCAGAGTTTGATCCACATTGCCGGTCAGATTAGTCACCAATAAGGGTTGGACTCTGCCCAGGTTCCCCTTTGTCACCGATTCTGTTCATAACTTTTATGGACAGAATTTCTGGGCGAGGGGGTCTGGTTGGTGGTCTCTGCATTGCATCTCTGCTTTTTGCAGATGATGTGGTGCTGTTGGCTTCATTAGGTCTTGATCTCCAACTCTCACTGGAGCGGTTCACAGCCGAGTGTGAAGCAGTTGGGATGAAGATCAGCACCTCTAAATCCGAGACCATGGTCCTCGGTCAGAAAAGGGTGGTATGCCGGGTCGGAGATGAGATCCTGCCCCAAGTGGAGGAGTTCAAGACAGTTCAAGAGTGTAGCGTCTTCAGTGATGCGGACTCTTCACCGATACGTTGTGGTGAAGGAGCAGAGCCAAAACGTGCTCTTTTATACTGTATGTGTGTTAAGGCTTTCGTTCTCCAACATGATACCAAACCGTATATGTTTTACTAATAAAACTTATTTTTCCCGTCCTCTTCCTTCTTTTTTTTCCCTTTTACCTCATCTTTAATCTTACCATGTACGTGCAAAATATGTAGGGTCGCAGTTCACGCATGCATAGTGCAGATATATATTTCCATTTATTCACTTGAACATATCTTTTCATTTCACATCGTTGCACATAATCATTCTCTCTTCTCATAACTGTGTGTTTATCTACAGTACTGCTTGCGTACAATGACTTTTGCCTCTATTGTTTTGTCTAGCTAGGGGCCGGCACTAGGTTGGCGCCTGGGTTTTTCCACTTTTTGTTACGGCAAATATAAATGGTATGAACTGAAGAATCGGGACACATCTTCTTGGGGGCCCCTCGGGGGGCTCCCGGGGACATATGTCCCGGCCGGCCGGTTTCTTTCTTTTCTTTCCTCACTAAATGTAAACTTGGTGCTTTCTTATAGTTCCTGAACTGTGTGTTGTCATCTCTTTTTCGTTGAGGGAATTAAAGAACCTGTAAAAAGAAAAAAATTTGATTTTTTTCCTTCAGCAATTACACCAAACCTGACTTATTTCGCGACCAGACTTATTTTTCCTGGCAACGACTGTGCAAGGTAAAAAATGTCATTGTACTCATTTCACATTGTGTGTGTGTGGGGTGGCGTGGCTCAGTGGTAGAGTAGTTGTCCCCCAGAACCAGAGGTTGTGGGTTCGATTCTCCACCCTGATGAACTTGTCTAAGTGTCCTTGAGCAAGATACTGAACCCCACATTGCTCCTGGTGCTGCGTCACCAGTAGGTAGATGGCGAGATAGTGTAAAGCGCTTTGAGCGCCTTGAAAGGTGGAAAAGCGCTATATAAGTGTAACGCCATTTACATTACAGTGATACCTCGCAACTTCACGCTTCAAACTTACCAAAAAAAAAAAAAAAAAATAGAGGTGAGCTGTCCCGAGCCAATTGTGTAGTCTCACTCTGGCTCCCTCCCTCTCCATGCTCTCTCTTTGTCAGGCAGTGGGTGCACTGGAGTTGCTTATTAAACTTAACGATGATTGACAGAAATGTAATTTTTAACTTGCCAGAGAAGCGAACTTCAAAGTGCCGCATGTGTCAATCATCTTTTAACGTGTTAAAGGGTTGCTGTGGCAACTCATTGTGTGTAAGTGAGCAGCTTGAGCGGATTTGAGTGGACTCACTCAATGAAGCATTTAATAAAGCCAAGATTTTTTCTGCTTTATTCTTGTTTAAAAAAAACATTTGAAGTGCTTAAAAACAATTTATTAATATATATATATGTGTATATACAGTGGGGAGTGTATCAAATACTTGTTCTCCCCATATATATATATATATATATACGTGTATATATATATATATATCTACGTATATATATATATATACTTACATATACATATATACATATATATACATATATATATTTGGCCAAATTTCAAAATTGTCCGATATGTACGTGTGATATATCATTGGAAAGCTTAAAATCTCAATTTTCTGGGGTAAGAAACATTTTGAACAGAAGGGCATTTAAAAAAAACAACAACATTTTTTTAAACCCCTAAACCTTAACTCGAGATGAGAGCAAGAGAGATTAAAGGCACCATGATTTTAATGAAACTCCGTGTAGCATGTCTAACCGAGCCGGACTTTTGGGGGATTTTATGGGTGAAACACGGTAATATAACGAGGGTCGCGATGTAGAAATCGCAGACATCAAGGAGTGGTCGAAATGTTCTTTTTCAAATATTTACCCTTTTAAACGTTTTTTTTTCCTTCAATTTTTCTTTGTTTGGGTCGATTATCATCTAAAATATTGTGGAAAATGCGACAGTAACAAAAAAAATACAGCAAAGCGATAGTTATGAGGTAGATATCCGTGACCTATTTACTGACACTATTTTTTTTCATTGTGACGTAATTTATTTAAAAATTTAAAATATGCGAGTGAATAATTTAAATGTAATTAAAGTTTTTTTCTAAATATTAGACATCAATTAATGTTTCTAAGCTAAAAATGATAGACACTTCGAAAATTAATATAATTACTTAGCTTCTTATTATGGCTTAGTTGAAACAAAGGCGGTTGTGCGGTGTCTGTAAATGGGGATCTCCAGGGTAAAACTGACAAATTAATAATAGTTCAAGGACTTAATGCGCCATGAAACTGCTATGGCAGCATATAGAGATAAATGTGAATAAATTAGTCCTGCAGCTATCGAATATTTTAGTAGTCGATTAATCGATGGACTAGTTAGTTCAAATAATTGAGTATTCGGATAAGGAACAAAAAATTAAAATACCTGAGCTGAGCCTCAAATAGTATAAATTTTTAAAAAATGAGGATCTATGTTAAGCAAAAGAACAATTGGCTAACTTACATGGAAAAAGTCCACTAGCTTAAATGCTATAAAATGCTAAAGTTTTTTTTACAATGCGCTAAACAAACGGTTCAGACACATATTAGCACAAAAAAATGGCTAACTATACCTATAAACTAAATTATGAATGCATTAAAAACATTAGCTCAAACAAAAACTTAGCTTACGTTGGTCTTAACAGGGAGCAGTTGGATTCAGCCATGTGAAAACACTTTCAAAATAACCCATTGCAACGCCACTTCAATTAAACGAATACTCGAGGCAACAAAATGTAATTCGAATATTTTTTTCTAATCGAATACTTGAGTTAATCGATTAATCGTTGCAGCACTAGAATAAATACATTGATCATACAATTTTTTTTATTTTATTTTTGGGGGGGCACTACTTCGCGGCTTTTTTTTTACTTATCGTGGCGGGTTCTGGTCCCAATTAACCGCAAAAAACGAGGGCTCACTGTACATTACGAATAAACACCACGGTTATCCAAATTGGACACTATTATTATGTGTCAAAAATTTAATAACGCGTTTGTTTTGTTGGGGTACCCGGTAGAGGGATTAGGTGTCATTTTCAAAAAGGAAGCAATGAGAAGGGAGGCTGCGAGTCTTTCTAAAGTTATTTTAATCACACTCATCACTTTTGCTGACGTCGTAGTTGGCTTCATAGAGTAACCTAAAATGACTTTAATAATGCTCGTTTTTGACAGGGGCGGCTCAGATGTGATTATGTCCAATCACTGAGCGGAGTCAAATTATACCTTTCGGTGATTGGTTAATTCCCACACGCGCGCACAGAGAAGCAGGAAGCGATGAGAAAGAAAACAAGTGTGTGGCACAGACGCATGCAGAGGCTCAAGTCACACGTCATTGTAAGGGTTTAATTTACTGTGTTAATATTGTCCTTTGTCACCCGCAGGTCTATATATAATGAAATACACGCTGCATTACAGCTACTACTACAGTATCCTATAGTAGTTTGCTTTAAACGAGAAGTTTCGGTTTCTGCGTCAATCGACAAAGTTAAATACGTATCGCGACGACTTTCCACTCCAGTTTGTCGTAACGAATAGCATCATGATTGACGAGCCAACAGTGAAGTTAGACAATATGCAAGCTGCTTTTGTTTGCCGTAAAGAGATGGGTGAACAAACAACGTAGATCTCCGCCGTCGTCTCCTCCGCTCGGCGAGCCGACGTGATGGCTTTATTTTTAATCAGAGCAGACTATTAGCCGGGACATAATTGCCAAAGTCCATTATTCTTTTTTTCTTTCTGCGGGGTCTATTAGCGGTTTGCTAAATGGCAGGCTGCTCGGTGCGTATCCAAAGTGCACGCTGTACTACTATTGTTTGGCTCAGAAATGTTCTTGCCTTTATTGTCAGTGTAGGCAAACCCCCTGTGAGAGCTGCAAGAAGAGTGGAAACAAGAAAGTTGAAGCACATACACACATGCACCGAGTTGTGATCACATACCATGACAGATGTGTGTGCTTGTGTCAAAAGGGGCTCCGCAAGTCTCAATGTAATAAGACATTGCCTTTTCTAGTAAAAATCACCAATGATGCTCATAAATTAGAACGTATGACACATTCTTCCACGCATTGAAAGTGCTCGTTTTGTTAACAATTAATTTGATACTGTTAACAAGCAAATTTAAAGCTTGAAATCAGCTTTTGTACTTTTTCCTCCCTTTGGTCAGGAGCCATTTAAGTCCTCTGGGGGTAGTAGTGCTTTCATGAAAACGATGATGCAATGATCAGATAATGCACAGGATGTTCCAAAAAACTGACATCATTTGAAATATGAAGACATGAGTAATATTGACCATATTTAATATCACAAATGTTCTGTATGTGCACCACCTTTGACACAAAACAATTGTATTCTTGCCTTCATCTTTAATTTCTTTTGTCATGTCAAGTGTTTTCCAGTAGGTGTACTTGCACACTCACATTTCTCTAGCATGTTCTCACATACAAAATGTGTTCTTTCATTTACACCAGAAAATATAAAAGCAGCATTAAAATAACATTTCGCAATAACCTTATTTTGTTACACAAATTGTTAAAATTCAGATTATTTGAGGAAAAAAATGACTCTAAGGTTCAAGCATCAATGATGTCAATGTTTTTAGCACACCATATATGAAGACTGTGAATGAAATGTTTTGCAGTTCCTCTGGGCTTGCGGCAGGCTGGATCATATGCTCTCACGGGTCGTATACGGCCCCCGAGCCTTAGATTCCCCATCTCTGCTATTAATAATGAATAGTATTCCCACAAAAACATATAGTAGAAAGATATGAACACTATGTAGTATTATCCAATACCACATAAATTACAGATCTTATAGGTCAATATTTATGCCAGATCCAAATGTTAGTCTCAAGTTGCTGGGTTTACAATAAAAAGATGTGTTTCACGGTTTTAGAAACTTCCCAAGTAAAGGTTATTGGATGGAAAAGGTCTCCTTGGTTAAAACTCTTTCAAATCAATGTGACCTTTATTTGTCATTACCCCCATCCCTCAAAAAAAAAAATTCACATATAACATAGTCAATCATCTCCCGCTTCCCCCTCAAAGTAAAAATAAAAAAGCAACTGCTGTCTGGTTATTGCCAGTATCCATCTCAGTCGTCAGAAAAGCTGCACGTTTTTGCTGTTGTTAAGGGCTGGAAAGCAGAATCCCATCGGAGTTGCACCCCAAGGAACAAATTTAATGCTAGAAAAACATCCCGGCCATCAACCAAAAATGACGGATTGAAAATAATGTCGAGCTATCTTGGGAATCCCCCACCAGACAAGGGAACAGACTGCATTGTTTTTCTCATTTATGTGATATATAGAACAGAAAGAGGGGGAAAAATGGGCGATTTATTGGTTAGATAGGCGTATTCCTTCCCGTGCACCAAAGAAATATTGGATTGCAATGTCGGGATCAAGCCACATCATGACATTGTTTGGAGGCGAGGTGTTCAAACATGTAAGCCATCATCCGTTGGGCGGCCCATCGCGCTTTTTCCGATAGATCACTCAATGCAAATGTGTGTGGGAAATGGTGGGAAGTCGCCGCGTGCATATGTCAATGACATGAGGTGTAAATTGCGCTTCCTTTAGCAGGGCGCCGAGATGAGGAAGCGAAGGGAGAGCCCGTGCGCTTCCGAGACCGTCGCGTTGCTCAGTCCCCTGGGGACGATCCGAGTCGACGCGTGTGAGAATGGCGTACACACCATCCAGATCCTAATGGATGTCGCACCTGCTGAAAGGTACTGTACAACAGCCGGCCGTTGACGCCATAAACAAAGGTGTGAAATTTACAGGCAGACAGTATCCACTCGTGTGATGGAGTGGCGCCATCGCTCATCGTGAGCAGGGGGGCCTTTTTGTCGATCCCACAAGAAATATCCCGCAAGAAAGTTGGGCAAATATGTGGAGGCGCTAGAAATATGAGGGCCACTAGAATACGGTGGGGCTGGAAATTGGATTTCCGGCGGCACACGCGCTTGTGATTTCTTTTTTTCCCGCTCTGTATTTGAAATTTCACCCGAGTAACCGGTTTATTACTCACGCGGGAGTCGATTAGAGCGACGTGTCTGCTGGGGTCGGCAAAGGCCACGTCGGGGAGCGCACGGGCGTCGGGCGGGCGCTCTTTCTGTTTATTTATGTTTCCCGGCGAGTTGAGCGCGGGCACTTTTGGAGTGTGGAGTGGCGGCGGCAAATGTAATTGCATTTCACGCCCCGGCCATCCCTCAAAATTGTCAGAATGTCGACAGTCTTACTGAAGCGATTGAGACTGATTAAACCCGGCGCTAATACGTAGTTCCTCCTTATTTCTGCAGGTCCACATCCCTACATCGCAGATTAGTTGTGATTAGATTGGAATTAAATATCCATGTATCAGAGATTCGCATTTGATAACCTTGAATGGTTTGGGAAATTAAACCATTTCCAAATGCACCCAGATAGGAAGTTCTATGTTTAAATTCTAATTTATGGAAACCCATTAATGACCTTGTATATTCTACCTCAACATGTGTTTCCTGGGTGTGTGCGATGGCCTCAAATTCATCAAGCAGTAAAAACATTCCACTTGTTAATGAGTTGAAGTGAGGAGATTAATAATATGGAATTTTGATGATGGGAGATGTCCTATAACCATGCCCGGGCACCTTTCTCCCATCTCTTTGCAAGCAGGCTTTAATTTGTGCGTTCAGGTTCAGTAGGAATATGCAAATGAATTTAATGATTCGCACCACTAGATCATCTCTCGATCTAATATCGTTTGCGGTGTCGGTCATAAGCGAAGCCCGAATCACGTTCTCAAAGGTGCCAGGCAGAAATTATTAAAGAAAATGTTTGGCTTTGGACGTGTGCTGAAAAAGGGAGTCCGCCGCAGCGCCATGTGAAGCGGCGTTAAGGCGGGCCCGATAAAGTGACAAAATATAAGCTTACCTATGTAGATCTCACAAAAGCCTTCGTGTAGCTATAATAGTAGGGATCAGCCATTTCCATTGATTTATTTATGACATACTAAACAAGGCTCTTGTCAGCTTTGCTTGTGCTGTGCGGCAGGCTTAGCGAGTCAGGCTGATAAATGATCTCCGAGGCCATATTTTGGATGAGGGAAATACATCTATGCATAGCCAGATGATGTGTGACCGTCGTGCGGGTGTGTTGTTCTTCGCTGCCAAATTCACCCGAGCAGCAGCAGCAGCAAAAGCATTGGAGGCATTGATAGATAGTTATTGATAACCGGCATTATAGCCACATAAATGCTTTTGAAGTATTGCTTACGCACCATGACCGTCAGCTCTTTCTAATAGAAACGTCTCAAGCCCCTTTTGCTTCCTAACTGATCTTCGCAACATTTCCTGAAATCAACCTTCCTCTCTGCCAGTCTTAACGACAGCCCTGAAGGCACCATCACATGAACAAATTCATTACATCTCCAACAACCCCAGTTGGGGCCCGACGTACCAGACTCTTGCTAAAAAGCCTCAACCCCCCACACCCATCCTCACACCTCCTCCTTTTTTCCTTTTTCTGCGCTTTTTAGCATGGTCACACTGACGGAAAATAATGCTTCATGTTTTGTTTACAGCATATTACTATTGGATGAAATATGCTGCTTGAATCTTTCACACAGACATATAACACTAAGGAAATCATACTGCTTTTTTTTTTTTTTTAACTGACGTGAAAAATGAAAAAAATAAATAAATAAAAAATGCCGGACTCCTGCCCCAAGACATTTTGTGAGCATATTATTTTACAATGCTTTGATCAATTTGTCTGTCAAGCGGCCTGAGATGTGAGGAAGGGAGGGCAGACGGCGGCGGCGGTGGGGGGGAAGCAATTTAGCCTGTGAGGTCCTCAATAGAAATGTACTACAGGAGCCTGTGTATGACATGTTGCATTAGAACCTGAGTAGCCTTTAATGCCTGATAATGTCGCGAGGCAATGCCGATATCAATCACCCTTAAACAGCTTCGATGATGTGTTTTCATGAGCAGGAGCGAGGGGGAAAAAAATAATGCATGAAACATTTCTCGCAAAATAATTGATTTAATTCTGAGCTCAGGGAATTCTTTAAAAAAAAAAAAAAAAAAAGTACAGTGCTAGAAGCTAAAAAGTGGAAGAACAAGAAGAATAAGCTTTCTATAGAAAACTGTAATTAATTTAACACGGATAAACATTCAGCCTCATTTGCATATAGATATAAACAATATATTTGTGCATCTGAATTCCCAGCACGCTCCGGTCACATGATCCTCCTAAAATCCTGAGTGGCTGCAACCAAAAATGAGCATTGTACTTTCCAGGGCCGCAAATCCGCCTTTTCACACCCCTGCCCCCTTCCCTCTATGATACAAAGCCACATAAATCTGTGTCTGATTTTTCACATTGCTCATTGTTTTTAGTTAATGATTTTCATCTGTTTGTTGTTGCTGTGATAGCGGGGAAGTGTACCATATGCTCTGGCAAAAGACAAATGATTAGCAAATGAAATTCCGGACAGCTGTCTGACTGAAAGCGCTTGGTTGATAGCATTCTGCTACCATAATTAGCTTAAGCTTTGGGTTAATTAACTTTCTACCTGGATATGCATAATAATGGCATTTCGCAGAATGCCAAGCAGCCTCTGGTATATCAGCGGTGCGGGCTGGCTTTTTATTTTGGATTTTCTGAGCATATTTCAATTTCAAGAGGCGATTTAGCTCGGGAGCGTCGTCAAATATTGTAGATTTTCCTCCCCGAGCCAGATAATTCTGAAACAATAGGGATGTATTATGTGGCAGAAATGCCATTTCTGAATGTAATTAAAGAGGATGAAAGCAATCACCGATTTTTAAACGCTTTTGTCTCGCGCCAGGCCCTACTTGTTAAAAATACCCATCAAGAGGAGAAAAGAAGCAGGAGAACCCCCAAGTCCTTCTATAAGAGGCCTTTTGAGACTCAAGTGGAGTACAACAGTAATTAGTCTTTTGTATGAATTTGCCGGCCATGGTCATGATTAGCTAAGCATATGAGAGGACTGCAGGCCTGCATTGCTTTTAAGGAGGAGGGTGTTAAAGTCTATTTATCACCAGTTATCCTCACAGCTTTCCATTATCGCCGGCAACACGGGACGGGGGCCCAAGAAGCACCTAATTGTTCCGAGGCGTGCTGTTTTTCTGTCAAAGCCGTCACCCCCGTGCGCGTTTGGCATTCGTACGCAGCCAGGCGTCCTCCATCCACGCAACTCCAATACCCAAGCTGTCACAACAGCTTTTTACACACTACCGACGCTGGTGTGAAATATTTGAGGTGATGCATTTATCGTTTTTTTTTTTTTCTCACACTAGCGTAGTGTTGTGAATCAATGTCCCGGTTCACACTGAATAGAACTACGCTAAATGTGCGCCCTGTTTGGGGTCTGTTTACATGATGCGCGCACACACCATGAGGAAACATATCAACAATGTATGTTTTTTTAATTTTTTTATTTTTAACCCCACCTCTCACTGGATGATTTTATACTTAGTCCAGTGCATCCTTTTAATCACTCGTAATTATTATGTCGCCGCCACCCGAGACCCAACTGTGTCATAAATAAACTGCTTACATTTGTAACTTAAACTGCTTTGTCATACAAACGGATATCTGCTGAGATCTTGAATGAAACCATCAGACAGCAGGCCAAGGGACTTTTTGACGCGGTCTCCCTAGAAATAGCTATGAATAATTCATAGCGTAATGATATTCAGATCATTTTTGTTCTATTTTTTTTTCCACCGAGGCGGCCTCTGAATATTGTTTTGCATGTTGTGAAGTGTAGTACTCAGCTGTGTATTCATTAAGGTGCTGCTCCCACTGGCCCCTGGACCCATCTGTGCACTATGTTTATACCTCCCTCTCCTGGGACTGTCCCAATCAAGCGCCGTGTGCCACTTCCTGTGCTGAGCAGCACCTGTGTAACACTACCTGTGACGCTCCACGCACAGACGGACGAGACACTGACAGAATCCTGCAAATGTTGCATTTTTTTCTGAAATGCAACCTCCAGGGTGAAGACAGGAGGTATGGAGAGAGTTGTAGCTAAAAGCAGCTCCCATGCACTTTTTTTTTTTTTTTACCCCCCAACTGTCGACCGGGAAGTTTCTCCCCGACACGAAGGGGTTGAGCTAGTTTGTTTTCCAACTTGATTGGATTCTGTATCTGCAACATGCAGAAGTGCGCGGCGTGCGACATACTAAGGCAATATGCAGAGAGATGATTTCGCTCTGACATCTTGGAGAGGAGTACGAGTCAATTATGCCCAAGTGTTGTTCTTGCTTATCTTCCTGCGGCACCAAACAAGGATTTAGTCAAGGATTTAGGGGTGAGGGGGTGGCGGTGGGGATCATGGTAAGCGGTTCACAACAAAACACTCAAAACTCCTGGGAGCGGGCACTGATTTAAAAATAAATTACAGAAGACGAAGCGCTAACACTCAAGGGCCCTCAGCAGTGCTGGCGTACACAGGTGAAGATTAGCCTCCTCGCTAATCAGAGGAACAAGGCAGTAATTTGCTCTGAACACAGACAGTAATTAGGACTTGGTGACACTGGATTCCCATAATGCCTTTGTGCTTGACGTGGTCAAGTTTTGACAGAGGCTATCCATGCGGGGTCACTGCCCCCCCCCCCACCAGCGCACGCCTCCCCTTCCCCAGTCTCTCGGCCCTCTTCAGCGGAGTCTCTAAAAGGTCCCCGCAGTTACAGGGGATCCCTAATGTACTTTATGCCTCCCTCGCTGGCTCCTTACCATTCGGGTAATTGGAATCTCTTACTGTGGCACTTGAGAATAGGGGCTAAAAATGCGATTTGAAACTGCTCAGTAGTCTGTTGTAGATAAACATTGCTGCTTCGGGCTGCGGATACGCTACATAATGGAGTAAGAGTTAAGGCTGTGGTATTACATGCCTTCACTGACTCCCGTGGCTCGCCAGCTGGGAGAAGGCCTAATTGTTGTGTGCTTTGTTGCCTCCTCTGCACCTGCTGCCGCCACCTTTTATGCATCGCGTTCAACTCCGTGGTGGTCATTCACTAATAAGAGGAGTTGGATATCTAGAGAGCCGTTTATCCTGCCCAGTTGTGATTTTTTTTTTTTTTTCACGGAAATAGGAACAGGCACCCACAGAGGACAACAAGGAAGCATCCCTTCCCGCCCGCCACTTGGAAAGCTCTCGACTTTAATGCTGCAGTAGCTAGATCGGCATCTGAATGATCCTCAAATGGTTGAATGAGCCGCACTGAGCAAGTGGCTTACAATTGTATCACAGCCCTTGCTTCGGAGACCATCAGGATCTTGACATTCATAGAGACATGCTGTGTTTTACCCACCCCCCCTACCCCCGCCTGCCTTTTTAGACAGTCATTTTAGGCTTTTTTCATGCTCTCTTGAGTCCTTGACGTTTCCAAGTTAAGTATGTGCCGTTATAAGGCCGGGGAAAATATTGGACTGCGCTTGGCCTTTTCTATTTCATCCTCTGACCCGCCATGTTACCCATGATCGGTGAAGGAGAACCCTGGCAGGCTGTGTCAAAAGTGACAGCCGATCGAGTCAGGATGAGCGCCATCACGCTTCACAGGATGGAGGCATGAGTTCTGAGTTTTTTTTCTACACCCCCCTTTTTTTGTGCGGTAAACCATTACACCCTTCGCCAGATTCCTTTCAATTAGATGTTGTGGCTAACCTGTTTCATTCTGCACTTGATAGAAAAAGTCTTACTGAAGACTTATGCAAGTAGAAGTCCAAATAAGGCTGAGAAAATTGGCAAATTTAAAGTCAACATCATTTTTTTCCCTTCTTTTGTCTCCTTTGATTGTTTCCTCCTGGATGAATAAAATAACCTGCGATATTATACAAATGTGCAATTCATTCTTTATATTAGGAAATAGGCAGTGCTCCAAATGACTCCCACTTTGCGCAGCAATGATTTATGGTAATTGGAAATTGATTGTGACAGGAGCACAATATTAGAAATTTTCTGGAATCACAATCTGCTATCAAGGGAAATATTCTTTTTAGTGCAGCGCATCCTGGCTAGCCCTGAATTATTTGTTATTACCTGTGATGGAGTCAAAATATGATAACTAGCCGCAAGACTTGTATAGACGGAGATATTTTTCTTTGTCTGAATATAAAAATAAAAAAAGTGTGTAATAGCACTGTGGAAGCAATTACTGTATTTCTGCGGCAGGAGTTAAGAAAAAAGTACTTCCCTTGACCTGAACCACAGGTTGGATATGGACAAAGTCGATAACAAAATGTACTTTATGAAAAATACACATGCACCTATGTTGGTGTGTACTTTTAACAATCAATGAATTGACAACGCCGTATTAAAACTCACTCCATTCTGTAATATTAGTCTGATTTGAAATTTCAAAACTAAATTTCCCTTTGAGATTAATTATCCGTCCGTCCATTCATTCTCTGTACTGCTTACACTCACAAGGGTCGTGCATGGAGCCTATCCCAGCTGAGGGTACACCCTGAACTGGTCATCAGCCAATCACAGGGTACTTTAGGGACAAATAAACTGTTCACACTCACAGATATACCTACAGATAATTGGAGTATTCGTTTAACCTAACTTGCATTTTATTGGGATGTGGGAGGAAGCCGGCGCACCTGGAGAAAACCCACGCAGGCATGGGGAGAACATGGAAACTCTCCACAGAAAGGCCAGAGTCCCGGCTGCGAACTCATGACCCGTGATCCGTGAGGCAGTAGAGCTAACCAGTCTTGCCGCCTGAGATCAATTATATTTGGAATAATTTCTATCAAAGTCAAAAGTGCCACCGTCGTAAAGCCTCCAGAATTTTAAGATTGTAATATTTCGTTAGTTAGCGATTAGCTAAAAAAGTTAACATTGCAGTCTGCAGCTTTACTGCCCCGTCGCAAGTGGCACAAAGTGATATGACTGCACAAGTCACACAAGGAAAAAAAAAATTGTATTGAGTCAGAAATTTGCGTGACACATAACACATTTTAAAGGGAACCACAGACAGAAAGACTTGCAGTTCTTAAAAGATTAATGTTAGTATGAGTTGTAATATTTTGATATTCAAACCCTTCTTAATGTTTTCGTTTTTAAAAAATTAGTTTAGCTATTTGATCGCCATTGTTGTTGACGGCGCAGTGCAATCTGGGCGTTGACGTCACTGGGCAGTGCTGCCATACTTCCACAGTGTCACTTGTTAGCTACGTAAACCTGTCGTTGGTTCTGCCCTTCCAATTTGAATCTGCACTGTCGATATTTCACAAAACGAGCAGCAAAAAGCAATTAAATGAAGGTCTCCAGCGGGATTCGAACAGAGACGAGCACGTAGACCACAGGACGATACTTCCGCGTGACGTTGGAGTCATGATTTTCCTTATGAAGCAATCGCAACCCACATGCGTTGTCTGTTTGTGCAGTAAAACCTGAAAGGCAAACGCAACTGAAAAGAAAATGCGGCTGGCTTGCCACAGAATTAGAATACGTGGCTGCTTCACACACCAAGCAGACAACAATTACATTGGGATTACGTAAAAGGGTTTATTGAATGCACAAAAAACAAAACAAAAAAAAAACTGCTATCGCGAAAAGGGAGACACAAAAAGGGTTAGTGACAGTAGGTCGGATCAATAAAAACCGAGGGAAAACCGCGGTGAGAGGCAGACAAATGGAAAAAAAAAAAAAAAGGCAATGATGCAACCAGCAACGAAGGGATATAGAAACTGTCAAATAGCAGCAAGTCAGTATCTCGGCAAGCTGCCTAGAATCGGTTTAGCAAGACACTGCTGATGAGCTGGAATTGCATGCAGGTACGACGTTTGGAACTCATCCCACATCTCTTGAACAAAATCATCTGACCAGCAGAACAATGTGACAAAATCATGCCAATCGTCATACTAGCTTCGCTTGCTTGGTACCACAGCTATTCTCCCATTCCAACCCGACCGCGTCATCACCCCAAGGTGCAATGCGCGCGTATAACATGGCGCCCCCTGTAGGTCAAAACATGTACTAAATATTATAGATTTTTAAATCAACAGCAATAATATATGTGTTTCTAATAACATACTAGGCCTGAACGATATTGGAAAAAACTATTGCTGCGATTTTTTTTTGGGTTTGCGATATATTGCGATATTAAAAAAAATGTATATTTTTTTTTTTCAAGAAATTGTCACAAGATGACTTAAATAGCTGTTTGGAAAGACTTTAGATGACTCACCGTCACCACAGTGTACAGTCATCCCTTGTTTTTCGCGGTTAATGGGGACCAGAACCCGCCGCGATTAGTGAAAAACCGCGAAGTAGCGCACCTCCCCCATTGTTTTTTTTTTTTTTGTGTGTGTTTTTTGTGCCCAATGTATTTATTCAGATTTAGCATTGGAAAGAGATACATATAAGACATGTTTTTTTCTCACTTTTCCCCCCAAAGTGATTTAAAAAATGTATACAAATAAATGGTTTTTAAGCACTTCAAATGTCATAATTATGATAAGTTTTAAACATAACTGTCCAACCAAATCATTTTTGAACAAGAATAAAGTACTGTAGCAGATAAATGCTTGGCTTTATTAAATGCTTGTTTATCTACTTTAGCTGTGACTGTTGAAGTGACATGTAGAAATTTCAAACTCCTCATGATTACTTCTGGCATTTAAATGTCTCCAACGTCCCCACAGTACACACATTCATTCCAGCGCTGCTTCCTTCCAACTGTTTAACAAGTTAAACGATGATTGACAGATGTCCGTGTGAAGTCTGCTTCTTTGGCCAGATCAAAGCCATCGTTGTGCCACAGTGACTGAGAGGATCAAAAGGCTGGGAGAGGGAGGGTAGGAGGCTGTGCACAGACCAGAAAGTGAGGCGTATGTGGATAAAAAAAAAAGAAAAACTATCGCACGTGCTTGTGATGGGACTATTGCGCACACGCACATCGCGATGGTGATGTTTAAACGATATATCGTTCAGGCTTATAACATACAGTGCTGGCCAAAGGTATTGGCACCCGTGCAACTGTCATATAATGCTCAATTTCTCCCAGAAACTGATTGCAATTACAAATGCTTTGGTAGTAATATCTTGATTGATTTTGCTTGCAATGAAAAAACACAAAAGAGAATGGGGAAAAAAATAAGTCATTAAAATCATTATCATTTTACACAAAACTGCAAATATGGGCCGGACATAAGTATTTGCACCCTTTGAAAAATCATGTGACACTTCTCTAATTTGTGTAATTACCAGCACCTGTTACTTATCTGTGCCACAAAACAGGTGGTGTCATTAACTAAATCACACTTGCAGCCAGTTAAAATGGATTAAAGTTGACTCAACCTCTGTCCTGTGTCCTTATGTGTACTGAATTGAGCATGGAGAAAAGAAAGAAGTCCAAAGAACTGTTTGAGGACTTGAGAAGACAAATTGTGAGGAGGCATGGGCAATCTCAAGGCTACAAGTCCATCTCCAGAGACCTGAATGTCATAAATAAGTGTAAAGCCCATGGCACAGTGGCTAACCTCCCTAGATGTGGACGGAAAAGAATTGACGAGAGATTTCAATGAAAGATTGTGCGGATGGTGGATAAAGAACCTCGACTAACACCCAAACAAGTTCAAGCTGTCCTGCAGTCCGATTGTACAACAGTGTCAACCCGTACTATCTGCCGGCGTCTGAATGAAAAGGGACTCTATGATAGGATGCCCAGAAAGACCTCACTTCTGACCCAGAGAAAAAAAAAAAAAAGCCAGGCTGGAGTTTGCCAAAACTTACCTGAGAAAGCCAAATACGTTTTGGAAGAATGTTCTCTGGTCAGATGAGACAAAAGTAGAGCTTTCTGGAAAAAGGCTTCAACATAGAGTTTACAGGAAAAAAAACGAGGCCTTCAAAGAAAAGAACACGGTCCATGGTGGAGGTTCCCTGATGTTTTGGGGTTGCCTTGCCGCCTCTGGCACTGGACTGTTTGACTGTGTGCATGGCATTATGAAGTCTGAAGACTACCAACAAATTTTGCAGCATAATATAGGCCCCAGTGTCGAAAGCTGGGTCTCCGACAGTGGCCATGAGTCTTCCAGCAGGACAATGACCCAAAACACACATCAAAAAGCTCTAGAAAATGGTTTGAGAGAAAGCACTGGATACTTCTAAAATAGTCAGCAATGAGTCCAGACCTGAATACCATAGAACACCTGTGGAGAGATCTGAAAATGGCAGTTTGGAGAAGGGACCTTTCAAATCTCAGGGACCTGGAGCAGCTGGCCAAAGAAGAATGGTCTAAAATTCCAGCAGAGCATTGAAGGAAACTCAATGATGGATACCGAAAGCGTTTTTTCGCAGTTATTTTGTCTAAAGGTTGTGCTACCAAGTTTTTAAATGTTCGGGTGAGGGTGCCATTACTTTTGTCCAGCCCATTTTTGGAGTTTTGTGTAAAATGATAATGATTTAATTTTTTTTTCATTCTCTTTTGGGTTTTTTCATTGCAAGCAAAATAAATGAAGATATTACAACCAAAGCATTTGTAATTGCAATCATTTTCTGGGAGAAATTAAGCATTATCTGACAGAATTGCAGGGGTGCCAATACTTTTGGCCAGCACCGTAGTTTCATAAAAGAGAACAATTGTGGCTTATTAGAGCCTACAAGTCTTTTAAGTCCGAGTTTTCCTTAAAGTGCAGTTTTGGCCGAACTCAGAATTGTTATTTTAACTCATTGACCATCAACGGTGATAGATGTCAAATACATTTTAATTGGGACGGCTAGCAGTGAGTGATTATTTTTAAGTGCCATTGACAGCGTCAGGCGTCCAATCCATTTTAACTAGGGAGAGTTTGAAAATGAATGATCACTGCTTGCCCTCTCACAGCAAATGAATTAGACATCTATTGCTTTCATTAACTGCGTTTTCATTAACCCTTGTAAATTTTCTATGAAAAGATGGTCATGGAAATTAGGGACAAAAAAAGTTTTCATGCTTTTATGTCATTTTTTTGGTGTTTCATTGCAAAAATAATACAAGAGCACAATGGAAACATTTCTTTTAAATTTTTCTAAGCTACAGAACTTGATTAACTCAGTCACACGATCACTTTGCTTCCACAGACAACAGGTTTCAGGGATTCATCTTCCTTAAGTGGAATCTTGTGGGATGAGACTGTACTAGCGTTACGAGGCATTTTCAAAAAACATTCTTTTAATTTTAATTTTTTAAACACAGCTTTTATTTTGCGAAGTACTCGAATGAAAATGCAGCCAATGAGTGAATGTTCGTGTCAAATTTGCCCAGTAATAACAGAAAAAAAGCACATACTGTATGTATGGAACCTCAAAAGAGTCATGATTAAATTAATAAAAACATCATTTTAAAATAAATACAATTTTGATAAATAACAGACAAATTATGCAATATGGCCCTCTAATTGTAAAATATGGTAATATTATTATAAAGGTAGGCATTTTACTAGATGAAAAGCGTTTTTCACAAAGTATTTTTTTCATAATGTCGTTTTTCACTATAATTAGATTTTACAAGATAAAAGTGTTTTTCACAAAGTATTTTTTTTTCATGTCTTTTTCCACAATGGCCTTTTTATTTCATAATGTCATTTTTAAGCACAATAATGTTTTCCAGCACAATGAATTGTGTTCAGTCAATCAAATACTAGTACATTAAGCGGAGTCTATTAAGTGATTGGCTGGATCACAGTGTTTGGTTAGCTGCATTAGCATTTGGGAGCGTCACTTTTAGAGTTGGTGGTGCGTCCCCTTTTTCTATCCCTGAAGGCCGGTCGATGGGGGCGCGGGTGGCCCTGGGGACCACCCTGGATCCTGGGGGGGTGATGATGGCCCCTTTGCTGGGCTGCGGGAGAAGGGATGGGCTGTGTTGGCTCTTCCCTCGCCCAACCTGCCCTCCCCGGGCTGGCTGGGTGGGGGCCGTGGCCCTGGGGTGGCGCCTGCGTGGCGTCGCCGCTCGTCTGCGTGGCTGTCGCGTGTTTGGTGGGGATCGCGCATGGCTGGATGTGCTTGGGCGTGCTCGGGTGGGGGGCCCTGGTGCCAGGATTGGCAATGGGGCGGCGTAGGGTCTGTTGCCGACGGGCTTATATTCTCAAGGGATTCACACGATTACTGGTTTCTAGATCACAGAGCTGATTTGAATACACTACACCCCTCCAAATCACTTATCTTATAGACCCCGCCCCTTCTTTCCCTGGTTAATAGGCCCCCCACATGGTGTTAACTGGAAGTACATCCAGCAGTCAATAGCACCAACATATTCATAGTTAGTGTAGGCGTTCAATGTATTTCTTGTTGTTGTATTTCTTTTCTTTCTTTTCTTGCGTTTCTTTTCTTCTGTTCCTCCATAACCCCTTCCTGTTCGTTGCTGTCATAATAAACGAGGTATGTTGAGTTATCACAATGGGAGTATGTCATACTCTCAATGTGAAACATTAAAACTGTTCAGACCAACCGGACTATTAGACCTCCATTCTCCGTGTCAAACAGTTGAACAGGACATGTTTTAAAAAATATATTAAAATGGTATTTACAGTGATCCCTCGCTACATCGCCATTCAAACTTCGTGGCCTCAATTCATCGCAGATTTTTTTTTTTTTCAATTACAAAAAATAAATAAATACAGATGAGCTGTCCCTAGCCGATCTTACTCTTTGTTCGTCAGAGAGTGAACTGGAGTTCCTTATTAAAGTAAACTATGATTGACAGACTATTAAGCTTTGATCTTGCCAGAGACTTGACCTTCAAAGTGCCTCATGCGCCAATCATCGTATAACTTGTTAAACAGTTGCTGTGGCAACTCATTGTGTGTAAGTGAGCCGCTGGAGCGGATTTAAGTGGACACTCAATGAGGCATTTAATAAAGACAAGCATTTTTTTTTTTTAAACTTTTTTTTTTTTTTTTTTTTTTTAAATGGATTGTTTTTCTCTGCGGGACAGTAGCATGTTTAAAACTTCTCATAATTGTTATATTTGAAGTGTTTAAAAAACTTTTATAACGAAAAGTTTTTTTGGGGGAAAAAGATCAAAAGAAACATGTGTTATATGTATCTCTTTCCAATGATAGATCTAAATAAATGCATTGAAAAAAGATTTTTTTGGAGGGGGAGCGCTTGCCTGGCATGCCAGACTGTTCTCCCTGTGTTTTTCAAACACTGAGAGAATAGTCTGGGACCCAGCCCATTAACAGCCTCTCGAGCAAGTACAAAATCAATCAACAAATCAGATTCGTTTATTTGCGTGACGTGTTCTTAACGAGCAACGTCACTCTTCCGCGTCGGAAGTTGTCTTCACAACAACACAGATGGCAAACAGAAGAGCCGAGAATATGTTCCAATCCACGGTAAAATCAGTTTTAAATTACCAAAAACACATCGACACAAGTCATTGACAACAGTCTTGTCTCGCGCTAGCCATGTTGAATAAACTCCGCTCTCCTCGTATGTTTACTTCCGCGTGCAAGTCCCTCGTCCCGCCAGTCGCTGATTGGTCCACTCCGCTGTCTGTTTGCTGTGGCTTGCTCCGCCCTGGAAATTTTATCCGCTTAATGGTGGCCAGACTCAATAGCTGGAACAGCGGTGAGTCTGGAGTACCAGGCTAGGGGAGCGCTACTTCGTGTTTTTTCCACTTATCCTGGCGGGTACTGGTCCCCATTAACTGCGAAAAACTGTATTTCAAAATGTTGTCTTTATTTTTTCAATTTTGACTCTTTTGAGTTCCATACTTATGATCCATTCAGATGAAAAGATGAAAAGCAACAGCCTGTAAGTAAAAAAAGAACTCCCCATTGGCGTACTCCAACTCGGGACCAGTGTACAGCTCAGCACTAACAGTTTCAACTAGTAAGTCATGTGCCACTGTATTTTCTGGTCTGTTACTTGCAATTAAAGGCCTGTACGCGAAGCGTTTTCATCAGGAGTATTGGTGCTCGGAAATTAAAAAATTTAGGAGCACAAAGAAAAATTGGAGCACGATTTTTTTAATAGCAAATCGTGCACTCTTATTATAAACATCAAATAATGTACACATACATGCACTATATTGGGATCTAAAGACAAAAAACATTGTTGTCCCATTGTCCCATTTTTTATAGTCAAATCGCCGAGCATGCATGGCTGAATTCATCCAGCAATCTTCAGCAGGAGTGGGGTCAAACTCCTCTAGACTTCAGACATCCAGAGTGATCCTCATTAGGTCCTCTGTCGTAGATACTGCCAGGCTTCTTCTTTTGGGGCTCTTAATCCCAGCTGAAATAGGCAGCACTATCAAGTCTTTTACTAATATCCACCAACCTTGGCCAGAACATATTCAAAATTGTGGATTTACAGTACCACCAAAATGACAACTATAAATACACCTGATTAAAATTCACATGGAGGAATTTTAAATATTTTTTCATAACATTGGTACAGCACAAATGCATGGTTTGAAGTATTGCAGTAGTCAGAGAGGTCCCAGTTGAAGCCTTTATTTGCCAAATCCCAGTTGAAGCCTGGGACCGTTTGCTTTGGTCAGATGAGACCAAGATTGAGCTTTTTAGCAACAAACACTCTTAAGTGGGTCTGGCGTGCCGCGAAAGATGCGCATGCTGAAAAGCACCTCATACCCACTGTGAAGTATGGGGGTGGGTCAGTGATGCTGTGGGGCTGTTTCACTTCCAAAGGCCCTGGGAACCTTGTTAGGGTGCATGGCATCATGAATGCTTTGAAATACCAGGACATTTTAAATCAAAATCTGTTGCCCTCTGCCCGAAAGATGGGTCGTCACTGGGTCTTTCAGCAAGACAATGACCCTAAACATATGGCCAAATCTACACAGAAATGGTTCACCAGACACAAAATCAAGCTCCTCCCATGGCCACATCAGTCCCCAGACCTTGTTTTGTTGGCAAAAGGGGGTTGTACAAAGTACCTGGTATTTACACCAGGGGTGCTAATAATTGTGACACACAAAAGCACGTGTATGACTCATATCATGTTTACATTATACACACACATACTCTCTTTCTCAACACAGACGGTTGCCAGAGGAAAAAACACCACATTTTACCACCACTAGACGCACTAAACACGCTGGAGTTGAATCTCTTAGCTGGTGGGAAACGTTCACGTGACAGTGTTTACTAACCTTTAATTTTGTATAAATGCGAAATCATATTGAAGGTATTGCCTTCTTGGCAGCCACCCTCCGCAAACATGTTTTACATGTCAGTTGGCCATCCTCCTCTAAGCCGCTGCCATCTGTAATTTTTCTGTAGCCGAAGTATTCCAATTACAGCGATTTTGTTTTTCATCGATGGGGGAAAAAGTTCAGGAGTATCACCTTCTCCAGCCATCGTGGAGCACAGGTGACTCACTGACACTGAGCAACAACAGGTGGGGGAGGGTTGACCCTTCAGCTCTAAGTGAGGAATTTCTCCATGCATTTTTGGGATATAAAAATAGCTAATACCTTGGGGACGGTATGACAGAAAATTTTTGCGGTTAGGAAACCTTGACGTTTTCATACCATGGTATAATTTGAAACCGGTAATCAGGACATATCTATGTGTAACATTGTTTATGTTTTAGCCCGTGTGTTTTTTAGCCGCCACACCGCCACCTGTAAGAATTGTTAGCTGTAAAATAACTACGGTAATGACTTGTTGTATACTAAAAAGATAAGGATCAAGACATCTTCACGTATCTTATATTTTACAGGAGCAAAATGTGAATTAAAGTGGTAAAATATGTGCTCTCACTCATGCTCCCATTCTTTTTTTCTCTACTCGCAACAAATCATTTTTAAGGGCAAATGCGAGCAAAACGTTCGAACTGTACAGCCCTGAATTAAGACAAGGCCAAGATGACATCCCTCACGAGTAGTTTCAAAGTCCACAATGTTATCGTCTAATTTATGAGTCACTGAGGAGAGTGGAAATGTTGCCTGTTCGCAACATACATCTACACTGCCTTCGTGCTCTTTAGAAACAATCCCCTATTGCACCTGGAGGTGACAGACTTCAGCTCCACTCATGTTGTTCCTCGTTTTATTTATTTATTTGCCTCTTGTTTGCTAGCCATAACATGTACTGCATTGCATTAACTTTTACTACTGTCAATGTTGTATCACTCATGCCTGCACCTTCAAAGCGGGGCGCATCTGTGACGGGAAGGGAGAGGGCGGGGGTCGGGGGGAAATTAACCACGGTGACAAGTGTGAAGCGCCAGTTGGGGGGGGTCAAAGGTGACGCGCCTTAAGCAAAGGTACGCTAGCCTTTGTCCGGTAGATTGTAAGGGCCTGGGGGTCCAACAGGAACATTTCCACACACAATATCCCCGAGCTGTCAGTGTGCAGCGGCTGGAACATCCTCTCACAGAGAGAGGGTGTGTGTGTGGAGGGGTAGAGGATGTGGTGATGGAAGGGGTGGGAGTGGGGGGTTTACAGCGAGGTGGCCTGAAGATCCTTGCAGAGCAAAAGAGGAGGTGGAGGGGAATGGTGGGTGGGTGTCAGGGTGGAGAGGCGAAGGAGCTGGAGTGGGAGGAGAGAAAAATGGTGAAGGAAGAAGAAGGGGTGTTGGTGGGGGTAGTAAGGAGAAACAATGACAAGTAGGGGCTGGCTGGGCACTCACCCATGCCGACTAGAGATTGCCATGAGCCACGGCCATTGTTTGAAAGGGTCTCAGCACAGGACCCCGCTGACAGGCCTGCGAGTTTCCAACTATAAACTGCTGTGTGGTTTATGTAGGAATGAGAGTATTCACACTTCGGACTGTATTTACAGCCACTGCTCAACGGCACCCGGGAGGCTTTTCATCGCACGGCCACAAACGTTACCAGGTGGAGATGCTCTGTCACAGTCCTCCACTAAAGCCTGGCTTCACATGTCTATTACTAGAATGCCACTAGTGGAGTGCGGACCTCTGCCAATCAATCCCAATTTGGATGAGCACCAAACATACTGAATCTGCCCTCAAGCCATATTCTGTGTTTGAAAAAGTTAGGAGGACAAGTCATGCAGGACATCAGGTGACACATTTGGTCAATTTCAGCAAGGATTTGCTTATTAACTCTTGAGTGTTTTGCATTTTTTCATTATATTTGAAAAAAGGAGAACTATATTCACCCAAAAAGCAAGACATTAGTGATAATAGAGTATTTTTTATCACAATCTCAATGTAACAAAAAAAAAAAACAACTCACAAATGTATTGCCTTTATCGCCTATTTTAATAGTTGGATGGAAACTAATAATGATTTTTTTTTTCCAATGGGGCGGGGGGTATTTTATATGATACACAAACTCCTATTCAAATCCTTGTGTTTTATTGGTCTAAGTCTTAGTACTACTGTGGTTAATCTTTTTGTCTTTTTCTTTAAAGAACCAAATCAGTCACTGAATTATCATCATTAGATTTAAAAAAATAATGGTTAATCTTTTACGAAAATAATAATTTGCAGCTGTTGTATTTGGAAATCTGTAAATGACAATGTCAAATGCCTCAGACAGACTCCTAGCCCTTTGCAGATTACGCAAACGTATCAATGAACTCACTTCTCAGTTTGGCGAGTACATCACAGGGCATGTGACACAGGGTTCTCAAATCTACAGACTAAAAAATCCCAGATTGTACTTTTTCTTTTTTTCTTATTCTGGTTTCACACCAAAAATTAATGGGATATTTTATGGCCTATGTGCTAACCCACAACGGAGTTTCTTAAAAATTTCTGAAAGCTTTTGCATAGCTCTAACTCAAATTGTCATTGGATTCCTCCCTGATAGAAATAATAAGAGTTGGTGCACATTATGACCCTCAGAAGTGCAAAGACACGATGGCGAGGAGGAGAAGGGACACAATATGTGTTTAACAAAGTAAATGTCTATTATTAATACTGTACAGGATAAGCCAATTTTGAAAGAGAGGCACTTAAATGGCGATATTATTTATTTATAAGTGCTGTACACCAGTTAATGGAATTGGCTGCCCGCTTTAAGATCCACATCACAGCTTGAGGTCCACTTTGCCGTAATGCACAGGCTAAGAGAGAACCTTCCCAGTAGGGTCTTTAAGTGTCAAATATGGGTCAGTCTGCTCACGTTGACCTAGGGGGTGGTCAGCGGCAGGGAGAAATTCAGCTGTTAAGTGATGCCAACTCAACCGTCGGCAAATTCCTCCAAGCGTCTATTCATGCTAAGATGCACGTCCAAGTGCAGCGCTTTGCTCGCCAGCACGGCTCTGGCCCAAAAAAATCCATTTATTCTTGTCATGAACTCTCAACTAGACCCAAGCAGAGTTGAAACTCTTGTTAACGCTCAGCTCTTTAACTTTTTCCTCAAGCAGCTGCAAGACATTCAACCCCCTCAGAAATGACTCCACTTCCTTAATGTTGTTAAACTATTACCACTGTTCCTTCTGGCCCAACAATATTTTCTTTTATACTTCCATCATGCAGCAGTGTAGGGTACGGCCACACTAGTTAAGGAATATTTTAATTTCATCTTTTCCTCCCCACCCATGTCGAGAAAATGTCTGCTCACAGTTAAAGTGGTAGAAACAATTTGGCCACATACAAAATCATTCCCAGGCTGTCAGTTGTATGCGGAAACAACAAGTAGTGCTATAATTCAGGCATGAAAATCTCTCACCTTTCGGCAGAATTTGCTGTTTTGAAGTCAAAAAGGGTGACCTACGTGAATTGTGTAGATCCGAGGAGAAACTTTTTAAGGGGGGTGGGGGGTCGGGAGTAGGCATGTGCCGGTTACCAGTGTCACGGTTTACCATGGCATGAAAACGTCACGGTTTCAAAACTACTAAAATGATCTGTCACACCGTAGTACGGGATTCGCTATTATTTTTCATGTGTCAAAAATACAGCCAAAAGTGGCGCGGCAGCACTCACTCCTTCCCCCGTTTGTTGCGGTGTGTGTACGCTATTCCAGCGAACCCAAAAACAAAACGCAAGACGTACTTCAATTTATTGAGCTCTCAAATCGTGGTAACTGAAATGTACAAAGTGAATACATTTAAAACGTTGTACAATAGTATTTTTCCATGTGTGAGGAGCTTCAACAGATTAGCACCATGAAAAAGTTCGCCAAAAACAAAACACATTTTCCTTTCAAATTCAATATAAAAACTAATTAAAAACTTACAAAGACGAATGTTAGCCTCGGCTTAGCTAGGAGAGCAACTTCGTCGAGGTTTTAATTTAAGTCTCACAGCCACTGAGTGGGAAACAAGCTTGAAGTGGAAAAAAAGATAGCGTCAAAGATCGCTAATTGCGACAGATGATCTTGCCCTAAGGACAAATTCACGTTCGCTGGACGAGGAGAGGTCTCACTCCCAATATTTTTTTAGATGAATGCATTTGCCAGCATATTGAATTTGGTGGGTAATGGTTTCAATCCTTTTCATATTTTGCGGTACAACAAAGTTACTGCCGTTTGTTGCAGCTTGTGTCGGACACTGCCACGGCTAGCCAAATCTCCGGTGAAAAAATAGCTCCCGTTAAGTTAGTGTCAAGCTTGTGTATTTAACGGTAATTTAAAAGAAGAAACACAAGCTTCTTTCTAATATCACTGTCATTGGTATTTCGGGGACGTGTGGCGCCTTTTTTTCAGTGCGACGTTCGTGCAGTGTTGAACACCTAACTCGTTTCGCAGTGTTGAACACCTAACTCGTTTCGCTTCAAAGTAAACTTTGTTTCTAAATAAAACATGGCTAGCACAAGGTATATGTGTCTGTGGTGCCTCCTGCAGATTACTAAAACAGTGTGGTTCGACAGAGCTCAAGATAGTATTTTGTTGGGTTGTACAGTGTACCGGTGTTCGGCAATTCCTTGCTACGTGGCGAAACGTCCTACACATTGCTCAGTGCTCTTGCGCAAACATTCGCACGCATGCGCACATCATTAAAAGCGGCAAGTACTCACTATTTTTGTTTTTATTGAGTTTTTTCTTACCTTTTCATTCCCTCTAAACTACTTTTTGCATGTATTACCCTCCCATACTTTTAACCATTGTGGGGTTTTTTTGTGGTAGCTTTAAAGCAGTTGACCACATTAGTCACGTAGCGTATTTAAACTGTCCTTATTTGATATAACTACATTTAAGTCTTTTACTAAGGCATTTTAGTGCGTTCTGCCTGTATGCCTCTAAACAAAACAAGTTGAGAGTGCACGGTAGTACTTTGAGTGTCAAATTCGCCTCATATAGGACGTTTCGCCGATGTAGACATTTTGGCAGAACGCCGGAACATATGTCCTCCACACCCTTCTCACCTCTTTAACCCCTGACCCATTTTCATGCCTGTATAATTAGTGTTATAATATGTGGACATAATTTATTAGTGAAGTGACGTTAACTCTTACAGCGCCATTTATGATAATAGACATCCAATTATCAAATCACCAGTAGTCATCTTAGTACAGTGATCCCTCGCTACTTCGCGCTCTCAGTCCATCGCAGATTTTTTTTTTCCCAATTAAAAAATAAATAAATAAATAAATACAGATGAGCGGACCCAATCTGATCACATAGTCTCACTCTCCCTCCTGCTCCTTTTCTTGGTCAGGCATTGCATTGGAGTTGCTTATTAAAGTTAACGATGACTGACTGCCATTATCTTGCCAGAGATGTCTGCAGGCATGCAAACTTGCCACCCTTTGGTGAAATTTCCCCGTTTTGAAAACAAAATGGGTATTTCTCCTGAATCACGTAGATCCGTGGAGAAAAAAATGGGGGGCGGGGGCATGTCAACGAGCGAGTGAAACCGTTAACTTCAAAACCGTAGCTCAAAACTACACTCTAGTCCTATGACCTAGACCTATCACCGCCACTCTCTTCTCGTGACAACAAATGACTGACAATAGTGAGAGACCGGAGCACAGTTATCACCAATCAGCAATGAGGAGGCCGAATCCCTCTCCATCCCAGCTTCTCTCCCGGACCTGTTGGAAACTGCGGCAAGGTAAGTGATTAATGTCAAAAATCGTTAACTTCTTAAAGCTAAAAGTTTGAGTGATGGCCTATACTAGTCTTCATAAATCATTCAATCGTGTCGTTCGATCATTTCCTGCGCTTGTAATAGCGGTGCAACGGTTTGCGGTTCAAAGCCGAACCATACAGTTCGCCCTGTACGGTTCAATACGCCGTTATGAACCGCGCCTTTCCGGTTTTGCAATTAATGTATTCCGAACGCTTGTGGAATGAATAGATCGAGCTCTGTGTGCCTGTGTGTGACGTGAAGCACCGCTGTGGAGAAATTCCCGGCCCGCAAATAAATGTCGGATCGCTGTCAAGCACCTGTGGAGAAGCCAAGTAATGCCCTCTCTCGCTTACGAGCGAAGTGAAAGTGAAACAAGAAAGAAAACAAAGAGCTATGGCGAGCGGAGGAGTGGAGAGACCGAATTTTGAGGAAGCACCGGCTTCTTTCAAATCTGCGGTGTGGCAACATTTTGGTTTCCCCGTAGACTACAATGCGGAGGGAGAGAAAATATTGAACAAGAAAAAAATTGCAAGCATTGCTCAGCGCTTGTTCCCCATTCTAATGGCAACACTTTTATATCATGACTCCGGTACCTCAGCCGGCATCATCCACAGATATCACTTTCTCAGGGTAGGACAACCCCGAAGATGACACCAGTGAAAACATTCGTTAATTTATTTGCAACGTTTGACCCGCGTTACATTGTTCCCTCGCGGACATATTTCTCCAACAACGTAATCCCCGACATTTATGAAGTGGCACGCAATGCCATCGAAGATGATTTCGCTAAAGCACACAGTTTCGCCCTGACCACTTATAGTTGGAAGTTGGACGTCCCATGCTACAGAGTGCTACTACCTAACTGTGACGGTCCACTATAATTCATACCTGTCAAATTGTACGGTCTCGTCGTAATTTGTACAAGTGAGCACTCATTTTTAAACGTGTACGCCGTACGTTACGTTCAAAATCTGCACGTTTTTCGTGCATTACGTTTTTTTTCCCACCCTTTCGGATTTGGTCACCGTTTCTGCAACGAGACAATGCGTTGGTTGAATGACGCGAGAAAAGTCAGAGACTCGGAGAGGGAAGAGTGTTTGTTGAGACGCTGTAGCAAATGCAATGCTAGGCTAGGTGGCTCCAATATTACCTGACTTAGCCGACAACATACAATCTACGCCTAGATATCTCATGCATATAGAACTACATGCAAAATGACAGACTCGATAGCGTTAGTAAACAGCCGCCATTTTAGAGCAGTAAACTTCTCAGAAAGGCTCTGTTGTAGTAAACCTTACGAGCGAACCTAAGCAACTTTTTATCTAAAATACTCCTAAATCGGCAAAATCTTGACTTGAGTCTATCTTTAAAGCAGTACTTCTCAAATAGTGGGGCGCGCCCCCCCAGGGGGGTGCAGAGTGATGCCAGGGGTGGCGCGTGTGACCTCGGGGAACATGCTTTTTTTTGGCCGTACTATAATAAAGTGTACTCGCACATCCACTCAGTGGGTGGCAGTGGCGCTCTCATTTTCAAAGTGAGCGCAGTATTTTTGAAGTAAGCAAGAGCACACGGAAGAGACTCATGAAGAGTTGGAGAGCTGTGCGCCGTTTTCAAAAGCCGTTTTCCGGCCGGTGTAGGTGCACTATCCTATTCCCCTCACTATCCACTCGCAGGGGCCTGCGCTTGTCAGTGACGTTACTTATTCTCGCTATATGTTTATACAACTTTAACATTTGTTAATAATACGCTCTGCGTGGAGTATCATCCATCGCTTTTCCTTTTTAAATGGGCACTTTTAAGCGAACGCAAGAAGTAACAACGGTAACATTTTTAAACAGGCATTTCACGGGACAGCATTTCCTCGGCCATTTATATAGCTTATATAGCGAGAGCGAGTGGATAGTGAGGGGAAGAGGATAGTGAACCTACACCGGACTCACGCAGCGACCCTCTGTCTTCTCCGGTTCTCACGTGTCCGCCCGAGAGGTGACATTTTCGGCTTGGGATCGTCACGACGACCACCCTCACCCACGGTTCTCCCTCGGCCGCCGAGAATGCGCTTTTTTCGGGCCTTTTGGCTTTGACATTTAATACAGTGGTAGACGAGGAAAGACCACTGTTTACTGTGTCTAAAAATGATTATAGCGGACAGCCGGAAGCCAAATCAATTAAGACGCCACTTAAAGACATTAGACCTCAATCTCATTGATAAGCCGCTTGGTTGTTTTTCACCGAAAACGTGCCGAATATTGCCAACAATCGCCCTGCTTTGTCAGTGTTATATCAGTAAACCAGTGAGCACTGTTAGCATGCTCAGTGCAAAATTACCCCACATCATTGCAAACTGGGAGGTGTGCTTTTTTTCCCTTGTATTCAGTTTTGTTTTTTCGATCAAATTTTTTGGCATATTGTCCTCATGAGTTAATGTTTCTAATCAATTTGAATTTGTTACTATTTACTGATTTTATTTTTCAGTATCAAATGGTCAAAAATGTACCTTGAGTGTATTTTTACAGTTTGGATGTGACTTTTTTTTTTTTTTTTTTTTTTTAATTCAGGCAAATTGATGCGCGTTAAGTCTTTTCTGTTACAAACAAAACAATGTTAATAAAGTTATACTTTATAAGTTGATCTGTTATTTTCTCTAATAGAAAAGAAGGATACAATGTGACGCAGAGGCGTACTTTTAATAGTAATATTATAGACAAATGATACTATTTACAGAGTTTGGGGGGCCGCGAAACATTTACGTCTTCCTTGGAGGGGCGTAGCAGAAAATAATTGAGAAGCACTGCTTTAAAGGATGAAACAGTTTTAAAATTTTCACGTCGAAAGTAGACAGGAACTAATGCAAAAACGGGATTAATTTTATCAACTTTAACGGTTGATTCACAACATTAAATGACCTCCAAACATAGCAAAGGTTACTATGTTTTTGTTTTTTTATTTATTTATTTTTTTTTATGGAAAAAAAACCCCCAAAAAACATGAAAGGTGTCACCAGTTACTTTGCCAAGTAACGTTTTTACTACTGTGTGTGTATTTCAGTAGTCAGTCACTACACTAGCCAAAGAGCTAAGAGGCATTTTAATAGTCAAAAATGTTTACATTTTAAGTGTTTATTTCATTTTTTTAAAAGCAAAATAAAGGCAGTTTAAAAAAAAAAAAAAAAAGCAAAACGCAAACCGAAACCGAACTGAAACCGTGATCCCAAAACCGAGGTTTAAACCGAACCGTGGGCTAGCTGATCGTTGCACCCCTAGCTTGTAATGGTGTCTATAACACAAGTATTCGCTTAATTTCTTGATAACTGACTTCAGATAGTCCTCGATATTTCACCGCCTCGTAGAACGCAGTTACTCGAGGTAGCTCTAACTGTGGAAGGGCTAACTAGCGCCTTTCACACTGGGCTTTGCTAGTAAAGTTAGCAAACGTCAGTTGGGATCTGAATTGTCGCCAGTTGGCGTTGTGACGAGTTATTTAAGACCCCTTTGTAAAGCGTTTGTTAACGATAAAAATAAATAAATTAATAAATAAATCATGAGCAATGAGGTAACTAGAGTGATGAACTAGTGCCTTCCATACAAGTCATGTTCAGGGCTTTGTTAGTAAAGTTCTGAATGGTCACCACTTATTTTTGACAACGAGTTATTTAAGGCCCCTATATACTCTACGATAATTACAGAAAGGGAAGAGTTTTGCCTTGTTGTGGAGGTTGTTTCATTTGTTTAGCCATCGAGAGTTTATCAAACCGGAGAGCTCCGCTACAGGTCGCATTTGAAAGTACCCCCATTCCCGCGCTGTTCGTACACACCTCCGTTCATAAAACAGCCTACAGGTGTACTTCTGTTTATTCAGTATGATGCCCTATCAATCGAAGTTAGGGACCATGGGACTAATTGCTTTGGTTGGATGTAAATAAAGTTATGATCACTACAGTTAATGCTTTTGAAGACTATTTTTTAAATTCTATCTATCTATCTATCCATCCATCCATCAATCCATCCATCCATCATCCATCCAACACATAATAGTTAAATGAATGGAATTTATACTGTACCTGTAAATTCATATTTTATGCTGTACAGCTGTTCTCTGCTTAATGCAAATGAGATATACTGTATATTTTATAATTTAGATTTTGTATAATTTGCTACTTATGTTAAATTATTATGTACTGTGTTTAATTCGAGATGTCTCTGGTTGCACTATGAAATGCACTTTTCCGCACATGCCGTGTGTCCATGTTACTTTGTCACCTTTTTCACCCCTAACCAGTTTGCATGCCTGTGTCTGGAAGCCGAAACTTCAAAGCGCCGCATGCGTCAATCAGCGTTTAATTTGTTAAAACAGTTGCTGTGGCAATTCATTGTGTGTAAGTGAGCAGCTTGAGCGGATTTGAGTGGACTCACTCAGTGAAACATTTAATATAGACAAGCATTTTTCTACTTTATTATTGTTAAAAAAAAAAAAAAAATTCGCTGGGACAGTAACATGTTTAAAACTTATCATAATTATTACATTTTGAAGTGCTTAAAAACATTTATTAAAATATATAAATACAAGTTTCTTATAAGATTGTTTTAATTAATATATTTCTTTAGTTAAACATGTCTTATATGCATCTATTTCCAATGCTAAATCTGAATAAATACATTTAACACACACACACAAAATACTGTATATATATTTTATTTTTTTATTTTTTTTGAGGAGGGCACTACTTCAGGGTTTTTCACTTATCGCAGTGGGTTCTGGTCCCCATTAACCGTGAAAAACAAGGGATCACTGTACCTCACAGTTCAAATGGATTGGACGTCTATTGCTGTCAATGACAGCCAATAAGTTAATATCAGATATATAAAAATCATAAGCAAAGCACAAAAACAACCTCAAACCATAAGAAAAACATTTTAGATTAAAGAAAGTAATCCTGTATATAAGGGGGGAAAAAATCACAAATTTGTTTCCAGGTTTTTCCATTTAAGTAATAGAGTGGCCATGTAACTACTATACATATGGTAATTTAAGCCAATCAGATAACTATAGAAAACAATCATTTGATTATCCACAATTATGAAACTGGCAAAATATACGGACAAGACTATTTATTGAGATCATCCTACACACTGTAAAATTTTGTGAAAACAGCAATGGAAAAGTAATGATAATCGTCCACAACGGAAAACATCAGTGACTTCTTTAAAACAATACTAAACAAAACTATTTTTTTCTGCCTATGCACAAGAAATGAAAACGTTTCTTCACCCTGGCTGCATTTAGTGTTGCTAAAGTCTTTTGAGTGACCTAACTGCAGTTTGCAGTATGTCCAAAACACGTTGAAAGAAAAGAAAATATCGACTGTTAAAAGGACCTCTGTGTATCTTCAAAAACAAATTCCTTCCCCATCTGGGATCTGTAAAATATGTGTCAAATGTGAGGTCATTTGAGCCAGTCAGCAACCTAAAGAAAGTCATTCCCGGAAAATGCGCAAAAATAACAAAAGTTTTGATAAAAAGCCAATTTTCAACAGTTGTGTGCATGTATGAAGAATAAATGTATGAATGAACATATGTTGAAATGAATTATAGTCTCCACCTGGCATAGAAAAGCAATATATCCGAGCCAAACAGAAACCTTAAAAAAATGAATCAGCACGATAACATTGGGAAGTGGAGGAAGAGTGGAATCATATTCCACGGTATATGTGGCTTATTAGTTAAGTTTTTATATTAAATTCGTGGTTATGACAGTAATTACATATTAAACACAATTTAAAAAGGTAGTAAACAATGATTTAATTGAAACACACAAAAAAATTTCTCCCACATGAGCATGTCCCTTCTCTGTAGCTGTAGTTTTGTAGAAATCTATGCAGTGACCTAACCACAGTCTGCATGTGGCCAAAACGCAGAAAAATGTGCATTGTTAAAAATACCCAAGTGTATTTTTAAAATCAAATTCCTCCTCCATTGTAGAACTAATGTGAGGTCATTTAGCCAAAAATGCTGACGAAAGTCTTTCCTGCAGAAGGCATCAGAAGTGATGTTTTCAGTGACTCAGACCGTATTCTCTTTTTGGATTAAAGGTCATAAAAATCCAGAATTTTATACTAAAAATATATGTTCCCCGTGCCAAGGTGATGTCTTAACATTTTCCTACCCAATCAGAATTCTGATATGTCATTCTTTGAAAAGGCATTGTAATAACATACCGTATTTTCTGCACTATAAGGCACACCACAGTATAAGGCGTACCTTCAATGAATGGCCTATTTTAAAACTTTTTTCATATATAAGGCGCACTGCATAGAATAGACGCTACAGTAGAGACTGGGGTTACGTTATACATTCATTAGATGGCTGTGAGACCTGTTGCGGCTCAATATTGATTCATATATATATAAGGCACACCGGATTATAAGGCGCACTGTCGGGTCTTGAGAAAATTTTAAGGCTTTTAGGTGCGCCTTATAGTGCAGAAAATACCGTAACAATTCACCAAAAAAAAAGTTTTCACTGACCAATGTGTGAATTTAGCTGTCGTATCTCTGGATTAACCTTTTATTGCGCAAGTGACTACTTTTGATAATTAAAAAAATAAATTAGTAAAGACCTGGCGTCCACATATGATGACATCACATTTTAGGTTATGTAGGTCAATAATACAAGTGTGGCTTAGATGACCCCAAATGTGATGACCACATTCAGTGTGTGGACACTGGGTCTCAATGATGAATCATATTTTTATTATTAACTAATTGGCAGCCATTGAGTAGTAGAGGGCCAATCCATTTTGACTGGGAGAAGGTGGCAGCAAATATTTCTGAGCATTCACAGTCATTTCTCCCAGTTGAACACACACACAGATATATATACTGTATACATATGTAAATATATATGTATACACACACACAGTGGTATAAAAAAGTATCTGAACCTTTTGGAATGTCTCATATCTCTGTATAAAATCACCATCCAATTTTATCTGATCTTTGTCAAAATCACACAGATTATAAAACAGTGTCAAACAACCCAGACATTTAGAGGTTTACATATTTAATGAGGATAGTATGCAAACAATGTCAGAAGTAGGGAAAAATAAGAAACTGAACCGTCACATTTAATATTTTGTGGCCCCCCCCTTTGGCAGCAATAACTTCAACCAGATGCTTCCTGTAGCTGCAGATAAGTCTGGCACATCGATCAGGACTAATCTTGGCCCATTCTTCCCTACAAAACCGCTGTAGTTCAGTCAGATTCCTGGGATGTCTGGTATGAATCGCTGTCTTTAGGTCGTGCCACAGCATCTCAATTGCGTTCTGGACTTTGACTTGGCCACTCCAGAAAGTGTGTTTTGTTCTTCTGAAACCATTCTGAAGTTGATTTACTTCTGTGTTTTGGTTCATTGTCTTGTTGGAGCATCCATCCTCTTTTTAGCTTCAAGAGTCTGACAGATGGCCTCAGGTTTTCCTGCAAAACATCCCGATAAAACTTTTGAATTCATTCTTCCATTAATGATTGCAATTTGTCCAGGCCCTGAGGTAGCAAAACAACCCCAAATCATGATGCTCCCTCCACCCTGCTTCACGGTGGGGATGAGGTGTTAATATTGGTGAGCTGTTCCATTTTTCCTCCAAAAATGACGTTGTATGTTATTCCCAAACAATTCACTTTAGTTTCATCAGTCCACAAAATATTTTGCCAAAACTTCTGTGGAGTGTCTAAGTGCCTTTTTGCGGACATTAATAGAGCAACAATTCTTGGCCATAGTTTTCCACATAGTTGACGTGTGCACAGAGATATTGGACTGTGTCAGTGATTTCTGTAAGTCTTTCTTAGCCCGCTTGATAGATTGATAGATTTTCATCTCATTTAAACTGGGAGGGCTGGCTGGCTGTGAATGCTCATCTTTCAATGCCATTGACGGGGCAAATGTCCAATCCATTCTGAAAGGACGAATGATCGCTGCAAACCCTCCCAGTCAAAATGTAAAGATGTCAGTGGCAGCTAGTGAGTTAAATGAGTGCCCTGTAAAGGGTGAAAGACAAAAAGACATGTACTGTACTGCATGTGTGAAAAATACAGCTCAAACAATTACTTGAATAATTCGAGTAACTCGATTTTAAAAATTGATCAAGGAAGTTTCAACCATGCATGAATAGAGAGGTAACGATAGGGTGACCAAACGTCCTCTTTTGCCCGGACAAGTCCTCTTATCACGTGCTCTCCGGAGCGTCCAGCCGGGTTTCATAAATTCATGAAAATGTCCGTTTTTTATGATTTTTCACGGGACCAATTTGAAGAGAATCCCTCCGGCCACTAGGGGTCAGTGCCTGCCTGCGTTGGCGTGGCTCCTACTAGTGGGGGCGGGAGAAGGAGTAGATCTTCTTCTTGTTTTTTGTTGGCAGTTTACCCTGTTTCATGGGGAATTACCACCATCTACTGACGGTTTGGCAAGAGATTAGACTACAGTAAGGAGTTCAATAAAGAGTTCTAAGACGTGGCTCCATACACCTTTCTGTAAATTTATCTCCTGTTAATGTCGATCATGTGCTTCTGTTGTATATTGGGTTATATGTGTACACAGAGATGCAGTACATTGTATGAGTCTTGTAATTGTTCTGTGTTCGTTTATTTGGTTAGTGTTATATTCTGAGTAGCTGTGTTTCTTATGAGGGTTTTTTTTTTTTTTTTTACGATAATTACGTATATTATGGCAACTGTTGACTTCTGTCGGAGATTTGTACTGGCCTAATCTGTAAAATCCTGTTTGGTGTCTCATCGTTGCGCTGCCGATGATTGTAAACTTTTATAGCAAAGTTTGATTTTGCCTCGGGTCCCGGTACTCGCTAATAGGGTAGCTACCAGTGAGCTCAGCCGCGCTATGCATAATGGGCTATGTAGTTTTGAACTGCTGCGTTTGGAAACATTGAATAGATTGTCAGTTTATTTCGGTTATTGTTTGCGTACAATCTAGAACATTGAATGACAATAAAAATTGAGTGGGAATAGTAATTTGTCAACGACAATTGTCGTGATAGTAATTTATAAAAATGTTGAGTTGGCACATAGCGTACTGTGTGTGTGTATTGACTGGACTACATTTCCATGGGTCTGCATATATACTGGACTGTCTCAGAAAATTAGAATACACAATATTCTAATTTTCTGAGACAGTCCTGTATATTGTTCTATGTAAAGGACGTCAGCCAAGGTCGGCCCCCCACATTTTTACCACGCCAAATCTGGTCCCCTTTGCAAAAAGTTTGGACACCCCTGCTTTAAATGGTGGATTAATGTACAGGACTGTCTCAGAAAATTAGAATATTGTGTATTCTAATTTTCTGAGACAGTCCAGTATATATATATAATTATTATTATTATTTTTTTTTTAATTGCTTGATCTTTTTTTAGGAAGAATCAAGCCTGTTGAGTAACCAATTGAGTAAAAAAATATTTCCATATAATATATAATGTATACTATATGGCAATAGGCCTGTTTTTTTTTTTTGTTGCTTTTTTTTATTATTATATATATATATTTTTTTTTTATAAAACTGAATTTTTCGATCCAGATGGAGGAGGCACACTTTAAATATATTAAATTGATATAGGCATCTTTGAGTGAACTTCGAGTAAAATCCAAGTATCTCGAGGCCGTGCCGAGTGTCCTCGTTTTTTTGGAAATCAAAATATGGTCACCCTAGTTAACGACGAAGAAGCCGACCAAAGCGAATAGAAAGGCACCAAGAAAAAGCAGAAAATGTCAAAAGTGTGGGAGCATTTCAAGCTGGAAACCAAGGCGAACACAGTTTAATGTATTCAGTGTAACACAGCGCTTGCCTACCACTACAGCATGTCCTCAATGCTGCAGCTCAACCGAAGGCACCCCGTTTACTCCGAGAGCGGAGGCGCGATACTCGTGACAAGGTAAAATTCTGTTAACATAGCACTAATAAATAAGATTAATGTTACTGTACCTTGCTAACGTAATGTGTGCCTTGCGGAGGGCTAGGTTTCTATCAATTATGACTACTGTCGATGCGTGGCTAACATGTCTTTCACACGGGCTTAATTTTATCTGTAAAAACAGTGCTGTAGAGGGATGAGGGTGTAAAATAAAAACATAATAAAGGTAACTCTCAATTTTAGCTCAGTGGTCATTGATGGATAAAACACCAAGTAGCACTGGTGCCTCATGTGCTCCAAATACAGCATGTATCATACGTTTACTGTATTTTAATCACTGCAAAAACTAAGTTTTTACCAGGATTTACAATTTAGACTAGAAGTTAAAATTGGCTTGACACAAATGGAAATTCAATTGAAAAACACGAGAAAGACACCTAACTTTCAAGTGATGTGTGTTATCAAGCGTCTTGATATTTTTAGGTAAGAAATAAGAATTTGTTAAATGGAATCTTATGTTTTTTGACTGAAAGCAGTGAATTTGTTGTTGTTATTTCCAGTCACATCTGAAATGCATTTTTTGGCTATTTCACATCTGAAATGCATTTTTTGGCTATTTTCAACAACGTACTTCTAAGATAAAGACATTGATTGTATAAAAATGGTTCAATATTAGGTGAAATGTCTTGTTTTCTCATATATATTTATAATTGCTCTTTACAAAAAAAAAAAAAGTTTTGGCCGATTTTGATTAATCGATGGAATTTTTCAGTAGAATACTCGATCACTAAAATATTTGATAGCTGCAGCACTAGGGAAAAATGTATATTCTTCTTAATGCATGTGTTTCAAGTGCTTAGGTTATAATGTCTTTACATTACTTCAGCCTGTTTTTTTATTCTTCACTTGAAGCAGAGTGACAGAAGTGTGGCGTAACTTTGTAAATGACCATGTATCCCGTAACAACTTCCATTTCATTCAGTAAATTATGTCATTCTGTGCCGGCGTGACCCCGCGGGCATCTAGTTACACCCTTGTGGCATATTTTAGCAATGTCTAGAGCAGGAATGTCAGATTACGATGGCTCTTCTGAACCCCCACCTCGTCTCCCGGCAGGAGCGGCGAGACCCCCCCGAGCTGCCGCGTGGTCAACGGCGGCCCGAAGGAAACGAGCCCTGAGTTGCAGCGCTGCGTCGAATGGCTCCAGGCGTACTTCGGCGATCCGCGCAGCACTGGGAGTCTCCAGCCGCCCGCCTTTCACCACCCCGCCCTGAGAGCAGGTCTGTCATGGATAAATATTTGCAGAGCCGTGGCCGGGATCAGCCTTTCACTCTTAATTGTCAGTTACATCACTTACACTCACTGGCGCTCTGTGTTTATAATGAAGTATTTTATAGCTGGAAGAGAGAGGGAGGGCAGAATAGAACACAGAGCTGTAACTTGGTTCAGTAATCTGTGGCGGCTCTTACCACGCGTGTTAGTCTTGGCAAGCTTTCCCATGATTCTTGGCACATTCTTTGAAACTGATCGAATTCCACTCTTGACATTTTCAGACAGGAAGCACTTTTTTTCTTCTTTCCCCGCGCTTTTTTTAATGAGAACATGTGAATGGTAGTAAAGTTTGAATGAACTCATTGTCGGCGCTGGGCAGACACCTCGGTACGAGCGTGCCCCCCAAAGTAAGGGGAGAGAATTAGTGTCCTTTCACACCATGTGTGTGAATGATGCGGTGCGCCGGATAAAGACCGAAATTCTTTAATTGTGTTTGTATCGAGGTAACAAATAACGCCGATGCCTGACGAGCCATATTTGAACTGGTAAAGTTCACAGGCTTTGTCGCGCCGTCGCATGAAAGATTTTCCAAAGCGCTCATTTAGACGCAGAATCACACCTACACATGGAAAAAGCAAGCCCTCTAATATATGCATTTAACAATTGTGTCTGCCTTCCTTTGCAATCAGGCCTCCCTTTCCCTCTAATTTCATGCAGACCCGCAGTGCTTGAGTGATGGCATTTTCAATGAGCAGGTACTCCGTCGAGACCCCCGTATACAGCTACAGAGTCCCACGCTCCCGCAAAGGCAATGCAGAAATACATCAGGACCAATTACGATATCACCTTTCAGTGCGATTCCCTTCGCCACCAAGTGCTTGTGTACCAGCCCCAGGCTCTTTCAAATCGCATCTCATCTCAAGTCTTTGGGGTTTTAATTAAATTTCAGGATAGATGGAATTCTTCATTAGTACCTGATCTGAATAGGTGATTGTGCTGTGTTGCACCTCGCCTCCCTCGCCTGTTGTTTTGGGGCTCGGTAAATACAGGGTTTAGGGCCGGATTACTCTCAGTAGTGGCAACCATGGCCCGCGCGTGTATAAAAATGTTAAATGTTTGCATCAAGAGTATTTGTCTTTTGAGGAAGGACAATAGAGGGGTGGGTTGTTGTTTTTTCTTGTTAATTCATAAGTACGAAGCTTTGGCTCATTGTTGCGCAAGCTGCGATTCGTACATGGGAAGCAAGCAGGGGGAAAAAAAACAAAAAACAAGTTTAATCAGGTCATTACAATCTGTGACAACCAACTTTTGTTTGCTCAGTTATCTTGCGGGAGAGCCTCAATGCGACAGCACTCTCGCTACACTTGTCATGTAATATTGAGTTGTGACCTTCGCTTGAAGTGTTGCCATGTTTATTTACACGTTTCTGACAAAACAAGCCACTTTTCATATTAGCTGTCACCATATACCTGAGCCGCAGAGGTGACATGAAAGGAGAACCGAGGTGCCGGTTTCCACTGCGTCTTGACTGATTGTCAGACGCAACATCACACGCAAGTTTGGTCCTCTGAGGTACGGGGACTGGCGAGTGCGTGCGTGTGTCATTCACGCTCCTCGTGCGTGTGTGTGTGTGTGCGCGCGCATCCCCCCCTTTCCCACCACTACCTTCAGGAAAAACACAGACACCACCGTGGGTTCTTAAAACGATGCATATTCTTATCTCATTAATTATACATCCATATGTAACAGACGAGAGGATCTTAGTCTCAGTAAGCGGCGCGGGGAATGTGCAGAAAAGAGGGGGGTCCAGGCTATGGGGGTTGCTATTGGTGGGGGGCTTACAGGGGCGCTCTTCAAAGCCCAAATGACTGCGTTCCTGCAGGAGCCTGAACCTCCCCCTGAGCGCAGCGCAGGGCGAGATGAGACACTCACCAGGCCTCGCCCCTGTGATGTGGAGAGGAATTAGGGAAATGAACGTTTTCAGAATATCGAATAATCAAAGAATCATCAGCACCCCGTCAGCCTTCAAACACGTGGATCCCTCAAGACTCGAGAGACACTTTGACTGGGAGTCAAAGTCTTCCCTCCTATTAGACACAAAGGATAATGAGGTAGCTGCATTTCCACCATTGTCGTTTTTTTTTTTTTTTTTAATACACCCCCCCCCCCCCCCCCCCCCCCCCATTCTTGCAAGCGTACGCGACGAGGTGACTGTCAGCTGGAAGTCATCACAGTCAATCCATCATTAGCACGCTTGATGGAATTCACTTTTATTGTGCTTTTCCCTCCTTCTTTCAAATTGCTCTCATATCCAAAATGAGGAAATCCATCATAGGAGTCAATAACTTCATAATGACTAGATCCCTTCGATCTGGCTCTCCCCGCGCTATTACCTGGCCTCCTGGTCGGTAATGACCTGTGACATAATTATGTGCATGAGTGTAAACATGTAAGTGGTTCCTCTCAACTTTTATTTAAACAATTGACATCACTGCACCTGATCTAAAGAGGGTCCTGACCTCAGACACAGCGTATTAGTCTCTTTATGAAGTACGGCGCTGGGGGGACCGCCGCTTTCCTCCACCGACCCATGAGAAGCCTCTGTCACCGACGCTGATGAAGGCAGCGTTATTTAACCTCTAGAGCCACCTCTTCTTTCTTGCAGCTGGAAGTCTGTCGGGAAAATAGGCTGCCCGGTATTAGTTGAGGGAAGGAAAAAAAGGTAAACAACAGCTTGTACTGTAGCTGCTTTTAGGTTAAAGCGCCGACTTTCGGTTGTTTGCAGGGAAACATCAACACGGGATTTCTCAGCGCTAAAGTCTGGGCAAACTGTCGTCTGCATATCAGTGACAAAGCGATATCAATATGCACATCACGCAGGCCGAAAGTGACTTACTTTCGTGAGGGGGAATAATGCATAAAGGAAATTTGGGAGGGAGCGAGGGGGGGGGGGGGGTGTATCTTCTCTCGTCATAACATTGGCTCTGTCTGTGTAAGGGCCCGTCATCTCGTTGACAGCGTGATTATTACCTGAAAAATTATTAAACAGTACCTACGGGCCTTGTTCAAGACAAAGAACTCACATGGGTGCGCATCAATCAAATGTATCCCCTTTAGGTTTTACACTTATTCCCCCCAGTTTAGGCAAATTGCCTTGTTCGCGTTGCTTTGTGTAGCAGAGAGTGACTATGAGGTAGCGAGGGAGCCTGGGGAGCAAAGGATGTTCACTCTGTAGAAGTGAGACAGGGGTGTGACATGTTTTCACACAATGCCAATTTAGGGGGATTTCTCCTAGATCACTTGTCATGTGCTCTCTTAGACCATATAAATGAGAGAGAATGGGAGATCACTAATTGAATTTTTATGACTGAGTACACGCGCTCGTGTATACCAGACGAAGTTCACCCCCTCTTGATAACGAGACCATTGTTCCCGCGTACGGTTCTCTTACGAGCAAAGTGTTGTTCACTTGCTACAAAAGCTCAGTTCCGGAACGTCTCAAGGTTTTTGCGTGTGCGCCTAGACAAACATGCCTCGCCGCCACTGGCTGGTAATCCATCAAAAAAAAAAAAAAAGATAAAGCTACTGCTAAAGTGCTAATGAAATCAGAGCTGTTAATGTGGCCGGTTAAGCTGCAGATGATTTGAAGAATTCTGCCATTTAAGTGGAGATGATATAATGAATCTACTCTGAATAGAAAGCAATTAAAAGGACAAATTGGTCTGATTAACCTCAAAGTCATCCTGCTGCCACAAATGGTATGCAACATTCAAATTATTATTATTAAAAATCTGGAGCAGATTTGCCGTCTTTTTGGCCTCTCTTAATCCTTTTAAATGAAGGAGCCAACTTTTTTAATTTTAGCTGTGACCTTTCAGTGCATAACCTAGATTTTTTTCTCCTCCTGCCATGGAAATAATTTTCTCACATCAGCTACTGTACTGTATTATTACTAGTGCGAAGGTCAAATGGAGGGACTTCCATGTATTTAGCCGGGATATGGGCACTTACTGGTGAATTAATCCATGTTGAATGTGTCAAACTTTTAATTTGTGCACTTCAAGTGCTGCCATCCATGTTGTTTTAAATGTATTTCTTCATGCCTATCTCTTGTCAACTGTCAGACTGATTGATTAGATTAGAAAATTGACGCTTTTTTTTTCTTCCTGCAGACACTTTCACCAGTCGCGTGCTGCACATCCTGTTCAGAGACATTAAAATCGGGGAGACAGTCTCCTACAAACGCCTGGCTGAGATGGCGGGAAACCCCGGTGCGGCGCGGGCGGTGGGCGGAGCCATGAGGAAGAACCCGGTACGTGTGATTGACGGGTTTCCCGTTCCCACACATTTGGTGTGATTAAAGGGAAGATCAGCAATTGTCTATTGCGTGTGGATACAGAGTCATGCTGTTTCCAAAGGAAATGATTAGTGATAATGAGGCATTTTGACCTTAAATAATGAGCCACAGTAAGTTTATTGATTAGCACAAATGAAACGTGACGTAAGCAGTTGTTATGAAGAATATGTGATGTATATTTTCTGTCCTTCTGATGTACCTTTTGTAAGTATTTAGGAGCATGATAGGAATCTGAGCTCACCTAGCCATTAATTTAAAAAGCACAATTGTGTTGGAGTCAATGTGGCAGTTGCATCCAAAAGTTCTGCCTTGACAAAAGTGCCAGAACAGTTATAAAATGTGTTAATTTAACAAAATGCTCGATTCTTGTAGGACTTCACTGCCTGATATTCATTTATTGTATTTAATCCTTGTTTATTCAGGTAGGGATACGTTTCTAATATTGTACTTTACATTATATTGTAAATTAATAAGACAGAAATATGTATTCTTAACTCATTGGCTGTTATTGATGGTAATAGAAGTCTAATCCATTTGAACTAGGAGGGTTGGCAGTGTTTGAAACAGCGATCGACCGCTATAAGTTTTTCAGGACTGATACCGAATATTAGTAGTTAAAGTAACCGATTTTTGGAGCCGATATTCATTTGCAGTAAAAGTATACAAATGGGTGTAAAAAATTGAAAAATGAAACCTCTGAAGTTTCTTTTAGGCATTGAAATGCCTAAAGCATGTTTATTGAAACACACAAAAAAAATAATCCTAGAGTCAGAAACATCTTCTATAAAGTGCTAATAAAAGGTTAAATAAGTAGCTCTCCGGAGTAAAACTTGTTCCCCCCTCAAAAAGTTTTAAACATGTTACTGTCCCACCGTGCCGCTTTCAAAATGCTAATTAATCTTAAACAAGAATAACGTGGAAAAAAAGTTGTCTTTATTAAACACTTCATTGAGTGAGTCCAGTCAAATCCACTCACTGCTGAGAACAGCTGCGCACACATACACAATGAGTTGCCACAGCACACTAGTGTTTAACAAGCTAAACGATGATTGACACATTCGGCATCTTTGGAGGTAGCACTGCCAAGCTAATCTGGCAAGAACAAAACTTCAACGCCTGCCAATCATCCTTAACTTTAACAAGCAAAACTCACAGTGCACTGCTAACCAAGAAAAGCTGCAGGAGGGAGAGTGAGCCTGTACGAGCATGAAGCAGAAAAACATTTTTTTGAATTAAAAACCCTATCCTTTTCACCCGATTCCAATCCTCTGAAAAATGGCACTATTCCTAGTGCCTATTAGAGGCGTACGAAATTTCCGATTCTTAGATCTTAGTGATTCGGCCGTGCAAGAGTCGAGAACGATTCACAAACATCTAAATTCCGATTATTTGATTATACCAGATAAAGCGGAACTGAAATACAGTCGCGGTCTTCGGGACACATCAATAAAATCATAATAATCATCAATAATTGATTTATAACGGAATCGTAGCCGCTGAATCGTAATCGACTCGTTAGGTGTGCCAAGATTCTCATCTCTAGTGCCTATCCCTAGTTTTAAATAGACTTTTTCCTATTGGCCGGTCGGATTAAAAAAAGGGCCGATACCGATATACGTCAAATTTCCAAATATCGCCCCGATATATCGGCCGGCCGATATAGCAGTCTATCTTTAGTTTGAACATCAAGTTCAAATGAATTGGACGTATACCAGTGACAAACTAATTTAAATTCACAACAGAAAGATGATAGCAGGGGTCAGCGACCTTCTTAAAACTGTGAGAGTAGCAGAAAATATTAGCCTTAATTTCTTTGAAGACACTGATAATACCTTATCAGGGTTTCCCCTAGGATGTTTTGAAGCTGTGGTGGTGGTTGGCTGAATCGGAGGCGGACAGCCTCACCATGTCGCGCCGGCGGCGAAATTTTTTCACATCATGACGAATGAAAATTTTTTTGAACATTTTTTTTCCTAGAAGAACCATATCAAAGATTTATTTTCAAAGTTTGCATTCTGCATGGGAACACTTGATTTTCCTGGATTTTAAAAAAAAAAAAAAGAAAGAAAAAAAAAAAGAATTTGAGGGCTCTTTCATAAGGGAAATCAGCAATGGGTGGTCTATTTATTGTCAATGTGAGGCATGCTGCCAGATGGTCCCCCTGCAGCCTGTCTTCACCTATACAAGCTTTAAAAAAAAAAAAAAAAAAAAGGGGATCTAGGAACTGAAGACACACAAGCATCTCTAACATACATTGTACAGTTCTGTACATTGTGCAGTTGACCAAATATATTATATATTACTCTGACAATTGCAGAGAAATCTCTCTCACAGTTCACTCTTGAGATCAGCGTGTTGAAAACGTCTATTGATATTCTTTACCAGGCCATCCATATATGGCTCCATTATCTAAATATTATGACACCAAAAAAAATTGTAACATTTTTAATTGAAAAAAATGGAAATCTATTTGATTCCCTACATGTAATATTAATTATTAATTGTAATATTAATTTACACACAATTTTCCGGTTGTTTTAAAGTTGGTCCCTAGTGCAAACTGATATGAATAATTATAATAATAATTAGAGCTGGGAATCTTTGGGCACCTAACGATTCGATTACGATTATGATTCAAAGGCTCCGCTTCGATTATAAAACGATTATTGATGCACCCCCCTCCTTTTTTTTTTTTTTTTTTTTAATGTTTTGTACATTAATTCCAAAATTGTTCAAAAATCCTCTCAGGCTAAACCAAACTACTATTTCAGTATCAAGTTAACATATAACAGTAAACAAATATACAAAAATAACAGAAAATAAAAAAACTCCAATCCCTATTCTGTATCAGCAGCTTTAAACTCCATTCAATTATTTTAATGTTGTGAATCAACTGTTACAGTTGTTAAAATTGCTCCCGTTATTCGATAATATCCCTTCTGTCTACTTTTGTCAAAGTTTTAAAACTATTTCATCATTTAAAGATAGATTCAAGACAAGATTCTGCCGATTTAGGAGTATTTTAGATAAAAAGTTAATTAGGTTCACTACAACAGAGCCTTCTAGAGAGGTCTACTGCTTTAAGATGGCATTTTGAATCTAGTTCTACATATACAGTGCCTTGCAAAAGTATTCGGCCCCCTGGAATCTTGCAACCTTTCGCCACATTTCAGGTTTCAAACATAAAGATATGAAATTTAATTTTTTTGTCAAGAATCAACAACAAGTGGGACACAATCGTGAAGTGGAACAACATTTATTGGATAATTTAAACTTTTTTAACAAATAAAAAACTGAAAAGTGGGACGTGCAATATTATTCGGCCCCTTTACTTTCAGTGCAGCAAACTCACTCCAGAAGTTCAGTGAGGATCTCTGAATGATCCAATGTTGTCCTAAATGACCGATGATGATAAATAGAATCCAAATGTGTGTAATCAAGTCTCCGTATAAATGCACCTGCTCTGTGATAGTCTCAGGGTTCTGTTTAAAGTGCAGAGAGCATTATGAAAACCAAGGAACACACCAGGCAGGTCCGAGATACTGTTGTGGAGAAGTTTAAAGCCAGATTTGGATACAAAAAGATTTCCCAAGCTTTAAACATCTCAAGGAGCACTGTGCAAGCCATCATATTGAAATGGAAGGAGCATCAGACCACTGCAAATCTACCAAGACCCGGCCGTCCTTCCAAACTTTCTTCTCAAACAAGGAGAAAACTGTTCAGAGATGCAGCCAAGAGGCCCATGATCACTCTGGATGAACTGCAGAGATCTACAGCTGAGGTGGGAGAGTCTGTCCATAGGACAATCAGTCGTACACTGCACAAATCTGGCCTTTATGGAAGAGTGGCAAGAAGAAAGCCATTTCTCAAAGATATCCATAAAACGTCTCGTTTAAAGTTTGCCACAAGCCACCTGGGAGACACACCAAACATGTGGAAGAAGGTGCTCTGGTCAGATGAAACCAAAATTGAACTTTTTGGCCACAATGCAAAACGATATGTTTGGCGTAAAAGCAACACAGCTCATCACCCTGAACACACCATCCCCACTGTCAAACATGGTGGTGGCAGCATCATGGTTTGGGCCTGCTTTTCTTCAGCAAGGACAGGGAAGATGGTTAAAATTGACGGGAAGATGGATGCAGCCAAATACAGGAACATTCTGGAAGAAAACCTGTTGGTATCTGCACAAGACCTGAGACTGGGACGGAGATTTATCTTCCAACAGGACAATGATCCAAAATGGTTAAAAAAATAAACGTATCCAGGTGTTAGAATGGCCAAGTCAAAGTCCAGACCTGAATCCAATCGAGAATCTGTGGAAAGAGCTGAAGACTGCTGTTCACAAACACTCTCCATCCAACCTCACTGAGCTCGAGCTGTTTTGCAAGGAAGAATGGGCAAGAATGTCAGTCTCTCGATGAGCAAAACTGATAGAAACATACCCCAAGCGACTTGCAGCTGTAATTGGAGCAAAAGGTGGCGCTACAAAGTATTAACGCAAGGGGGCCGAATAATATTGCACGCCCCACTTTTCAGTTTTTTATTTGTTAAAAAAGTTTAAATTATCCAATAAATTTTGTTCCACTTCACGATTGTGTCCCACTTGTTGTTGATTCTTGACAAAAAATTAAAATTTTATATCTTTATGTTTGAAGCCTGAAATGTGGCGAAAGGTTGCAAGGTTCAAGGGGGCCGAATACTTTTGCAAGGCACTGTATATGATATCTACAGTAACCGTATGTTTCTAGCAGCTAGCAACTGGGCGTTGTTTGTAGCGCCTGTCAGCCGCAGGCAGGTAAGATTGTTTTTTTATCTAGCGGCAAGAGTTAAACATGATATTTACTCTCGGTCCGTTCCTCATTGCGTCCCAAAGACCGTGCTGACTGTGTTTTACTTCCGCTTTACCTGGTATAGTTCAATAATCAGAATTCGGATATTTGTGAATCGTTCTCGAATCTTCCACGGCCGAATCGCGAATAATCTAAGAATCGGAAATTTCGCACGCCTCTAATAATAATTTCAATATTAATAATGATAGTAATGATTTGTTTCAATGAGCTGAAAAATAATTATTTCAATGCAAATTCACCATAAGGAATATGCCAATTACTAAACAATTAACCTTTTTCAACACTGTAACGTAACCTAACAATACAAATATGTTTATTAAAATAATCGTTGCACAATTTTTAATACTTACCTGGATTTGTGTGGTACAGCCAGGGCTTGAACTTTGCCATTTCTGTCCATGTTGGGTCCCAGCCAGATACTCTTTTTTTGTTCTCCTTCCTTGGACTGTGCACCTTCCTGATCTGTTTCTCCATTTTTTTCTTCTCCTTTGTTCCTGTGATCGTACCTCATTCAGTTTTTGAAAATGATATCACAACATTAAAATACAATACTTGCCATAATCATTTGGTTATATCTACTCCTCGGAACATGAAGGCTAAATACCTTTGGAACTGAAGGACACCTCGGAACGTGAGCCTCACGTTCCGAAATATTTAATTAGCCTCAGATGATATTTAAATATTTCGGAATGTGATGGTCTACATCACCACAACAATAATAGTCCTTTTGTTAGTGGACCCTCGTTCTCAGGAACTTTTCTCTTTCCAAAATACTTCAAAATACCAATCTGAAATTACAACCAGTGACGTCAGCAACTAACAAATACTATGCTAGGACGCAACGATTCGGGTCAAAGACACGCAATAAAGAACTTAAACGTTATGTTAATTTTTATTATTAAGGTCATTTTCACAGGCTTAAATCAGAATTACATTCATTAACTTGAAATACCTTTCTGTGCATTTCCATATCCGCGCCGACATACTAAGGCGCAAGCTTTCAACAAGAGAACTGATGGGATTTTTGAAAATAAAGCGTGTAGAGGAACCATTTGTATTTGACGTACTATTTCAGACGATTTATTGCAAATAGTCCGTAAATAATAAGCTATTTATATATTTATTTAGACATTATGTTAAATTATACAAATTATTAATTGAAATGTCTTAGAATCTTTTAAAAATACTTTTTGCATGTGTTTCCCTCTCATACTTTTAAGCATTGTGTTTTCTTGTTGTAGCTTTAAAGCATATAGTTGATCTGTTGACCACATTAGTCACTTAGCATGTTTAAACTACCCTTATTTGATATTACTACGTTGAAGTATTTTGATAAGGCATCTTTAGTATTTTCTGTCTGTATGCATCTAAACAAAACAAACTGAAAACGCACGGTATTACTTTGGGTGTCAAATTCGCCTCTTGAAAGACGTTTCGCCGGTTCAGCACATTTTGGCAGAACACCATTTTTTTCCCCTGCTCTCGTCACGTCTCACCCCGTCTTTCCTGTTCATTTTGCTCATTTTATGAAATGTCGACAGTGCTGTCATGCGTATTAATGTTCCTTTCGGATTCAAATTGAAAGGGTTGAACAGATGACATGTTTATGTCGCTAGAGTCATACTGTGGAAGCCCGGCAGTGTAACCGTGTCACTGCCCTGTGACGTGAACAACAACAACCTACTAGTTAAACTAATTTTACAAATTGTATAAAAACCAAAACATGACGAGGGGTTTCAATATCAAATTATTTTAACCCATAATAACGTTTATCTTTTAAGAACCACAAGTCTTTCAATCTGCGGATCCCCTTAAAAAATATCTCATTTGCAAGGTGTGGCGACTTTTATTTTGGTGTGGCAATGCGCCACAATCTTTTATATGTAGGTAAAACAGCTTATTTTCCGCACTCTAAGGCGCACCGAAAAGCCTTCAATGTTCTCAAAAGCTGACAGTGCACTTTATAATCTGATGTTTTTTATAGTGCTGAAAATACGATAATTGTTTCTCACAATATTTACTTAACAAGGTAGCATAGATATTAATTGCCAACACTTTATTTTTATACATCTCTCCAAGTGTTTACTTGTTGTAATCATCTGTTCCCTGACCAACATTCCTATGAATGTCATGTCCCTTCACTCTTGAGCTGCTCCTATTGCAGACCCACAGGCTACTCATTGGGCCCTTGGGGTCTACCACGGCCACCAGGTTGGTGAACCTGATATCAGGTTTTGCTGTTCTACACTTAAAATAAATAATCCATACCTTTGAACCCTTTATAGGGCACACATTTAAATACTATGAAAACAAATACCGAAAAAAAAGGTGTTTTTGGAGCCGTAGCCAGTGTTTTTATTTTGTTTTGTTTTTTAGTTATCATTAATTTATAAAAGGATCCAAAAAATATTTTTAAAATAATCTAATTAGCAATTTAAATAATATAAGAAATTGTAATTAAAAAATACACAAATGATTAATCATTTAAAAATATTTTGATTATAATTGAGACCTGGCGTCTCCATGTTTTGTTTTGTTTTTTTAATTATGAATTATTATTGTATTTTTACCTTATATATACATATATATATATTTATGTATATATATATATGTATATTCTTTAAATCAGGGATCCCCAACCTTTTTTGCAACCCGGACCGGTGTTATTTGTTTTTTTTTTCAAGGACCGGTGCTCTGACAAATTTTGAAGCCCATCAAAAATTGCAACAATGCGGTTCTGCGCATGCGCGTAACGTTAAACATAGCCGCAAAATGCGCAAATGCAGCGATTCCAAAGTAAACACTACAAACTTTCGTGAAAGAAAGGAATATTAACTTACGTTTGATCATGGAAGGACTTGTAGAAAAGTTCTCCTCAGATACATCCTGCCATGCGAGCTGCACACAACAACTGCATACCGCTCTCACCATTAACGACTTCGCCTTGTCGTTAAGCATTAATTAAGAAACCCCCTTCACAAAGATACAATGTTGGAAATTGTAGCAAGGTTTTCAATGCTCTCGTAGCGATGTCAGGATATTCCGGAATGACTTCAATCCCTAACCTCGGTAGAGTTGTTGTCTCAAATGTACGTTTAATAAGGTTGTCGTCATTTGCGATCTCTACAAGTTGATCTTCCTGTTGCACAGACATGCTCGAATCACTCGGTTTATTCACAAACTGGTCACAAATCCACTCCTTCGCCGTTCGTGGGTCTTCGAGGTTGTAGGCTCGTCAGGTGCCCTTTTCGGCGTAAAAATATCTCCAAAGACGTCTGTTTTCCAGTCATCTTCGCTCGTATGGGGGCTAATTATTTCAGGGAACAAATATGCTGCGCCCGCGGCCTAGTAATACGTTATTATCGAGGACAAGCTCACATAGATATATCATATACACAAACAAGATGTACTGCTAGCAGTGCAATCAATGGATTTCTATGACGATATTCTAATCTATCCCGTAGTATTATATCTAGAGTAGACAGGGATATTGGTGTGTTAAGCAGGGGCACAGGGTTAATTCGGCCAGAATGCGGTCTTTATTAAATTATTATTTCTGTGCGGCCCGGTAGCAAATGCGGGCCCGGTCCGCGGCCCAGCAGATGGGAACCCCTGCTTTAAATAATTACCACAAATGGTGACCTACCTTACGAAGGTTTAAACTGCAAGACAAAACGCTTTCATAACTTTTTGTTTTAGTAAGCATCTACCAACAACAAAGTGTTTAAAAAAAAAAAAAAAAGAGAGAAGCATCATATTTCCAATCCTACCCTCATGCAGGATGTTATTTAACAAGCATCCTGCAAGCAAACGGCCCCCTCAGAGATCAGTAGACAAGGGAAAAGGAAAAGAAGAAGTCTACCTCCAGCACGATTTTAAGCCCGCACCTTTTGTCCCGGGTTGACTCCGGTCTTTTACCTTTTTCTCCGTAAATCTGACAGAGAAAGCTCGGCCTCGCATGTCTTTGGCCCATGTGTGCCAAACGGAGGGCCAGAGGGCAAGTGGTATGTCTCCTTTTGATCCAACCCTTTGATCAAAGGCCGTTTAGTGGTGCCCGTGTAGTGCTGTGGGCACCGCCGTGTAAGACAGAGAACACCTCTCGTACACAAATGTAGTCCAGTCACATCTTCTTCCCGTCTTCTATTTTCATATTATGTAACTTTTTTTGTACATACTTTATTAGGTACACTCGCCAGTGGCATTGCTTCTGGATGGCTGAATAATAATCTCTAGTCGGTTTTTACACACATACATACTCGCACACTTCTTCCCCTTTTGCTGAGGGGCGGTTGGGAGCTTGAGCCCTGAGCCACCGATACTGATCCAGAGTCAGATTGTCAGTGTCAATTACTTGTCAGCAACGCCGCTCCGCTCGGGCTTCGGCTGTGAAAAGCTCAGTGTGCTCAATCGATCCTCGCCTTCTCCATGGCACTCGTTCCTCACCAGGATTTGAGTATTGATAAGCCCGGCGTGGAGCATCCTCACACATCCAGCGCTAACTCCCACCCCCCAGCGCAGCCCACCTCCCCGTGCAGTCAGGAGGCAGATCCGAAGGCCTTGAGGGTACCCTGCTCTCCCTCCAAACCCGGGGAACAATATTGATCTGAATACTGGAGCAGTATTTCTCTGTCTGCAAGGTTAATCTGGGGCTCGGAAAGTTTTATTGCTGTTGATATGGGAGCGGGTTTAATGATGGATCTGAAGCGAGGCGCGCACAGCACATCCAACTTTTATATGCCGCAGAAGCCATCAAGTTATGATCAAGCAGAAATTACAGCCACACCGCAGCCTGTTTGGCAGTGACATTTTTTAAATGTAACCCGAATCAATGGAGGAAGGTTTGACATGAAATAATTGCCGTGATTCATAGCAAGCGTTGCCGCCGCTCTTGTTCTGAATTTACAATGATCGAAGTGTTTTAGGCTGGCTTGTTTAATCTTTCTCCAGCCATTTAGTTTACAAAGAACCCGGGACCCCCCTGGCAGTCGTCTGCAATAAGAGTAAACGCTCCACCGACTTCCTCTTTTTAATGATCACAGGGTTATCAGATCTTAATGTTGACACCCTCTCGATTGAATATTCATCCTGCTGGTGTTTTTGCCCATTAATTTTTGATTGCTTCTTTGCTTTACACTTTTAAAGAGCAAAAAAAACATTTATCGCCATAGACTGAGCCATCACCCCGAATGCGGGATTGCGCCCGATCAAACCCGACACTTTTGTTGTGGCGCTTTTTTGTTTTACCGCACCCACAAAACTGCAGATTCACATCGTCTGCACACCGACGACTTTAAAGTTGCACCGTTTATGCGGTAAATCACAGGCTCTATCATACATAATACATTTCTAGCAGGAAGCGCTTGTCAAAAGACAGCGACTCCTAAGCGCCTACGTCGACTTTTTACTTTCAGATATTTTCCTGTATTTACACTTCATAGGGTTATTCTTAAAATTCAATTCTCTGCAGTGAATTAGAACATTGGTTTAAAAAAAAAAAAAAAAAAAAAACAGGAAAGATAATTGTACCTTTCCAGAAAAAGATAAGACATCAAAGTGGCTCTGCTTGTGTGTCGAGATGTGCTTGCACAACATTTGCAAAAGTTGCACGTCCGCTTCCTCGGGGATGAATTCCTCTTTTGTTTGCCCGTGCCAGATTCCGCTCATCATCCCCTGCCACCGAGTCATTTCGAGCAGTGGCCAGAGCGGCCCGTACATGAGCGGCAGGGGCGACCACCTCAAACAATGGCTGCTCGCCCACGAGAGACACCGCGAGGAGGGCTGACGCACGACGGACGCCAACTGTATCAAGTATTGCAGAAAAAATACACACACAAATAAAACGGAGGCGCAAAGTCGAGTGTGTACGTAAATATTCAATTTAAATTCATTTTTAAAAATCTAAGAATAGAGATGCTTGCATAGTTAATGTACTAGCGAGTTGTTTCAGAATTAGAATGTACAAAAATAACTTAAACAGAGAACAGTAGGAATTACAAACATATGCTCCCGTGGGCCTCCACTGCGTTTGCCAGATAGTGCTTGGAATGGTTTTTCTAAAGAGTTATTATTCCCTTAAAAATATGTCTCTCGCATTGTTGTTGTTGTTGTTATTGTTTTTTTTCCTGAGAGCAGAATTAGTCTTTGTACCTCTCGTTGGTTTTTTAATTTCCTGCCAAGCGAGTGCTTTGTTCGACATCCAGTGATAAAGGCTCAGAATTTTGCCGCTACAAAGCTTTGTAGTGGAGTATTTGTTTTGTCTCCATTTAGATCTCATTGTTTGCTCTCGTCTTACAATCCACCTCCATTGCTGATGTCTTATGCATTATATACGACGCTTTAGACGCCTTTTAAAATCAACGCGTCTCCACGTGTCAAATTACTGCCTTTCATCATTTTTAATTGCGTTTATTTACAATAAAAAGTTGACTGCCTTGGGCTCATTACCGATTAGGCTGAGTGTCTCTCTCGCGTCTGTTGCAGAGCCTCTTCTCTTTTCTGCTCTTTCCGAGTGGAGTGTTTTCCATTAGAGGGCAGTACAGAACGGGAAAACTGACATCCAACATTTCAACCTGGAATTCATCCTTGCACATTTGATCCGCAACTTACATGTTTATGTGTTATTTTATTTTCCGGCACAACCGCGTTTAATCCCTTTTGAGAGGAATTATTTTATCTTGGAAGGACCATATGGAGGGGGCAGCAGGGAGTGTGTGTTTGTATTTGTAAAGTGTGTGTGTGTGTGTGTTTGTGTGTGCGCGCGAATGGTTTGAAAGAACATTTCCAGTGCTCCCCCTTAAGGATCTTTTGTTGCGTTGGCGCATTCATTCTTTTTCTTCCCCTATTAAATTCTTGATTCTCCTCACTGTCTAATGCAATTCCAGAGTGACCCTGACATGCCCATAGTTATTCCTCCTCTGTGCAGCGCAGGTAGCTTAATAATCCACCCTCTCAAAATAACCTCGACTCTAACCTTTACTGATCCAATTCCAGTGGCCCTCCCCTTGAATACATTTCTTCAACTTTTTTTTTTTTTTTTTTTTGCTGCATTTATAAATTTCTCATCCGAACAGGCTCTTGCGCGCCACCGGACTCACTCGCTCGCGCCGACGCTGGAGCGCCGTCGGTAAGCGTGGATGTCGAGGCGGCAGACAGGCAGATGAAGAATGAGACCCAGTCTGTGGTTTCACAGAGGGCTAATGATGCCTGTGGTGACTACAGGCTACAGTCAGCCCCCTAACGAAGGGAGTTGTGACACAGCCACAAGGGGTCCCATTTAAGCCAGGCATACTCTGAAGTGCACTGTAAGCACCCTCCTTTTCTTTTTCTTTTTTTTTCCTTTCTTTTTTTTTTTTTTGGCTTGTGGCTAACTAAATTCGGTGGAATGCTACAAATTTAGCAAGCAGAGTTGCTGCTGTCTGGAGCTGCTGAAAACAAGTCCAGCATCAAAGCGTCAGCCACGCTGCCAGTAATTGGCCGTGTAATTGCTCAGGTACCCTAGGCAATGCTTCATATTAAATATTTCACACCTTCTTTTTTCTCTTATTTTGGTTTTTTTTCCCCCCACATAGCCTATGATATATTGGTACTAGCAGCAGTATTAGTGTTTTATAATTTTGGATATCCAACTTTCAGCATTTCATTAAAAGAGCGTCTAAGTCCATCTCATCATGCAAAACCTTCATTTTTATCCCAAATATCAGCCCCGTTTCAGTGGTTGCACGTGAGCGTGTGGCCACGCGTGCTCATGTGCGCACATGTGCACGTCCATATGTGTGTGGGTGAAGTGGATGATATTGAGTCTGACTTCATAAATCACCCAGACACTGATAAACTCCCCATGCACCCACACACCGCTAATGGGCAACCCTTAAGGAGTGTGAGTGTCTCGTGCGGCGTTTGATTCAACATTTATTAACCCCCTCACATGCACTCGCACATACACGACACACACACATTTGAGCCGTACAAAGAATGTTTTGGTGGCATTGCAAGCACGGGCTCATAGTTTTGACCCAGCCAGGTTGCATTAATCACCGGCAAGTGTCGTGAGATATTTGAGCTTAAAGCGCCGCAACAACAGCAACCTCTACATTTCCTAACATTGGTTTCCTTCTCATAACTTACATCCTGTCTCCAACTCCCCACTTCCCATCTCATATCCTGGCACCCCTCCTCATTATAGAACAATTTTCTCCCCCACATCAAATACAAACACGCTCCATGCTTCCATCTCTTGCTTCTCATACATGTTGGCTCATAACTCCGCAACCTTCTCCCCCTCGGTGAAAACACGCAAGCCCGAATGAGAGTCCTGCAGCCACATCAGTCATTCATTCATAGGAGCCTTTATTATTCCTGAAAAGTTTGCGATCTTAAAAAAAATAGAATTAAAAACTTTTGGGGAGCAAGTTAGGCAAGCTGTGAGCGGCACACTGCTGCCGGGAAGCTGGAGGAGTGTTTGCTATGCAGATAGTCCAGCAGTCAGCCAGTCAGACACAGGAATAGATAGCTCGCATAGACAGACTGAGCCTTGGCTGCGCTATCAGGTTTCCTCCTCCTCTTGTCTGTCTGCCGGGACCGCCTGGCCTCGGAGGCCCTGACACCGAGGCACCGTGCAGCCAGCCGCGACAGCTGCCACGGCAGCCTTTAATACCGACGCACGCCGCCACGCTACGTCGCCACTACAAAGAGCAATATCATCGCAAACATGGCATCCTTTGATGCCCTTGTAATGATCTTTGTGTTTTGAGAGGGAAAGCGGGACAATTGCAGACTTCTTTTTGTGATTCTGTTAGAACAAAGAGCTGCCGCTCGGCTTAGGGTAGTCATGATGAGATGGCGCAGGATTAAATGAGAAAGTAAAGGAAACCCTGAGAGCTATCTGTGTGTGTACGTGCCAGTAACCTTGTATCAGTATGTCATTGTAACCTGGTGAACCTGGGAGCAGAACCGCATTTCTCTAATTAGGAACGGCTGATGAAGGGGCCGCATTACGCAGGAGTCTCTCCCGGCATGTATCAATCTGTGAGCTTGGTAAAGAGTGCGTGTCAGCCTGGAGAAAGTGCAGGTCTAGCCTTGGTCCTGTTGACGGAGGGGGCGGCACTTCAGAGGCTCCAGGACCCCGTGGCACCAGTCTCTCCAGTCCCCCAGACAGACTGGGAGCATCTGGGCTCTGTCAGCGCCTCTGGCCCCCGCAGACTGCGATCTATATGACGGGGATCCGGGAGAAGGAAAAATATGAGCCAGATTCCTCGGCTTTGTGCAAAATTCATGCCAGTTAGCATCATAGGTAGCGCGTCTGTGTGCACGTCTGTGTGCTGCGCTGGTAACAGGTCAGAGTGATTAATTTTGAATGATGGGAGATGGAGGCTATTGATTAGAGGCTAACGCCGGAATAAGTCCTCTCTATAAATTGTCCAATTATGTATTAATTAAAAGTGTAGTGCTGGAAATATTCAAAATAAAATAAATAACACATCACGGCATATGCAGATTACTTTGACAGAAATCATTCCAGAGATGTTTTGAAAGCGCTCTGTGATGTGACGGCGTAGATAGAAGCTGATACGTGCACATGCCAAGACTAATTAATCCATACCCTAAATTAAGAATATAAATTGTGGTCCCGATTTAACAAGGTCAGTTTTAACTTCTCACTTTACTCTTTATTTAACTGTTCGAGAAGGAGGAGGAAGACGAAGGGGGGGACGCCCTATCAATGTGTTTCGCTTATTATGATTGACGATTGATGATTAAGTCCTCCAGCTGACACACACCAGCAAAGCCGGTGAGTTGGAATTGGATGTGACACATACACAGTTCTGCGTGTTAGGTAATTCGTTGACGAGGGGCCAAATTCATTTATGGAACAGCGGTATTGGCAGGCGTGGACACTCTCTGCAAAAACAACGATAATCACAGAGGTTTGGCGCGGTGTGACAAGGACTCTTCAGGGAAAGGCCCTTACACGCCGCTTTGTTGGCCGCTCCTTGCCTGAGACGTGGGGGGAAACATCCGCCTCTGTTCCGAAAATGACTCGGAGCGAAAACACGCTCGGTGTAAGGTGTGCGTGATGTTTTCAAGATGGAATGTGGAATGCAACGGCATGGACAGAAAGTACTTTACATATTTCTGTACGATTTCGCTTTTAAGAAAGTCAGTCGGCAAAATAAAACACGAGGGGGGAGCCATTTAATCTCCTTTCGCATTCCCCATTTTTCCTGCTAATGAGCCTTATTGACAATCAAACAGAAGCTGTCATCCCCCAGGATGCAACACTCCCATCCCCAGCCTGTTTGTCATAGTGTCCTGGCAATCAGAGCCGCCTGCAAGACCAGGCTGGCAGTTAGCGCTTCTCACAGCGGCGCTGCCTGAAAATGGCACACTTCCTGTAGAGTTGCAGCTGCCACCTCTGCTACTTCCATTACTTTCTATAGCATGCAGATGTTGTATCAACATTCCCTGCCAAGGGGACTGCAATAACTGCGAGATTCATGCCATGTTTCAGAGGCACGTCAATTTCTCAAGTGGCACAATTAAAGAGGGAAATGCAGCACCAGGTTTCTCCCAGGCGCTGAAATCGGAAAAGAGCTTTTTCGCTGCTTTCTCTCTTTTTTTTTTTTTTTTTTTACGTACAGGTTAAAAATCCACCCGTTTTTTTTTTACTGCCCTTTTCCTGAGTGGAGCCGTTCTGTGAGTCTTTGTGCGGCGGACCTGTCGTGACCCACAGAGGATATGGAAATGGGGCGAAGGTTTTATGGGCCAAACGGATTGGACACAGTCAAGCTCAGGGGGCATGAATATTGGATGTTATTTCTGCTCCCTTTTTATGTAATCCATTGCCAATACATTATTAATAGATGATATCATATCCAGAAGTACTGGACAAAGCACTACAGAGGGGCACTATGAAAAGAACTCTATATGGTTAGACCGTGGCAGTTATTTTATGGCCGAGCACCAACGCTCCCTGACCGGGCAACATTTAGGGAGTCGTTTAGGGGACCGGGTGAAGTTCGTAAAGGGAAAATAGGTTGAACGCCGCGCTCCCGCCGAGTCTAAATCTTCCATTTGTGAATGTGAAAGTCACTGAAACATTAATGAAGTATCAAATGACACCCAAATTCAAGTTTAATGGCTCTTCCAACGCGCCGGGATACTTTGCTCATCCTTTCTTGACTGCGCCGAGTGAAGTGGAAATCTTTGTACGGATCTAGTTTTCGCTGCAAAGCTGAGTCCCGGTGTGTTGTTGTAGCAGGGGAGCGCTGTATTATCAGATGTTCCCATTCACACACAGACAGCGAGACTATTTAAAAAAAGAAAAAAGGGTCAAAGCCCTTGTTTTGATGAAGAATTGTTCAAAAAAAGGTCAGCCCGCTTGATGTCATCTCAAAGTTGCCATCCCCGGTTGTGCTGTCAAAGTAGTTGCATCCCACTACAGTATCTAAACTCCCACTTTTCCCTCCATCTCCTCGCTCAGCAGTTAACAGCCAATCCTTAAAAAGACCTCCTAAGCACTGCCCGCCCAGCAGCCAAGATAAACTATTGTCATGCTATTTTAGTTTGATGGGCCCTTGTCTGGACACGCACGGGCACAAAGGTATGACCACAGCAACATCCATTTAAAGTCAACCTATAACCTCCTCAATAACAGCTACACAGGGAGCGGATGCGTAAGCTAATATTCCCATTTTAAGGTCAGGTGGAATTGTTTTTTCTCCTGGGAAAGCGCAGATTGATAAAGAGCAAACAAAAAGCTCTTTTCTGAATGCTTGTCCTCCATGGCCTGGCTGAAGGTTTCATTCCTTTATATTACGCAGCCCAATTCCCAGCCTGCATGACCATTGTGGCTCTTTCAGCCAGCACTCTCCATTGACTGCCTCATTGTCCGGCCGCCCTTTTATGCGTGCGCTATCACCGGAGCGCAATCTTTCACCTGAGCGGCCCCGCCGACGGTCACCTAAAGCGGCCGAGTCACCCGTGGAGACGCCGCGATTAAGCCGGCCCGCTAATGAAGAAATATTTATTGTCCAGGATCGGCTCCAGTAAATCTACAGCGGTGCCGGCTAATATCGTGGCTGTTAGTCATACCCCGGCAGCAGAGGTGTTCAATATTACTGCACAGAGTTCTAATAATGAGATATCTTTTTTTTTTTTTTTTTTTTTTTTTTTTTTTTTTTGTACCTCCCCTTCTTTATACATATAACAATCCACTAGCAGATGTCTGAAGCGTGGCTCTCGGCAATTCTAGTTAAGATCGATATTGCTTTCAATATTTCTCTCCTTTGACAGATAAGCACTACTGAGGCGAGTCTTGATAAGAGTGGCAAACGTATGGATGTGGCGAGCCGCGTTCCCTTTTGATTGCGTGACCCCTTCACCTTTTGCCCGCGTCGGGGAGGGAGGCGGCCGCACGCTACGGCAGGGAGGGGGTCTGTCAGGCTCTGGTTATGGGGCATTATTGACCCGGGATTTATAAATATTTAATGCACACATTAAGATCATGGCGGAGGGTTGCCATTAGAGTTCTCCAATAAAGAGGCTCTCAGAATGATTGAGTGGCGTGGCCGAGCTCGCCGGACGCAGAGAGGAAACCTGCTGAGACAATCGAGTGCACCTCCAGTTTGCCTGCGAGCGCTTAAAATTGGCAACAACTGAGCAAACATGTCATTTTTGATTGTACTTTCACCCTCACAACTTGTCTATTTTTTCCCCCTCTCCACCCTCCTTGTTCTGCTCAGCTGGCTATTGTTCCCGCCATGGCAGTATGTGCCCAGGTTTAATTTACAGCCACGCTTTGACTAAATGTACAGTTTGCGCATTTTCCTGCCCGAGCAAGATTTTTGTCATGAATAATAGAGACAGCGGTAAGCAAGGCGATAGATCCGACGCTGTTGCCGAAACAGATAATGCAATGTCAGGACACTATTGTTATCAGACACTTTGGATTATCGAGGGAATGATTTGAGGGTAGCAGGCGATCGCAGCTGAAAATTAAATTGCTCTTTTGAGGGCGTCTGTTCTTTTTTGCGCTATCAGCAGCCCCACCCCGCCCTGCCGACTATCTGCGCGGCGGCAGAATCCGTGCACGGCGCTTGACATAATAAGCTGCGATATGCTGATTGGCACTCGGGTCGTCGCCGCTTAATTGTGCATTAAAAGGAGAGGTGGCCGCAGACAATGTTGCCTTGATGGGAAATTGACATTTTGTGACCTGCTTCTCCGTGCGCACTCAGAACGCCAGATAAGATACTCTCTTGTTTTTAGGGAGACCCCCCTTCCCATACACACACCCCTAAACACTCTTCTCCTTCTGTTTGACCCACTTGATGAGTATAGATTTCACAGTGGTCCCCCCTCCTTTCAGCTCACAAACTATAAGGGGTTCAAAACGATACCAGCTCTTATAGACAAAGGATAACCTTGCGCTTTCAATGTATTGATTCTTTATTAACTAGGTGGCTTAATGCAATGAAATGAGGGATTTGAATGAGCCCCATTTGGGGTGCTTTGAATAAAAAAGCTGCTGCTGTTTATGAATGACTACAATGAGGCTTTGAAGCAGCAAGAGGATCTCGCAATGTCAGAGCGCTTTGTCGACAAGAGTGGGTGTAAGAACACCAGCACCCCCTCATTTTTTGAGGAGGTTACACTTTCAAACATAACACAACATCATCTGTGCTTTCCGCTCTGTCCGTCTTCTGGTCGTCCGTTTCAGTGGTTGCTGACACTCAAGAAGTGGTGTCGTTAAGGACAAAAAGTTTTTTTTGTCGTTTTTATTCATTTCTTTTTTTTTTTTTTTTTTTTTTTTTTTTTTTTTAAAGCTCATTGGTTACCATTGACGGTGATAGAAGTCCAATCCATTTGAATCAAACGGGCTTGCAGCTAGCAGCCCTTTTAGTTCAAATGGATTGGATGTCTACCAGTAACTAATTTAACCCCTTCAGACCCGCATTTATTTTGCTGGGCAAAAAAAAATAAAAAATCTGATTTTTACTCTACTCAAACACCAGAACAAAGTTCTTTGGTTGGGGATATTTCATGCTTTTATTGGTTATTGTTCATGTTAATGTGTGCTTAATGAGAAATGAGCACTTTACGTTATCCGTTTTAAAGTCTCGTTTGGTCAGCCATTTTTGAAAAAGCCAAAAATAGCAATGAGGACGTGCCAAACCTCATGATTTTGATTTCGATGTTTGTTGAAGTTTCATCCAATCATCTCCCGGAAGTGGCACAAGCAACTAAATTCAGTGTATTTATTAGTTCAAAGACGCAAACGCGTCATGTCCTTCAGCAGCATGCTTAGGTTTGAAGGGGTTAAATTCATTGATGTGATTCGCTGCAAGCCCTTCCAAGTCAAAGGGATCGGACGTCTATCATCGCCAATGGCACTGAAAGACTTAACTGCAAAATTTTAATAAAACATCGTTTCCATTCCAAATGTTGACATTTTTAATGTTTCTCCCCTGTAAACACGTGTAAGCTATGTGGCAGAGTCATAAGTGGTGAGTAAAAATGACTTCTTTACATTCTACAAAACAGAAAATAATACAACCACAAATGGAGCCTCTGTTTTTTTTTGTTTGTCTGTTTGTTTTTTGTTGTTGCTTTTTTTATATATATATCTCCAAGGTTGTCCCTCATGCACATTAGTCTCTATTGGATCTTAACAACTATCATATGGGTCACAAACAATTTATTTGACAATACAACCAACAAAGTTTTCTCCAAAATGGTCTGTATAGATAATTTAAAATCAATATAAAAATAAACAATGAAGTTTGACTTCCCCTTTAAAAAAAAAAAAAAAGAAATAACAAAAAAACTTGGACAAGAGAGTCTCGACGGAGTAACACAAGTTTTTGAGAATACACATGAAATATATGCACATTGCATTTCATCAAATACAAAAAAAAGAAAAGAAATGAAGGCAACATTTCTTGGCTGAATTATCTGTGCTGCATCACTATATTAAGGGCAATGACGATTAATACATACATAATGAAAAGCAATATACAAAATTTCAGAGATAAATACATTATTTATAGTTGATATGTTACAAAATTTCCCTCAGTGAGCGCAAGTGTGTGTTGGAACAGAAATATGACAATGAACTACTTTACGCCTACATTCTCGATGGATTTGCTTTTTTACTTTTTTTTTTCTTTTCAACATTTTTTTTGGAGTGTTGATTTAAAAGAACATGAAAAAGACAGATGTATAAATATTTAGCACAAGTTTGGCAATATCACAATAGTCTACCATTTTTTTTAACCACATATAAAACACATAAGGGAGTTGGAGCTATAGAAGGGAGAGACTGCTCCTCATCAACAAGAAACAGACTTCACAGTAGCCTAGGAATGCATTAATATACAGTGCTAGCAAAAAAGTTGAAAAACATGGCAAAACACACTTGCTTAAAAGGAAGCTCTAGACATGGAAGTACATCATATTCATCAACAGAGCAGTGTTTTTGTACACATCAGTGTGCTTGTTGACTCAAAGAGGATTTTTTTCCCATTTGAAGATGATTTTTTTTTTTCCTAGCTACAATAAATTACAAAATTTAAGTTAAAATGCAGGAATGAAACATGGTACAACTTCACCCGCCCAGCCCCGCCCGTACTTTCCCCACCCTCCCTTGTAATTTTCTGATCAATTAACTACATTATATATCTCTTATAATTTCCAGTTGAAACTGTCTTGGCCCCTGTGTTTTTTTTTTTCCTCCTCACACATTTAAAAATACAAAAAAAGTCACATTATAAAGACGCACAACTCTTGTGTGTGGATCTATTAAAAGAGAGAACAGGAAGGAAAAAAGAAAAGAAAATCTGAGGCAAACAAGTTCATTGGCAAATGTACTGTACATCAGTGTTTTTACTGTACAATGTTGAGTCCACAGAGTCCCTTCCAGTATTGAATGTGTGGTCGATCGAACGGATCCAAGGCCGAAGCGCAAGCCGACAGGTATACAAAATAAACCCTTCATCATCCTGTGTCCTCGTCAAGGGTGATAGAATGAGTGGGCGGGAAAACAAAACAAAACAAAAGCAAAAAAAAAAGTCCCACAGAAAAAAAATATATTGTTCCTCGTGAGATCCTTTTTCTTCTGCTGGATTGATAGTCATTTGGAAAAGATTCCTTTTTTCTCATTCATCTTTAAAAAGAGAACAAGCAGTTGACTATACATGGCACCAACACTTTTTGCTGTTGTATGCCAAGGGGAGGGGGCATGTCCTGTGAAAGTGGTAGACTGGTGCTTGAGATGATGAAAGTGCATTTACATTGGTGGGACGACGAGGCCGGACATAGCTGAGAAAAAGAGGAAAGATGTGATTAGTTCATCCAGTTTAAAACAGTTCTGGAAATAAATGCAATGAAATAGTGCATCTACATGTGTGTGCGTGTGTGTATGTTTGTACATTATAAAAAAATATCTTTGTGGGTAGTAATTATAATCCATATAAATTTTATAAGTTATACTAAAAGTATTTAGGTAAGCAAGTGAACTGTATTAAATTGGTTAAAATTAACTCTCTTTACCCAATTTTAATCAGTATAAACTTCAACTTGAACTAACAAGATAATATCTACCCAAAAATATTAGGTGTGTGCTCAAGGCTGCGCATGCGCCAACTCGTCTTCTTTAAAACTTGAAAGAGGGACCGTTTCATTTGGCGAGACACTACAACTTGGATGGCATCGTACAGTAACAGGTAAGTTTGAACTTAATGTTTCTTTTAAAATTGACAGTGCGAAAACATAAACAAGCCAGGTATGCTGCATGTTAAATTAAGAAGCCCCAATAGTAAAAATATTTTTATATTTTATTCCTGGCTTTCGACAGTCATTCCTGATAGCTAGCCAAAAGCTAACTGTTTTTCAGAGCGTAGCAACATAAGTTTTTGGTAATAATTTGGCTTAATTTGAACCATTAACCTTTTTTTGTAATTAACTTTCCAGTTACGACGTACAGTATTGTCAAATATTTCACCTTTCACTATAATTGAGTGACGCTGGGCTGCTACTGGGGCGTGTAAATGGCAGCAATGGCGGCAACCACTAGAGGCCACCACAACTCGGATTAGTCAATATGTATTAAGGAACAACTCGGCAAGCTGTACAATAGCCTGATAATGATCCTGATTATTTTTGATTCAGGTGTGTTGGAGGAGGGAGACCGGAGAAGACTGAAAACCGATTGGATAGGTGCCCTCAAGGACTGGAGTTGGTGACCCTTGCTCTAGGATGTCTTTCCTGCTAAAATGTATTTCATTTACATTTATTTCTTAGATTTATTTGCACACTAATTTCATGAAACTATTTTGCACGGTGGTTTAATATGCTACAACATAGCACTCCTGTAGGATTCAAACATCTATGTTAAAGCATTTTTGCCTTATTTGGGTCTCAAACTAAAAGATAATTGATGCACTGGTGTTGGTCACTGTTCAGTTAAAACTGTTCTTGAACTCATGTTGTTTACATATTGCCAATTTTGGACTGATGCTCTCGCGTTCTTCACTCATCAGTTAATACTGTACTTGAACTCACACTATGAAGAAAAAATGTTTATGCAATTTATGTTGGGCAGATTTTTTAAATGTTACATTTAATGAGCAAATTGTCCAAAAAAAACCGTTGACAATCAAATGTTTCTCTTGTGTACAATGACTTCAGGGTAAAACAAACATAATCTACAATGGTAATAATTAAGTTAAATTAATACTTATTTTTAAAAAATTCAGTAAAATATACAATACAATACACTACACCCATGAGTAAATAATACTCAATTTTAATAGGTATTAAATGATTTAATCTGTTCCAAAAGTTTAAGTAAACCTTACCCACATTTTTTGAATATATTATTGTTGATGCATTTAGGTAATATTTACTCAGTAGAGTTGGCTAAACTTTACACTATTAAACTGAGTGTAAATTGTTACCTCAATTTTATTGAGTAAATTCTATAGGTTGTTTTTTACAGTGTATTACGCCGTTCCTGCGAGTGTTTGCCCGCAGCTGTACGCCCTCCTAGTGGGCGAGACTAAGTTTTTCCTCCAGCACGCCGACCTTGCTCACGTGAGATATTTCTACTCGGGCATCGGTGCAATAGCAAATAGTGGCCGACGCTCCAGGGAGGTGAAAACCGACAGGCACGGTCACTTTCTGCAATCAGAAATTCCTTGCGTTGCGTGGACGAACGAGCTTTTTTCCGAGAAAGATTAGCTGCGATCCAAGGTATCTTGGGTTATTGTAGCGAGGCCATCTGCTCGGGGTGTCATTAGCGACTGCCACCTCACCCGGAGAGTTTATATATGCGGCACTTTCACACGTTTTAACAATTAGGCAACTACTGAACTGCCGGGAATGATATATTATTATATTGCTGGGAGTGTATTTGTAGAGTCATGGTTGGAATGCTTTTAAGTTTGCCAGCGCAGATGATGGTGAGGCATTGCTCATTAATTTCTGCACAACATGTATTAATAAGTATGAACGTGTTGTGAGATGAACTTTAATTTCCCACTTCATTAAGCCCAATGTTATTAATCTTGGGGCGCGCACGCGACAGCTTTGCTTGTTTTCAAACCAATCACGTCGGTGGTGACGCGCGCACGCATAACCTAATAAACATAATTACCGAAAACAATTCTGGCGAGCTTCTTTGTCGCCGGAGATCATCTTTACCAAAGGGCAACGAGGTGTCTGCGCGCTTGTTGGATTTACGTGAGTTGAGTCAGATGTGTGTGTGTGCATGTATGCATGTGTGTGTGATGTGTAAATTGGCCTGTCAAAATGCATATAAGTGTAATGATTAATCCCTCACCAAACCGGACAGAGGCCTGAGCAGCAGTATCTGACCAGTAGTCCGTAGGGAAAGGATGAGGGGGTGAGGGGGGCTCACCTTGCAGTCCGTTGCCGTTGGCGCTGGTGCAGGAGGGGGGTGGGGAGGCCTGAGGTCGGACCACAGGGGCGAAGGCGCTCTTTTGTTTAACTGCAGAGACGACAGGGAGGGAGAGGGCAGGAGGGCGGGTGAGAGTGAGAACGTGCTGTGAGTAGTGCTTAGAGAGGAAGAGGGCAGTTGAGGTAAGGCTGGGGTAGTGTTACTTCGGGGTCGGGTCAGGGAAGAGGGGGGTACAAGATCAGTACTTACAGGCTCCCGCGAGCCACAATTTGGCTGGCAGAACACATTTGCATTACGCATGCCTAATATAAATATATTGGCCGAGACTTAACAATACTGACCTTGTGAATTACTTGAATTGTGTCTTTAACGTTAATGTGTCATTACTTGACAAACCCCATTAAAGTGATTAATTTTCTCCAGTAAAGTTTCACGAAACTCGACTTCATAATAGGAACCCTTTAACAAAGCTGCTATTGTGTAGTTTAACTAACTACAACAAATATAACAAACTCACTTCACCTAATTATGTGGCAACCATGGATTCGTGGTTGAAGAATGCAACTTGTGGCCCAAGATTGACTACCAAGACCAGAATAGGAACTAATAACTGCAATCGCTAACAACCGCTCACCAGTAGCTTGAACACGAGTCCAATTTCAGCCATTGCATATCACATTGAAATCAATGTAACGGGTCTAAATCTTAATGATTCATAGAGCAAGTGACAAATTTTGATAATTAAAAAAACAACAAAAACGTAACGCCATAAAGACCTGCCGTTCACGTACGTAGCCATCAAAATTTTCGTTCATGTACTGTACGCCACAATATTAAATTAACATTTGATATACAACTATGGCCTACATGAAACAAACTGAGAGGTCCACATTTGTGGACGGCTGGTCTCAATTATGATTATATTTTTACCGCCGGCAGTATGTGAAACGTACGAAAAGTTATGTATTTGTTTTCCATGCCTGTTTGTCTGTTGTTTGTATGTATTTTTATATTAAAGATAACAAATAAAGGGATAATTAGCAAACTTGCAAGATATATTTGATAGAGGTGATTAGATTTTTGGGGTATGAAGTCAAAGGTCACAGAGGTCAGAAATCTGCCATAACTTCATAACGGATTAGCCGATTACACTCAAATTTGCAGGGTAGGTGATATGACGAAAACAGAAAGAGTGATGACATTTTGGGGCATGGAGGAAGGGAAATCCCTTTTTACCAACTATGGTGATTATTTGAATTTGGCTGCCTAGGCTGCTGCATCATTTTATATACCGTATTTTTTGGACTATAGGTCGCACCTGAGTATAAGTAGCACTAGCCCAAAAATGCGCAATGAAGAGGAAAAAAAAACATATAAGTCGCACCTGAGTATAAGTTGCATTTTTGGGGGAAATTTACTTCATAAAACACATATGTCATCTTGAAAGGCAATTTAAAATAAAAATACAATAGAGAACAACATGCTGAATAAGTATACAGTATGATAATGTTACATGATGCATGAACAACGAAATGCGAACGTGGCCGGTATGTTAACAGAACATAGCTATTAAGATTTTTTCAGATTACTATAGCATAAAGAACATGCTAACAAGTTTGCCAAACCATCGGTGTCACTCCAAAACACCAAAATAACATGTGAAATGAAATGATAATGTGTTAATAATTTCACACATAAGCCGCCCCATAGTATAATTGCACCCCCAGCCAAACTATGAAAAAAAGTGCGACTTTAGAGTCCGAAAATACAGTATGGCAGAAAACACAGACGAGGCTGAAAAAGCAGCTTCTGCTCTTGCACCACTCTTTGAAATAAACTGCTGTATTTTAAGCCAAAAGAACTGTTGTGTTTGATACAACAATATGTCTATATGCTGCAATAACAGTTTCATGACACATTATGCCCCCGGACTATTTTTAATTTGTCCGTTTTACCCTGGAGACCCCTGTTTACAGACACTGCGCAACCGCTTTTTTTTTTTTCAACCCAGCCATAAAAAGAAGGTAAGAAATTATATTAATTATCCGAAATGTCTATAGTTTTTAGCCTACGATCATTAATTGATGTCAAATATTTAGTTTTTTTAAAAAAAACTTAAAAAAATAATTCACTCACGTATTTTAAACTTTTAAACAAATTAGGTCACAATGAAAAAATTATACAGTCCCAGTTGAAGCCAGTTGAAGCCTGGGACCGTGTGCTTTGGTCAGATGAGACCAAGATTGAGCTTTTTGGCAACAAACACTCTAAGTGGGTCTGGCGTGCCACGAAAGATGCGCATGCTGAAAAGCACCTCATACCCACTGTGAAGTATGGGGGTGGGTCAGTGATGGGGGCTGTTTCGCTTCCAAAGGCCCTGGGAACCTTGTTAGGGTGCATGGCATCATGAATGCTTTGAAATACCAGGACATTTTAAATCAAAATCTGTTGCCCTCTGCCCGAAAGCTGAAGATGGGTCGTCACTGGGTCTTTCAGCAAGACAATGACCCTAAATATATGGCCAATTCTACACAGAAATGGTTCACCAGACACAAAATCAAAATGGCTGAAGATCCCTCTTTCTGTCTTTTCCCATCTTGTGAAACATTATAGGAGAAGATACGGTGATGTTTTGTTCGCAAAAGGTGGTTGTACAAAGTATTAACACCAGGGGTGCTAAAAATTGTGACACACATTATTTGATGTAAAATAATTATTTCTTTATGTGGGATTTTTCCCCACTGAATAAATGCACTTGTATTGAAGGTTGCATTTTTCTCTTTTTTTCCATTAAGGTCCCATATTATTTAGAAAAAAATTTATTAGAAGCTAAAAAACACATTATTATAAATCCAATAATTATGGAGGGCACTGTATATATCTATACGAATAGATAAACGTATTAAACATAAAAGCTCTCTGGTTATGGCACTCTATCACACTCAAAGTTGATTAAATGAACCATCATTGTATTTAACTCATTGCCTGCCATTGACAGGACTGGCTGTGAATGTAAATATTTTAGTGCCATTGACCGTACTAGATGCTGCCAACCAACCTAGTCAAATAGATTGAATGTTTAGTGGCGTCAATGGTAGCCAATGAGTTAAATGAGTGCCCCGTAAAGGGTTAACTATACGTGTTCCGAGAAGGACTTGGAGCAAGCCACTGAAGGGATAGTAATACATTAGCAGCAATGTTCTAACTCTGTCGCGAGTGATTCATTGAGGCAAAAACGAATGTGGGAACTGGAATTCAATCAACGGCAGTTTAATGCTACGGCGGCGCTCAATGGTGGCGGGCTACTCACTTCCATATGGGGAGTTGGCAGAGGATCCGTTGAGAAACCCCGGGGAGCTTGGCACTCCAAGGTTCATGCCGGCATTGCCGTAGCCATTCATGCTGTTGCTGACGGTGTTGTAGCTCGACTGTTGTGGGGTGCTGCTGGAGATGTAGCCCCGGGGGGACACGCTGCTGGTGTTCCGGCTGTAGCCCACTGCAGAATCACACAGGAGGGGTTGGGCGGTTTGTCCATTGCTTTAACCAGTGAAATTTACAGATGCAATTAAATATTTTTTTTATATTAGCTCATGCTGCAGATGGCACTTTAATAAGAACAGAGGTTTAAACGTAATTGGGGCCTATAACAGCATATATTGTTGTGGAGTTGGAGCAGTTATTGAAAATTGTGGCTTTCCATCCATTTAGTCTTTTTAATGAGCGTACGAAAAGTCGTTTCTAACCCGGACACCATCGCGTGACCTAACGCTGTTGTTCCCCTGAGCGGACATTTGAAAGCCACTGAGCGGCGCATCACATACCTTGGTCGTTCCCTTGTGACTCAGATACGTTGACTGCTAGCTGGCTGCTGAAGGAGTTAACTCCCATCATGCCGTGGGAGGCTGTGTTGGCGAGAGAGGGGATCTGGTTGTGGTTGCGGGGAACGCTGTACAGGGCCTCGGCGATGTCAGCTGCCCTCTTCAGAATGATCTCCTGAGAAGCGGAGAGGAGAGGCAAAGGTTTTTGAGTTTCCTTTTTTAAAGATGCGCGACCGCTTTGATGCCTGGTTCACGGCTATATGGTTAGCTCACATCTCGCTCCAGATATAGTTGTGTGAAAATCCCCTATGGTGGTGCTCTCAGTAAATATCTCATTTATTTAAGCATATAACTGTGCGGATACAGACCTGATTGTTGTGTGGCATCCCATACAGGGCCTCAACGAGGTCAGCTGCCCTCTTCAGTAACACCTCCTGATGAAGGGGAATAAAAAAAAAAACAAGAGAAAATGTTGAGAGCCCATACAGTAATAGAGCGTATCAGAAACATTACACAGCAAGCCGTGTAGGGTTTTCCTGGGCGCCCAAAGTAAAGAGGAGTGCTGTTTTAAGAGGCGCCGCTCCTTCATTTACACACTACTTTACTCCTCCCATGCATGCAGAGCGGTGAATAATGTTCCCTATCTTAATTAAACTGGCATAGTCCTTTAAAAACAACACCTCACGCCTGATTCTGGGCTTCCAGAGTTCAGCGCCGAGGCCTCTCTCCTCAGAACAATAAAGTGAATTAGCTCTGGGTTAATCTAGTTCTGTTGTAATGACATTAAGGAATTTTTCAATTAACCTCTTTGACTGGCTGCTGCAAAGGACTTCACAAATGACTTCCCATCCAGCAGGAGCTGGGTGCTCGTGCCTTGGGGACACGGATGCTCAGGATGTGGTCTTATCCATGTCTGCAAGCTTGCCCCCGCTTGACAATGCGGATTAGCTGTGTTGCTTTGGCTCTTAACACTGAAAATGAGTTGGCCCCAGATCCCGTTGGTCCCGCTCCGTTCCGGACTGCGGGCTAGGTGGCGGGGTTTGGCCCGCTTGTCGTGTCTTTATCTTGCCTTTGAATTCGCCACTTACAATTAAATCCCTCTCAAGCATGCAGGCTGCTCTCTTTGCTTTTATAATACCGGAGGCAATATGCTCCCAAGAAAACCCTCTTGTCCTTTTCGAGTGCATTCAACGTGTCAGAGGCAAGTTGCGGGAAGGGCTCGCTTGCGCCAGCGTTGTCGAAAAGGCTCGCGTGTTGTCACCTGCTGTAAAGTGGAGATTTGTTGACCGGGCTCTTAGAACCCCGCTTAAAAGCAATGCAAATCTGTCAGCAGAAACATCTCAGATGGTGCTTGTTTTCTTCTCACATTGACTGTGTTTTCTTTTGCGGGCCTCGGTAATTTGTCTGAAGTGTTCCATCACTTGGCAATAGCGGCGCGGGATTAAGACAGCAGCTGCCGTAAATGAATGTAAACACAGCCTCGGTGCCTTCAAACAGCGGCCTCCAACGCTTGGCCTGCATTCGCTAGGCGCGGCGTACGTAGTGTTTACGGGTGCTTTCATCCTGAGGAGCATATCTAGCGCAGCCCTTGATTTATCAAGATGAATCACTGTAGAAGCCACTTCCAGCATACGCCACGCTTTCTTATAGAAACATATCGCTTAATCCACTCCAAGTTACCGGATGGGTGGTTCTTAGAATGGGCATTTACCTCTGAAATTGGTGTGTATGCTCAACGTTGCATGCATCTAGTTTGCATACAAATAAAGAATTACGGTTGTCGTGAGGCAGGTAGGCTAAATGAGAGGACCAGCTGTCTTGATGTGTTCTCATCAGGCAGAACAGATTTCTCTCGCGCTTGCTGAGTGAGATAAAGTGGCTTTCTTTCTCTTTTTGTCTGCGGTTAATAATTACCAATAATCTATTCCATCATATTTCAAGCTCTCCTACATGGCTCTCAATTTTAAGCAACAATTAAAGCAATTAAGAGCGTCTCGTACGCAAGCCATGTTTCATTCCCTGTAAAACGTCCTCCCGCTCCTTGTCCATATGGCACTTTGCAGCAGTGACATAAGGACAGCTTGGAGAAAAAAAAGAGGAGGAGAGGGAAACGATATTGCCTCTCATCCTTAATCTGTCGTTTACCGCGTGGTGTCTTAACTAACCGAGCCGACTGGCGGGGCTATGCTTAAGTGGCAGCCCAGTCATATCCGAGGATGATGAGAAGTGCTGCACCCAATCAAGGACGAAGTTTGTTGTCTTCTGACGAGACGCCTTCATGCGGATCAGCTCACGCTGTGAATACGATTAGCGCGGAATAGTGTTCTGGGGGCATTTCCATGTAAATCTGAATGCTACTCCAGAATAAGTGTAATTGGCTTTCATGTCATGGAGACATATCAGAACACGCCATGCTAAATTGAAACAATTAAAGGCCTCAAATGATTTCTTTTGTTCGCTGACAAACGCGTGACCGATTTCTGCTGTTCTTCGCCTCGCTTTGCATAAAGGTCTCGTGTTCAACAACTGTTTAAATGGAGCTGCTCACATGACAGATCACCCAAGATTTAGAAGCTGCTTTCAGTTCGTCTCGCAGAGGGGAAGTCATAACAAATGACGCATTGTCATAAAACAAGCGGGAAACGGGGTCTAAAATGTGATTCTTAGAGCAGTAGATTAACATGGATGTTGTATTTATATTATCGCAGTTAATAAAAGAGGGCCTAGGTTATGTAGCTTGGAGTGCTAATGCCATTATAAAACTGTAAGGCAATTACTCTGTTAGCTCTAGCCCGAGGTAATGAATGCATTTAGAAGCATAGGGCCATTAGATGAAGGTACTTCAAAGAGCACAGGAAGAGAGATTCATTTAAATACATGGGTAATTGCTTGACATGAGCACATTTGTAATATTTTCTCCTGGCGGATTATGCGAGGAATTGGAAAAGAATGGGCTTATGCTCATTTTGGGGGGAAAGTAAAGAATCCAAAGCAATCAGCTTAATAATAAAACAATATTGAGTTTCCACTTTTAATTTCATAATGAATCTAATTTGTTACAGAAGAGAGAAATTGAGTGTGATATAATGTGATATCCAGTCTATTTGTCCATTACTGCCAGAGGGCACAAAATGGTATTATAAATTGTCTTTTTTATATTATGAATAGAAAATTGTTTTATAACAAGATCTTAAAAAGGGGGGTGAATTCCAAAGTCTCTCTTCACTTAACGCAATGCCCGCAAACCAATCTCCTTTCTCATCACTTGACTGCTCACACTTATTACTTTCATATTCACCCTGGACTTTGCATTGAATTTTTATATCTGCACTCCTCCCACAGGGTCAGACTGTCATCTACGATGTTGTCTTAGAATTACGAGGTAAACTTCAATCAGAGGCAGCCCCCCCCACACCACCACCACACTCAACCTCCATGTTTTTTTTTTCTCTGTGTAGCAACAATATTAGCGTGCATCCCTCGCTATCCATGAGCACTCCCGTATTGGCTTTCTGTCTCCTTACAATTACCACGTGTCTTACTGGTCCCAGAGAGAAGGCTGGTGGAAATCAATAGCGCAGTAATATTATCAACTGGAGGGTGAAGTCATGGGAGGGCGGGCGAGGGGGGGTTGCTCAGGGCGCGGCGGCGAGTGGGCTGGGTGTCGATTTGCCTTTCTGCTAATGCACACCCTGCGTCCTCCAGCTTTATCTCCTTTTTATAGAGTTTTCCCCCACCTCACCTGCAGCCAGTAATGGCCGCTCTCTATATGCTGTTTCTGTTCTCATTCCAAACGTACATGCAAGCCCTGCCGCCGGCTCTTTTATTGAAAATGTGCTTTTGACCCCCAGCGCTGACCCTCGGATGGCAAGCTTAACAATGACGAATCACTTGGTGGGATCATTTACATGCCCCCTGAACCCCATATTTGGGTCCATTAGAGAGCAAATCAAATATTTATGTTGTTTATTGGAAGTGCAGGGTTTCATCTCACTCTGTGATTGTTTCATGCAAAGGCTGGGAGACCGCGCTATATTAAGTATACACGCGCCCAGGAAACTAATCTTGGGTCCGGTGTCAAGAGCTGTCTCACTGCCAACAACACTTTGTATTCATGGAAAGAAGTCTGCTTTCTCTGTAATAAAGCTGTGTTTAACAATGTGCCTGTCTTTTTGCAAAGACACTGTGACTTTATAGAATAGAAATAGTGCACCCGCATTGAACAGGAATGCCCGCCGAGTTAAAGAAAGTGGATATTAAAGGTGCTTTAGCTTATGGTCAGGGTTTACTAGCTAAAATTAGAGTCACATTTCATGTCAAGGTGTTGTGTCGCGTCTCCGCAGGGACCGGGTCTAATTGAAACACTTCATATAGCGACGATAGGGCTAGCTGTGATGCTCTACTTTTCCGCGTTGCCTCGGTCAAACATCTTTAGCGACCACGCGGTCTGGTCTTTATTAAATTGGCCGTCGGACGTTAATGATATTGCTGTGTTGCATGCTGGGATTTAATAGATAAGGTCTTCAAAGGTTCTACTGTGTTATTAAAACTCAAAGGTGGCCACCGCATTACTATGTGCTGAAGGCTTTTTGAATGGACTAATCAGTCATATTATTACGCTTGACACATCTGGAACGTCAGTCACCGAAATGGTTACCGGCATGGTAGCAATTAGTGACAGTGCAGATAGATTGTATCAGTAGGAAATGGTAGGAGCATAAGATTCAAAGATGGGTGGAAAAAAGTGGAGTTTTGCTTCATCGGGAGAATTATCTTCTGGTTCCTCTGCAGTGAAGTCAATATCACGACCGGTTTATGTGCCACACAAGAGCATCTCAGACTTGACGTGGCTTTCAATTGCTTCGCCCGGGTTCAAAAGAAAACAATAAGAAAGCCAAAGCATAATAACATGCAGTCTTTGTCTATTAGCGGCGGTAAGACGAGGCGGTTTACGGCACAGGGTTCTGTAAACAAAAGATTAAACCAAATCGAGCTGCAGAAAATGAAAGGAAAACATGAGCGGGGTAATGAGGGCGCAGACGTCGTTTCTGACCAGATTACCATCTCCACAGACTACTGGAGAGGAAAACGCCTGATTGAGCTATTTTACCGCACAGAGAGTTTACGCCTCTCTCCTCACTCTAAACCAATGCAATTACCACGCTGGCTAGTGGCTAAGCCACATATGTGAGGCAAAGCTGTTCCTTTTTAAAGCACTATGCTTTGGTGGTAATGTGGCTTTGTTTGTTTCTCACATTCACCGCACAGAGTTATCCTAACTCCACTTTTTCCAGCGATGGCGGACTGACCTTTGGTAACCTTTCAGGGTCGCCGGGGTGTCTGGGGATGACCTTCTGCAGCCTCTGGAAACCGTAGTCGATGGTGGGCTCGTTCAGGGCTGCACGAGAGGGGAGATGAGCGTTACAAACGTTCGTGTTTTGGCTTTTTTTACACTGCCAGGAAAAGAGTAATTGAGCAATCTGTTAGCGTTTACAGTACAAAAGTCATTTTAGAATGGCTAATTTCAACAAAACCTCAGGGGTGTCAAATCCTTTCATGAAAAAAGCGGCGACTCAGTGGGTGGCAATAGAAAATGACACAGTTACTTGTGACACTCGTGTCACAGAGTGTTATTCCATTAACAGCCGTGATGACCTACATCAGTTGCGGGATCCTTGCGAGGGGCCCTCCCCCTTTTTTATCTACTGTAGAATATTGACTACACCTAAACTACAGAGCGGGTCTCTTTTAATCTAACAGAGCTTTAATAATCTGTGAAAGGCTGTCCACACATTGATCTAGTGTAAGCCGCTGTCATCTCACACTTGGCCACCGACTGTACAGCAACAGAGCGCCCGTGAAATACGGCGGCGGATCCCACGGAGCCATCAATCTTTCCCAACCCTCAAATAGTAATCTGGAGCATGAGGCATATTGGGCGATGAATCAGGGGCACAAAGTAAATGAATCATAACCAAGACTTTGGTGAGAGCGGGGCCGCTTTATGTCTGACAGTCCTAATGGGTAATTGAAGGCTTCCTCACAGCGCCGCATGCTTCTAAACAATCATGTGTACACTCATAGGCAGGACCGGGTGAGAAGCGGAGGGAGGAAGGGAGGAGAGCAGTGCAAAGGGGGAAGGAACGACTTAATAGAGAACATCACTTCTCAATGTAGATATCATTTTCAGGAGAGTAACTCCACCGAGCGAGCCGCTTCATAAATCAATGGCTTTCTATGGAGACTAATAAGAAGTGCCTGCCTCTATTCATTGTTCAGCCTGTAATCTGGCCCATCACTCATTACTCAGCATGTAATTTCAGCATTAACACCGTACAGCTCGCTGAACTTGCTCGACACCACAGAAAATGTGCCAAACGTATGCACACATAAGACACAAAATCACACAGGAACATTTATTGCTCTTACTGCCACCCACATCTAAATACACAACACATACACTCACTGTACCTTTGTGCTCCGCTTGTCCACAGAAGCCCGGCTACAGTAATTGCCAGCTCTAGCGTGATCAAATGCAGCAATTATGTGTTCAGGCATGGCCGATGCAGGGTGCTAATCGATAGCAAGGTTCTGTCGTAGCCCGCAAGTACAGTAAAATGCGGCCTCATTTTCCCGCCTCACCTGAGTAACATACACTGCTGGAAATCTAATTTGGCAGGTCATCATGCGTCCTGAAAGCGACAAAAGGGCCCGCTTCACCAAGTGGACAAACGCCATCTTCCCCTTAATAAAGGATTGATCTGGCGTATTGATCGTACATGACAAGGCAGTGGCGAGGAATTTGCCCCCTTTCCTTTGTTATTTCCAACCCCATTCTTATCTATGCGCTCGTGCATGCACACTCACACGTGCACCTGTCCGGGAGTGTGCGAGCGAATGTGCATGCGCGGCCCCGCTAGACCCCGCCGCTCAGTGTGATGTAAATTGTGTATGTGTAAAAAGCACTCCATAATCAGGCCATCCATCATCAGAGGCTGTCAGTGGGCGCTCTCAGGGTGATACATCACGCTCTCCTGTCCTCTGCCTCAGCTGGGGCCTGCTCCAGCCGCCAGGCATGCTGGGAACACAGTTGGGAAGGCGCGCGCTACAGGACGAGACCTCGGCTAGGAGAGGTGCTCGGTGTGATGTGCCTTTGCCAATGATAATGATGCCCGGATAGCAATGGAAAGACATGCGATCTGTGCGATTGGAAGGATATGATATCCTGAAAGAATGCGTTGAGGCTTAAGTGCTCACATATGTGAATGAAACTATAAAGGCCCTCGACTCGCGCGCACGACAGAGCCAAAGTCGGGCGCGATGCCGGCGTGACGACACGCCACTCTCTCATCTATCATGGAGATGATCTTTGTAACAACCCCGGCGTAATGAAATTGGTGACACAGACCGCCATCTGCTATTGATTTCATGCAAATGCTTGTGACAGCTGATGGAGACTTGCATTAGCGCTAAACGGCGTTGTCAGTTGATGAGTTGACAGTTTTGTAGTCGCGGCATGTACACTGGCGCAGACAGACACAGACAATGTCAATAATCCTGTAAGAGCTGCTGATGATATATACTGAGCACTTTTATGCAGCCGGGGAAATAAATGCCGTACCTGCGCGTTCTTTGTGCTGCGCCACAGATTTTTGTCCTCGGTACAAAGATTTTCTTTCATCCTGATATCTTCAAAATGACTGTTGGCTTTACCTTTTAATGCCACACACATTGAAGGAATCCTCTTACTTAACTCATTCACTGCAAGGCCGGCCCAGGCCATTTGGGGGGCCCTAAGCAAAATAATGCAAAGGGGCCCATATTTTTGGCCCACCATTTCGTCACAGTGTACTGTGAAACCCATACATGCAATCCAACCCATATATCCATATTTTGTATATTAATCAGATTTTGTTGCACTGCATACTTCAAACTTCTCACCCCAAATGATTGTCAGTACTTACAGTAGATAGCGCCAAACCTTTTTCTAAAAGAGGAAAGAAAGATGTTAAGGAAGAACTTTTATTTTTTTAGGCTTGTAATCAAGTATCAAAACTCACAAAAGTCAAATAAAGCAAACTGTAGTAAACAAAATAGAATATGAATTAAACAATTGCCAGATTGGGGGCCCCCTAGTGGTCAGGGGCCCTAAGCAGCTGCATAGTCTACGTATAGGCTGGGCCGGCCCTGAATTTCACTGCCATTCACAAAGATAGATGTCTAATTCATTTAAACTGTGAAGACTTTTTGTGAATGATCGTGTTTCGACGACCATAGATCGCCAATCCATTTGCACGCAAAGTCCCAGTCCAAATGGATGGCTGACGTTAATGGTAACGAATTAGTTAATTATTGGAATTTTTGGTTTGTTTTCCATGAACCAATGGGTTACATCCAACATTATTTTAAGAAACATTTTGGAAAGTTAGGGATTTGGTCAAGGAAGACTTGTTGGTGTGGTCAAACAATATTCTTAAAAACTATAAAATTGGATTTTAAAAGTGATGGCCTTAATTAGCATACAAAAAAATTGCATTTAATCTTTAAAGGGCTTCACGGATAGAAAGACTTGTTGTTCTTAAAAGAAATATGTTGTTATGAGTTAAAATAATGTGATATTGAAACTCCTCTTGATATTTTCATTTTTGTACAATTTGTAAATTAGTTTAACTAGTAGATCGGCATTGTTGTTGAAGTCACAGGGCGGTGACATCACATGGTTACGCTGCAGGGCTCCAGCGACATAAATATGTCATCTGTTAAACCCTTTCATTTTGAACCCGAGAAGAACATTAATGAGCATGACAACACTGTCGATATTTCACAGAACGAGCAGCAAAAGCAAAATGTACAAGAAAGATGAGATGAGATGAGATGAGAATAGGAAAAAGAAAACGGTGTTCTGCCAAAATGTGCTACACCGGCAAAACGTCTTACAAGAGGCGAATTTAACACCCCAATACCACTTAACACTTTCAGCTTGTTTTGTTTAGATGCATACAGACTGAACATACTAAAGATGCCTTAAGAAAATACTTAAACTTAGCAATATCAAATAAGGGTGTTTTAAATATGCTCCGTGACTCATGTGGTCAACAGATCAACAATCTGCTTTAAAGCTACCACAAGAAAACACAATGCTTAAAAGTATGAGAGGGAAACACATGCAAAAAGTATTTTTAGAGCAATTAAAAGGTTACAAAAGACTCAATAAAAACACGAATAGTAAGTACTCGACGCTTTTAACCGTTGTGCGCATGTTTTGGAAGTCTCGCCGCGTAGAAGGAATTGGAGTAACCCCGTAGTGTTGGTCTAGTGCAGGGGTCCCCAAACTTTTTCCTGTGAGGGCCACATAACTTTTCCATTCTCTGATGAGGGGCCGGGGTCAGTTTGTAACAGAAAAAGTGTGACGATTGCAGGAGTGCCTAAATGTAAAAAATTGTTGTTTTTCAGAAAGCCACAATTAAATAACCCTTTCTGGATTCTTCACGGAACAAAAGTAAATAAAATAAAAATAATAATATAATATAATATAATAAATAATAATAACACTATTAATTGAATAGATAATAACCAAATAACCCTCTCTGGGTTGTTCACAGAAAAAAGCCAGGAAATTAATAACACTATTGAGAAAAAAAAAACAAAAAATTCAAAATGCTCTCTGGTATCGTTCAGTGGGCCGGACCAAATGTGGAGGGCCGTAGTTTGGGCACCCCTGGTGACAGTGACAAACTACGTCATCACCCCGAGCCTCCATTGCACGCATAAAACATGGTGCCCTCCGTAGGTCAAAATATGTACTAAATATAGATTTTTATATCAACGGCAATATTTCATGTATTTCTAATAACATATTTTTGTAAAAGTTGCAATTGTGGCTTATTAGAGCCTATAAGTCTTTAAGTCTGGGGTTCCCTTTAAATCCGCTCCTCCAAGATCTTAAAAATGCCACATGGTAGTCCAGCTGCATTACAGAAAATAATTAAAACCAATATAGCAGTACCTCTACATACGAATTTAGTACATTCCAGGACCTGGTTTGTAAGTCGAAATGGTCGCATGTCGTTGTTGAGCGGGATTTTCCCTTAAGAATACATTGTAATTCGATTAATTCGTTCCACAGCCCAAAAACCTACGCTAAATCCTTAATAAATACTGCTGGTACAGTTACAAATAGCAATTACACATGCCAAAAAAAGTCAATTTTAAATGCAGATCGTAATAATAATAATATAATAATGTAACGAATTGGGTTCTAATGTGACGGTTGTGTTTTGCATGCTGTTCCTGAACCGTTTTTATTGTCATCTTAACTGGCGAACGGAGGTCGTAGCACACCGGTCCTATTGTTTAGCCAGTTCACTGGCACGCACACCACGATCATATTTTTGTATCATTTCCTTCTTAATTTCAACGGTGAGCGTCACCTTTTTCCACCACCTGCACTAAACTTCTTGGGACCCACTTGATTTTTCTCACAAGAAAATCCGCCGTGTGTCCGTCTTGCGAGAAAACAATGAAACTGCGAGGCATTCATAAATCGTCGTATTTCGAGCATGAGTCAAGTTTTATGTCGGATATCGAAAGGATCGGATGTCGGGGTACCACTGTATTTCACTTTTATATGTCTATCTGGTGGATTTCATGTTGCTTTAATGTTACTTCAGCATGCGCCGGTATGAGATTCTGACGGTATGATAACCTTAAGCCAAAATATCACGGTATCACGGTATTGCAATTACAGCTCCAAAATGTGTTACTTTGAGATATCTGGGTAAAAAAAAAAAAACCTTTATCCCATTTAACATGATTTTTATTTTTCAAAACATTCGCAAATTGGAACATAAATATAATATTAAGTTAAAAAAATATTAATTAATTAATTAATTAAAAAAAATAATAAACTGAAACATTCTAAATAAAATTAAAATAAATTATGTCCTTTAGGTGAGCCTGAACCTACAGCCACAGCTCAACATTATTACAATCAGAACAAAAATAATTGAATTATTGTCCGTAAAAAGCACGTGTGTATCATTGTATCATGTTTACGTTATACACACACTCTTTCTCAACACAGACAGTTGCCAGAGAGAGAAAAAAACACATTTTACCACCGCTAGACACACTAAACACGCTGGAGTTAACTCTCGTAGCTCATGGGAAACGTTCATAACAGTGCTTACTAACTTCTAATTTTGTATAAATGCGAAATCATATTGGAGGTATTGCCTCCTTGGCAGCCACCCTATGCAAACATGTTTTACTTGTCAGTTTTGGTTGTCCCTCCTCCTCTAAGCCGCGGCGATCTGTAACCTTTCTGTTGCCGAAGTATTCCCATACCAGCGATTTCGTTTTCTTTGCTGGGGGAAAAAAGTTCAGGAGTTTCACCTCCTCCAGCCATCGTGTGGCACAGCTGACTCACTGACACTGAGCAACAACCAGTGGGGGAGGGTTGCAGCTGCAAGCGAGGGATTTTTCCCTGCATTTTTGGGACGTAAAAAATACTAATACCATAGGGACGTTATGGCGGAAAATTTTTGCGGTTTTGAAACCGTAATATTTTCATTATACCGTATACCTTGAAACTGGTAATCGGCACATGCCTGGCTACCTGAAAGTTAAATATTATAAATATACAAGTATATTAATTGTTTAGAGCCTGTGACATCAACTCCAAGTGGTCAGACTGAGAGCTCTTGAATTTGATCGAATTGATAAACAAAAAAAAAAACTCTAAATTTGATTTTCTTAAACCAGTAAACCATTTTCTTCCTTAATTTTTCAGTAACTAATTCTTTTACCTCAAAAGTTAGAAATGTTATGGTATCTATGACTAAATTTAGTTTGGCCTTGGTAGAGGTCTGCGTTCCACTAAGTGCCATTGAAGTGCTATAAAAGCAAATTTATTGTCATTATTTAACCATATGATGACCAAATTACTAATGACCAATATGTGTTTTCATTAAATGGTCGGAGGAGAAGGGGGGCGTATGCCTCACACTGTCCTGCCCCTCCTTTCTATGAGAGCTTTCAATCGCTCCATGGAAACATGAAACCCACCACAGACATCCCATAAATCCTTCCCTGGGTGGGGAGTCTAGCCAAGGGGAGGGGAGGCTGAAGAGGGCAGGGGATAGAGGGGAGCTATGATACGGGTGGTGGCGGTGGTGGATTGTTTAGAGGGGGGAGGAAGGGTGTTTTGCTGGCACGTTCCAGTCACGCCCGCTTCCCGGCCCGCGGCCAATCAATACCACTTTCCTGTTTTAGAGGTGGGTAATTATGAGGTGGAGAGATTGTGTGACCTCTCACCCCTGCTGCATTACTCGGCTGATATTAAGATAAATTGCCTGATTTTGGGTAAACATATGCTGCAATTCAAACTGTCAGCACTGGTTTGCTCAGGGATAATTTGTATTGATCTCCTGGCTTCTTCCCCATTTTGCTTACTGACCTCATGGATAATTAGAGAAAAAGAGACACGGGGAGGTAAGGCAAGACTTGCATTTGAATACTTTGTAGAGCAGATGAAGAGCACAGTCAAGCTAGCGAGATGGGTGGGGGGGCGAGATTATGGACTAATAGAATTTTCATTTTGTAGCTCATCTTCTGTTCAAATTTGGCCAGGTTACACGGTCTGTTTCATTACGTCGCTCGTGTTATCTCCCTGCTAGACCTACAGATAAGAGATTTGATTGTTTAACAAAGCTTTTTTCCACAGTTTAATATCCGTGATTATTAGATTAGAACACGTCTGTCAAATTCAGCCAATTATTAAAAAAAAAAAAGTCTCATTCCCCATGATTTTGTCTTCGAGGAATGCTGTTTTGTTTAGTTTTCTGACCTTCTCGTTCTTTTGCGAGCACATGATCAAGTTTCAGAATATGAAGAAATGGAATGCATGACTCTGTGTGCAGCTGCGACCGTATCAGTTCCAATTTTCTATGTTGCGCACGCGTACAAGCAGCCAGTGGCCGGGCTCCAATGGAATTCCTCAGACAGGAATGTGCACTTCCCGATCTTGTTTTGATCGGACGCCTTAATTGGCTCGCTGAACATTTCCTCCAGAAAGCTGCTTTAGTCTCTACTAAAAATGGAGTCTGTGCTGACACTCTCCAGCCGACATTGGCAGAGCAAAGTGCTTACATGGCGATACGCCGCCATGTGCCCTCGCTCCATATGGAGTTGAATTGAGCACATGTTTCGAGTGACTGTATCAGGACATAAACATAGGGAAATGTTTGAGCAAAGCAGTAAATTTCAGGGAAATTGTTCCTTGTTAAGTCTATGAGCCTGAATGGAAGCTTGCACCGCGTCCTAGCATTCCTGCCAGCCATTACGGCTTATTACGATAACTCTATCTTTCCAGGAGATAAAAACCTAGCCTTGTTGCCATTTGCCAGCTATTACTTTCGCTAATTATACTTAACTGCTTCGAGCTTATCTCCACTCCTCCTACACCATTGAGCAGTTCTTTTTTTTCTTTCCCCTTAACACAAATTAGAGGTGGAGTGGGAGTTGGAAAGAGGGAGACAGATAAACAGCACAGGCAGAAGTTCATTCAAGTGTTATTGCATTTGTGACTTGTCAAACAGTGCGAGTGAAGCCTCGGAGGCACCTGCACATCTGTTAGGAGGATGTGGCTCAGGAACAGCGTCAGCAAACATACAGTAAAGATCTCATCTTGTCGGGCTCCGCTGGAGTTGCCGGAGACATCCACATAACGAGTGAAAAGGTTTTCACTCTGCGTTACTGGCGAGGGATTGCAGTCGGATGTTGGACATAAAAAGATATCCAGATGCCATGCTTTTGGACTCCACAGTAGGAAACAGCACTGAGAGAGTAAAACACGCATGCAGATGAAAACACCGTTTCAAACCAAGCCAAATTGGAATTCTTCACTGCACACCCACGCAAAGCAAACCTCATCTGCTTTGACACTGACCATATCATCTCCATCCACTGGAGCCAGTTATCATTGAGTGATTCCACCTCCAGCAGCCTCAAGATGAACAGGAAATTAAAATTTCAAAGATCTGCAGTTAAGATAAATCAATGGAGAGAGATCAATGTTCATTGAAATTTCATGAACTTTGAGCCGATACAGATGGAAATACCAAGACAGTTACACTCTGCTGCAGATATTGCGCCTGCAAATGATAAAATGTAATTAACACGGTTAAAAGGGAGCAATGATACAGATTGCACATCCATTATTTCACACTGCCGTCATTTCTCTTGTTTTATTAGAAAGGGCCAAAGACACCTGTTCAATCCTCTTGAATGACATCTCAAGTATGCGTGCCACCTCTCTGAGGACATCAGCGGACTTTCGCGCATTACCGTCCAACAGAAATAAAACTGGTTCCCTTCACAGCTGATTGCAAGCGCAAATTAATATTGTAAAATGAAGATCAATACATGGACGGGGCACGGATCGATGACGGCTAAATTACGACCGCGTTTTCCCCCTCATTCAAGATGAGTTGTGTTTTCCTCCCAAAGTCAATACCACGCTGCCTCCCTCATTCATTTCTCAATAAACTTGCCGATGAATTTCAATCAAAATGCGGCAATGTAGGAGAGGAGGAAGGGAGGGAAGTGGAGTTCTTTTAAAGCCCGCTGGGTGTGGATGGCTCCAAAAATGGGGCAAGAGGAGGAGGAAAAAATGGGGAAAGATCCTCATCTATCAAGAGCCCCCCTCCCTGCCTCCTGTCTGTCTTTCCAGTGGCAGGCAACTGATGCTGTGACTTACTAAAGACAATCCATTCTCTTAGCCATTACAAAACACACCTCCAACGACACTAGGGGGCAAAAAGTGTGTCCAATTAAAATTAAATCAATGAGTACCATCTTTTAGTGTGGAAGAAAACATACAGCCATGCTTTCATTTTCCTCCCACAATGCATTTCGCACAGAGATGTATTAAAAAGGTGGGGGATACATGGCCAAGTACTTATTTCAATCAATTTCCTGGAGTCGGATTTCACAGGTCACTTGCTGATAACACGCAGTGGAATAATGCCCACAGTGTGCTTCTCAAAGCCTACCTGACAAGCTGCCTGACAGTGGGGGAGTGCGGCCACGTGTCACGTCAGCCCCCTAATTGGACACAAGGACCTTCCTCTGTGGGACCTTGTCGCACTCCACGCAAGCTCACAAGGCCTTCAAACGACGCCCGTCTAGCTTGGCAGTCAGAGTCCGCTCTGCTCCCGCCGAGACGGTGCTAAATACCCCGCTTGTAATGAGACAGGCAGGTATGGCTATTGGATAACACGGCTTGACACATGCTACTAGGCTTGTGCCAACTGGTTACAACCCACTTGGCTGTGGCGATGACTTTTTATAAATGCCTGTTCAGTCCACTCTCATGGCAGCAGTTCATCGCCCCCAGGCAACTTCTATGTATAATAATAATAATATTGTAAATGCGATTATGCATTCTCCCCCAAACCCACACCCCCGGTGCATCTGTTTACATGCCTTCTCGAATGCCTTTGATTGAGGCATATCTTTGCAGTAGGCCTCACCCCGTAGTTGGGCGACGTCTGATGGTGTTCCGAACCCAACCCTTCCAAGACAGGAAATGAAACGGAAACTCCACATCTGATCAGCTGCTGAATCTGGGACTTCAAAGTGTCGGGAGGGTGGAGAGGAGACCTAAGGATAGGCCTGATTTACAGAACAGCACAGAGCTACATCAGATAAAAAGTCAAGGAGTTATTCCAAGACCACATAAAGTTTTGAGTGGAGCAAGATTAATTTGAGTTTTGCTAAAACGTTAGCACAAGAACAAGCCTTGACTACTTTCAGTTCAATACTACCAATTAGACATGTCTACAACATTTTTAAAACATTAACTTAAAAAAGAAAAAATAGAGACCTCATCCTTAACATTTGCACTCGCCCCATCTTGCTTTTCCATTCTTTATTGGAGTGACATTTGCTGATCCCCACCTCTATTGAATGAAGCACACATGACCCCTTTGTCCTTATGTTGATGAATGACTGCCTCATACCCATTTTGTCAGATTTTGGTGCAGTGGAGTCGATAGCGTCACCTTGACAAGTAAAGTTTGTGATCCATCAGCCCTCAAGGCTGTCTGGACACAACTAAGGCCTGGCAAGAGCAGATCGCGGCATGGGGCATCTGCTCTATCCAAAATCCTTCAACCAGCGCGCCGCCAGCCTGTGAGGTCGAACGAATCGCGCCTCTTATTACTGCTGCTTTACAGTGAGAAGGGGCGGGCAAGGGAGAGAGAAAAAACACTTGACTTGTACTAATAGCCGAGAAGCCATGCTGGTCACCAAAGGTCTGAAGACGAAGCACCCTGTCAGTGCCCAGCTTGGGAAATTAGCAAATAATGTTCCCTTCCCCCTGACAAATGTGTGACAGCTCGCCTTCGCCAATCATCCTCTCGTAACGTTATGATGCATGTTCTGGATCCCCACTGGAGGATGCAGGCGAAGTTTACTGACCCTCAATTTACCCATGACAAATGGGGTCCTGGTAAATGTGCGTTTTCTAGGGCGCGGAAGGGGTTCATTTTAAGCAATCCTGGTTATGTGGATGTCATTGATTAGGATAAATAGAGGCTGAGTGTGTTAGGACCGCTTGCGGAACCATATTACCGTGGGCCTGCATTGTCACCCCTGGAGGGGCGCTTTTGTAGAAACTTGGCCACAACAGAAAAGCAAAAGCTTTGATGCAATTAGGAGATGAAATTGGATGAATTCTACATTCCAGTTTTTATTTATGATTTACTCTTCGATACAGTGCAGTAACTGCACCGTAAATAAGGTGACAATGCTGCAAATGAGGTTGAAAATGTTGTTTTAAAAAACAAAAGGGGGTGGGGGGCACTCCTGATCACACCAGGCTGCTTTCTTTGCAGTGCTTGATAGAGAATAATAAAGTATTGACTCGAGGTGCTGCTCGGACTTTCTCCTTTTGATTTTCTCCAACCTTGCTGACAGTCAGTTCTACCGGTCCTGTCCTGACCAATGGATAACCAATACATGGATTAGACAGAGGACAAGCTCGCAATTTCCGAAGGGACAACACTTTGTTGAAAGGTAAAAGGGATAGACTGTAAATTAGCCCACACAACTTAACACAAAACATAAGGGGAGATATGCGCTCCTTTAGGATGTTGGAAACTGCGACCTACTGAACTTTTATGCTTTTTGTCTGTTTGTCTCGTTAGCGTTAAAAACGTCCAAGAGGAAATGCCAGCAGGAACATTTGACACTGCGGGGTGCTCTCTTTCGGCGAATGGATTGTGAGTTTTGGAAGTGGTTTCAGGGTAATAACCTGAGTGAGGATGTGCCCCTCTGCTATTTGAGTTGACTCTGGGTAATTTGTGGTAATTTCTTTGAATTGGGTGACTTACATTTCCACAATTAGGGAGACGGTGCAAGAAGAGCAAACTTGGAAAAGAAAGTATGTAATAGGCAGTGTGCTAAAGCCACAGCTGGGGCCATAAGCCATTGATGTACCTTGATTATGTCCATCACAGACCATATCATTTTCTAATGTAACTAGTTTTTTATTGACTTTGAACATCACTGAAGACAAGCAGCCTCAGATATTTGCAAAGAGCCCATTTGCAGTTCTAATGCCCAACAATTAGTGGAATTGGGTGAAAAAGCAACCAGTCATTCACAAGTGTCAATCCTCATGAGCCACACAGCGACTGGAGGAACAGAGGAGCTGGACCTGTTCATTGGTGACTTTCTCTTTTAATTCACTAATCAATTGTACCACCGTTGCCTCCAGGGGCAATTGTATCCTTATACTAACTGGAAGTGAGTAAGTACTGAGGGAAGATGGAGTAAGAATAGGGTGTAGAAGAGAAGAAAATCAACAAAGATAGAGAAAGGGGGACACGTTTCCTGGCTAAAACCTGATGGTAATCATCCCAATCCGCTTAGCCTCTGTGACTAATGGGGTCTGTTCTTTAGGGACCTGCCACTTTCACCGGGGCGCTATAGAAGCCATTAATGTCTTAACTTATACACCTTCTCAAGGCTGCGCGGTAACACATGTACACACACACATCCCTCTCGTGCACTCCCAGGCAAACAGGCACACATGCACTATCACGGGCACACTGCACTCCTGTTTCATTATCCCGGTGCCTTGTTGGCCTTTGCTCCGCTCCTGCTAGGGAGGTTAAATGCAAGAGAGCTGGGCCAGACTGCACGGTTGGAGGAGAAGGGGACGCTTGGCTGAAGCAGGCGAGGGGCTGAAGGGGGGGGTCTGGGGAGCAAGTAGAGGGAGAGAAGGGTCTTGATTAGAAACAGCTGCCTCAGTATGGAGGGATCTGGATGAGGGGGTGGCGGCCCCCACTTTGCAATTCTGCTGCGCTCAAGGCCAGAGCTGCGCTTGAGGCCTGGGGGTGATGGTGGCGGTCGTGAAGGGGGTTCGAGTGAGAGTGCTTTGACGCACCCCTGTTTCATTCTGTCCATCAGACCTTCAACAGACAGCGGCTTCCAGGTCAGACAGGCTCTGACCCCAGCAACCTCTGTCTCCTCAGCAATGATGACAGATAAGACCACCACTTCCTTCTGTTAGCCAAGATAATCACATCCCTTCACTTTTTAGTGTGACATGCTCACATGAGGCACACACCTCTCTCTTCTTTTTACATATTACTTTCACACCACACAGAGGTATTGCTGTACTCTACAAGAAAATTATAAAGACACATTTTATGCATATGCCTCAAGTTTTTTCATTGAAGTTCTCTAAAAATTCCAAACAGAACTAAGAAAAATAAAAAGATTTTTTTTTCTTTCGCCTGTTCCCCACACCTCCACAAGTTTGATGCAACTCCAGTGAGTACTTCATCCAAAAATCCCGCTTACATACAAGTGGCACTGACAGCATAAACCTCCTTGGCAGGAGTAACTAGATAGGCACTCAATAAAGTGCAACGAATCCTTGGATCCGCACCTTTATCCTCATCTGCACCTAAATTTAATGGCAGCTTATTTGGCCCATTCCCCAGCCGTCCACAAGGTTTTATGGTAGCTTTAGTGTAATCCTCCTAACTAAGTAACAGCAAAAACATAACCTCCCTCCGCCCCCGCTTCCTTTTGCAAAATCGGCACAATTAGCAAGCCGAAAGCTCTATCTGTCTCATATCAATCCAGATAAAGACAATTGGCAGAATGAGTCATCCTGACAGCTTGAGTTTAACAGAGCTCGGCAGCGACCTTGTACAACAGAAGGTCAGAGAGGGATCGGGTTGCACCACTCGAAGCCCCTCCATCAAACAGCCTTTTTACTTTAAAACAGTGCAGATCTTGCACATTTTACATTCAGCCAGGCAAGACCTTGGTTAGTTCATTACTACCGGGCTGAATGTTTTCCATACTACAGCGAGGGCAAGACAAGATGACGAGAAATGAAAAGAGATTTTGACTCACCAGTGTACACAAATCTCCCAGGGGCACCTTTGCAGAACTGCTTGGACTTGTAGGACAGCGTGACTTCCACCACGCCGGGGATGTGTCGAGGTGGAGTCTGGACGCGGATAGCGTGGGGAGTTATCAGCTGTATTAGAGAGAAGAAATAATGAGCCCTACGCAATGACTTGGAGGGAAAGTTCCCCCCTTTACCCTCATGTAGACGTTCCGCCACATTGTACCTCACTCCATACGAGCATAGTGCCGAACACCACTTGTAGGCCGTCAAAGAAGTTGTCCCCTATGATGATGACGGTGGCTCCTCCAGTGGTCCATCCCTCGCTGGGGCTGATAGCCTTGATGCATGGGGTGGCTGCTTATCCAAGACAAAGAGAAGAGCAAATTCAGCACCTGGGTTTTGACGTTTCTCGTCCGTTCCACACAGACACGCTACTGTATCACCTCCACGTCCGAGCCCTCACAAAGACATATCATGGAGATTGCCCCCCGGTGAGGAGTGGGGGGAGGGAAGAATGATGGATTTGTCCTTTAAGGCACGAGAATCAAAATCATTTATCAGCGCGCTGGAGTGGTGTAGTTAAGCAGACCCTTCAAATGGTTCACTTCACAAAGGCTAAACGCCGGGCTCGCCAGGAAAATGATTTGATGTTGCAAATGATGTGTCAGGGCAAATGTAGCCATCGGAATTGATTAGGCGTGCGCCGGCGTGTACAGCAAGATTTCAAAGTTGGAAGCCCGTCGTAAATTAGTCAAGAATAGAGGCTGTTAAAGTGGAAATGACAAGCTCAAGCTTAGCTGCTTCACGTTGTTTCATTACCTTTTGTTCTGCATATGCAGTACAGTGCGGGCGCAGTCGAAGTAGTTTCAGTTTTCATAACGTCGAACGCGCTCATGAATTATTCACGCCGAGGCTTTTTTCCCCCTCCCACCCTTTGTTTTTGTGATCGATTCAATCCATTTCATATTGTTTATTATTACAATGCTTTTCATCTGGCGTGACTTCTGCGACACAACTCCGCCATACATCAACAGTCTGAGTTGTTATTATAATCTAATTTGAGTGATCTGGCGCCTCACATCCACTGTCATTTGATGCATTACCTTAATATGGCGCTCGGCACAACACCGTGTTTACCACAGAAATAGCGTGACAGCTATCCATAAAGCAGCCACATCAAATTTAATCTATTTCCATCAATATCTTTGAATATACAATGAATTGTGCATATGTTTCCTCACTATTCCGGCTGGGTTCTTTTTCTTCCTGGGCTCCTAAACCTCTATTATCCTTTCCATCCAGTGAGTAAATCACAGTAGGCCCCTTGTTGTATGGATCACCTCCGACAAGACATCTCCTTTTGTTTGCCTTGCTGTTGGGCCTGTTCGGGTCATGTTTGCCGTCTCTCCCGGCCCATAAAGTGCACGCACACACATGGGTTCTACAGGGAATCTGACTTTAACAGGCGCTGTTGACTTCATGCTAATCACCTCGTACAGATTTTCATTTGTGAGGCCTGGAGGACTGACATTTGCTTTCCTTAATTGCGAAGCGCGGCTTCTGAAAGAGGACCGAGCCTCTGCGGGCACGCCGGGCCCCCCTCTGAGGGCCTGACCTTCATCAGTGCGGACGATTACAGCAAATAATTCACCCTTCAAAATTACTGTAAACAAATTGACTTTGGGGATGAGAGCAAGTGCGAGAAGTGGGGGGCGTGTAGGAAGCGGAGGGGGGGGGGGACCTGATGGTGACTGTGACTGTTCAGGGGCAGCTGCAGCCTGAAGCCGACCACGGTCGCGCGCAAACACACGCACGCACACGCAAACACACCTACACCGCCACCCACGCACAGACCGAGCGACCCAAGGAGAGACAGTGACCGGGGCCCTAAGCCGTCCACCCTTCTGCCCACAAATTTGCATATGTCTCAATGCGCAGACAGAGCGGGGAGCATGTGCTGAATGGGGACCGTGGCAAAGTGGATTACACAGTCAGCGCCGGCGATCTGATGACAGACATGCACAATAACCCCACCGCCCCACCCTACCCTAGCAGACGATAAGCATCATGAAGAGTGGCCCGAGTGGAAACTTTGGGTTACAGCACAGGAAATGAACTACTACTTTCGCTCTCCAAATGTGTTATAAATCCAAGTCTCAACTTCAAACTACCCCACCCGGACCTCCGGGTCTGCCGTATGAGGACGTCAAAACTGATCCGAGATCTGAGCCTGGGAGGTCGCGCCTCCGGTATTGTGACACTCAAACAGGTCTGATGTAGCCCCGTGAAGCCGTCCTTTGTTCTGCCTGCTGAAATGTGTTGTAATTGTGCTGTGGGATGTCCAGATGGTCGGTTGATAGTGCAGCTGATGGGATTATACCTTTTACCTCTCCCTGGGCCATCTGTTCCCTTTGACTCTCTCATTCTCGCTCTCTACAACCCTCTGCCTCTCAACCTCTCTCTCCCTCTCCTCCTCTCATTTCTCTCCATCTTTCCTCCCTCTCTTTCTTCCTCTTAGGCCCAGCAGTCTGGATTCACTTGTCTTTATTGCATAAACCCTAACAGCATTACAGCCACTTGGCATGCAAATGAGGCAGGCGCTGCAGGCTCTATGCTGAGTCTCCTATATTGTCTGGGGCTCTATAATAGTGAGCTAAGGAACGTGCGTACGTTTGTGTGTGTGTGCTCACGAAATATTATTTGTTAGCGTGTTTATGCATCTTTAAGCCTGAATCTATACATGTTTGAGTGGCAGGCAACCGCAAAGCGCATTTGTGTCTGAATGCATAATGTGCTTGTTGTGTGACAGTGTGCACACAAGTGGGAAAAAATGCCTAGAATGGCACCCAGCAGCGCTCAGGACCTCCGCCAAGGCCCGACGGTCCTTATTTGGATCAACACCAAATTGTTCATAGATATCCACCTCCTCCATAGGGCTGGGTTTTGTCAGCGAGATTAATTATTGGCATTATTGTACCCCACTAGGGGCTTGCTATGGATTCTTTGGCGTAGATCGTAATATTGTTTGGGATCGAATTCAAATTTTGTCACAGTAACAAAACATGCTCCAAAAAAACTATTTCATGCTCAATGTTGATGTCATTTTTTTCTTATTCATTTAATACCATTCATAAGACAAATCATAATTCAGACTCGGATGGTTATAATTTACATATTTAGAGACGTGAGAGACTCGCAGTATGATGCAATGCACTCAGAAACAACAATGAACATATTAATCGAGTACAAATTAGTGTAGCAATTAAAACTTTTGTTGAAAAAAAGTAATACAGCAATAGCAATTCATTAAATTATGGTGGTGTACCTAATGAACATGAACTGTTGCTGATATTACCATAACAACCTGAGTATCATTAACAATTTTCAGATGCCTTGTGTCAAGAATATCTGTTTTTCTGATGCACTGCAGGAAAATGTTTAACCCGTTTCTAGTTTTTTTTTTTTTTTTTAATTCCTAATATTGGGCAAAAAAAACTATGGTAGCAAGACAAATAGTTTATAATTATATTTTCCATGTGTTTTTTTTTTTTTTTTTTTCAACCAACATTGCTTAATGTTTTACATCAGTGGCTTCCATTTTTTTCTGTCTGTTGTTAGTGATAAACCTTTAGTGGTAGCAAAAAATATTGAGGAAAACAGGGTGAGCTAGTATTTTTAAACGGAATTGCATAGGCTCTTTTTTTTACCACCAATAATCATTAGTTATAATGAAAATAAATACGTGAGTTGGACAGTGCTAAAAACATAGCCTCAATGTCACATGGACATAAAGCAGACTATTCTGCCTGTTGGCCAATAGGGGGCAGCACCCCTTGATCATTGCAAGAGGCACAAATGATGCTGGGAGAGGCGGATGCTCTTCTGGCTCAGCCACACAAGGCTCAGTCACTATGCCAGCCTCATATCCGAGGCTTTTCGGCGATAGTGAGCTCCAGAGGAAGAGTGTAAAAATACATTTAAAAAAAGCTTTAATGCCAAGCGCCTGCCCACGAGTGTCACGCTGCCTTACTGGACATGACGGGAGTCTGCAAAACAAAGACAGCCGCCGATTTCCGATGCATTTTATAGTAGCAGAGAGAGAAGAAAAAAGGAGGCGGGGGTGGTGTTGTGAAGTAGAACACACACACACAGCCAAGCATCGGGAGGGTGTGTTAAAGTTATTAGACAAAAGACATGTTCAACTGCGCGGTTGACAGTCGCTTCTTTTCTCGCTTTTACAGGGTGTCACTCTGCTGCTTTGAAGTGTGTGGTGAAGAGAGGAATAAAGCATGGGTTGGGTTAACCTGTAAAGAACACACACATACAAATACATTGACATAGGCGCACACACAACACTGGGGGGTCCCAGGGGAGTGGGGGAACATGGAGGCGAGGGCTCAACCTCTTTAATTGCTCTCCTCATTAAGAAACTGGTTGCTAGGCGATCCACACCTATCGTGTCATAAACGCGAAACACACAAACAGAACGTCAGCGAACATAATGACTTTGGTGCTCCGGGCAGGACTTTAATTATTTGATTTTGTTCTCCAGTAGAGGAGTCATTAATAAAGACAAAAACAAATAGATTAGCTTTTTGCCCCACTAGGACTGTGGAGTGTACCAAGATATATTAATTGTCTGCTTTTTTTTTTTTAGTTTATTAGTCGTCGTTGTTGTATTAAACATTACATTTGCTTTTGGTGGTAGAACCATTAATGGCCATTAATGTGTCGAGAATCTCTGTTCACTCAGTGGTGTATATAAACTGTTTGCCCAGCTATAATTGGCCCTTGAAATGTGAAGATAAGCAATTTGCACAATTGCCTCTCGTCGGTTCACCCCTTTTTTTTCTCTATTCTTTCTTTTTTCAACAAACCTTCAACCGTATGCAAGTGGAAAGCGTACAGGTCACAGGGTTATGTTTTGTGCATTTTGCTTTTTGAATTTCCCATGGTTTGGTGGTCCTTTTTCTCTTTCTCTTATGGCTGTGCAGGCAATCAGTCTATCATATGGAATCAGTTGGAAGAAAAACAGTAAGTTCTGTTTTTCTCATAGGTCACCCCCACCACCACCCCAACACGCACACATGCACTACACCCCCCCCCCCACCCGCCCCTCAACCTCTCTCTTTCCTCCCCCTGTTTCAGCTCTCTCACAGCTAAATCTGCAGAACCCAATGACAGGAAATTGACCTCACAGCCAAATTCTTAAGCAATTTGATCATGTTTCACATGAGCTTTTAGGACAGATGTAGGTGCATTAACCGACTGGGAGGAGTATTATCAAACTGTTTCTGAAATAATAAATACACCAGGTAACCCATACTGTTTCCAAACATGGCAGCTGGTAGATAAAGGGATAACTAAAGAGTCTAAAAATGGAAGTTATGGAGGAAAAAAACTAGCGATGCTAATGTCCTAGAAGCTACTAGGTGTGTGCTGGTAGGATGGGAGAAGATGTGAAAGAAGCGGCAAGAGGCTGAACAAACAAAAGATGCAAAAAATGTGCCTACCATTCTCCAGATAAGGAGGCGTACCTTCTGAAGGGTCGAGTCTGCGAGCCCTTCGCCCATGCTTGGAGTTGTTGTGTACGAACATGTTGTCAGAAACGGCCAATACGTGGCCGTCCACGTTGACGGTCGTCGATACGACAACCTGCAAAGAAAGGTGAAAGAGCTGTTAGATGATAACATTTGAAGACAGACCGAAGTAGGCGCGCAGCCCCTTTCAAACACTTATTTTGTGTGGATGTATCACGTTCCCGACCCCAGCCATTTTGCTCTTCAGTGACTTGCATTTGTGTACAGCTAATTGACTTTTGAGCCTCCGAAATACATTTCCGTCCAGCCACTCCGCCAACTGTCATCACGGCTCAAAGCTCAGAATTATTGATCAGCGTGTGCATCTGTTTGAAGATGAAGCGGGCCCACCCCCCTTTTAAAATATTACTGGAGTCATTAGTAGCTGAACCGTGCTCTCTACGATCACTCAGCAAACATTTTGCTAGGATCGGATTCCTAACCACACTCCATATTTCATAATGCTTATTTTTGTTGTTGTTTTTCTGCTGACCACATCTCCAAACAGTGTGGCCACATGTGAATGGCTAAAGTGTGTCTGAGCCGGAAACAGAGAGCCCCTCTCAGGTTTGCCTCGGCGGTAAGTGACCTCGCTGTAGCAGTGGAATTTAGGGGGGCGCTTTTTTCCCCTCTCAGTTAGTTTTTGGGACTGGTGGAGGTGGGGGTAAAGCGAGAAGGGGAAGTGAAAGAGCTCCATTCTTTGGAGCAGGTTCAGAGCTGGGCCAAGCAGAGGATGATGGATTGGGCCCTCTCGGGCCTCCAGCTGGTTTTGGGGGGTAATAAGTGGAGTTGAAGGCATTCAGAGTACATAGGTTTGGCCAAAGAAACACCTATGGAGGAGCATCTGGCAAATCTATTTTGGAGGAAAAACGCTATATTAACTGTTGGACCCAAGCAAGGGGGAGACGAGATGTACATTTTTGCTCCACGGAAAAGTGCTGTACCGCTTCTTCTTGTGGACCCTTTGACACTGGAGCGAGATGTGGTGTCTGTCATGCATCAGTCCACATTCGCCCGCAGGGAATACGCGAGCAGGCAGGAGAGACCTGATGGCAGTGACATCAGGACGAGACACCCTTGTCTTTTTCATGTCTGGTCTTCCTCCTGGATCCAACCCGAGTGCCTATCACCAAGCAAGATGCCCCCCCTCGTCATTTGTCCTCATCCTAATGGTGCAAATCGCTCTAAACTCTAGCAATTTCAACTCCACGTGGCGGTGGGCTGGACAGACAGATGCAGCGTTGGGATAAACCAATTATCAATCGGGGGGGGGGGTCCATCGTTTCAAGGCTGGACTACTTGACACATTAGACGCAGGAAGGTTGAAAGAAGTAGTAAAAATGCTCCGTGGTCATGTCCTTTCGGAATAAATCGCCACATTTTGCCGGCCCGCGACAATGATAGTTTTCAGATGGTGCTACATGTGTATGCTTAAGTGTGCGCATATGTGAGCAAGGTTGCTTGTAGGAGGGAAATATGAATGTGTGCGAGTGTGAGAGAGAGTGCATGCTCACGCATACATGCAGGTATGAATTTCCGCTGTCAGACAGATCATGAGTTAACACTGTTGTTACATGTGCTGAGATGGTCCTCCCCCCTGTGCTGAGGCTCAGAAAGCTGTCAGGAACACAATTGATGGGACTGCTAAATCCTATATCTTTATTTGTGTCAGATGCGATTCCCTTATAAATATTCCGTCCATAGCGCATAAGACACCAGATCCCCGCCCTGGTTTTTTACCTCCCCCAGTGCCAATAATAGATTTAGATTCACATGTGAGTGTGTTTTGATTTATTTCTACAAGGAGGCGGCAGTAGACGGGACACGACGTGTGAAGTGGATTTCAGTCACCTGGAATCTGCGCATGTCTCGTGGGTTCCCTGCATTCTTCAGACAGTTCTGGTTGCACTTGAGGAAGAACTTTAGGAAGAATCTGGAAGAGTGGACACAACGAGGACAAAAGAACATTAGTTTTATGGATTCTCTGAAATAGAGTCAGTCCAAAGGTGTAGTTATATCTGAACTCCCAGAACAAGAGCCCTGTTTAAATGTATTCTGTATATGGATTATAGTGCTCAGTTTTGATGGACGCTGTGAGAGAGAGGTGTTTGTTTGCAGTGGTGGAGATTTCTCAAAGAATACATTCAAAATTCAGTATGTAGCCACTCTCTGTGTCTGTATTCCAAATATTTGAAACACCACTCAGTATAAAGCAACGGGGTTGTTACGAAAGACAAAATCACAGTCAATTAGGTGTTGTTTTCTCAAGACACATTTATTGATACAGCTCTTGTATCTGGTTGAATGAGGTAACACTGTGGCCAGCGAGCACAGTTGATCAGCACAATCAAGCACCCGTTGGAAACGCCATCACAAAATCGATACATTATTTATCTCCTCAAAATCAACACCATCAGTCTCTTTGTCATCGCCTTCACCTGAGTTCACAGGTCTTTCTGAACACCCATCTGCCACTAACATGCGGAAAGTCACTTGATATTCCTCCCACCTCTTTAATCCCAGGACACCCCTGTGCAATTAAAGTTCTCCTGTTCAATAGGGAAGCAAATGAGGCCCACCTGTGACCAGGTCTTGTTTGAAGAGCATCAGGGATAAAGGACCTAACAAGGTGAGAGCGCGCCACAAAACTTATAGTCCTGTCAGGCAATTAGGCGGACACTCCTGGGACCGCCGTATGCCACACACACAGACGCACGCTTTACGCATGCACACACAACCCATGCACTTGTGGGTGGGTGAGGCAATTATGCCACAAATTACAACCTGGCTAATCGTCTCTGAACAAATGTCACGTCTGAGTGAGATCTGGGCCGGGCCGGTTTGTTAGCCCGCCTTGTGCGCACTTTCTCACGGCTCTGGACGAGTTTATCGATAAAGCCCCCCGTCGCCCGAGAGAGGCCCCTCACATCCGACTCAAGACGTGGCAACAGTTAAAGAGGGGGAAGATTAACAACGAGCCGATGAGCGAGCCGCTTCCCAGTGACAGCCTATTGTGCGCTGTTGCACAACTGCGCAGAACAAACAATGAATTTGACTTGTTTTTTCGCAACGTCCCGCCGCAGAATGGTAACTGGTGTTGCTTTGTTTTGTTGCTGTCAGAAATGCTGTGATATTTACTTTCTTCTCACATTTTTTGCATCACGCAGTGCACTTACTGTGGTTTCTATTGTACTCGTGTAGCGGGACCACACAATCACAGCAGCTCATCGGATTAGCATAGATTGCGACGTCAGTCGCCATTGCCGTTTCATCGCGCTAAATACGCGGGCTCGTGTGGCCTGAGAGGACGCTTTCTCAACACTTAAGACTTCCCGTTTCGCCCGGTGGGATTGCGGCCAGGCCGTAAATCAGCATCTGGAATGACCCTCCTAACCCCGGCCACATTAACACATGCGCCGGTCATTTAGAAGCGTTCTTCGATAGACTCCTATACCTTGTACTTGGCCCCGCAGGGCCCAGGAGGGAGAGGTGAGGTGAGAAAATATTTTCCCTCCACATCCAAGGAGCTTTGGCTCGGACATCAATAAAAGACGTTTTAACCCGTGCCAGGATGCTGATTGCCTGTTGGTGTGCGGTGAGGCCATAAAATAGCCGACTTGTCATTAGAGCATTTCACTTGATTGTGTTCACTGTGTTTTCGGGTTGCATCTGTTGGCTGATCATCAAAATGACCATTATGTACTCTAATTCCCTGACCCTGTTTTTATTTCCCCAAAGAGTCATAATGTAGAGCAGCAGACATCTGTGGAAAGCAGACCTGAAATACGACTTTTATTTGTCTGTCGCCTCTCATACAGATTGGGTAAGGCCAGGCAGTGTGTGTTTGTGTGCGTCTCTTTCGCACACACAATTTATGTCTGAACAAGAGATGGAATACATTTGCCAAACAATGCACTGACTTCATAAAACAAACACATTACTTTCCGAGTTGGACTTTTCTTGGATTTTTTTTTAAACGTTGTTCCCCCTACCAAAGAGCAAAAAGTAACAAAACAATAAACGCGAGAAATTGGGTGGCGTGCTCATAAAGAAGCTCCTTTATGTTTACTGTTATGAAGGCAATTAAGCTCAATTTCACCGCTAAAAAGATAAGCTTAATTTTCATCGTCCACGGCAGCGCTCCTATAGCATCCATTACGTTTGAGTTGGTTAAGATTCTCCATGAGCTCGGCGCAAATTGGTCCTCGGTGGAAACGAGAGCAATTAAGAGAGGCCCCTCTCGCTCTCTCGCTCTTTTACTTCTTAAATATCTACAGAAGTTTGTGCTCTTGTTTTGGCACGCACGGAGACAAAAGGAGCTTGTTTAATTGTTTTTTAATGGGATATCAAGTCGTCGCTGCCATTAGATGTTGGCAATGGAGGGCAAAGGGGGATAGTGAGAAAGAATGAACTGCAATTAGGTTTGATTAAAGCTATCCTTCTCAATAATCAGCTGTTCTGACAGGACAGGGGGGCCCTGGTGGCCGCTGAGATGGAGGAAGGTGTTGAGTGATATTAAGGCCAATGAAGGGGATATTAACATGGCTAATTAAAGCGCTTCCAAAGCCGGCAGAGGAGGCTCTCGACGGACCTAGGCCGGATGAAATAATCGGCCGAGGCAGCTATCAGTTGGAGGTGAGAGAGAACAGAAGGGGTGGGGTGGTGTCCATCTGAAAAAAGGAGAGATTGGGGCGGGGAAGCGCCACGATCGAACAAGAGCAAGACATCGAAGAGAATCGAGAGGAAGACTTTCAGAGCTGGAGTTCTTCTTGACATCAAGCTTCTGTGTGTGAGCCAGTATAACTGAGAGCTGACATCAGCTTTTATGTCAGCCTGCCAGTCACGCCGCTCTACAAATCAACATTAGAACAATCTTGCTCGTGCCCTACTCTGTGGCAATTAATACGCTTCTCCCGTTGTACCTCCATGCTCGCCCACTGCCGAAGCTACTAATCATGCCATAATGATTTCTCTCCCTCTGGTCAAAGGGGAAATAGATTGTCTCTTTAGTAATGCAGCAGGCTCGGCGCCTTCCACTCCCTGGCTTCACACAGCCGGTAATTGAGGAGAAAAAGGCCGACTTTGGCACTTTGACTGATTTGAGGGCCGCTAGACCCTCTTATCTTTACTCTGATCATTTTAGGCTGACACTCAAAGGAAGACCCATCGCCCTAATTCTAGCTCACCCTCTCCTATCATCAAACACGGGATAAAAGGGGGAGAAAGTGAGTACAAAAAAAAAAAACAAACAGATGAGGTGATGAAGGCCTCCCCTCATTTAAATGACCAATTTAATTGCCGCGTTGATGTCACTCATGCATAAATGTCCATCTCTGATTAGAATGACGAGGGCAAATAAGGATAGTGTTGCATTATTGAGTGAGTGCTGCAATAACGTCAATTTATTTCATTATAAAAAAAAAAAAACGAGCTTTCCCTGTCACACAATACGCCGACAGATGGTCAGAAGTATCCATACGAGTCAGGTATTGACAAGGCTAAGCTCCCGGACTGGTGCCCCGCCACTAATGACTAGCGTGCAGTGTCCACAGCCGGCAGCCATGACAGTGAGGTCATCCGTTGCAGGGCGGTGAGTATCGATCACCCAGCAGCTCCGGCCCATCAGGCCCCAGCTGCCTTTCCCAGACTCAATGGGCCCCTGTTACAGGAGCCCCCTGTAGAAGGAACAGCTCCCAACACCGAGCTACAATCTGCTGACACCAGATCTCTGCTCTGAGATAGTTGCGCGCGGGTCAATAGCGTATCGGATTTCCAAAACGGCAGGGTCTTAATGTCGAGCCTCCCGCCTTCCCTACCTACTGCTCCGGTTATTAGGCACTTCACTGAACTGCATTCTGATCCCTGTTGTGACAGGGCAAAAGAAGAAATAGAGACACCTAAAGATCTTAATCTTCCCCCTTGAACACTAATGTATGCAACTCTAGGTACCCTGGGAGGCCGGGTCAGACTAGGCCACAATTTCTTTCTCGGGTCGAACCCTTCGCCTTGGCGGTGTCTTCGGGTCTGTTTTTCCTCGCCTTAGCCCAAGTCAACCGCAGCAGCACATTAACAATATTTGCTCTGCCCCGTGTACAAGCACCCAGGGAGCGACCCAAGCAGATCTTATCGCTTCTTTATCAGCGAACAAGTGCCTCTCTATCCAACCTTATTGGGTTTAGGAGATTAACCCCTTCCGCCGCCGGCCCTCGCACGTCTCTTCCGGGACGAGCCGGCAGATGTCACCGCGATTATTATTGTTCGACATCAAATATCTCAACTGTGTATCTGCTGAAATTTATTGGATCTTTTTGAGTACTTTTTCCCCTCTTCCCTTTCTCCAAGCTGCAGCTGTTGTCAGTTCATTTTGTTGTTTCATATTTTTTTCAGTGCTGCGTGTATGGCGGGGGTGTCACAAATAATTGATGCGCTTCCTGTGCGCCCTGTAGATGTAGCTGTGTCCCTCCATTCATCCCTCTTTACCCTCTCCTCTACCCATCCCCCTTTTCCTCTCTAATGGGCAGAGTGGCATTGACATTATTTCACTTGAGGATCCCTCATTCTGTCAATCCCTCTTCATTTACTCCATGGCTGCAGGACTCATTATGGAAGCTCCTTCTCTTTCTCTCTCTCTCTCTTTCTTTCTCTCCCTTTCTCTCTCTCTCTTTCTCTCTGTCTCTCTCCCCTACTTTCAGTCATCCTTCTCACCTCCTCTTCACACTCTTATTTTTCTGTCTCGCTCTGGACACTGTTAGTCTCTTACTTAAGAGAATCGCTCGTCTTCACAAATGGCTCGGTGTCAAGGCCCGCTTCTCACAAGCGAGCTCGGAGGCTTTGAGTGTGAGTTTTAGTGTCAGAGATTAAACAAAAGACGCATAGCTCACGCTAAGTATCCGTCGCGAGTCTAATGCCAGACTCGGAGGCTGTGCGCCTCTGTAGCTCCAGCACGCTGCTGCAATGTTTAGCCCCAAGCTTCTCCGCCTGCACTGCCGCCATCCTCTCGCATGGAGATGCTGCTGAGGCTGTGTACTGTTGCATGCTGCTCTTTGTTTTACTCTATGCCACGTACTTTGAACACAATGTAATGGGACACAAAAGCATCAATAATTCTGCACTATTTTGTCTCGCGTAGTAGCAGAAAATGCCTCTCACACGTGCACACACTGGTTGCGGCCGTTGATACAACATCCAAAATGTGTTTAGTATTCATATAAAAATAACCCATGATGATGATGATGATGATGGTGATGCCAATTAAAATGATCAGCTGTCAGTCAGTGAAGTACAGACCTCTGCCAAGGCTGGGCACCCGTCACTTGGATTAGAACCAAATTGAATACACGCCTCCTGAATAGATGCCTGGAATTTGTCATTAACATCCATGCATTATTCACAAACACCTATATCTGGATCTGCACCAAATGCGTCTGGTTCTTCCTTAGCCAATCTCTAACCCATCAACATTTTTTTCTGGAATAATCCTCCTGATATTAAAAAAAAAACTTTGTCTCAACTTAGGGTAGATGTTAGAGTGACAAAATAACTAAAATAAAGTTTCCTAAACAACCCAAAGTCACACTTTTCCCACAAAGTATTTATTATTGTAACTGCTAAACCTCTATCACAATCAACTAAGGACCTACTGTACCTAATAAACACGTTTCATTGCCTTGTAAAATGTTAGACCACCTTAAATTTCTTGTTCCTTTTAACTCACTGGCCTCCATTGAGGGTTATAGACGTCCAATCTATTTGAACTGGGAGACGCTGGCAGTGAATGATCGCTGCCAAACCTCCCAGTTCAAATGGATTGAACGCCTGTTGCCGTCAACGGCAGCCAAAGATTTAATTCCTGGTGCTAATAAAGATATATTGTGACAAACAGGGAAAGGAAAACGTGGAATGCTTAAAAGCACTGTTTATTGCAATGCCTATATCTACATATTGATGTAAGAATTTACTTGGTTATTTTCAAGAAAACCATGAATAGTAGAGGCGAGCGAAATTTCCGATTCTTAGATTACTCGCGATTCGGCCGTGGAAGATTCGAGAACAATTCACAAACATCCAAATTTCGATTATTGAATTCTAACAGGTAAAGTAAAACTAAAACACAGTCAGCGCGGTCTTCGGGACACAATGAGGAACGAACCGAGACTAAATATTATGTTCAACTCATGCCGTTAGATTTAAAAAAAAAGAAAAGAAAAAAAAAGGAAAAAAAAAACAAAACAATAATACCTGACTACAGCCGACAACCGCTACAAACAACGCCAAGTTGCTAGTTGCTACAAACAAACGGCTACGGTAGGTATCACATATGTGTAGAACTAGATGCGAAATGACAAACGACGGCGGCGTTAGAACATGTACGGAGAACTAGATGCAAAATGACAGACTTGCCGGCGTTAGTAAACAGCCGCCATCTTAAAGCAGTAGATTTCTCTAGAAGGCTCTGTTGTAGTGAATCTAATTAACTTTTTATCTAAAATACTCTTAAATCTGCAAAATCCTGACTTTAATATATATCTTTAAATGATGAAACAGTTTTAAAACTTTGACATGTCGAAAGTAGACAGAAGGGAAATTATGAAGTAACAGGAGCAATTTTAACAACTATAACGGTTGATTCACAATATTAAATTAATTGAATGTAGTTTAAAGCTGCTGATAGAGAATGGGCTTGAGTATTTTATTTACTGTTTTTAACTGTTAATTTGATACTGAAATTGTAGTTTGGTTTTGCCTGAGAGGATTTTGTGAACAATTTTGGAAGTAATGTACAAAACATTAAAAGCGCGGTGGGATCAATAATCCAATTTATAATCGAATCACAGCCTCGGAATCGTAATCGGAATCGTTAGGTGCTCCAAGAGTCACACCTCTAATGAAAAGAGTCAGAATAACAGCGCTCAGACTCTTTGAGCTACATTTTTGTCTTCCTTATATTTGTACAAACAAATGTACCAGGCGTTAAAAGGAACATGAAATACGGGTGGTCATTTTTTTTCCCATGACTGCATTTAAGAGACCTAAAGTACAATCAATTTTAGTCCAATGACTTAATAATCAGTTATTATGCTCATACCAAATAGCGTTAATTGTATAGAGTGTTTGCAGCAAAATATTGCAATATTATATGACCATTTCTGCAGTGATGTAGCTATGTGTTCAGCTGGACAGCAAATAGGCATCTCCTGGTTATTTTTTTGTGTCTCCAGAGCAGAAAAATATGGTGCTTTTGATTAGTGGTCAGCTCTGGAGCTCAGGGCCCTGAGGAAATACCAGTCAGCACCTCCCTGCACTCGTCCGACGGAAGATAAGCACGTGTTAGAGTGAGCTGCCCGGGTGAATAGTTGTATTTAGGGTGTCGGACGCGGGGGTTCTGTAAGTCTACAATGCGAGCCATACAGCGTTGGTCTCCTGTGGTAGCTGGGAGTGATCAGTCTCGGGTAGGAGCAGAGGAATGCAGCTGTTCAGTGAGCCCTAGCAGGGGGGCTTTAGACATTTACTCAGCAGCTATTTTGGACACCGCTCCTATTTGCATGTGCTTGTATGCGCCCCGATCCCGTGAGTCAGTGCTTTTTTTTTTTTTTCACCCCCCTTTTTGCTGCTTCTGCTGTCCGTCCATGCATGCCCAAATGTGTATGAGTGTATTTCGACATCATATTATTACTAATGTATAATACATACATCCAAAGTGGCTGTCAGGACTGGTCAGCCATCATAAAACATGAGGCAGCCACTCTGACATTGCCGCCACATTAACGCATTCTCAGAAGAGAGGGGAGGGGGGGGCAGTGTTTGGACTGTCATGTAGGCAAAGGGGGGTGGGGGGCCGTGGCAGTTGGCGATAGAGACAGAAAGACAGCGAGCGGCTCGGCGCTTAAAGCTAACAGGTAACCTTTCTGTGCACCTAGGACAAAGGCAGGGAGGGGGGGGAGAAAATGTCAAATTAAGAGAGGCCAGGCAGAGAGACGTGGCTGCCATATTTGTGTGAAAGCCCAGTGCTGTTGGCAGCAGAGATGGCTGCTTTCTGATTCATCTGGGGCCGTATGGCAAAGCTTTGTCAGTCTGTGCGAGGTATAAATAATTCAGGGTGAGAGATGGCAATTACAGGGCCCTGCACAACCAAAATGAATATTTTATAAGGACTAAAACTGCCCTGGAATGAATCACACACATGGAGTCACACACATACACACCAGCACGTCACCCATTTGTGTGCGCACAACATATAAGTGAATGTGGACACATATAGGCACAGCCCCCTTGCCCCTCTAACATAGATGTTGTATTGTTGACATTACAACTATTATATGAGCTAAACCCTGTGTTAGGACTTAATGATATTTAATATGCTTGCATGGTGGAAGAAATTTGTATTTCTGCTTTCACCATCACAAATAGGTTTGCAATTTCTGCCAGTTTTGTTGTTGTTGTTGTTGTTTGTCCTTAGCCCTTTGCAAAATTAATTAGTAACAAATGAAAGCGCAAAGTCCTGTCAATAAATCCTAAAGCTCAGCATAAAGAAAGTCTCCTGAGATGCCTCAGCTTTACTTTTGACCCTGTAAATATGGTCTTTGTGTGTGTGGGTGGGGTGGGGTGTTGTGTTGTGTTGTGAGGCGGGGGGGCAGCTAAATGCTAATGGGAAAAGATTAAACCCACTAGCCGCCTGGAGCATTTACCTCCAAACGGTTTTGTCTGTCAGGTTTCCTGCAAAAACTCTGTCTTTATAATGCAGGGACAAAAAATAACATTGTTCCCGAGTCCGGAGGAGCGCTGCGACTTGCTTGAATGGCCATTGTGCGCGCCTCGTAATGATACCTTAGCTTTTGTGCGAGAGAGGCCAGGTAGGGCTGTGTGACATCAGTGTCACACAAGTGCCTCTCTGTACCAGTGTTTGGGGGGAAGGAGTTGGACTACGGTGGGAAAAAAGGGGGACAGATGATGAACTGGAGTTGGTTTTGTAGTCTTAGGACTTCGGCCGGTGTCAAACATATATCGGTCAGGAATATTTTACCAAAATTGCTACATTTTGACACTATTCTAAGAATTAAAATGTATCGAGTAATTTGCAATAATTGTATATAATTACATTTTTACATTACTTTTTTTAAAATAATATTTTATAGAATTCAACAGTCTCACTGAAAAACTGATTGAGCTGTCTTTAATGATGGATGGATGGATGGATGGATGGATGGATGGATGGATGGATGGATGGATGGATGGATGGATGGATGGATGGATGGATGGATGGATGGATGGATGGATGGATGGATGGATGGATGGATGGATGGATGGATGGATGGATGGATGGATGGATGGATGGATGGATGGATGGAGTTTATCAAAGTTAGATTCAAGGAATACTCTTTTGTGTCCTTTCAGCTTTATCGTGAAAGCTGTCAGATAAAGTCAAAGCTTTAACTCTGGCAAAACTTTATACATCTCTAATGTATATACAGTATATACTTAACGGCACTTATATGTATGTACAGTGGTACCTCTACATGCGAGGGTAATTCGTTCCAGGACCTTGTTTGTAAGTCGAAATGGTCGTATGTCCAGCAGAATTTTCCCATAAAAATACATTGAAATTCCATTAATTCGTTCCACATCCCGAAAACCTACACTAAATCCTTAATAAATGCTGCTGGTACTATTGCAAATAGCAATTACACAGAGTAAAACAAATAAATTATGAGTAAAAATCGGAATAATTATTGTAATATTAATAATAATACCTGTAATAATGTAAAGAATCGGGTTCTAATGTTGCGGATGTGTTTTGTGTGGTGTACCTAAACACATCGCGTGGCTGACTTGACAGGGTGAGAGAGGACTTCTTACTTTCACTTTTCATGTTCAGCTGCGGCGGACAGTTGGCATGTTGTGTTGCACAAGTTCTGAAATAAATGATTAAAAACCTGACGATTCTGGAGATTTTTCAGTGATGTTACAATAATAATTGTCACCTTAACTTATAAGACTGGCAAACAGCGGTCAAAGGAGGACCATCAAGATCGTAGACATTCTCCGGCCGTATTGTCGAGCCAGTTCACGGACACGCACACCACGCTCATATTTTTGTATCATTTCCTATTTCATTTCAATGGCAAAGGCATTTCTCTCACAAGAAATTAGCCATGCATCTATCTTGCAGGAAAACAAAGAAACTGCGGCGCTCTCATAAATCGTCATATTTCGAGCATGTCATCGGATATAGAAAAAAATATGGCAAGTCAAATTTTACGTCGGATGTCGGAAAAAATCGTGTATCAAAGCGATCCTATGTCAAGGTACCACTGTACATACTAAGTGTGCATGTATATTTTTTTTCTCCTTTGATTTCTCAAGCAATAATGTGTGAATCTCACTGAGAAATGCAGGCATCTGCTCCACATTCCTGTTAGCATAGCATTTGTCAATGGGCATCACGTTCTGGATGGATGACGTAATAGCTGTTTTTTATCTTTCCGAGCGGGAATGTATTTGTCAGTCCAAAGGGAGGATGGCAAAGCCTCAGAGGGAGGAGACACCCCAAGCATGAAGGCGCCGACCGCATGTGTTGCCCAAAAGTGACAGGCAGGCAAATGCTAAGAGAAGGCTGCTTCCGCGGCGAAGCACGCTGTTAGTGCTACAGCTAGCTGCTGTGTGAAGACGCCTGACAAAGCCTTAGCGTGGCGTGTCTCGCCCCGTTTGTGACTTTTCAAAGAGTGTGATTTGCAAATCACATGAGTCTGTGGGCATAGACCGGGCATGTAAGTGCGGTGAATAAAAGCCCCCCCGCTCCGCCAAGGGAAAGCCTCGCTTGTCAGCCTGCTTCTTTGTCAGGAAGCTGACACATAAATAGACAGTGTTTTGCCAGTCACTCCTCCCCGCTTCGTGTGTACACGTCTGCCTCTGCCGCATCCAGGTTGGGTGGCTTTAGGGGAGGAAATGGTTGAAAGACACCCTGCCGATTCTCGGGGCGATGACTGCAAATATTGTGGGCCACTTCAGAGTGCCTCAAACAACACAATGGGGGTTGATGTGTAAGCAGATAAGGGAAAAAAAGCAGATCGGGTAGCTGGGTCAAAAGCGTCACTACAGGGCCTATTTTTCATGCAAATTACTACTAATGAGCTTCCTGAAATCTGACTAATTATATCAAAGTGATTTCTTTAATTAGTTTGTAATAAGTCCGCACACACGCAAGCATCGCAGTAAACAGATTAAGCTATATGGAGCTAGCAATTTGTCACACTTTCTACGAGGTGCTGTGCAGCTGGCGCTAATGTTGCTTCTCTAAAAGGACCAATAAGTACATTGCTTTAAGAGATATAAATATGTGCCTGGAGGATATTAAGGAGCCTTTCTTCAATGGAAACATGTGCAACTGGAGTGGCTCTCAGTAGACTGAAGACCTACTCCAAGGCTCAACAACCCTTGGTTGGATAGAAACTGAATGGGGCGCAGATTTTTTTCTGTAAAATGAAAAAGTTGAGATGGGTCGTTTCTTTCATCTTGCATAAAAAAGTGGAGGGGGGGGCTAGCTTTTATCAGATTCTCCACCAAAAGTTTTGTTGTACAAATATAATTCTTTGGTAGTTTTTTTTCTCTCTTAGGAATATGTAATTACATAATTGAAAATGTTGCTGAAGACCCTCTATACAAATGGGAAACAATCATGTCCATTTTTTTCCCGGAATCTTCGCAAAGATACTTCCTTGGCCTGCAGCTTCGGTTTAACAGTACTTAGAAACTGAAAATATAACCTCTTTCCGACAAACATATGGAATTACAGTGGTACCTCGACATACGATCGCTTCGGCACACGATCTTTTCGACATCCGACGTAAAATTTGATTCGCCATTTGTTTCTACATCCGACGACATGCTGGAAATACGATGATTTATGACGGTGCCGCAGTTTCTTTGTTTTCCCGCAAGATGGACGCACGGCAGATTTTCTTGTGAGAGAAATCAACGTGGGTTCCAAAAATGTTAGTGCAGGTGGTGAAAAAAAGCAAAAAGGTTAGGATTACCATTGAAATGAAGATGGAAATGATAGAAAAACATAAGGGTTGTGTGCGTGTCCGTGAAGTGGCTCAATAACACGGCCCTAGAATGTCTGGACAGTCCTCTGACGAACTCCGTTCGCCAGTCTTGATAAGTTAAGGTGACAATTATTATTGTGGTAACATTGCCAAAAAATCGCCAGCTTCGTTTAGTTTTTAATCATTTATTTCAGAACTTGTGCAACACAACATGCCTACTGTCCGCCGCAGCTGAACAAAGTGAAAGTATAAAGTCCCTCTCTCACTCTGTCAAGTCAGCCACGCGGTGCGTTCTGGTACACCAAGCAAAACACATCCCCCACATTAGAACCCGATTCGTTACATTATTACAGGTATTATAATTATATTACTATTATTATTATTATGATTTTTATTCATAATTCTTTTTTTTTTTTTTTGCCCTGTGTAATTGCTATTTGCAATAGTACCAGCAGCATTTATTAAGGATTTAGTGTAGTTTTTGGGCTGTGAAACGAATTAATGGAATTATAATGTATTCTTATGAGAAAATCCTGCTCGACATACAACCATTTCGACTTACAAACAAGGTCCTGGAACGAATTAACTTCATATGTAGAGGTACCACTGTAATTACATCCAGAAAGTTCCATTTTTCTACCACATATGCGTCAATAGTTTTTATAATAATATAAATACGTCCCACTGTCAAAAAAAAAATCAAGTCAATTAATTCTCAGCCATAATCAACAGTGCTCGAAATACCGAAAATCTCAATGTAGTAATTCGAGGACCCAAAGTACAGTATTAAGGGTGTAACGGTACATGTATTTGTATTGAACCGTTTCGGTACGTGGTGCTCGGTTCAGAACGGACGTGTACCGAACAAGTTTCTGACATAATGTAACCCTTACTTTTCTAGGCTGTGAGTCAATCGGGTTACAGTTTCTTTGTGTAGATTATATTTACTCCGTCTTCTCTACTATAATGAGGACCAACACGGTACGACAGTATAACCCAGAAACGTCAACGGCGCGACAACGTGGCCGCCTTGAGAACGCAGTGAAACACGGGCGTTGAAGTCACTCAGCCAATGCACACCAGTCGCGGTGCGGCCGCGTGTTAGACGCGTCCCAGAAGCGGCTCAACGCAACGAACGGCAGAGTTTATTATTTGACGCGAGACGCGGCCCTCCTGCGTCAATGCTACTAGCTAGGATCGGGCAGACCGGAAGTCACTCGTGTAGAAATACGGTGGATCCGGTCGATTGTCAAACTAATATGCAATCGTAACCCTCTTTTTGAGTTAATCAGATCTCTTGAGTGTCAGTTCGGGGCACAGTTGACTTGTCTTTGTTGATTTACTGCGGTCTTCTCTGCTATAATAATAACCAACACGGCCCCATGTTCAATACAAAACCCTCCTACCACAACAAAACAAGTAGGAACTAATTTTCACATAGGAACTAAAGTTATACAACATAAAATATAAAGGAATACTACATCACATTTGTAAAATATAAACACATGATAAAATAAATAATAGCCCATTTAAATAAATTGAAATGAGCTAAAACACCTGTAATTAAATAATAATAATAATACACAGATCCTGCTTACACAATTAAATTTATTAATTTCTGTGTGGCGCTTTAACTTGAGAAAATCCACCAATAAAGCTTTTGAAAACTGTTCATAAAAAAATAAAAATAAAAAAAAAAGATTCATTGAGGCATTTCATTTGTAAAATAGATGTTAAAGTTTTTGTCATTGGGATTGCCTTTCTCTTTAGCACAGGACTTCTTTTTTCTTCCTTCTTTCAGAAAGAAAGCTAACCAATACGCGGGGTCTGAAAGGCAAATTGTTGTTGGATTATTTTTAAATACCCGCTACTTTTTGAGCAGAACTCTAGCTTTGTATAGTCTAATGTTCCTATTGTTGAAAGCACAAAGGTGTGTAATAAACAAGTAGCACATTTATATTTTGCATTTTGTTCTCTTACTGTACCGAAAATGAACCGAACCGTGACCTCAAAACCGAGGTACGTACCGAACCGAGATTTTTGTGTACCGTTACACCCCTACAAAGTATGCAAACCTACCTAAGAGGTGACGCCGCGGAGAAATGCGATTTTGATGAGTAAGTTTATCGTCCACTTTACACCTTTTGCTAATCCCGCAACATTCTCCGAGCCCTTTAAAAGTAAAAACATCTAATATGCCAGCGGTCACAGGAGAACGCGCCCGATTAGGATCTTTCTGATACCCTCAATCTACACGCCGATGGATTAAACATTCAATTTGTTAGCCGCCCGGACCACCGCCCAGGTTCACCACTTACCATACAAATGGAAAACACGCTAGTAATCTATTAGCCTGCCTGGCCTGACACTGTATTATGTTGTATTTGTATTATATTTACTTCAGGGAAATTAGGATTCAAGTCATATTTATCTTGGTGTGGAAATGTGTGTCTAAATGGAAATCACCTATAGCGTGAGGCAGGATGCAGAGCCATACTAATGCGATCCGTGAACCGTGCGATTTAGTCACCCTCTCTGGATGCACTGTGGGCTCATTCTACATATCAAACATGCTCTCCCTCTGTTAAAGCCCCCCCATCCCACCCCAAACCCAGAGCCCCCGATGCTGTTTGATAATTATTACGCTCACATTACAACACAAGACCTTGCCTGTGGAGCTGGAGGAGGCGCTGCCCCCCCCACCCCCTCTCTTCCCACACACGCACGCACGCACACTCGTTGTCATATACAGTAGTAAACAGCTTCCCAGTAAGCTGTTTGCACTTGACTGCCCGCTCTAGGAAATAAAAACAAAGAGCAAATTGGGGGTTTCGCGTCTGAGTGAATAAATAAGGTTGTTTTACTCACAGAATGCATTACCTTTTAAAAGCGTGCACCCGCTAATGCGCCCAGCCTTTTCATTTGACAAACAAAAGCCCAAATTAGGAATTAAAAACACTCGAATTGAGATAACGGCATTAGCCAAGCGACGTCAGTGCGGGGGTAAAAAAAAAAAAAAAAAAAAGTTGGACGGCATCCACGTCGTTCCCATGCTTCCATTGTTACGTTAAATTGCAATATTAATCCCGGCTCAAGGCGAGGTACTGTAGCTTTGTATGCGGCGCACTTGAATTATGCCGTTGAAGTAATTGATAGTGATTCAGCCATTGAAGGTACTAATCCCACGTTTCGGTTCGTCTCGCGCCGTGCCATTTACCTCCAGATGTTTCCAGTTTGGGGGTAATCAATAAAGAGGGAATAAAGATTGGCATTCACAATACTCCCCCTGACAAGCTCCAGCCGCATGTTTGTCAAGCAAATTAAACACACTTAGACTTTTCACCTGCTCCGCCGACGACACCACATATGGCCGTGAAGTTAAAAATAAGAAAGTGTGCATACATTACCATGCATAATGCACAACTCCCTCCATTTAATATGCAAATTTTGTAAAATATTACTGAATACCTTCTGTTCGGAGTGAATAAATTTGAATTGCAATTAGAATAATCTTGTATAATTAATGAAAACTGTCAATTTTGGTTCCGAAGTAATTTGATTAGCATGTTGATAGGACACTTATCAAGTTCAGTAAACTGTTAGATTAGGATGGTGAAGAGGGAAAAAAGGAGATATTCTAAGGATATTTTTCTCAGCGGTTTTGACATTTTCCCTCAGTGTTGTAAACAAAGACGGCGAGCTGGCAAACTTCCTAATCGGAGGTAGGAAGGGAGGGAGGGAGGGGATTGCCTCACCCCCCAGCCAAGCCCGACTTTATGGGCTCCCTCTACTAACGCGCCATTTGTAGTGTTCACATCACACGAGTTTAAAAACAGCTTTTATAAATGTTTGCGGGCTATAAATGTAGACTCCTCGGAACGGAATCCCCCCGCATACAGACAGCCCATCCCAGCCGGCAAATTCATCTGAGAGTAGCGATCTATTAACGATAGAGCGAACAACAAATTGATGCGCGCCATTGTTGTTGGGTATAAAACATAACCATCTGTACCATCTACACATGAACAGAGCGGCTGACCTCCTTTTCCCCTCTCTTTCTCTGCTCATTAGCTATCCTCAACCTTTTTCTCCGCTGCTTTCACTTTTCAAAGCCCCAAATGAGACCTAAATCGCTTGCAATACAGGTTAGCTTGAGGAGGGAGGGGGGGGGAATGGGAGGGGGACAACATCTGTCGCGCTAGGTACCCGCTCGCAGCTCGGGGTATCTCCTGCGAGGAACTTTGGGGATGTTTAATTCATAAACGCTGTCATCCATGTAAACCTCCTGATTTCATAATGACTAACTCTTGGTGGTTTAATTAATTTAATAATGCCTTTCAGAAGCCATAAATGAAAGGGCCTCTGAAGTGGCGCATTAATTAGCCGGCGCCCGCGCTATTCGCTGTCAGACTGGTGGCTGTCAAGAGCCAGGGCGGGTAGGAGGATGGGCACGGCTGACGTGCCGGGGGTCACGGGGTCATGCCAATCACGCTCCTCGCCGCACATAATGAGTCATAATGTGTGCGCGCTGAAACCCACGTGGCGGTGGAAGTGGGGGGCGGGTCAACCTGTGGTCATGTCCGTAATTCGCCGGGACAACAACATATTTACATTGGTTGTAATAAGCTGCCGCACGGCCGCGTTATGTTGCCGTTTGTATTTACACGCCTCGCCACGTTTGCTTTAATCGAAGTCTTACGGCTTTCTTTCAGCCCAGGTTGCAACGTTAAAAGAATCAAAGTTCATTTAAAAAAATAATAAAATTTTTAAAGTCTGCCTCATTGAAATCATCACAGAAAGACGAGATGATACTCGGCGCGCATCTCATAAGGAGCTTGTTTTCCTTCTCACATTTCATAAACATGAAGCGGCGGAGGAGCAGGAAGCTTGTGTCTGTCCATTTATTACCATAAAAAATCAGCTGACTGAAGTATCTCACTATCCGAGCGGGCAATTAACTGTTTTGAGAGAACGCGTAATACAGGACTTTGTAATGGTATCATTTGGAGTCAAGGCACAGATGCGCCGTGCGGAGCCATACTGTAATTAGAGAGAAACGCTGTACAGGTTTTCCACTAATTAGCAAATTATGCTGAAAATAGCATCAAGCTAATTAACAGTTATTATGGCATTTTTGAAAGTATGACTTTAATTAGCAAAGTCCTGACGCAGGCAATTTCAAACTCGTCTTGGAGAAGATGAGGAAGAAGGCGGAGGGGGTGAAAAAAACGAACACGTGGAATGATCAAGAAAATACCCAGATTATTATGATGCTGTCAGAAAGCGGAGGAGGGAGGTTGGAGGGGAAAGGAGACGAGCTGGGGGGCAGGCCAGGCTTTTGTGTGTTGCATCTGAATCTCCATCCAAATGAGGAGACATGTGTGCGCTGCCACGTTTGCCAAGAGAAGCCCGGAGCCTGGTGCCCGGTGTCAGGTGGCAGCGGCGAAGACGACGGCGAGCTCAGCTGGTGCTCGCAGCCACTCACTTATTCTACTCCGCTGCACATTAAAGGAGCTCTCGAGTGGAGCCAAGCGACACCGGCCAGCCAACCTGACGACAGCGCTTCACCAAAGCGCCACTTCCAAGCGGGCGCCCACCTTGCAGCGGGCCAGCCCGATCAATCCATCCTCTCGTTTTTTTTTTTTTTTTTTTTTTTTTTTTAGGGTTGTACGATGATTTTGCTGCGTCTGGGAGCCATTAATTGTTGATACAGAGCGCGTGTGCGGTGTTTGGTGGGAGGGTTAAAAAAAATCGTGTCTTTAAAGGCACCTGCACGGCGCCTTTTTGAAGAGGGGAAGTGTCACAAATGGAAGCGAGGCGAAGAAGAAAGAGCGGGAGAGGAGTGGAGGAGTGGGGAGGAAGAGAGAAAGAGGAGGAGAGCGGGGCTGGACTGAAGGCGCTTTGAAGGCCCAGTGTGCGAAAGAGAACAGAAGTGTGCCTAGCCCCAGGCAGCCCACAGCTCAGGCCCATTAGCTACACTGACCTTGCCCGCGCCTTTGTCTTTGTGCTCTCCTCCCGCTGCTTCCCCTTCTCAAGCATTCCCTTTTTGTTGTCTCCGAGCGAGATTGGGAAGGGGGCCATATCTTTCTGCTTTCTAAACCCCCCACGCACCTCCTGCACCACCCATCAACCTCACCCCCCCTCCGAGTAGACACATGCACCAAACACCGGAGCTTGTGACACCACCTCTGTAGACTCTGACCACAACTTGGCTGGAGTGGTCAGAGCACCTCTCTCCACACCTTCCGCCTCTCCCCCTGAAGACCCTCTGGAGGAAACACCAGGGGGGAGGGTGACGCATACGTGCACCCACTCTGGGCAGCCTGCCTCTTTATTGCCTGCCTCTCATTTGAGAGGATGGCGCCCGTCTGCCAAGTTTTGACACCGCCACATATGGCCTCCTCCATCAATCGGACTAATCAAGCATCAAGGGGAGGCAGGACCGGCTTAATTGCCAGCCAGATATAGCTGCTCTCGCTTGACGTGAAACTGAAATAGAAGCAGGTCTGAGGAGGCTTGACAAGAGATGAATTAATACGCGGCCATTGTTCGAACCACACCGGAAGCGGCGGAGCATTCAAATATCTCATTTGTACAGAAGTTGGAAACAGCCGAAGAAAATCACTAGCCAATGCTAACTGAACAGTAGTTAACATAGTAGTAAATATTTGGATGAAAAACATTTCTGGAAAAATAGAATAATTGAGTTCAGATGCATAGAATATAGTATGTCCAGGGCATTGTAAAGTGAGGACTAGGCATGTACCGGTATGATATTCTGACGGTATGATAACCTTCCGCCAAAAAATCAGTTTCACGGTATCACGGTATTGCAAATACAGCTCTAAAATGTGTTACTTTGGGATATCAGGGTTTTAAAAAACAAAATTAAAAAAATGTTATACCATTGAACAGGATTTTTGTTTTTCAAAACATATTAGCAAATTGGAACATAAGCAAAATATTAAGTTAAAATAAATTGAATAAATAAATTTAGAAAATAACAAAATACTCTAAATAAAATTAAAATGAATGCAATCCTTTAGGTGAGCGTAAACCCACTGCCACAGCTCAACATTATTACCATCAGAACAAAAATAATTATTTTCCATAAAAAGCACGTGTATATGACTCGTATCATGTTTACATTATACAGTACTGTGCAAAAGTTTTAGGCAGGACACCTGCCTAAAACTTTTGCACAATACTGTATATATATTTTTTTAATTATTAAATTTATTAGGATCATGGAAGCTTCCACTTGGGGAAAATATATACATACACTATATCCTGTATATACATAGTACTGTGCAAAAGTTTTAGGCAGGTGTCCTGCCTAAAACTTTTGCACAGTACTGTACATGCACTCTCTTTCTTAAGACGGACAGTTGCCAGAGAGAAAAAAAAAATGCATGTTTTACCACCACTAGACACACTAAACACGCTGGAGTTTAACTCTTGTAGCTGGTGGGAAACATTCATTACACTGTTTACTAACCTTTAATTTTGTATAAATGAAAAAATCATATTGGAGGTATTGCCTTCTCAGCAGCCACCCTCCGCAAACTGTCTATATATATCAAGCTATTCGCTTTCTATTCCTCTTGTGCTTTATCTCCATTGCTGATTTCAATTAGTAGTAGTAGTAGTAGTATTTTTCTTTCAATTTTATTTTTTCTTATTTGTGATTAAAAGCGATTCTTATGTTTAATTTTATTTCCTGTTTCGATTGTTTTTACATTCATTGATTTAATGTGGTTTTTATGATCTTCGTGTGGTGTAAAGCACTTTGAATTGCCTTGTGTTGAATTGTGCTTTATAAATAAATTTACATGGTCGGTTGTCCCTCCTTCTCTAAGCCGCCGCCGTCTGTAACTTTTCTGTAGCCGAAATATTCCCATACCAGCGATTTCATGTTCTTCAGGGGGCAAAAAGTTCAGGAGTTTCACCTCCTCTAGCCATTGTGTAGCACAGCTGATATTTTTGGGACATAAATAACTTATACCTTAGTGACGCTATGATGGAATGTTTTTGCGGTTTTGAAACCATGACGTTTTCATACCATAGTATACCTTGAAATGGTAATCAGTACGTGTCTACTGAGGAACTTGTTTTCGTTTTTGTTCCTGTGAGGTCTGAAAGTGAATGTTTCAGTTGCAATAGACGTCCAATACATTTGAACAATCATGGAATGTCAGCGAATAAGTTCAGAGGTTTGGCCTACTGAGTGAAACTGTAGAATTTTTTTTTTTTTTTTTGTGACTTTGACTTTGTGTCCCCTTTAATTAACGGCTTAGCATTCATCAATTGTTCAAATGACGACTACTGGCTTGAAAAACTCACAAGTTGAGGCACTCATAAATAAGGGTCAGCCAGTGTTTTGCTACTCCGATAAAATGTTTGCAATGCTTAAAGATCACAGTGCATTGGCTACCTCTTTGCTCTTCATGGCCATCAGGGAGCAGATTTGCATGCATCCAAGCATTGCTACTATGTGCTAGGATGTTTGACTCATCGTTATCGCCTCCAAAACTGGCCGCGGTTGGTATAGATGTTTCCCCAGTATTGCAAATATTGCCTTAATGTAGCATCATCCACTCGTTAATAAGATGCGTTATATGTGTGCAGTGTTTGCTACCTCCGGTTAGAGAAGTGTTCAGTCAGTTGTCGGGGAGTTTGATTTTCCCATGCAGGCTGCAGCGCTCTTCTCCTCCAGAGTCCTTCAGGCATTCTGTCTGCCTCTCTCAACTTCCTGTACCCCCCTCCGTACCCACACACCCAACCAGCCGAGCTCACCACCCCCCCCTACTGGGTTAGCAGCCACGGAATAACTTAGCACACGGAATGAGGAGGCGAGATCAACAGCGGTGATCCATTCATCTTGAGTTTCTCCTGTCACTCTCCCTCTTCCGTTTGTAAACACCGAGGGTCCGCGGTCAGAATGGCCTTTTGTCCGGCGTGTACATTTGCCGTGGCTCCTCTCATTCACTTCAAAGGTAACAAGTGACAGATGTCTGTCTTCGCGCCGCCTTCGCTGTACGCCGAGGCGCTGAGATAGCATCTGGCCTGAATGTCAAACTGTGAATGCTGCTCGAGAATGCGCCGGTGCTTATGCCAATCTCATTGTTATTAATGTCAGGAACGTTGCCTACAGAGGTGTTTTAGATACCACCCGTCGTTCGCGCCGGGGAGCGCTCGAGGAGGGCGCCTGTGCCAAAGTGACGAATAATAGACAAAATATTAATAGAAGAACGTGATGAAATTCAAAAGTGATCGGCTGATTTAGGTTCAGAAGTTCTTCTTGTGTTGCCTCTCTTTCACTATGGGTCTGAGCTGTTTATTTAGTCGTCGCCACAGGTGGTTGTTTTTTGTGTGCAAAACATTTGACATCCTATTTGGTGTGCTGGTAACAGTTCTTTAGATCTCCCAACGGGCCAGAAATGTCACACTGTTTTCCAAACACATGCATGTTAGGTTCAATGAAGACTCTAAATTGGCTATAGCGTGAATAGGAGTGTGAATGTTTATTTCCATATGTTCCCTGTGATTGGCTGGTGACTGGTGACCAGTGTTTTTCATAACGGCGTTACTAACGGCATTATTTTTTTGTCAGTCGTGAGATATCTAATTAATAACTTTTCCCAGTGTTTTTCATAACGGCGTTACTAACGGCATTATTTTTTTGTCAGTCGTGAGATATCTAATTAATTACTTTTCCCATCTTTGCAACACCGTTACCGTTACTGAGGACGTGAAGACTTGCGCTACTACAATTTGGTTGAATGACGAGAGATGTCTGAGAGACTAGGAGAGAGCAGAGCGGGAGAGGGGAGGAAGGGAAGGGGGTTGTGACGCAGTTGCAAACGAAATGATAGGTGGTTTGGAGCGTTAGTATAGCATTCGCATTTAGCGTGGCGAGCGTTGTCTTAAACTCTCGCGCAACTTTTTTTTTTTTTTTTTTTTCCATAAAGTTCGTGGCTTTCAGGTGGGTACAATTAATTGAAAATAATGGACAGTTTTCCTGTTCAGTATGCATTATCATCACTAAGTAGACATTGCCCTTGTAGATGCTACAATATAATAATAATTTTGTTTTTTAATATCAAAAATAGTCACTTGCCGTAAACTTTTCTTGAATGACGTATCCATAAACCTGTGTGATTTATTTATTTTTTTTCAAACCGAAACAACTAGAGCAGGGGTGCCCAAGTCCGGTCCTCGAGAGCCCCTATCCAGCTTGTTTTCCAAGTCTCCCTCCGCCAACACACCTAAATCAAATAACCAGGATAATTATCATGCTCCTGTAGCGCTTACTGATGAGCTGATCATTTGATTCAGGTGTGTTAAAGGAGGGAGACATGGGAAACAAACTGGATAGGGGCTCTCGAGGACCGGACTTGGGCACCCCTGAACCAGAGCAAATATAGAAGAGGGAAGGAATTCAAAATCCCACCTGCATATTGAAAAATATATCTATATAAGGAGTGTGACGGTACACTTGAGTTACCAGTGTTGTTTTCTTGACGGTACACACAAGTCACCAGTGTTGTTTTCGTCAACGACGACGATAACGAACAATTTTTTTCATGACGAAACGCTGAAAACGTGTCTTGGGAGACTAAAACATAACGAGATGGATGCCAGTTGTCGTCTGACGACACGAGAACAAGATGAAAATTCGCCATAAATTCTCAATGTGTGATATTTTCTTATTGTACGTGTAGTTAGAATGCATTTAGCAGTGTTTAGCTGTGTCGCTCATTTGACGTGCTGCGCCTACCCCCGGCCCCCGCGCTTACTCACGGGCCGGTAGCCTGTGCCCATTCCAGTCTCATTTTGTGAAACATATGTGTCAGGTGCTGCTTGGTAAGTTGCACTTTCTTATCTTGGCTAGATATGCCAGGTTTCTTTAGCCTTTAAAGGTCTGTGCTGAGTGATCATCACACACTAAACTAACTTGTAGCATTAGCATAGCGTTCGCATTAGCATTTAGAGCGGTGACTCAGTGTCTTCTTGGAAGTCTGAAGTGGAAGTCTTGGAACTCTTGGAAAACATTTTACATACAGTTTGTGGCGTCCAGGTGAGTTAAATGAATTGCAAATAATGTGCTGTTTTCCAACTGATTGTGTATTATCGTCATGAAAATGATGATGTCTATGTAGACTCTACAGTTATGTGCTCATCTGTCATGTTCATTTGAAATTGTTGGAAACCTTTTATTTATTTATTTATTCATTGACTAAAACTAAGTTTATTGACGAAAATATTTTGAGAATTTTCGACTAAAACTAGAGGAAGACGAACATATTTTGAAATGACTAAAAGATGACTAAGACTAATAAGTATATTCATTCAAAAGACGCAAATTAAACTGGCTGCCTAAAAAACACTGCAAGTCACAGTTCAGTACGTACGGGGGTTACGATTTGGTGCGGGTTCAGTACAACAGGAAAAGCAACAAGGCTTTTTTCCTCACAGCATTTGAAAGTTGAAGTTTGTATCCCATTACACTGTCATATAGGTGAAATTTTTAAAAAGTAAAAAGGGTGACCTATGTTTTTTTTTTTGTTTTGTTTTGTTTTTTGAATGAAAAAGACAGTTCAATTCAATCAGTTAATATAAACATATTTGATGTGAAAGACGTTATAGAATGGATCATGTAATAACGTGTAAACGTGAAAAGTAACGTCACTTACTTTGCTGATTAACTAACTACTCTTACGTTGAGGTAACTGAGTTACTAACTCAATTACTCTTTGGTAGAAGTAATTTGTAACTGTAACTAATTACTTTTTTAGAGTAAGATTAACAAAACTGAGTGACCATGCTTCTTGTCCCAGAGTCAGCTTTGATAAGGATAAGCAATATTGAAAATAGGTGGCTTGTATGATAAGAATATTTGACTGCCATTGACTGCGATAGACATCCAATCCATTTTGACTGCAAAGGCTGACAGCGATTATTCTCTTGGACATTCATCGTGGTCATTGGCCCTGAAGCATGATGATTGACTGCCAGCCCTCCCACTTCAAACAGATTAGACGTCCAATAATTTGATACGTTTGAGTTCTCGGGAAGCAACTCAATGTAAAAAAAAAAGTGGGTCACAAGCTGAAAAAGTCTGAAACCATCATGCCCAGCGTGATTACATTTGGCCGCAGGGCATGATGGGGAAAAAGCAAACCCACAGTAAAGCAGTAGTTGAGTGGGATTAAAGCAGTTCATTGGAGTTGAAAAGCGGCAAAAAAGGTGGTTGTGTTTCTGAGCCGCTAATCACAGCGCGCCGCCGTGTTTGTTTAACGTTTTCTCATGGTTGCCGCCGCCTGCTTGTGGTATTTACATGTTTAATTGAGAAGTGTGCTGCCGTTTCTTCCGCCCATCTGCCGAGTCCCTTCCTCTTATCAGCCTCATTCCTCAAACTGACAGCTCTCCCACTCTGCATATCTCGCCTCCACTCCTGTGCCACTTCTGCGCTAACTCCTCTCGCTCGCCTCTCCCTCGTCCCTCTGCCGCCTGTCACGGCCCGGATATGAGTAATGACAATGCGTTTTGCCTCAAATCAAACACATAAGTAGAAGGAAATAACCGTAGTGAGGAAACACCACACGGAGGCGTCGTGAAACTCACACTTCCCAGGCTCCGATTTTGAAAAATTCTTATTATTCCTCCTCCATTTTTTTTAGCCCACATCTAAATCACCACCTGTCACACGCAACATGTGTGTCATTGTATCCCCATCAGCGTGTTTCATTGTACACACAACCACCTCTGAAGAGCTGCCTCTTATCAGTGGAGTGTCAGAAAGACCCCCTCCTACCCCTCCTAAATGCTTTTCTATTAAGAGCAGCGTTGTGTCCCCGTGATAGCACCAGCTTCTCCACTTCATCATCCATAATCCCAGTAGGCATCAATGGACTCCTTAGCGACGCCATCCACACCAAAGGCTTTGTCACTGGGCGCAAATGAAAACAAGCTCAATGAGGGGGACATTCGAAGGAATTTACGCAAAGTGACAGGAAATGGCCCAGTGGGGCCCCTGGCGATATCGTGTACAGAGAGAGCTTTTAATTCTCTTATAGATACCGCTACAGTTGTCATTATTGTGTTTATTTATACTAATTAGGGATGAAAATGTGACAATTTATTTATTTTACAACGGAACTCTTGTTGTCATTTGAGTGGAGACTGATTTAAGTAGTGCACTGTGTTTTGCCGAAATTGAATAACGAATTAACAGATGTCAAATCCATTTGAACTGAGAAAGTTGGCAGTGAATGATGTTGTTTCAGTGCCATTTACGCAATAAACGACCAATCCATTCGAATGGAACAGTTTAGACCAGACATGTCCAAAGTGCAGCCCGGGGGCCAAATGCGGCCCGTGGTCAAATTTCATCCGGCCCCCAGCCTCTGTCATAAAATCAATAACGTCTGGCCCGCACACAGACTTGATAAATTGGTCAGCAGTACTGCTACCAGCATATGAAGTAGCTTACACACTAAATGCTGCTCCTCATTTACCCACTAAAAGGCAGCAGCACTCTGAGGAACATCACCCCGTGTGACCCTTTACTTCCAATTTTCTAAAATGGTGACAAACAACAAAAAAAAGAAAGTTGACTGCAATGGCTGAAGCTACAAAGATAGGTGGAAATTTGACTATTTTTTCACTAAAATACTCAACAACTGCGTCCGCCTCATTTGCAAAAAAGGCAGTCGCTGTTTTTAAAGAGTTCAACGTGAGGCGATATTACCAAACAAGACACGCTGGCATGTACGACAAGATTACAGGGAAGATACGCAACAAGAAATTGAATTAACTTGAAGCTAGTTTAACTTCACAACAGCAGTATTTTGCAAGAGCCCGAGAGTCGAAAGAGAACGCCACAAAGGCTAGTTGCGAGATTGTTAAAATTATTAATTAAAAAATAATAATAAAGCAAATGTAACACCCAGAATGGCTTGCTAAAATTTGCTTAAATATATTGCTCTGCGTAAAGGACGTCAGTCAAGGTCGGCCCCCCACATTTTTACCACACCAAATCTGGCCCCCTTTGCAAAACGTTTGGACACCCCTGGTTTAGACAAATTGGACGCCTATTGTCCTCTGTGCCACTGAGTTAAAGTAACAGACATCATGTTTATGATATGCATTCCAAGAGAATATTATTTAATAATACAGGAAAAAAACGATTTACATTTTCCACTGTGATATAGTAAGGATAAAGGTAAATAAAAGTTAATATGTACTGGAAGTAGTCAAAGTAGCCGTTGTCAGACATTTTGAAATGCCAGTACAGTGATCCCTCGCTACTTCGCGCTGCAAACTTCGCACCCTTAGTCCATCGCGTTTTTTTTTTTTTTTTAATAAATACAGATGAGGGTAACACTTTATAATAACTATCCGTTTTACTAGTTAACTGATAATTAGTAAACTGTTGATAAATGATTTATTGTTGATTTGTGAAGTATTTGTTAACAGTTTGTTAAGCATTTACAGGGTGTTCCAATATGGTTGACCCCATTCTAAATGTCCATGCTAGTTAATGGATCTTAATAAAACTATATACACTTTATGTTGAAGGTCATAAGTTTTATTGGTTAAATATACAAAGAAAAGTACAAATATTTGTTGGTTCTATGGTAGATTTTCATAAATGTGCAACATGAGCACTGCCTGCAAAATGCCTTATCAAAATGCCTTTTCTTTTGAAGTGAACGGCATTTCTTAACCCGAAAAGATAGAAATGCCAAACGTTTCACACAAAAACTTGAAACGTTTCTACACAAACTCTGTTTCAGGTTAAGAACACCCTGTAAATGCTTAACAAACTGTTAACAAATACTTCACTAATCAACAATAAGTCATTTATCAACAGTTTACTAATCATCCATTAACTAGTAAAACGGATAGTTATTATAAAGTGTTACCCAGATGAGCTGTCCTGAACCGATCGCGTAGTCTCACGCTCCCTACCTCCCTCTCCCTGCCCTTTGTTCGTCAGGCAGTGCACTACAGTTGCTTATTAAAAGTTAACGATGATTGACAGTTTAATGTTTGATCTTGCCAGAGAAGGGAACTTCAAAGTGCCACATGCGTCAATCATCGTTTAACTTGTTAAACAGTTGCTGTGGCAACTCATATTGTGTCAGTAAGCAGCTTCTGCAGAATTGAGTGGACTCACTCAATGAAGCATTTGATAAAGTCAAGCATTTTTCTGCTTTATTCTTATTTAAATATAATTTGGTGGGACAGGAATATGTTTAAAAACTTAAAATAAATATATATTTGAAGTGCTTCAAAGCCATTTATTAAAATATATATGCCGGAAAACACTGACAAGGCTGAAAAAGCAGTTTCTGCTCTTACAACCCTCTTTAAATTAAACTGCTGTATTTTAAGCCAAAAGAACTGTTGTTTGATAGAACAATATGTCAATATGCTGCCATAGCAGACTCATTGTGCGTTAAGTCCCCAAACTATTTTTTTATTGATTATACACATTTTATAACAACATGACAACACAGAACAAAAAAAAAAAAAAAAAAAAAAAAAACACTCCACTAGTCAAATAATTTCACACATTAGCATACCACAGGTAGTTGTACACCCCATTTGTCAAAAAAGTCCAATAAAGGTTTCCATATTTGCTCAAAATCATCTGCCTTCCCACTCACTACATAAATTAGTATTTCCAGCATAACAGAATTTGTCATTTCCTTAATCCCCCAGAACTATTTTTAATTTGTCCGTTTTACCCAGGAGACCCCCATTTACAGACAAAACCAGCCAAAAAAGAAGGTAAGTAATTATATTATTCGAAATGTCTGTCATTTTTAGCTTAGAATCATTCATTGCTGTCAAATATTTAGTTTAAAAAAAAACAACTTTGAAAAATTATTCACTCGCATATTTTAAACTTTTAAACAAATTACGTCACAATGAAAAAAAAGTGTCTGTAAATAAGTCGCGGATTTTAATTTTTAAATTTGATTTAAATTTTTTTTTTTTTTTACTTTTGCATTTTCCCCCAATTTTTTAGATGATAAATAATTGATCCAAACAAAGATTTTTTTTAAACTGTTAAAAGGGTAAATATATGAAAAAGAAGATCTCGACCACTCCTTGATGTCTGCAATTTCTGCATCGTGACCCTTGTTATATTACCATGTTTCACCCATAAAATCCCCCCAAAATCTGTCTGTGGCCATTCACAGCTGTGTCTTGACACTCTGTGATACATGCTACATGGAGTTTTTGGATCGAAAAGAGATAAGTACATGATAATATCTCATTAAAATTATAGCGTCTTTAATTATGCTCTCTCATGCTCTCACCTTCAGTTAGGGTTTTGCTGTTTCATTTTAATTTTTTTTTTAAATGCCCTCCTGTTCAAAAAATTTCTTCCCCAGAAAATTGAGATTTTAAGCTTTCCAATGATGTATCACACATGCATATAGGACAATTTTGAAATTTGGCCAAATTGGGGGTCTCAGAGCAGAACTCACCTGAGTGTTTTCCTGCCATATATAAATATTATTTTCTATTATACTTTGGGGAAAAAAAGTAAAAACGTGTCTTCTATGTATCTTTTTCCAATGATATATCTGAATAAATATACTGTATTGAACACACAATGTGGGGGGGCTGCCACTTTGTGGTTTTTCACTTATTGTGGCAGGTTTGGTCCCCATTAACCGCCAAAAACGAGGGATCACTGTCCTATTTTGCCAGTGAAAGTGAGACTCTATGACTGCCCCGGCTACTCGTCACCCACGAGACTGGCACAAAGACAATGTTAATAACGAGTGCCAATTTTGCTGTTTAAATATTATTTTCTCTATTGCCAGAGGTCTCAGATATTTATGATTTGCATACTTCAATACTTTGAGCAAACATCTTTCATGAAGGTCATTTATACTAGGTGTTGTCTTTCGCTTCAATAATAACTGAGAAAATGATGCTATTAAGTTCACCAAATACTATTGTTTGTAGTCCATGTGCAAGTTACTCAATGGTTGTAACATTACTTTGTAATCTAATTAGAGATAGACACATGTGTGCAATTTTGAATATTGAGTGCAATAATTCGCACGGTTGTTGATCTTACTCTTTCAAGCCAACCAGTTGAGGCAGATGGCCGCCATCCGCCAGTTCAGTTCGAGTGGAACCGGCATACCCTTTCTTGCGATTTGACGCTCTATAAATAACACGCCTTGAATATAACAGAACATATGTAGGGCATTAGAGTATAATGATTTATTTACGCTAACTGAATGCCACGACAGATAAAAACAATGTTAAAAGCACTGAAGGTTGACAAGTGCTCTCTCTCTCTCTCTCTCTCTCTCTCTCTCTCTCTTTCTGTCTGTCTCTCTCTGTGTCTAACACACAAATCGGGAGATAAAAATTTCATCTGCGTTCTAAGCGAACTTTCAGCAGCTCCAAAAGTCTAAAATGATGTTTCCGCCCTCCCCGGCATGCCAGAGTCCCGCTGGGAGCGTGAATGTGATCAGCAGCATCCCCACCACGTCTCCTCATTATTGAGTAAATAGGTTTGGGCATGTCCTCAGTAAACAAAGCCAAGACTGACAGTTAAGGGAGTGAGGGGAGTCGGAGGCAGCCTCGTTCCCAATTAGAGTCGCCTCAGGCAAAACTTTAAAGAGGAGATCAATCCTACAGATCACTAAACTGATCCTGTCACAGGCTGAGGATATTTAAACCGTGGCGCGGAGCGGAGTGATGCCGGGCACTCCTCCGTACACTTCCACTGTGTGCGCTAATGACTTGGGGGTAGGCTCTCTCACCAGGATGCGCACCCCACCGCGAGGCGGTCGGTGATTGACGGCTGAAATCGGACCTCAGCTGCAGTTCTCGACGCAGTAGGGGCCAGATGGGGGAAATAGTGATTTACGTTTTTTATCTCCCCCCCGCCTTTTTCATTTTTAGTATGCGGCTCCTCAACTCATAGATATTCCCTAATTGTCTCCCTCACTTACCTGTGAGGCCCTCTCCCATCAAAGATGCAGAGTGCATTTGAAATTAACCCGGGATGAGTTTATTTCTCTTTCTCTTTTTTTTTTTTTTTTCTCAGCCCGATTTATTCAAATGCGCTCGTTCGGTTCGGGCTGTCCATCTCCCGATGTTGGAAAAGTTCCACTCATATACGTGTGATTTTTAATCACCTGGTCAAAGCGTGACATCCTGCTAAAGCAGCAGAATATCACACATGCGCCGACAAGTGCAGAGCCGGCACACGTGTGGAGCGAGCTACCGGGAGCAACTGAACATTTAAATGAGGGGAATGATGCATTATGTATATCAGCCGGCTTCCAGCGCGCGCAAATTAATCATCGTCATAAAAAGGCAAAAGACAAAACACAAAACGCCCGCTAAATTGTCGCCATCCGGCGCGACGACAAATTTTCGCGCCTCCGACGATAAAGAAAATCTTAAAAAGGTTGTCGGTTTCGCTCGCGCGCACCTATCGTCGAGAGTCGTTCACTTTCAACTTTATTTGCGGATTATTGCAAATCCCCCGTACAAATCATATCATGAAATCATGTAGCTGAGACATTGGATGTGTTCTGCTAATGCTCAAGGAAGATCCCCTGAGGGAGCCATCGAGTGGAAGGCGAAGGAAGGAGAGAGGCGGATAGAGGGTGAGAAATGGAGGGAGAGTCGGTTTGCGGGACGTGCGTAGCGGGAACAGGAAGAGGAGGGGAGGGCGGCAGCAGTCAAGCTGCACTTTATCCTGACAGATCTCCTTTACACACTAATTTCCTTGTTAAAGAAGAGAAAATGGCACTCAATCCCGAGAAATCCCTTTCTCCTGGAGCAGGCCTGTCAGCCCGAGAGATGAGTGGATACGAGCCCGGCTTGCCTTCCTTTCTGAGCCCCGCGGCGGCGGCCTCTCCCATCCTCGCCGGCGTAATTAATACGCTATCGAAATATAAGCCAGCGCGCCCGTGATACACGAATTCCGTCGACAGCAGTCATTTAGCCGGCTCTCCGGAAAATCAGACGTGAGGCCCGATTGATTTTTTCATCATGTCATCTCCGTCGCAAATGGCAAACAAATCATGTAGCAACATTTCACGCTCGCTGGCTGCGTAAAACACCCGCGCGATTAGACGCTATTCATCACATGAAATTTAGGAATTCTCCAAAGTGCCTTATTTGGGATTTGAAGGAGACGAAAAGAGGGAAAAGCCTCTTATTTGAAGTCAGCCGCTCGCTCTGCGTCTTTCTCTTCTCCCCAGATTACAATTGGGGGTTTGGCTGAGACAGGGCGAGTCGTGTCAGGACTGCTTTTGAGAAATCTCGGTAACAATTCAGATGCGATCGATAAGGAGTGACAGTTTATTCCGAGGCTTAGCACGGGATGCCGAGCCAGGCGTCCAGTCCGGAGGAATGAATTTGTTTTGTATTTGATTTTCCCATTAAATTTATTACCGCCGCCCTCCCCCGCTCCCTTTCGCTCTCTTTTTTTGGCTCGCCTTCTCACTTCCTACAGCCCATGTCTCCGCCTCACTCTTGTCACTCAGCCGTAAACGTCCGGCAATCTCTCGTCCTGTGATTTCCATGTCCTCACTTTTCATCCGCTTTCTGATTGCTTCACACCCCCGTGTCGGCACGCTCACCGCTGACCCCGCGAGATGTCGGGAGGGGTAGGGAGCGGGGGGGGGGGAATTACGGAACGTCTCTTCGGTTGGCGGAGTGCCGCTCGCCCTTTGTAACACTTCATCATATCGGCCATGGACAGAATGGAGTTGAGAAACATTTTCTTACAAAATGGTGGTTTGGCGCACAATCATATGGTAAATCTATTACCACTCTGTCAAGGGAAACCACTTGAGGGTTCTCTCAGGCTAGCACGAGGCAAAGTGGGGAAGCGTAACCCTGAAAGTAGGCTCTGCTTTTTCCTGGTAAAGTGTTTTCCGCACCGCCCCTATCAGCCCCTCCTGCTGGATTTAAGGGTCACGGAGGAAGCCAATCGGAGAGACCGGCCATTCAGCGAGCCGACGGCGCGAACAGGACACAAGCCAGCTGATGAAATTCATCCATACTTCTCACTTATGATGACATGATTGATTTTCCCTCAGAGTGCTCAAATGTAGGATTGTCTTCCCAGCCCCCCACCAACCCTCATCTCCTCTCACATCCCGCCTCAATCTAACCCGCCCACCCGCACGTCCATCCGAGCGCCACGCCGGCAGCTAATGGATAAAGCCTCTGTCTGTCTGGGCCGCGGCTCGGGCTTGACGAGTGGAAGAACAACTGCAGCGAATGAAGGGTGAAATCTGAGAGTGCAATTTTCCGTCTGTCAATCTCACGTCAGGAGAACAAGTTGACCACCAATCAGCTGAGTCGATTCGAGGCTGTCGGGCTGAGTGACAGCCGTCGCGTCGCCACATTAACACGGCCATGAGAGACGCCCGTCGGGAGGGGAGGGAAAAAAAAGGGGGCGAACGTTCACGCTTTGCCTCGCTCATTCGATTTCGAGATGCGATTCGCATTTTTCCGCCTTAACAAATGAACAAACTGACAGGTTAATGCATAACATATCACTCCATAATTCATGCTCGTGAATCCGGGAGCCTCCTATCATCCACTAGGTGCTTCAAAATACAACCAATTAAACAATATTTAATTATTAAAGGTAGAAAGTGAAGGAGAAACATGCCTTAAAAAACTCTTGCTGGCAGTCAATTATGATAAAACTTTAATGAGGCTGGATAGAGAGCCATAAAAACTGATAGCCCCTCCGCCATGAATTATATATCCATATCGATTTTGTTTCTTTGCTATAAGAATTGCAGGTAATCGTATGTTACCACATGTAAAGTGCACTTCCCTGGCGAGGATAAATATTAACTATCAAATATATATGAGGGCGCGTGTGCATTTATGACCAGGCTTATGTTGGAAATGAAGCGCGGGGATGGAACGGGATGTGATGGGGTGTTCCACTGGGAATGGATGAAGGGTGCCATGTCTGACAGGAAGAGAGACCCTTAGTGGTCCGGCCTTGATATGTTACCTAGTTAGCGTCACGGAGAGAGGAATAAATAGTTCTTTATTATTTGTGGTCGCCATCATGTCTCTCCTAATAGACAGGCCATACTGAGTTTAAACCACATTATCCTCTGCGAGACCATCGCAATTACTCTTGAGAGCCGCCTGTGATGTGTGGATAAGGCAGGTCGCCCGTGTCTTAATGAACACAAACAATGCGAAATGGAGGTAAGGAGCAGTGGGGGGAACCATAATGGCAAGGGAGGCCTTCTTTTAATAGAGACCGCGCTAAGTTGTTTGCTATGATCTACGGCCGTGCTGAAAAGCGCCAACGTCGGACATCTTTCTCAGTGATCCCATTACCAGATCAATCTGACACTTGTCTTTTTTTGTGGCCTTCAAATCGCATTTGCCGCTCTCCGGTATGCCGCTTGTGTTTGTGTTCCTGTCATTGTCGTCGCGTCCCGCCTTGTTGGACACCGGCAAAAGGTCAAAGGTCAGATCAACGTGACATCCGAGGAGAGAGAGCGAGGAAGAGCCGCCACCGAGGGCCGGGTGCTAGGTTAATTGATAAACTGCCGCTTCACTTCATTAGTCAGACAGAGCGGGCTTAACGAAGGAACACAGAGAGCGTGTCACTCTGAATATGTTAATCACGAGCGGCCATTATGGGGATTCCTTCGCCTTCACCTGCAGGGTCGGGATGGCTGTTTATTTATTGCCGGCAACAACAAAAAAATAAACAGACAGACGCGAGCAAAGAGCTGTCCCGGGTGTTATTGAATATAAATATGTAATGAGCGTGTAAAAAAAAAATCATCATTTGGCCTTTTCACAAACGGCGGACGATAATAGCGCGGGCAGGTGAGCGGCGGACTTGACGTACGTAGCGGAGGTGAAAGCGTCGGGGGAAAGCGAGAGGAGGTTTTTATTGTTGCCCGGCCCTGCCGCTTAAGTGCACATGGCTGGGAGGAAGCCGGGACCTCCAGCTCTGACCTCTGCGCATGTATATTTAATAGGCCATCAGTTGGCCGGGGCAGCGCTCTGATCAGGATTCAGAGAAGGGCTTTGAACACCCCTGTGTATTCCTCAGCGTGCAGCCTCAAGCTGCTCTCCCCAGCTGTGTCAATCCGACAGCACTGTTACAGGCACCCAGACAAGGCGGCGGGCTCTCCACCGCTAGCGCCTAATGACTACGGCAGCGAGAAGAAGAAGAAGGGGGGGGGGGGGGAGGAGGAAAAAAAGCAAAACAAACAATAACATTTGGCGCGCGGAGCTCTGCTACCATCTAATGAGTGCTTTTAAAAGCTGAAATATTGCACCAGCTGATGTGCTGGGGGTTACATCAGCGACGTATGTTGTGTTTCTCTTAATAATAACAAAAAAGGCAATCACACGGTGAGCGCACCGCACGCGCACCCGTAACGACTGAAACAACAAGATGGCAAACAGAGAAGTGCCACTCGTGTGTCTTTTCTTCTAACAAGGTATCACTGCGCCTTGAATCAAGACGGCTCTCTCACTCTCCCGCTTCCTCTGTGTGAGTGTGTGTGCGCGTGTGTGAGGGCAGCTTAACGAGGGTGGTTCATTTGACAGGCAATTAGTTTGCGGAGCTGCTATTGACAGGCCCCGTGCTTGTGTTTGTTCAACAGCTCTGGGTGAGTTCCACGCTCCCCGGGCTACGTGACAAAGCACCTCCGACAGGGAGCTCCTGATCTCCACCGAGGCTCGGCGGTTGGCGCTGGGAGAAGGTGGAGGGGGCGAGGGAAGGTGTGTGACAGCCTAGCAAGAGGAGAGAGAATAGGAGGCGAGGGCGGGGGAGAGAGCCAGCACCCACAAGGGTCTATTAGGGGGTTTTGTTGCAAGTTAATGTCGCTACAACACACTTCTTGTGTTGTATTTTGAAAGGGGCCCGAGCAATGATGTTGTCATTTGTTGTGTGATTGCAGGGGATAGGGGAGGCTAATCTTTGCAGATGCGGGTGGGGGGGCGAGATGGAGGAGAGGCAAAATACAACGAGATCCAAACACTCTTTTATCCTGGAAAATCCCGTATTCTAATGCAAAGGCCCATCCCTCTTTTAGTTGCAAGCATTGGTTTGTAGAGCCGCGGCAACCGATCAATATCATTATTTTCACAGCGGATCGAAGCGCCTTCACCGAGTTAATGGGGGATTGAGGTGGTAAACGTTTACCCTCTCACTGTCAGCAAAGCACTGGTCCATAGTGGGCCCAGATGACAGCGCCGGGGTCCCGCTGTGGACACACTGTGTGGAGATGTCGTGCGGGGCTCGACAGGCTGCATGGACTGTCAAGCGCCTGCCATGGCCCGGACGGCCTCGCATATCAGCCACTTGAGTTGGAGCAGCAGCAACAGCAGTCCGACTGACTCGGTCTACTGCAAAAGCTAGCAGCGGCAGGCAGACCATCTTTTGTTCTTATTGATGCAACCAGTATCGCTAATGGCGTTTGCTTCATTTTCTAAAATGGGAAGTCGGAAATGTTCCACCTCTAGGAATTTTTGGGGGTATCCATTATATGCAGTGGGGCAAATAAGTATTTAATCAACCACTCATTGTGCAAGTTCTCCCACTTGAAAATATTAGAGAGGCCTGTAATTGTCAACATGGGTAAACCTCGACCATGAGAGACAGAATGTGGGGAAAAAAAAACAGAAAATCACATTGTTTGATTTTTAAAGAATTTATTTGCAAACCATGGTGTAAAATAAGTATTTGGTGTATACCAAAAGTTGATCTCAATACTTTGTTATGTACCCTTTGTTGGCAATAACGGAGGCCAAACGTTTTCTGTAACTCTTCACAAGCTTTTCACACACTGTTGCTGGTATTTTGGCCCATTCCTCCATGCAGCTCTCCTCTAGAGCAGTGATGTTTTGGGGCTGTTGTTGGACAACACAGACTTTCAACTCCCTCCTCACCCCGTGGCATCAAAATTATAACAAGAATGGGGAGCAAAAATCCCAGAACCACACGGGGGGAACCTAGAGAATGACCTACAGAGAGCAGGGACCACAGTAACAAAGGCTACTATCAGTAACACAACGCGCCGCCAGGAACTCAAATCCTGCACTGCCAGACGTGTCCCCCTGCTGAAGAAATTACACGTCTAGGCCCGTCTGCGTTTCGCTAGAGAGCATTTGGATGATCCAGAAGAGGACTGGGAGAATGTGTTATGGTCAGATAAAACCAAAATAGAACTTTTTGGTAGAAACACAGGTTCTCTTGTTTGGAGGTTAAAGAATACTGAATTGCACCATACCCACTGTGAAGCATGGGGGTGGAAACGTCATGCTTTGGGGCTGTTTTTCTGCAAAGGGACCAGGACGACTGATCTGTGTAAAGGAAAGAATGAATGGGGCCATGTATTAAGAGATTTTGAGTGAAAATCTCCTTCCATCAGGAAGGGCATTGAAGATGAGACGTGGCTGGGTCTTTCAGTTTGATAATGATCCCAAACACACAGCCAGGGCAACAAAGGAGTGGCTTTGTAAGAAGCATTTCAAGGTCCTGGAGTGGCCTAGCCAGTCTCCAGGTCTCAACCCCATAGAAAATCTGCAGAGGGAGTTCAAAGTCCGTGTTGCCCAACGACAGCCCCAAAACCTCACTGCTCTAGAGGAGATCTGCATGGAGGAATGGGCCAAAATACCAGCAACAGTGTGTGAAAAGCTTGTCAAGAGTTACAGAAAACGTTTGGCCTCCGTTATTTCCAACAAAGGGTACATAACAAAGTATTGAGATTAACTTTTGGTATTGACCAAATAGTTATTTTCCACCATGATTTGCAAATAAATTATTTAAGAATCAAACAATGTGGTTTTCTGGGTTTTTTTCCACATTCTGTCTCACGGTTGAGGTTTAACCATGTGGACAATTACAGGCCTCTCTAATATTTTCAAGTGGGAGAACTTGCACAATTAGTGGTTGATTAAATACATATTTGCCCCACTGTACCAGGGGAACACTTAATAGTAAAATCTCTCCAAAAATGGTCAAATTCAGACAAAACAGAGAATAGTTGAAAGCATCAAACTTCTTGTGATCATCCAAAGGACTGACTCTACAAGTAGCTTTTTTTTCTGGTGTCATGTCCCAAGTTTTAAACACAATGTTGTGCCGGATGGTCAGATCCATCAAATTCCCACGCACTCTGGATGAGTTCAATCAAACAAAACATTGCTTTTATGTGGTTGCTGCTTCCCCAAAATGATCAGAGCCAACAGGCTGCACTCATGTACAACGTGTTCCCCCCACAGGGAGTTCACAAACCGCAATCGTAAGCACCACGCTCACACGCACGCACACGCCGTTTGAATGCGCAAGCTGTGTGTGACTCAGAAAAGGGGTCGTAAATGTAACGAAAATGCCACTGTTTATATTACTTCCAATTACGTAATTTTGCGTTTGTGTTTGTCTCCAAAATATTTTTCAGTGATAACCTAAAACAGTCTGTCTCCACAGCTTTTACACCTGTTGATGAATTCGCTGCAATGTGTTAATGTGCTCACGCAGTTTACTGCCTTTTATTTGGGGTCATACTAAATCAGACGCTAATCTCGTCAAGATGCTTCATATTAACGTGCGTACTTGACTTCAAGTTAGGGCTAGTTCATGAGGTGAAAAAAATTTGCTGTTGATTTTGAGGATTTGTCATGAAAGAATTTCCTGCATTAAACATGTCGAAAACTTGTGTGAAAATAGCCAATCAGTTAACTTGAATCAAGAAAAAAACAAAGTTACCGAACATAGAGCTGAGTGCTTATCTCAAAACAGGCGTAATTTAGGATTATTTGTTTGAAAAATGAGTTTTTTTTCTCCACAGATTCGTTAAAACTACCATTTAAAATACAGTATTGTTAGTAGAGGTGGGAATCTTTGGTAACAATTCGATTACGATTACGATTCAGAGGCTACGATTCGGATTATAAATCGATTGTTGATGACACCTCCCCCCCCACCCCACTATTAGCTGCTTTTAATGTTTTGTACATTAGTTACGAAAACTGTAAAAAAATATAAAAAAAAAAGAAAGAAAGAAAAAAAAAAGGCTCACAGGCTTAAATAAATAAACATTCAATTAATTTAATGTTGTGAATCAACCGTTAAAGTTGTTAAAATTGCTTCCGTTATTCCATAATTTCCATTTTGTCCAATTTCGACAAGTTTCGGGTAATGACAAGCATGATGTTTAGCTACTCTTTCTCCGTTCCTTATTGAGTCCCGAAGACCGTGCGGCGCGCTGTGTTTTACTTCCACTTTACTTGACATATTTCAATATTCGGAATTTGGATGTTTGTGAATCGTTCTCAAATCTTCCACGGCCGAATCGCAAATAATCTAAGAATCGGAAATTTCGCACACCTCTAATTGTTCGCCTAATAGCGTAACTGCTCCAGTTATGTTTAATTTACAGTCAAAACGTCAATAAAAATAACAATGTCATTGCTAACAAATTGTGTTTTTACTTCCCTGTGCATATTCTTAGTTTGTTAAATTTGTTCGTGTACTTTTCTCATGTTCAAATGTTCAAAAATGACATAGGCAATTATGCTATGGGGCTAAGAATATAAAAATCAACTTTAAAAACCATGGCATCAGTCAATATATAAAAAGCTGATCAACAATTCTTAAAATATTTATGATGGCGATAGTTTGACCCTTTGAGCAAGTGTACTTTCCAATGAGAAAAATTGTGTGGAATCATCACAGAAAGGATTGCGTTAAAATTTGGAGCTTCCACTTTATGAGAGATGAGCAGCCTATTGTAGGTTACAAATAATGGACAGTGTGAGATGTATTCAATACACATTTGTGGTAAATATGGCCCAACTTCTGTATTGGCATGGGTTGGTGATGGACTGTGGCGCCTTCAAACCAATGTACAAGTTTGGGTTATATTGTTGAAAAGAACTGCTTCAGAACCTGAGGACCCCCTATAGTTTATTGCTAACAGTCAAACAAAGCAACTACGGGCTCATCAAGATTGGCAGCCATGCTTTATGTTTGACCCGAGTGCTAATAGGCAGGACTTGGTAAGCTCCATGCGGGATATTTACAGCTTCCCAGCAGTCTCCAACTAGCACATCATAACAACCCAATTCTCCGTGATCCATCAGTAATGATAGTCGACATCCTCCGACTCGCGGCGTGAACGTAAAACAATATTTCGGTCGTGGCCGACTCCGGATCAGCTGCTCAGTCGGCTGTTTTTTGAGCAATGACGGCACTCGCTGCAGCTGGCAGCGGCAAAACAACTCCTCTGCTACGGCGGCATATGCTAAATAGCTCTTCAAGTGCGCAGATGCGTGGCCGTAAAATACTTCCCCTGTCTGCGTATCTGCATCTCCCAGATGGGTCCCAAGCTGTGCCAAACTGCATCTCATCAGCTGCCGTGAACTATGGCGTCACATGACCATTGTAGATATAGTCACGTGATAGCAATAGGAGTCCAATCAATTTCAACTGGGAGGGCTGGATGGTCATGTTTCAGTGCCATTGACGGCGACATACATCCATTCCATTTGGACTGGGAGAGGCAGGGTCACGTTTCATTGCTAACGATAGAAGTCCAGTCCATAATGATCGCTGCAAGGCCTCCCAGTCGAAATGAATTGGACTTTTATCAATGACAATGGTAGCTAATGAGTGAAAAGCACGAGCCTAAATAGTTGCCTAGAAAATGCAAAAAGATGGTTACAAAACATTTGTTTTGTTGAAATGAAGCTCCTTGACTGGTTTTAACATCCAGTGCCCTCCATAATTATTGACACCCCTGGTTAAGATGTGTTTTTTTAGCTTCTAATATTTTTTTTTTAATTCAAATAATATGGGACCTTAATGGAAAAAAAGAGAAAAATCCAACCTTCAATACAAGTGCATTTATTCAGTGGGGGGAAAATCCCACATAAAGAAATAATTATTTGACATCAAATAATGTGTGTCACAATTATTAGCACCCCTGGTGTTAATACTTTGTACAACCCCCTTTTGATGATGCGCATGCTGAAAAGCACCTCATACCCACTGTGAAGTATGGGGGTGGGTCAGTGATGCTGTGGGGCTGTTTCGCTTCCAAAGGCCCTGGGAACCTTGTTAGGGTGCATGGCATCATGAATGCTTTGAAACACCAGGACATTTTAAATCCAAATCTGTTGCCCTCTGCCCGAAAGCTGAAGATGGGTCGTCACTGGGTCTTTCAGCAAGACAATGACCCTAAACATATGGCCAAATCTAAACAGAAAAGGTTCACCAGACACAAAATCAAGCTCCTCCCATGGTCATCTCAGTCCCCAGACCTTGTTTTGTTGGCAAAAGGGGGTTGTACAAAGTATTAACACCAGGGGTCCTAATAATTGTGACACACATTATTTGATGTCAAATAATTATTTCTTTATGTGGGATTTTTTCCCAACTGAATAAATGCACTTGTATTGAAGGTTGGATTTTTCTCTTTTTTTCCATTAAGGTCCCACATTATTTGAATTTTTTTTTTTTTAAATTAGAAGGTAAAAAACACATCTTAACCAGGGGTGCCAATAATTATGGAGGGCACTGTAGTTAACACCTAAAGCCAGATAACAAATATAGTGGTACCTCGACATACGATCGCTTTGACACACTATCTTTTCGACATCCGACGTAAATTTTGACCCGCCATTTGTTTTTACATCCGACGACATGCTCGAAATATGATTTAAGGCAGCGCTGCAGTTTGTTTTCCTGCAAGATGAGCGCACGGCAGATTTTCTTGGTAGAGAAATCAACATGGGTTCCAAGAAAGTTAGTGCAGTTGGTGAAAATAGGAAAAAGGTGACACTTACCATTGAAATGAAGATGAAAATGACAGAAAAAAATGACCGTCGTGTGCGCATACGTACTGTAAACTGGCTCGACAATACGGCCATATAATGTCTATGATCTCACAACAACAGGACATCAAAAGAGAAAGTAAAATCTCTGCGGCACCTATCTCGCCACGCGGTGCGTTCGGGTACACCACGCAAAACACATATGCCACAATAGAACCCGATTTGTTACATTATTACAGGCATTATCACTATTATTACTATTATATTATTATTCCGATGTGTAATTGCTATTTGCAATAGTCCCAGCAGTATTTATTAAGGATTTATTGTAGGTTTTTGGGCTGTGGAACGAAGAAATGGAATAATAATATATTCTAATAAGAAAATCCTGCTCAACATACAACCATTTCGACTAACAAACAAGGTTCTGGGACGAATTAACTTCGTATGTAGGGGTACCACTGCATGTGTTTTTTTACACCTCACAATGAAGGATAACTTATAGAAAATTTAGTAAAGTTGTGGGTCATGGAATGCAAGTATGTTAGGTTCACTGTATTTTTTTTTTTTTTGTATTTCTCTTGGCTCCACTGCTTCAAGTACATGTTGAATTTATTGACCAATTACGTAGATTCCAACCTCTTTGTTGCCATGCCAATTTAAGCTGCTGGAGACTTTAAAAATCAGTAGTTCTGGTTTATAATTGTTTTTTAAACCAATCAGCTTTCACCTGACATGAATTTTGCTGTCTTTTGATGGGTTGTTGGTTTCATGTCATGTCATTAGATTAAATATTTAACTGCTCCTGAAGGTGATCGAGGCAGACTTTTATGTTGTTGTAGTAATGCTTTTTTCTGTACGTTTTTGATTGTTTTATTTAATTACAATGTGATAGTCTGTAAGTTCCATTTGAAGGCGAGGGTAGTATAGTATGTGGGTAAGTACAGTGGTACCTCTACATACGAAGTTAATTTGTTCCAGGACCTTGTTTGTAAATCGAAATGGTCAGATGTTGAGCAGGATTTTCCTATAACAATACATAATAATTCCATTAATTCGTTCCACAGCTCGAAAACCTACACTAAATCCTTATTAAATACTGCTGGTACTATTACAAATGGCAATTAAACATAGACAAACAAATAAGTTACAAAAAAAAAATCGGGAATAATAATATAGTAGTAATAATAATTCCTGTGAAAATTTAACGAATCAGGTTCTAATATGGTGTTTTGCGTGCTGTACCTAAACGCACTGCGTGGCTGACGTGTCACTGAGATAGGTCGGTAGAGATTTTACCATATTGGCCCGAATATAAGACGGCCCTGATTATAAGACGACCCCCTCGTTTTCAAGACTCAAGTTCGAAAAAAGACTTTTTGAACACCAAATTAATTTTTATACAGAAAATAATTACAGTACATCTGAAACAAATGATTATAACAATATATTTGTGAGAAAAAGCATGTTATTTTGCTTCATTCAAATCTTAATATCTGAACATTATGTAAACTAAAGTGCAATCACATTCGTAAATGAATGGCTTCTGGTTCTTGAAATGTAAATAAACCAATCTATTGTGATAAAACAACAAAATTGCAATAACTGCATTAACCATCAACGTGAAGTCTAACTGTAACTAGTCTTGAAACAAATCTGAATAAGTAAAAACATTGCAATTAAATAATGCAAACTGGTTAAACTTGAGAGTAGCTGAAATCTGTCGTGACAGAACATCGCTTAAATGATATCTGGCGCCATCTAGTGTCATGAATGGGTATAATGTCTAGACCGCGAATATAAGACGACCCCCACTTTTTCAGTCTTATTTCAATGCAAAAAACACTGTCTTATATTCGGGCCAATATGGTACTTTCTCTTTTAATGTCCGGTTGTTCTTGTCGTCAACTGCGGTGGACAGCAGGCGTGTTGGGTTGCACAAGTTCTAAAATAAATGATTAATAACCTGACAAAGCTGGCGATTTCTTTGGCGATGTTACCACAATAATAATTGTCCCCTGAATTTATAAAGACTGGCGAACGGAGGTCGGGGGAAGACCGTCAAGATCGTAGACATTCTACAGCCGTATTGTCGAGCCAGTTCACGGTCGCGCACACCACAATCGTATTTTTTGATCATTTCCATCTTCATTTCAATGGTGTGCGTCACCTTTTTCCTTTTTTCACCACCTGCACTAACTTTTTTGGAACCCATGTTGATTTTTCTCAAAAGAACATCCGCCGTGCGCCCGTCTTGCGGGAAAACAAACTGCAGCGCTGTCATAAATCGTCAAATTTCGAGCATGTCGTCGGATGTAGAAACAGTCAAATTTTGCGTCAGGTGTCGAAAAGATCGTGTGTCGAAGCATTAGTATGTCAAGGTACCACTGTACTGTATTTTGTTTTGGTCAGTTCTCACCAGATAAATGTTTTGGGTTTTTTTTTAACCCACAGTTTGGAAAAATAGTAATCAGGCAAGCTGATTCGTGTATGCACGAGGGTGTGACACAGCACTGAGAGATTTCATGGGACCTTGCTCCATGACTCAATGACTTATTGGTTTCCGCCCTATTTTAATCGCCGCGGGGCTCGGGCCAAAAGAATCTCGGAGGATTCCGGCAAGCTCTTTTCCTCCGCCGTTCAGCGGAATGGAATTTGCTCGGCGAGCGGCCTCACGTCATCCGAGGCGTCCTTCGCAGTTTTTCGGGGGCCCTAATTCAAACCACATGCCGGCCGACGTCCGGTTCGCGGACCTCTGCGGGAGGAGGACACACTTTCCCATTGGCTGTTCGGGGATGGGAACTGGGGTGTGTTGGTGGAGAAAGATAACAAACACATCTAAGTAGGAGCCACAACATGGCCAAAGCACACACACATTCGCATGCATAAATATACACCAACATGTTTGGACACACAGGCTTACGCAAACATACACGCGCAGACACAAATACACAACATCGGGCTGTTTGTTCGACATGATGGAAGAACGAGCGTCAGCCTTGGTAATATTGCACCTATTCTTCATTGACAAGCGTGGATTCTATTTTATTTTTTTCCTCCTTCTCACCGTTCCCAACTGACTTTGCGGCGCTGAACTCCATTTATGAATTATCTGACATATTTCCTGCTATTTTTCTGACAGCCGTACTCAGAGGAAATTTCAAGGCACCTTTCTCGTGACATGTAGAAATATCAATATTTGAATAAATTGCAGATTTGGATCTCCTTACATGGATGCTCTCCAGCAAGCGTGTGTGTTTGCGTGCCTTGCGAGAGAGTGAAGGCGATGGGAATGGGTTTGTTTCATTCTGTTACCACGGTCTTATCCCCCCGAGCCCGCAGGCAGAAATCTGTATGCAGCATTTCATTAGGAGCGAGCTCCAGTGAGTGACATGTAAAGCGCACCTCGCCGTCGACCTGATGAAGTTTACTTCTCTCAAACGACAAAAAGCCACTTTGTAGACTAGCCCTTTTTACCCCCCACACCCCAACACACACTCACACATGCACATGAAGAAGAAGGGGGGGCAATAATAAAAGAATCATGACTGTTGTTTCACAGTATGACAGGCCGATGTGTAAACAAATATTTCACTTGCAGAAAAATGTATGCTTCAGAGCCTTTTCTCCTCTCTAAAGCGGATGTGGTTGGATAGAACTGTGACACCGTTCAAACTACAATCGCCTCAGTTTGAAAACCTTGCTTGACAAGAAGCAGAAAGAGAGCCTAGCCAAAATAATAAGAAAAAGAACACGAAACATTTGTCACCTGCAATGTCGCCGAGCAAACTGCTCGTACCTCAAGAGCCAGGAGCGGAAGGTGTGCTTTTTTTTCAGGGCTAGAATTATTTCTGCACCCAAGGGAGCCACTTGCTTAAATCTCCCACATGAGGTCATGAGAAGTTACAACCTGAGTGCCTCAACATGTTAAATGGGATTTTTCCACGTTTAACCTGCCAAATGCACAATCTGGATTAAATCCGAATGAAACCTGGTGTGACATCACATCTTTTGACCTGAGACGCACTGCTGTCTTTGGTCAATTTATGGCTCATAAAATACATGTGCTGACCCCACTTTTTGTTCTTCTCTTTTTAAAACCTCCAAACACAGTGTTACCTTGCTGAGTTTAATTTGTGCCATAATCAAATCTAATTACTCAATTGCGATTTTTGTTTTTGGTCATTGGCTGACAGTGAATAACCACCGCTGGCCTCTCCCAGTTAAAATGTATCTGACGTCTGTCAACATCAATGGCAGTGAATGAGTTAAACACACTCAAAATTTTCATTCTGAAATAAGAAACAACCTGTAATTTAGAAATACACATTGATTGGTGCACTCTTAAGTAGGGGTGTGACAAAATATCGAAATGGTGATATATCGTGATTAGAGCTGAAACGAATACTCGAGTAACTCGAGTTTAAAAACTGATCCGAGTAATTTTATTCACCTCGAGTAATCGTTTATTTTGACAGCTCTAAGCATCACATGTTGCTCGGACTACTTTTAATGCGGGACAACGCGCTGATGTCACGTGCGTAGAGGAACAAGCAAAAATAAAAATAAAAACTTACTGCAGCCGACAGCCGCTACAAACGACACCAACGTTGCTAAATACTAGCCGGCACGATGCTACGTTGGTAGCAGGTAGCGTCTGATGAGTCTCATAGAGATCACATGTATGTTGAACTAGATGTGAAATGACAGACTCGGCCGTGTCTGGGCAGTGTTAGTAAACAGCTGCCATCTTAAAGCAGTACAGCGCTAAGCGCTAATAAATAAGATTAACGTTACTGTCACTAGCTCACGTAACGTTAGCCCTGCGGAGGGCTAGGTTTCTATTAATTATGACCACTGTCGATGCGTGGCTAACGTGTCTTACGTACAGGCTTTAACATAAAATAGCGTTGTGGAGTGATGAGGGTGTAAAATAAAAACTCAATCATGCTAACTATCAATTTTAGCTTAGTAGTCATTGCTGGATAAAACACCAAGTAGCACTGGTCCCTAATGTGCTCCAATACAGCCTGTATCATACATTTATTTTTGAACACTGCAAAAACTCAAAATCCTTTCAGGACTTACAGTTTAGACTAACTTAAAACTTAACTAGAACTTAAAAATGGCTTGACACAAATAGAAATTCAATTGAAACACGTGGGAAAAAAATCCTAACTTTTAAGTGATGTGTGTTATCAAACATAACGGCATTTTTATAGATATTTTTTTAATAAGATCTAAAGGTTTTTTTGAGTGAAAGCAGTGAATGAGTTTTTTTTTTTAATTCTGGTTACATCTGAGATGCAATTGTTGGCTGTTTTCAATAATATACATCGAAAATAGAGACATTGATTGACTGAAAATGGTTCAAGATTAGATGAAATGTCTTGTTTTCTCATATATATTTATAATTGGTCTTCACCTAAAAATATATTTGTTTTATCCGATTACTCAATTAATCGATAGAATTTTCAGTCGATTACTCGATTACTAAAATATTCGATAGCTGCAGCCCTAATCGTGATACTTTGTATCCCAAAAGGTTATCGATATGCTCCTGTCAAGAATCGAGATATCGTTTTAAAAAGGTGTGAATTTAAAAAAAAATTTTTTAAAGGCTGCCATTGACAGTGCTCGACGCCCAATCCATTTGGACTGGGAACGTTCGTTCATTCAAAACCAGAGCATTCACAGTCAATCGGTCCAATTTTCGGGGCATTTACAGGTCACTTGCTTTTCATTTTAGGGCATTTACAGGTCATTTCCTGTTTAGTTTGAGTCACTGCCTATTCATTTGGGTGATTCCCAGGCAGTGTTATTAATCTTACTTTAAAAAAGTAATTAATTACAGTTACAAATTACTTCTCCCAAAAAGTAATTGCGTTAGTAACTCAATGTGAGTTTTAAAGGTTTTTTGGGACAATTGCCCAAGCCCAATTCTTTACCCTAAACTTAACTAGACACAGGGGTATTATGGATATTGCGATAACTAGATAGTAACCTTTGCTATGTGTGCAAGTCATTTGATGTTGTGAATCAACCGTTAAAGTTGTTAAAATTGCTCCAAACAAAAAAAAAAGGTCACACTAGGTGAAGTGTCAAAAGTTTTTGGGACAATTGGCCCTAGCCCAATTCTTTACCGTATTGTACCCTTTACCCTGAACCAACCGTTAAAACTTGTTAAAATTGCTCCCATTATTGCATTAGTTCCCTTCTGTCTACTTTTGACATGTGGAAGTTGTAATACTGTTTCATCATTTAAAGATAGATTCAAGTCAAGATTTTGCCGATTTAGGAGTATTTTAGATAAAAAGTTACTTAGCATTTTTTTGAGTTTCAAATTGTTTTTTGCATTCAAACACTTTTTTTTTTTTTTTTGATTGAAGCAACTTTTTTTAAATTGAAAATACATATTTAGATTGAAGCAACTTTTTTTTTTTGAAGCAACTTTTGTTTTTTGGATTGAATAATAAAGACACAAATCTACCTCCATATGGCTTCGCCCAGGGGATACAATTTTTTTTACTGGGGTAACTGCATTGGCACGACACCAGCGGGTGTACCATATTCAATGGTTGACGATCTTGGCGAAAAGTATTGCCTAAGCAGCCTGATTTAGAATTCCCTTCAAGAATGATGGGAAACAAAAACACTCATTGTCAACTTATTATTATAAATATTCTTGTAAGTTAATTTTATTGCTGACACTGCGTTTCGGGGTCATCAACATGTTGTGCCCCCCGCCCCAAAAGTCAAACTCCGCCTATGTCAGTAACGGTAACGGCTTTGCCGAGATGAGAAAAGTAATTTATTAGATTACTCACCACTGAAAAAATAACGCCGTTAGTAACGCTGTTATATTCTAATGCCGTTATTAACAACACTGTTCCCAGGTCACTTCCTGTTCTATACAGCAAAATAAACTGCAAGTGACCCATAAAATACCCCAAAATTAACAGGAAGTAACTGAAAATCAACAGGTAAATGACCTTAAATGGCCCAAAATTACTCATTGCCTGGCATTGGCCACCACTGACGGCCATAGACGTTCAATCCGTTTGAAGTGGGAGGGTGGCAGCGAATGAACGAATGTTCATTCGCTGCCACCCTCCCAGTTCAAATAGATTGGACGTCTACTAGTGATAAACTCATTCTAATTCACAGCAGAAGCTTGTTTTTCTGTTTATTAGTTTTTTGTAGAATGTCCTCGAATGATTTCCTGACCAATGTATCGAAAATCATTGTATCGCTATATCGTCAGATCATCGTCATGATGAGCTTTGTATCACAAATCGTATCGTGAGGTACCAAGAGGTTCCCACTCCTACTCTTAAGTCATAAAATACCTGGTACTACTACATAATGCAAGGTCATCAAAGCCAAGCTATGTTGTTCTTGTCATTGGCAGCTTGAACAAAGTAGCATTTCCCTTCCCAGCATCCGAATGGACTCTTGTTGTCGTTGTGTGCTAAAGCGGTGATGAATCCACCGGCGGCGAACAACAGGTCAATGTCAAGCATCCATAACACTCAGCGTTGTCGTCTTCAAGCTGCCGCCGTTACGTATGAGGGACTCCCGTCTATCAGTCTCACTCGGTTTAGCGGCGGTAGCTGCCATGTAGTCTGCGCGGCTGATAGATCACCCTCTTGCGCAAACCCCCCCAACATCATTTTGAGGAACCTGAGAAATGGCTTCCCCATGTGAGGTTACTCAGGTACCCACCCCCTTCTCTCATAGAAGGACCTGGTGACCTCCCTAAAGACAACCCCCCCCTGACCCTTATGTGGTACTTTCGCCCGCATAAAACACAACAAATCTTATCACGCGCTCGGTGGCTGGAAGGGGGTGTTCGGGTAGGGGGCTATATCAAGGTGGCGCTTTGACAATCATCTATCCGCGTGACCCGCGCTTTCGCCGACAGGGTCTGCTTGACACCTACAACGCGGAGGCGAGCATGCCCCACACAAACACACATGTACACGCACACCCTTGCCGTTGTCCTAACCCTTATCTCCTCTGCTCTCCATCTCGCCCCTCCACTCCTCTTGTGTGCACAACTTAATAAGCAAGCAAGGGCTAGATTGCCATTATGGAAACCCTGGAAAATAGCCCGGACATTTCCCCCAGCCGTATCTGCCATCTCCATCTGGAGAAGGCGCTCTCGCTGCCCCCTCGTCCAATCTGCGTGTGTGTGTATGTGTGTGTTTTGTGGGGGGGAGTCTATGCTGCAGAGATGGCTTTCACTCTCCACTGGCTACAATGAGATTGGCCCACCAGGGTTGACTCTATTCGAATCGACAAGCCATTTCAATAACGTAACAAAACAGAACAGAGTGGTAATGTTGAATAAAACATTTTGGAGGAGAGCCCAAGGGGGCACGAGAGGCAGTGAGGGGTTCCCAACACTTAAGAGGAAACATCTCCATATAATACGAGAATGATAGCATGAGGAAAAAACGTCTTTTGTGATCTATTATGATGTCATTTTTGCAAGGTTACGTTGCGATGTTACTGCCTTTGCGTATAGAGCCTCAAAAGTCCAGCACATATTTTGCATGAAATACCAGAAATAGAAATACTTTGTGAGACAGCTGACAATCCTAAACTTTTATCATCTGTATAAAATAATGAACTTATATATATCACATTTTCAAAAAGAAGGCATAATCCCTAGCAACTAGGGTTACACAAAAATCTCGGTTTCGTACGTACCTGAGTTTTGAGGTTACGGTTCGGTTCATTTTCGGTACAGTAAGAAAACAAAATGCAAAATAGAAATGTACTTGTTGTTTATTACACACTTTTGAACTTTCAACAATAGGAACATTAACCTATACAAAGCTAGAATTCTGCTCAAAAAGTAGCGGGTATTTAAAGATAATAATCCAACAACAATTTGCCTTTCAGACCCCGCGTATTGGTCAGCTTTCTTTCTGAAAGAAAGAAGAAAAAAGAAGTCCTGTGCTAAGGAGAAAAGCAATCCCAGTGACAAAGATTTTAACATGTATTTTGCAAATGAAATGCCTCAATGAATCTTTTTTTTTTTTTTTTTTTTTTATGAACGGTTTTCAAAAGCTTTATTGGTGGATTTTCTCAAGTTAAAGCGCCACACAGAAATTAATAAATTTAATTGTATAAGCAGGATCTGTGTATTATTCTTATTATTTAATTACAGGTGTTTTAGCTCATTTCAATTTATTTTATTTAAATGGGCGATTATTTGTTTTATTATGTGTTTATATTGTACAAATGTGATGTAGTATTCATTTTTATTGTATATTTTATGTTGTATAACTTTAGTGAATATTAGTTCCTACTTGTTTTGTTGTGGTAGAAGGGTTTTGTATTGAACACGGGGCCGTGTTGGTTATTCTTATAGCAGAGAAGACAGCAGTAAATCAACAAAGACAAGTCAACTGTGTCCCGATCTACCACTCAAGAGATCAGATGGACTCAAAAAGTGGGTTACGATTGCATATTAGTTTGAAAATCAACCGGATCCACCGTATGTTTACACGAGTGACTTCCGGTCTGCCCGATCCTAGCTAGTAGTATTGACGCAGGAGGGCCGCGTCTCGCGTCAAATAATAAACTCTGCCGTTCTTTCCACGTGCGTTGCGTTGAGCCGCTTCTGGGACGCGTCTAACACGCGGCCACACTGCGACTGGTGTCCACTGGCTGATTTTTAATGCCCGCGTTTCACTGCGTTCTCGCGGGCGGCCACGTTGTCGCGCCGTTGACGTTTCTGGGTTATATACTGTCCGTGTTGGTCCTCATTATAGTAACGAAGACGGAGTAAATATAATCTACACAAAGAAACTGTAACCCGATCGACTCACAGCCTCGAAAAGTAAGGGTTACATTACGTCAGAAACCCGTTCGGTACGCCTCCGTTCCAAACCGAGCACCCCGTACCGAAACGGTTCAATACAAATACATGTACCGTTACACCCTTACTAGCAACGTAAAACCACATTTTCACCTAAATTGCATGAACTCAAAAGTACTACCTCGATTAGCAAGGTGTAAATAATGTTACTGTCAGACAGAAACCTTGTAACTCCAAATATGATTTGGTTTAATCTTTTTCACTTAATTGCTCTCTTTGACATTTTCGAAGGTCTCCTGCACTTTTGGAGACTGCCTGGAGCCAGCAATATGCTGATGCTTACTTCACATAACTTCCAGTGTATATTCTTCACTTCTCGCAAAACAAAACAAAAAAAAGCCAAATAAGCCAAACACTTGCTGAGCTGTCAAAGCGTTTTCAATGACTTGGGAGGCATTTTTGTCTCTAAGACAGTGGTTCTTAACCTTGCTAAAGGTACTGAACCCCACAGGTTTCACATGTGGATTCACCAAACCCTTCGGAATTACATAACAAAGCAATATTTTTCAAATTTAAAACCGATATTTCTAAGCTAACAACCTAATAATTTAGCAAATTCCCATTCAAAATTCTTCTAATTTTGACAGCATGTTTCATAAATGGGTCAAAATTTGAACCCACGCTGCCCATTGGTCTGTTGTATTTCCTCATATCAAGTGCGAGTCAACCTTCCACTGAGCAAACCAGTTCCTCCTCCCATTAGATCGAGGACTAGCAGTTAAAAGAAATGGAATAAGCCGCTAAATTTGTAGCAAACCAGTCCAAAATGTGGTCTAAAAAGCCACTTTGCCTAAATTTAATCAGCGTACGAAAATAGGGCTTTGCATTTCTTTACCTTCGCAGAACCCCTTAGACTTACTAGCCGAACCCTTGGGGTTCGATTGAACCCAGGTTAAGAACCACTGCTCTAAGTTATTGGTCTAATTCTGAATCGTACAAATTTGCGATCGTTCAACTTTGGAGGTTCTGCTCTCTGGGCCTAATAAAGATTACACTGAGGTCAGCACGCCACTAATCCCTGACGTTATTAGTAAAAACAAAGCCTCCATCTTTACGCCATGCACCTCGTCATGCATGTGCATGAGGTCCGAACATAATACGCTGTGACTTAAAGCATACAATGAGAAGAGAAAATAAATATGTGAAGAGCAGCGGGGGGTGGATAGGGCCAGGCCGCCACGGACTGATGTCATCACTGAACTCCCCCATCCACTCCTGCACCCCCCCCCCTCCCCAATGGGAAAAAGGGCGCAATGATTACGGAGGCTCAGCTTCCCTCTAAGAAAGCAAACCGGAGCTGCAGTCCAAACAACAGTGAGCCGGCAGCCAGAGAACACTGACTGCTGCAAGCGGGCGGCTCGGGTTCAGCCTCCGACCCGGCCGGCCCCCGGGCCCGCATTAGTCCCCCAGCCCGGCCTCTCTAGGACAAACAAACAAGCAGCACTTACGCAGTCGGGGACAGGCAGTGAGGCGGGGCTAGTCGGTGCCACCAGCACTGTATGGAGGGGAATTTGACCCAATTGGATTTGCTTTATCACCCAATATAATGACTCCCAGCCTGGCTAACTCCAGAAAAACAACAACTTGCCATTCTGACTTTGGCCTGAAAAGGGGTTACTCCCACCAAAAAACAGATGGGGAGGCATCTCAAAAATGTTCTGCGCCTCTGGGGACATGTGGTTTTCCCCGTCATTATATAACTGTAAACTCCTGGATGTCAGAGATTGGGGATAATAACTTTCAGATGTCGGTGCCGGGACCTGCTGGATGGGAACGGTTACTTGGCAGAGGGGAGGAAGTCCGAGAGATTAGGGCTAAGATGTGACAGGAATAAAAGTGGATCTGGACTGGAAGTAAACGGGGTGGCCTCGCTCGGTTCCACCGTCACGCTGGGTGGCACGGGCCCACCGACCCGATACTGCCACCTCGCGAGATCGTCAGCGCGTCAACGCGGATCCCGAGTTTGTTCTTCGGCGGTTGCGGCTGACTGCTGTAGCGTGGCCGTGCTAATTTTCCACCTGTATTTGAGTCCTTATAGAAACGTCATCCTGTAAAACTGTTTTTTATTGCTTAGTCCCACACGGCGGGCTCGCATCATCGCTCGCGGTTCAAGGTTTGCTCACTCCAACTCGACACCCCCACCACCTTGTCTAATGAAATGACACATTTCCTCTCCTTTCGCTATTTCAACACCATGGCTCGGCAGTAAAAACCTGTTTTTTCCTTCTTTTTCATGTCTTCCTCCTTTTTTTTTTTTTTTTTTTTTTTTGCTTTAAAGCATCGACCGCAATGCTGAACAAGCATAGGAGGGTTTTTTATTGTAAATCAATAGTGATCGATTAGCAGCCTGGGTGTTGAATATGGATCAATATCACACCGGGCTGTGGAGGAGATCTGATTTCAATTGGCAAGAGAAGCCCGCAGCAGGTTTCCATCAAGCGGTAATTCAAGACATGGGAACATAAGTCAGATGGATTGATATAGACTAGCCAGGACCTTTCTTGCCACTGAACCAGCACAAGGAAATTTCTGTCATATATCATTAACGCAGTTTGGGGCCGGCAGTTTAAAAAAAAAAAAAGAAGAAGAAGAACAGGAGGAGGGTGCTGTGCTGAACACCCCAATGACCCTCTGTTCATAGCAATGGTCAAACGCTGTAAAAACATGCCATTAATAGCGCCAATGTAATGCTTTGGAGCTGAACTGCTTACAGAGATGCACACCGTGGCGAGAACTAAGCCGTATCAAAATATTTTCCCTGCGTTAACGTTTTTTTTTTTTAACCTGCGCCTTTTGTTTTAATTCAGGTTCATTTATCATTTGCGTGTGATTTGCGAGCGCTAAAGGGGAGGGTTGTGGTTACCGTTCCAAATGACAGAATTGTAAACCAATCAAAACACAGCCATAGTTAGAAATAACTTGTCACTTGTAATAAATGACACCGGTCCATGGCTCTTTCCGCCGGGACCTCTGCTCCGATACATCCCGGGCGCCCCCGGGGGCCCCGAGCGGAGCAGCCGGCGGACCAGCTCGTTTCCCCGAGGTAACTGATGACCCTCTCGCTGAATACCCTCCGCCCCCCAACCCCCAATCTCATGTCCTGTGACCCCACGCCAGCGGGAGCATGTCCGATGGAATCTTCCGACTGCTCGGCCTGTCCTAATCTCGCCCGTGTCACACTACAAATTGCCACATTCAGAAAATGGAAATAGATTGAGCGCAGAAAGTGGAAGGATGTGAGAGGGACGGGAGGAGATATTTGTACCACTTTCCAATAGAGACAATAAAATATAACATACTGTGTATGGTCAAAAGAAAAAAAAACTTTATCGGGCACTCATTTAAATTGTATGTACAATTATGTCTATTATATATACAATATGCATTTTAAAAAAAATAATAATAATGATAATACAGTAGTACCTCGACATACGATCGCACCGACACACGATCTGTTCAACATCCAACGTAAAATTTGACTCGCCATTCGTTTCTACATCTGACGACATGCTCGAAATACGACGATTTATGACAGCGCCGGAGTTTTTTTGCCGCCAGATAGACGCATAACGGATTTTCTTGTGAGGGAAATCAATACATGTTCCAAGGTTAGTGCAGGTGGTGAAAAAAGGAAAAAGGTGACGCCTACCATTGAAATGAAGATGGAAATGATAGATTGAATATGCGTGACGTGCGCATCTGTGAACTGGCTCAACAAGAAGTTAAGTTGACAATTATTATTGTTGTAACATCGCCAAAGAAATCGCCAGCTTGGTCAGGTTTTTACTCATTTATTTCAAAACTTGTGCAACACAACACGCCTACTGTCGGCCACAGCTGACATCGACAACAGTTAAAAGAGAAAGTACAATTTCTGCCGCACCTATCTCTCTCTGTGACGCCAACCACACGGTGCGTTCAGGTACATCACTCAAAACACATCCGGAAATTATTATTATTATTATTATCCTGTATTTTTATTCCAATTTTTATTTATAATTCATTGGTTTTGCTATGTGTAACTGCCTTTTGTAAAAGTAGCAGCAGTATTTATTAAGGATATAGTGTAGGTTTTCAGGCTGTGGAACGAATTAATGGAATTTAATGTATTCATATGGGAAAATCCTGCTCGACATACGACCATTTCGACTTACAAACAAGGTCCTGGAACCAATTAACTTCGTATGTAGAGGTGCTACTGTAATAACTTCATAGTTATGACCCCCAATTACGCTAGAGTAGTTATGTTATATTCTTTTTAAATTGAACATGTAATTACATGTTCAATTTAAAAAGAATTGTAAAATTATAAATGTATTCATTGAATGACATGAAATAACAATAATGATTAAAAATTTAAAAATTATACTGTATTTTTTAGACCATAAGGCACACTTGGCTATAAGCCCCACCCTCTAAATTCAACAAGAAAACAGTATTTGTATATATACAGGCTACATTGGACTATGAACCGCAGGTGTCCACATTATATTATAGGATATTTACCCAAAGATCATTAGCCTATGATCAAAGTGGTGGGGGGGAGTAGTGGTTTATAATACAAATATTATTGCCGTTATAATTGACACATGGTGTCCACATCTGTGGACATCACACTTCTGGTCATGTAGGCCATGTTTGTATACTAACTGTTAATATTCTGGCATATGTACATATGTGGAATAAAGGGTTATAATAAGCATATGCATGGTGATTCATAGTTGCAGTGCCAACATCTACACAAACACCCTTTGCATGTTAAAGTAATTTGTGTTTAAAATGAAAGCCATGCAATCCATCGTTGTTAGCCCCTCTCAGTTCCAATGGATTGGATGTCTATTGCCGTCAATGGCACTAAAACAATAAATAATGATGGTTTTTAGTAGGGCTGTCAAAATTGTCGCGTTAACGGGCAGTAATTAATTTTTTAAATCAATCACGTTAAAATATTTGACGCATTTAACGCACATGCCCCGCTCAAACAGATTAAAATGACAGCACAGTGTCATGTCCATTTGTTACTTGTGTGTTTTGGTGTTTTGTCGCCCTCTGCTGGCGCTTGGGTGCGACTGATTTTATGGGTTTCAGCACCATGAGCATTGTGTAATTATTGACATCAACAATGGCAAGCTACTAGTTTATTTTTTGTCTGAAAATTTTACAAATTTTATTAAAACGAAAACAATAATAGGGGTTTTATTATAACATTTCTATAACTTGTACTAACATTTATCTTTTAAGAACTACAAGTCTTTCTATCCATGTATCGCTTTAACAGAATGTTAATAATGTTAATGCCATCTTGTTGATTTATTGTTATAATAAACAAACACAGTACTTCTGTACAGTATGTTGAATGTATATATCAGTCTCGTGTCTTATCTTTCCATTCCAACAATAATTTAGAGAAAAATATGGCATATTTTATAGATGGTTTGAACTGCGATTCTTTAGATTAATTAATTTTTAAGCTGTGATTAACTCGATTAAAAATTTTAATCGTTTGACAGCCCTAGTTTTTAGTCTTTTTAGTTAATGTTACCACCCCCAAACAACATAACTCTACAAATTCAGAAAGTGGAAATAAATGGATGGGGATAAAGGAGGGAAGATGAGGGCAGGAGGTCAGCATTGACAAGCAGCACCCCCCTTTTCCCCCCTAAAGAAAAATACTTGAGGAAAGAACAGGTCGGGAGATCCCGGCGAGGAATCACATCTCGACGAACATATTGATCTGATTTACAAAACCTCCACTCTAATGCGAAACAAATGGCATGGGCGTGAACTGGTACTTAACCATAAAACCCCAGCATTACTCCGCCTCCCATGAAATACCACATATATCCCTCAGCGTGGCCCGATGTGCTGTTTTACAGCCAGATACATGTGAGGTCGACCCAACAGTTTGTTTGACAATTAGGGGTAACCTAATAAGGACAGAATGGGAGCAAGAACACTCCAAGAAGCGGCGAAGGGGGAAAAAAATGGAGGGAAAACAAAAACAGTGGTGGCTCTTTACAGACTCTGTTTGGCAAAGCGTCATTAATGCTTCAGGGCACCAAACGACATCCACTTCAATTATACAGCAGCGCTAAATATTTGAGGAAGAGTGACATGTTTTATTTACTCCAGCTTTAATTTCAATAATGTACGATTTCCACCGCGGCGACTCTTCTTCATTGCGGGGGGAAGGAATCTTTTATCGCTTGTTTTCTGTCATAATATCCCAATAAATCACTCGCCTTCGCGCCGCAGATAGCTTTTGAAAGCCGCAGAAACAATAATGAAACGTTGGATGCAACTTTGAACAAGCCGTCGGAATGCCGAGGAAAAAAGTGGTCGACTTTCAGCCAAAAGAGCAGTTACGAAGCCACAGTCAATTCATACGCTCGCTTTATGTTTGTCGGAATAACGCTCTGCACGTTGATCCATGATGGTATATGTCACTAAATGTTTGACAAGAGTTAAAACAAAGACATATGTTCATCAGTCTAAAGTAAGTGCTCAAGATCAGCTGTCATTGCAAAAAATATCACATGGCATAGACTGGTGTGCTCACTGCTGTAATTACAGTATTTTTCGGACTATAAGTCGCAGTTTTTTTCATAGTTTGGCTGGGGGTGCGACTGATTCTCAGGAGGGACTTATGTATGAAATTATTAACACATTATGATTTCATTTCACATGTTATTTTGGTGTTTTGGAGTGACACTGATAGTTTGGTAAACTTGTTAGCATGTTCTTTATGCTATAGTTATCTGAATACCTCTTAATAGCTATGGCCACGTTCGCGTTCTGCCTTTGGCATTGACTTTTTTATATTGAAATGCGTGCTTTTAGTTTGTGGCGCTTTCACGCCCACGTGGGGGCGCACTCGCACTTGTTTACACGAAGAAGAGCACTCACACGCCAGAAGAAGACGCACAGCTACGCAGCGTATCTGTCTGAGCGAGTGGGCGAGCGAGAGAGAGCGAGAGAGAGACACGGCTGCGAACCTACGTTCATTGTTTATGCTTGTAAAATATCTCTACAGAGGCAACGCCTGTGTGGATCATCTTTTCTGTTGTGTGTTTTCCACCCGCGATCGGACACTTAGAGCCAGTTGTGTGGTTGCTTGAACAATGTGCTAATGCTAGCGAACGCATGCTAACCATTTTTGTCATTGCTGTAATAGCACCTAAATGTCATTTATTTACGTTGATGCGAACCTGTTTGGTATCGTGGACGAAATTGATTCAGCAAATTATACGGACGTCCAGCATCGTCATTTGGGAGTTTAGCTCGCTGTATAGCCAGGACCAAGCCATAGCGTCCTGTTGAGGACAGTTTGTTCTCCATTGTATTTTTATATTAAATAGCCTTTCAAGATGACATATCTGTTCTATGTGCTGAATTTTATCAAGTAAATTTCCCCCAAAAAATGTGACTTATACTTTGGTGCGACTTATACATGTTTTTTTTCCTCTTCGTTGGGCATTTTATGGCTGGTGCGACTTGTCGTCCGAAAAATACGATACATGAATAAACAGAATAGAACATGATACACGTATAAGAATGTTAAAATTTTCAAAGCAAGGGCAGACACAGTCATGATGTCTCATTTTTTCTCCAGATTGATATGTCAATTATACATGTGCGGATTACCGGTTTCAAGGTATGCCGTGGCATGAAAACGTCATGTTTTCAAAACTGCAAAGATTTTCCGTCATACTGTCCCTAAGATATTAGTTATTTTTTATGTCCCAAAAATGCAGGGAGAAATCCCTCACTTACAGCTGCAAGGCTCAACCCTCCCCCACCGGTTGTTACCCAGTGTCAGTGAGTCAGCTGTGCTACACGATGGCTGGAGGAGGTAAAACTCCTGAACTTTTTTCCCCAATCGAAGTAAACGAATGGTATGGGAATACTTCGGCTACAGGAAAGTTACAGACGGCCCCGGCTTAGAGGAGAAAAGCCAAACGACATGTAAAACATGTTTGCAGAGGGTGGCTGCCAAGGAGCCAATACCTCCGATATGATTTCACATTTTTACAAAATTAGAAGTTAGTAAACGCTGTCATGAACGTTTCCCACCAGCTACGAGCTAACTCCAGCGTGTTTAGTGTGTCTAGCGGTGGTAAAATGTGGTGGTTTTTTTCTCTCTCTGGCAACTGTCGGTGTTGAGAAAGATTGTGAGTATAATGTAAACGTGATATGAGTCATACACACATGCTTTTTATGGAAAATAATTCAATTATTTTGGTTCTAATGGTAACAATGTTGAGCTGTGGCTGGGGGTTTAGGCTCACCTAAAGGACTGCATTTATTTTAATTTTATTTAGAATATTTTATTATGTATACATATATGTATACATAAATACAGAATATACTTAACATTATACTTATGTTCCAATTTTCTAATGTTTTGAAAAATAAAAATCTTTTCATTGGAATTTTTTGTTAACCCAGATATCTCAAAGTAATACATTTTAGAGCTGTAATTGCAATACCGTGATATTTTGGCTTTAGGTTATCGTACCGTCAGAATCATATACCGGCAAATACCTAATGTCAATGCTTTATTAGAAGTTACACTGAAAATACTAATGCTTTGATGGACAAAAGCCATGTACAGCAATTTGCTCACTGTCAAGAAAGACGACTGTTAACTACTTCACCTTGTATAAATGACCTTCATGAAGAAGAGGGTTGCTCAAAGTATTTAAATATGAAAATTAAATAAAGAAAATAATGTTTAGACATCCCTAGTGGGCGCAGCCATATTTTTGACATCAGCTATTCTCACGAGCATTACACACTGATAGATTCGAGCGTTGGCGGATGTAATAATGGGGTATTAATGATGTCACGAGGAAGGGCAATTTTAGGTGCTCACGTTTGATTGGCTAAAATAGCACCAGCATTGCTAAAATGTCTGTGCCCATGTTGGCAGCACCTTCCTGGAAATACTGGCTTTTATTGACCTTTTTCTCCTATATTACACATCAGAAAAATGAAATTCTGTCTTTTTCCTGTGTTTATTCAACCAGATTATTTCCTTTGGGATGGACTAGACAAAGGTGTTGTCTGTCCCTATAAGGAAGAATGAAGAAGACTCCAAATAGCTGCAAAGCACGCTTGCTATAATCTGTTGTTATTAAAAATTTTAGACCAATTCAAAACACTTGCTTTTTTTGGAGAATAAAAACAACAAATGCAATGTTTTAGAGTTTTTCCCGAAAAGTGATGTGATAATTTGATAAATTGTATCGCAATTTGTGGCAACAATGTCTGTTTTTAAAGTTTAGTTTGCGACGTTGTCTGCCTTCTTCCTATTGTTTTTACGCTGCATCTCATTGAGTCTACCTCAGTGTTGCCAAACATGTTTCAGCACTACGTGGTACTACAATTGAAAGTGCATAACTTGAAATGTGTTAACGTATTGGCAGTCAATTCATTCAAATATTGTCCTTTTGTTTATCATAGTTTACTATAACCAGCATTATCCCTCCTCACTAGGCATGTGCCAGTATGAGGTTCTGATGGTATGATAACCTTAAGCAAAAATATCATGGTATTGCAATTACAACTCTAAAATATTTTAGCGATTTTTTGGTTACAAAAATTTTTTCCATTGAACGGGATTTTTGTTTTTCAAAACAACATGTTGGCAAGTTGGAATATAAATTATTGCTGCAACGATTAATCGATTAACTCGAGTATTTAATTAGAAAAAAAATATTCCAATTAAATGTTGTTGCTTCGAGTATTCATTTAATTGAATTGGCGTTGTAATGGTTTATTTTGAAAGTGTTTGCATTTAGTTTTATTGATTAGGGTGGATACACAGCCCTCTGGACTGCCTCTTTTCACATGGCTGAATCCAACTGCTCCCTGTTAAGACCAACGTAAGCTAAGTTTTGTTTGAGGATTTTTTTTTTTTTTTTATGTATTTATAATTTAGTTTATAGGTATATTTAGCGTTTTTTTTTTTTTTTTTTTTTTGGTGGGAATATGTGTCTGAACCATTTGTTAAGAGCATTGTAAAAAAAAAAAAACTTTATTATTGTATAGCATTTAAGCTAGCGGACTTTTTCTAGGTAAGTTAGCCAATTGTTCTTTTGTTGTAAAAAGATCCTCATTTGAAAGAAAAAAATATTTACCGTTTGAGGCTCAGCTTAGGTATTTTAATTTTTCATGTTCCTTATCCGATTACTTGATTATTCAAACTAACTAGTCCATCGATTAATCGACTACTAAAATATTCGATAGCTGCAGCCCTAGTTAAGTTAAATAAATTAAATATTTTAAATAAAAATTAAATGGCATGCTAATTAGATACATTATCTGTTAACAAGCTTAAGTTACAGTAGGTTTTACCACTGCTAGACACACTACACACACAGGAGTTAACTATCGTAGCGAGCGGAAAACGTTCATGACAGCGTTTACTAACCTTTAATTTTGCGTTAATGCGAAATCATACTGGAGATATTGCCTTCTCTAGTAGCCACCCCCACAAACATGTTTTACATGTCGGTTGGCCCACTTAAGCAGCGGTTGTCTGTAACTTTCCCAAAGTATTCCCACACCACTGACTTTGTTTTCTTCGATGGGGGTAAAAAATTCAGGTGTTTCATGTCCTCCAGCCAACGTGCAGCACAGCTGACTGACTGACACTGAGCAACAGAGGGGGAGCGGTGAGCCCAGCATTTTTGGGACATAAAAAATAGCCAATACCTTAGCGGACGGTATGACGGAAAATTTTTGCGGTTTTGAAACCTTGACATTTTCATACCACGGTATACCTTGAAACCGGCACATGCCTACTCCTTCCTAGTTGAAACCTCCTTGGTGGAGGTAATAAGTCGCACTAAGCCTTTCTTATTCCCCACATGCAACTTGTGTTGCTCTTGGACGCCATGTCCATCCCGTCAGCCCGGCTCTGGCCTTGTTTCTGTCAGCAGTGAAAGTGAGGGAAGGAAGGAAGAGAAAGAACGAGGGGGAAAGAGAAGTGGGTGGCGGGGGATTGGGGGGGCGTCTCTATGGACAGATGGACTGCTCTTTCTCAACACATGTGGAACCATGTTTCGTCTTTCACTGCCGTCAAGCCGGAGCCCAATCCGTCGCCGTGTTGGCCTGCATGCACACCTTCTCTTTAGCGCACGTGCGCGCACACACACATAGGCAAACATTCCTTCTGCGCACACATGTTAAAGTCATCACCCCTGCTCAGTGCTAGTAAAACACAACACCCCCGGCTCCTCTGCTGTTGTCAAGTCTTGCCATTAGCTGATGCCACTGGGGAATCCTACCCCAGTGAGGTGGGCGTCCCCAGGGAGCGCCAGGCACCACGTTTACGTGCAGCCGCCACTCATGCGAACCCAAACATGTGAGCGTAATTTGGAAGAAGAAGAGGGGGGGAAAAATCCTTTTACGCCGCGTGTCTTTTGTGCGCTTCTTGACATTTACTAACTGCGATAAAACTGACACGAGGGAGGAGGGAATAGAAAACAGGGCGAGGATAATTTGAGGTAATGTTTTGCTTAGTGAAACACTATTACCCAATCCCGCGTGTTGGAGCGCTGGGACGGAGGTTCTGGCTCGCGGAGAGAAAGAGAGAGCGCAAAAGGGGTCTGGGTTTCATTTTTCGCAGAGCGCCGAGCCAACGGCGGCGCGCCAAGTACAGCTTTTCACTCTCAACACTTCCTGCTCTCGCTTCGCTGGCGCGGGCGGAGACGGGCTTCGCTCAAACGTCACGCCGAACCCCGCAGTCCTGCCCCTCGCACTGCTTGGCCCGTTGTTTTGCAGTAGGATGTCCAGTTGAAGTGAAGGCTCTGTTTGCTAATACAGTGTTACACTGCCATCTCCGAGTTCATCATTCGCACTCGTGTTATATCGCAATTTTGAAATCAATCTTACTATTGGTCTCATCTGCTACCAATGGTGTCGATAGACGTCTAATCCATTTGAACTAGGAGAGGTTGGCAGATCAATCAATCGATCAATGAAACATGATAATTCAAGTTCAGATATCCCTGTTAACATGGATTTGTTGTTTATTGCTGCCAATGGTGGCGAATGAGTAAAAGGCACGCTGACGTCACAACATGTACGATATTATCTAAAAATATTCTTTTCAAAGTATAACGTGTGTGTAAGCAATAAAAATATTGTATGGGGAAAAAACTTGGTCTCCAGAGTGAAAGCTTTAACACATATTATATACTTCACTATCAGTGGACAGGACACGGGCCTCCGGGCTGATCCGTAGGGGGCCTATTTTCAAAAACTTAAAATTCAAAATATTTTCAAAACCAAAGCTGCTAGTGACCTAAAACCAAAACACGCACCTCCCTTAGGCATATATGAGTCTCCATGAGCAGACACATGAAAAAATTCAGTCGTTCCCTAATAAAATCCTGTTAATTTTTTTATATACAAGTATAACGAAACTTAAAATGGCTGTAAAATTCTCAAATTTTACGCTAGATGCACAAAAATCACCAAATGCAGAGATAATTGCCAATATTTTCAGAATCAATAGCAATATTTAACGTATAAGTTTTTGCCCAAAATAGCAACTTAATTTTTTTTTAAAATATAAAAATCACTCAGTTTTCACATCAGCAACTTAATACTTGAGGAAAGCATGCAGAATCATCTAAATTTTACTCAACAAAAGCAAAATTTGCATTTCTTTATATACAATATCAGCGCAACTTATTTTGGTTGAATTCCGATGTTACTGTTGCCTCAGCACGGAAGCACGTCTTGCCGGCTATCTGGCCCTCGTCGTTTTTAGATTGAAATGTTACATAAAATAAAACACGTAAAAGGCGATTTTTTTTGTGTGTGTATGGACGCAGAAATGTCTAAATTACTACTTTTTTTCCCCCAAAAATGGGCAGTTGGCCGAAAATTACCTAATCATTTGAATGCAAACTTACCCTAATGTGTATGGATAGAACATGGCGGACAAAATTCTTGTAAATAAATGCGTTCATCACCGGAATTTCTAGAGATATGAACATAGAACAGTCTAGATTCTTGGTTAAAAGCAAAAAAAAAATGGGCAGTTAGCATTCATTTTACGTAAATATTTCTAGCTAAAATTATTCTATTCTGTAATCCAATATGGTGGCTGTCTCAAAACAATGAGCTTTTTTAAGTTGAAAGTGCGTGCATGGGGCTCTTTTATATAATAATTACCTTGAATCCTCGACCAAACCACTTTTGAGACAATCCTGCCTGCTTGTACGCAGTAAAACATTTGTCCTGTTTCCAACGAAATTCGGCGTTTGAAAGCAGCGTGTGTTTGAGTTTATCACAGTGAAAGCCAACTCAGGATTGCCTGGGTTGGCCCCCAACGGGAAGACGTGGCGCAATGCTTGTGGGAGCTGTCTTGTGAACTGATAGTGAAGTAGATGCTCATATGTTATTGTCTATAGGCCTGAACTGTTGTAAACACAGTTACCGGAAGTTCGCTTTTGTACTTTCGAGAGGTCCCCCTATCCACTCAGGATGGTGGAATCTGATTGCCATAACAAACTGAAATCTGAATGATAACTAGGTCAAATATTTCTTATCGTATGTATCTTATAGCAGCTATTTTGCTCTTCAGCAGTCATTATTTTCAATCAAGCCAAGCGCACTTGACAGTTAACCATCCTGGCATCCAATCAGCTCAATTGCGTGAATTACTCGCTAACTTTGTACTGAGTAACCGAGGTTTACACAGGTGTGTAAATATAGAAAGAAGGCACCTGCAGCAATCCCAACAACGCTGACCCTTCCTCTTTTATGATTTTCATTAGGGAGGCAGCAGATTATCACCGGTGACTGAGTGCCATCTTAATTGCCTCCGTGCAGATGCGGTGGGGAAAAAAAAAAGACCGAATTTCATTTAGGAGCTTCATAAACAGAGCGGCCGTCGCAGGTTATCAAGACGCCCGGCGCAAACACGCCCTCCTCTCCATCGCGCAATTAAAATGGTTTTAGAAATCCTCTTTTGACAGAGTGCGGCTTAGCCAAAAATGTAAATGACATTAAAGGAGACAATGAATTTAATTTTGTTTAATGTCCCCTTTCGCTGATTCTCATTTACATCACATTTCCACATAAAGGCCTGACCTTATAAATACTGGCATTTGTTCAGCTTTTGGAGGTAATCACGCTTTTGCAAAAACCAGATGGGGAGCACGCAAATTCCCCCAGATTTGTGTCTGCGCGAGGCCGATGGCGGGGACGGGAGGGGAGACAAGCGGGACGTCGGAGGGCTCCCGCCTTTTGTTTCTGGTAAACAACTTGACAACAAGTCAAGTGCACTCTGGGAAATGACCTCGTAGGTGCCGCGCAAATGAACGATAACGCAAAGTCATTTGGAAAATACGGGCTGGCTAATGAGGGACATAACGGGGAGGGGGCTAAGCAAAATGTACATTAGGCCAAAATGTAATTGCATTAACACAAGAACAGGTGTGCTGAGGCCTTTATAAATGAGCTAAATGAATAAAAGCCTCCTGCAGCACAGTCGTTTGTGTGCGCGTGTGCTGACCAAAAAGAAGACAAGGGGAGAAAATAACAAGTCAATGTCATGAATTATTCAGTGGCGGGGCTGCTCTCTAGAGGTCGTTGCTCTTTGACCTTTGGGACAGGAAGTGAAAGGGAGCGCCGTGACGGCCGGAATGAAAGGAGGTGGCGTGGGTTTGCATCCGGGGTGTGTCGGAACACGGAGGATGTTGACATCATCTGGATTCCCATACCACTAATCACAAGGAGAAAGTATTCCTTTATATTATGTGAAAAATATTTGGGGGATTTCTGTCCTGGATTTTTTTCTGTTTTTATTTTATTTTTGTATTTTTCAACTCATTGGCTGCCAACACTCCCATTCATAATGGATTTGATGTCAATTTTTGTCAATTGTAATGAAAGAGATTTAATGAACGTTTTTCATGTATCGTAGAATTATTTTGGTTTTTGTGATATATTACTATTTATGAGTTTTTGTCAATGTATTCCATTATTTTTTTCATTAGTCATTATTTCAATTTAATCCAAACTTTTACATGTTTTAATGAATGACTGTTATTTTTTGTATACTATAAGAGATCGGTATAATTTTAGGATTTTTCTTTTCATTACAGTATTGGCTCGAATATAAGACGTGTTTTTCGCATTAAAATAAGATTGAAAAAGAGGGGTTCGTCTTATATTCGCGGTCTAGACATTATACCCGTTCACGACGCTAGATGACGCCAGATATCATTGAAGCGATGTTCTGTTATGACAGATCTCAGCGACCCTCCCCATTCACGACGCTAGATGGCGCCAGATATCATTGAAGCGATAATCTCATGACAGATCTCAGCTACCAGTTTTACCAGTTTGCATTATTTTATTGCAATGTTTTTCCTTATTCAGATTTGTTTCAAGACTACAGTTACATTTAGACTTCACTTTGATGGTTAATGCAGTTATTGCAATTTTGTTGTTTTATCAGAATCGATTGGTTTATTTACATTTCAAAAACCAGAAGCCATTCATTTACGAATGTGATTGCACTTTAGTTTACATATTTAAATGTTCAGATATTAAGATTTGAATGAGGCAAAATAACGTGTTTTTTCTCTCAAATATATTGTTTTAATCATTTGTTTCAGATGTAATTATTTTCTGTATAAAAATTAATTCGGTGTTCAAAAAGTCTTTTTTCAAACTTGAGTCTTGAAAAAGAGGGGGTCGTCTTATAATCAGGGTCGTCTTATATTCGGGTCAATACGGTATATAAGAATCAGCATCTTTATTTCATGGTAGATTTTTTTATTTGGCTATTTAATTTATTTGTATTGTTAATTTCTTTTAGTGCATTCATATATAAAGACAGCAGCAGTATAAACACATTAGTTGGGACCCACGAATTATACCCTACAGCTCTAGTAAAAGGAATAATGTAGCTCCGCCCACTCTTCTGAGCGCATATTTCTAGAGTCGAAGATGAACTTTGAACCCGGGCGCTGGGAATGAGTCACTTTCTCTCGTCTTTCAACGCCGCACTGTTGTCTTATTACAAAATCCATGCGTGAGCCACAACAATGTGTCTAATCTTTCACACGAGAGGAGACAAAGTCAATATGCGAGCGAGTGAGGACGACCAGCGAGTGCGCCCCAGTCTCGGCAAATTGAGTTATGCGCGCAACGCTCGGCGCGCACTGTAGACGGGCGACGCATCTAATCACATATTGGCTATCTCATCACTATCATTCTAAAGACTCAAATTACCCACTGAATAAAGCTACACCCCCACTTACTTTAAGGCACCATTAACTTAGAAATGTGACATCTGCGGGGTTCTGCTAGATCCACTCTCGATTATTACCCGACTGCGTTCGTGGATCAAAATGACTTTTAATTCCACTCTGGTGCCGAGACTTTTCGGGTGTTTGATTTAAAAATGGGGACACGATGGAAAGTGTTCATTTTGCAATGCACCGACGCTCCCCGAAGACGTAGAAAGTCACAAATCCAACAAAAACGCAACTTCCCTTCATGTGAAAATGCAGATGAATAATGCAAAGGCATCAAAATTTAACTGTTGAAATATTTAAAGTGCAAGCAGTGCTGAAACTACGGGACAGCTGTTGGGTCTCTATATCCAACCAACTTTTTTTAAGAGAATCCTTCCTCTTCAGCTAAAAAAAAAAAATGTATCAGAACTCCAAGGGAAAATAGGGTAAACAGATGTCTGGCCTGACCGCAGGAAAATAGGACACATTCGGAATGATAAGTTTCCCAAACTCTGTCGGACATGCCAGATCCATGGGAACGCCAGTTAATGTCTCGCTAGATGCCAGCTAGCAGCACACGCACCCCTCCCCCCCTTTAGCCCCCCTCTCCTCCACCCCCGCGTTACCATCTGGGAAAATGTTACAGTGCGTGAACGCCATCAATGATACAGTCCAAGGAGCCTGTTCTCACGAGAATTTAGGAGGATTTTGTACGGGAAAAAATTCGAGTGACTGAGGAGGAAAGTGACATTTTCTGGGTTACTTGCGAACATGTTATGGGACATGTGCGCCCCAACCCTAAACTCAAAATCACTCAAAAAATCGCAACATCAGTTTAATTTTGCACAAAAAGCAACACACTCCAATTAATATCCGTCCAAATCTTATATTCTTTTGGATAATATGTTAAAATAGAGTAAATTTGGTGTGGGCTAGTCGTAAAACGACATTTTCTAAGTGACTTGCAGTCCCCAAAATATTTTTACGACTGATCTCACTAAACAGATGTGTCCAAACTCTCACCTCTGAACTAGTCGTTACTTTAAATGCGGCATAATAAAAAGTCAAAATTTGTATGAAAAGTAAGGCACTTTAATTAGTAGAACACTGACATTTTCTGAGTGACCTGCAGAGCCCCAAATATTTTTATGACTCATGCCATGGAACAGATGTGCCCTGACTCTAACTGCCTAACTACATGTAGCCATGAATATGACATCATGGTGTGAATAGTTGGGATATGTACAAAAAGTGACAACACACAAATTGCCCTAACGCTGACCTACCCACTTTGCAAAATGACCTAAATGCTAATATTTTCTAAACATTTTATACACTATAATTAGTAGAGAACTGTCCTTTTTTTTGAGCCTCTTACAGCTCCAAAATGGCTCTGACTGAACATTATGAAACTCTCATGACCTTATTCTTAACCGTCTGACCTAATTTGAAAATTTAGTGGAATAGGATTTTGTAGGGAAAAAAGTCACACACTAACTCAAGTTGTTAAAAAAATACAAATGGAAAAAAAAAACTGAATAACAAGTAGTGCAATCAAAGTTAAAGCTAATGTCTGTGTAGTAGGTAGGCAGTATACAGTACTTTTTCTTTGTATTTATAATAAACGGAATAGTTATTGTGCATGTTTTTTTTCCCTAGCTGTACACCTTTTTTGAAACCCTTCTTTATTAGTGTTGTCAAAGTTCAAGCTTTATCTTCACAACCATTTGGAAAATACAGAAAAAGATTGGTCCAATTTGTTACAAAAAGTAGACGTAGTTGGGTTGTCAAAAGTATCGGAGCATGAAATGAAATCTTGTATCCAGATGCGATATTTGATTGCAAAAGTTTCAATACTGGGCCCATCTGGGGCAAAAAAGGAACTGGGTTGTTAATGTTATAGTTTTTGTTTTTCATCCAGCTAACATTTCAGTGAGTTGCAAAGTACCGCATTGGCCCGAATCTAAGACGGTGTTTTTTGCATTGAAATAAGACTGAAAAAGAGGGGGGTCGTCTTATATTCGCGGTCTAGACATTATACCCATTCACGATGCTAGATGGCGCCAGATATCATTGAAGCGATGTTCTGTCATGACAGATCTCGGCTAGTCTTTTTAGTTTAACCAGTATGCATTATTTTATTGCAATGTTTTTCCTCATTCAGATTTGTTTCAAGACTACAGTTACAGTTAGACTTCACTTTGATGGTAATGCATGTCTTGCAATGTTGTTGTTTTATCACAATAGATTGGTTTATTTACATTTCAAAAACCAGAAGCCATTCATTTATGAATTTGATTGCACTTTAGTTTACATATTTAAATGTTCAGATATTAAGATTTGAATGAGGCAAAATAACATGCTTTTTCTCTCAAATATATTGTTCAAAAAGTCTTTTTTCAAACTTGAGTCTTGAAAAAGAGGGGGTCGTCTTATAATCAGGGCCGTCTTACAGTATTACTCCTAAAAAATGTTGTGGTTTGATTTATACATTTGTTTTTGCACTTTAGCAGGTCACCAGAAATAAGTTCTGCTGGGGCATATTTGATTTTGCACTACTCTTGATAGTAATGGTAATGGCGTACCGGTATATTTGTTGCAATTTCCTTGTTCATATACAGTTGTACCTCTACATACAAAGTTAATTCGTTCCAGGACCTTGTTTGTAAGTCAAAATGGTCGTATGTCGAGCAGGATTTTCCAATAAGAATACATTACAATTCCATTAATGCGTTCCACAGCCCGAAAACCTACACTAAATCCTTAATAAATCCTGCTTGTACTTTTACAAATGGCAATTACACATAGCAAAACAAATAAATTATAGATAAAAATCGTAATAATAATACAGTATTATAATAATAATAATTAATAATTCCTATAATAATGTAACGAATCGGGTTCTAATGTGGCAGATGTGTTTTGCAGTGCGAGAGTGCAGTAGATATTTTACTTTCTGTTTTATGTTTTGTTGGGGGACTTGGCGTCGACTAAGGCGGACAGTAGGCATGTTGTGTTGCCCAGGTTCTGAAATAAATGATTAAAAACCTGATGAAGTTGGCGATTCCTTTGGCGATGTTACCACAATAATAATTGTCACCTTAACTTACAAAGACTGGCGAATGGATGTCAGAGAAGGACCGTTGAGATCATTCTACGGATGTATTTTTGAGCCAGTTCACGGACGCGCACACACACCACGCTCATATATATATATATATATATATATATATATATATATTTTTTTTTTTTTATCATTTCCATCTTCATTTCAATGGTAAGCGTAAACTTTTTCCTTTTTCACCACCTGCACTAATCTTCTTTGAACCCATGTTGATTTCTCTCACAAGCAAATCCACCGTGCGTCGGTCTTGCGGGAAAACAAACTGCGGTGCTTTCATAAATCGTCGTATTTCGAGCATGTCGTCGAATGTATAAACAATTGGAGGGTTCAATTTTACGTCGAATGTCAAAGCCATCGTACGTCGAGGCACCACTGTCAAGGGCTGTCAAACGATTAAAATTTTTAATTGAATTAATCACAGCTTAAAAATTAATTAATCGTAATTAATTGCAATTCAAACCATCTCTAACCTTCATTTTTTAAATAAAATTTGTAAACTTTTCAATCAAAAAATAAACTAGTAGCTCGCCATTGTTGACGTCGCCGAGCGGTGACGTCAGTCTTTAACTTCGTAAGGTAGGGATTGAAATACACCACAAGGTGTCAATGGCGAGTTTTAAATTACTTAGAAATCAAGCCAATGAGTATGTTTAGTCCCTCGACTCGCTGTAGTTCCAATCTATTGTACTTCAAGGTCATTTGAGTGCTGGCTTCACAACATACGAGACCTCTGATAATTTGTATATTGTGACTAAATATTGCCATCCAGTGTATTTGTTGAGCTAAACGAAATGTTTGAATAGAGTTTGACCAAAGTCTGAGTAAGTTTTATGTGTATTTTGCATAGCTATTTTGATTGGGAATGAACATTATTTTTTATGAGAGATAGGAATATTATTTTTGTTGTGCTTTCACTAAACGATACTTAAGTTTGTTGTGAAGGACTTGCCGAAGCTTATGCCAATAAACGGCGCGGTCCAATTAACACCTGTGTCCACTCGCCTTTCTCTGCCTCTTAGCCCTGTGCAAAAAAAAAACGCATCATTGTAATCTGTTTGAGCCAATACATGAGCGGGTCATTCCGCGCATGCGTTAATTGCGTGAAATATTTTAACGTGATTAATTTCAAAAGTTAATTACCGCCTGTTAACGCGATAAATTTGACACCACTAATATATGTATATACACAGACGTCTTCTCGAAAATGGTATTGAGTATTTTTAGAGTATCGATATCGAGTTGAACATTCAGTTATCATATTATTATAATCCTATATCTTAGCATTATTTTCTGGACACAAAGTGTTTTTGTGTCAGCGTCTAACATTCATAGGACGTCTCGAGTCGACCACCATGAAACATATAGTGGTTACCATTGTTACCATTTAGTTGAGGTCTGTGCATGTGCACATTTAATAGCAGGGCTGTTTCTGGAAAACGGTCCAGTTTGAACTCAGTTCAGGTGCTTAACTTGACTGTACTCCCCCCTAAATTCTCGGTGAAGCACGTGTGTTTCCAAAGGTCAGGTTTCCACGCCGTAATTGTATGCAGACGCGGCCGATTCGGGCAATCGGACCTGGGCGGCTGAAACTTGCGTCACTTGGAAGTAATCAGGCGACGGCGCAGGTGCCTCGTAATGACGTACGTGCGAGAGCGACACATGTAACACAAACGGCAGTAAAAGGCCAGCGTGGAGCGGTCGGGTGAATAATTTAACACACAAGTGTAAAATAAGTAAAGAAAAATATAAGTCTGAGCCCGCTTTTTTTGTTTGTTTGTTTTAATTTTAGTAACGAGCCTCCCCTGGTCACTGGGAACCTGCGAGGGTCCATGAGGCCGCGCTGACAGGCTCATAGTTACGACATGGAGACAATGGGAGGGTCTAATGAGGAACATATGCTTTTGTGTTTCAACAGAGCCGCTCATTGTGCGAGGAAAGGGATACTCCGCTCCCATTCAGAGCCGTCACAATGAAAACCCGAGCCCTTCCCTGAGCCGGTTGAGCTTACAATATCCACCCCCTTCGTCCATTCCTTTTCCCTTCTCCTTGCTTGACTTTAATTCTTCCTCCTCCCCTAGCATCCATCCCGCTCGCATTGTACTTAAGTTACACGTTTTGTCCCGCCGATTGTGGAACAATGCGCGTGCGAAACTCTTGAATGACACAAAGCCAACATGAAAGCAGCGTCGCCTGCTTTCCGCGCCGCCGATGCATTAAGAGCGCGTCGCATGCAGCATCCCTTCTGTCTGTGTCCTTGCGTGTGTGTGAGCGAGAGAGAGAGTTTGCCCCGCAGACAGCAGTAGCTCCGGTAATCCATCCAGGCTCCCAGGGCAGTCGGCTCCTACTTCCCCATGCATGAGAAGCGGCTGGAGTGGAGTGGCAGCAACAACTGCTCAGCCCTATTTGATTACTAATAAGAGAGTTGTCCCCTCTGTCAGATAGCAGGCATTCGCCGCTAAGCAAACAGTGATTCCGCCTAGTCAAACATTAGCATTGCTGTCTCTCCCTACGACGTGGCGAGAGTTACATTGAGATGCCACCCCCCCCACCACCCATGCTGGACCCCTCTACTCTTCCCTTCCTCTCACCCTGCCTCACCTCCCTAGTCCACACAATATATTTAAGCAGCACTTGGATGGAACACAAAAATATGAACACTAACAGTTAGAGGTGGGAATCTTTGGGCACCTAACGATTCGATTACGATTCAGAGACTCCGATTCGATTATAAATCGATTATTGATACCCCCCTGCCCCCATTTTTTTTTTTTTTTTTTTTTTTTTTTTTAATGTTTGGTTTATTTGTTCCAAAATTGTTCAAAATCCTCTCAGGCTAAATGAACCAAACTACTATTTTAGTATCAAGTTACCGGTTAAAAACAGTAAATAAAATACTCAAGTCCCCATTCTGTATCAGCAGCTTTAAACTACATTCAATTAATTTAATGTTGTGAATCATCCGTTAAAGTTGTTAAAATTGCGCCCGTTATTCCATAATTTCCCTCATGTCTACTTTAGACATGTGAAAGTTTTAAAACGGTTTCATCATTTAAAGATAGATTCAAGTCAAGATTTTGCCGATTTAGGGGTATTTTAGATAAAAAGTTATGAGGTTCTCTACAACAGAGCCTTCTAGACAAGTCTACTGCTTTAAGATGGCGCCGGTTTACTAGCGCGGGAAAGTCTGTCATTTCACATCTAGTCTAGATATATGTGATATCTACCATAGCCGTATGTTGCCGTATGTTTGTAGCAACTAGCAACTGGGCGCTGTTTGTAGCGGCTCAGGTATTATTGTTTTTTTTACCTAACGGCATTAGCTGCACATGATATTTCCCTCATGTCTACTTTAGACATGTGAAAGTTTTAAAACTGTTTTATCATTTAAAGATAGATTCAAGTCAAGATTTTGCCGATTTAGGGGTATTTTAGATAAAAAGTAATTAGGTTCTCTACAACAGAGCCTTCTAGAGAAGTCTACTGCTTTAAGATGGCGCGTTTACTAGCGCGGGAAAGTCTGTCATTTCACATCTAGTCTAGATATATGTGATATCTACCATAGCCGTATGTTGCCGTATGTTTGTAGCAACTAGCAACTGGGCGCTCTTTGTAGCGGCTCAGGTATTATTGTTTTTTTTACCTAGCGGCATTAGCTGCACATGATATTTACTCCCGGTCCGTTCCTCATTGCGTCCCGAAGACCGCGCTGACTGCGTTTTATTTCCGCCTTACCTGGTATAATTCAGTAATCGGAATTTGGATGTTTGTGAATCGTTATCGAATCTTCCACGGCCGAATCGCGAATAATCTAACAATCAGAAATTTTGCACGCCTCTACTAACAGTGATGCAACACATGTAGAAAGACAGATTTTTACTGGAAGGGCTGACAGTGAATGAGCATTTTTCAATACAATTGACAGTAGGGGTGTGACAAAATATCGAAATGGTGATGTATCGTGATACTTTGTATCCAAAAAGGTTATCGATATGCTCCTCTCAAGAATCGAGATTCGTTTTAAAAAGGTGTCAATTAAAAAATAAATAAATAAAAAGAAATGGCTGCCATTGACGGTGCTCGACGCCCAATCCATTTAGACTGGGAACGTTCGTTCGTTCATTCAAAACCAGAGCATTCACAGTAATTCGGTCCGATTTTCGGGGCATTTACAGGTCACTTGTTTTTCATTTTAGTGCATTTACAGGTAATTTTCTGTTGAGTTTGAGTCACTGCCTGTTCATTTGGGTGATTCCCAGGTCACTTCCTGTTCTGTAACACAAAATAAACAGCAAGTGACCCATAAAATACCCCAAAATAAACAGGAAGTAACTGAAAATCAACAGGTAAATGACCATAAATGGCATAAAAATTACTCATTGCCTGGTATCGGCTGCCACTGACGGCCATAGACGTTCAATCCGTTTGAAGTGGGAGGGATGGCAGCGAATGAACGAATGTTCATTCGCTGCCTCCCTCCCAGTTCAAATGGATTGGACGTCTACGAGTGATAAACTCATTCCAATTCACAGCAGAAGTTTGTTTTTCTGTTTATTAGTTTTTTTGTAGAATATCCTCGAATGATTTCCTGACCAATGTATCGAAAATCGTTGTATCGCTATATCGTCAGACCATCGTTATCGTAAGCTTTGTATCGCAAATTGTATCGTAACGTGAGGTACCAAGAGTTTCCCAGTCCTAATTGACAGCGATAAATGTCCAATCCGTACTGGATTACATGTGTATCTCTGTCAATGGCAGCCAATGAGTTAATCCTTTGCAAAGAAATACTATTACTAAAATGAGTTACCGCAAGTGCTGTTATACTGCCCTCAGGTGGCACAACGATGAAGAAAGCGCTTTAATTCTTCTTGATTTACAGTATTATGTGGTTGCGATGTTTTTGTAAAGTTTCTTCCATTGCCCGTGATGACAGACGTCCAATCATGTTCCAATTAGGGCTGTCAAAATTATCGCTTTAACGGGCGGTAATTAATTTTTTAAATTAATCACGTTAAAATATTTGACACAATTAACGCACATGTCCCGCTCAAACAGATTAAAATGACAGCACAGTGTCATGTGCACTTGTTCTTTGTGTTTTTGGGTGTTTTGTCACCCTCTGCTGGCGCTTGGGTGCGACTGATTTTATGGGTTTCAGCACCATTGTGTAATTATTGACATCAACAATGGCGAGCTACTAGTTTATTTTTTTGATTGAAAGTTTTACAAATTTTATTAAAACGAAAACATTAAGAGGGTTTTAATATAAAATTTCTATAACTTGTACTAACATTTATCTTTTAAGAACTATAAGTCTTTCTATCCATGGATCGCTTTGACAGTTAATGTCAATGCCATCTTGTTGATATATTGTTATAATAAACCAATACAGCACTTATGTACAGTATGTTGAATATACAGTATATATCCGTCTTGTGTCTTATCTTTCCATTCTAACAATAATTTACAGAAAAAATATGGCATACTTTATAGATGGTTTGAATTGCGATTAGTTACGATTAATTAATTTTTAAACTGTGATTAAATCGATTAAAATTTTTAATCGTTTGACAGCCCCAGGTCCAATCTTTTCATCCTTCTGCTGTGACTTTAAATTAGCAGTGTCCAAAAGACATTTTTATACGTTTTTTATGTTGTTTTTTTCTTTTTTTTTTCCCCGAAAAAGACATCTCTTGGTCCTGATTCAATTGAGCTCCAAAGCTCTTTTAAAGCAATAAAACTGGCCACTGGAGGGCAGTAGCGCATTTGGTAAGACCCACAAACACTATTCAACGGCAACGGGAGGCCAAGCCGCAAAGCCGGGGCGCCGACAGAAGACGACCGAATGGATGTCAGGCGGCAGACACCAAGCAGAACAACCGCTAGGACGCCCGGGCTACCAGGCGCTGGACAACCGAGCAGAACGACCGGGACCACTAGATGCCGTTGAGCCCGTGCTGCTCGCAAGCAGAGCCCGCAGAGACTAAAAAAATTAATCTTTTTGAGACAGGCGACAATGAGGGAAAAGTTTAACCGGCTGTCGCGTCCACAATAGCGTCATCTTTCAGTTATGTGTAAATAAATTGTTACTTTGCTATCAAAAGCTCTATTTGTCTTGTTGTTTCTGTTATTTTGTAAAAGGAAAACATTATTCAGATGTTTGGGATGTCGCTAAAGCAAAAAAATAGCTATGTTAAAGTCAAACTTATGTTTGAAATGTATGCTTTCACAAAAAGCTCAATTTTTTTTCATCAGAAATTGGAAAATTGCTCAAACTAAGCTATTTTCTAATGCTGATTTCTAAAGAATGGAAAAAGATATGAACTTACTTTTTTCTGCTGAAAGAAGAGAGTATAATCTTTCTTTTGGTGGGTTGCATGTTAATATAGCAATAGAACAGAATTTTCTGTTGGCCTTTCAAAATCAGTCAAAATCCAGTAAAACGGCCGGGAGCAAAGGACTTTGCGCCGGTGAAAATGGCTGGGAGTGAATAAGTTAAATACTTATTTTTCTTGGGAGGCTGGAAGAGATCATTGGATTTTTCATACATTTCAAGTGTTTCGAATTTTGACTGTTGTCGCAAGGCACCACTGTCTTCTATTACAGCTCGGATGTGGCACTTGTGCTCTTGGTAAGACAGACATTGATATAGATATTTATTTATTTTTAGATCACCCAGAGGGAGGTCTCAAAAACTCACTCACTTTGTTCTTCTTGGGGAGGACACTCACTAAAATGACTACTCTAGGTAATGTAGTTAAGTATTTGCATCGATTCTTACATCGGAGCCTTACATCATTAATTTTAGACCTAATATTGCCTGTAGGTTCTGAGTTAGCCAGTAGAGGGAGCTTGGCAGACGTAGTTCATTTTGAACTTTTTTTTTTTTTTTTTTTTTTTTTTTTTTTTTTTTTAATAATTGCATCTTTCCTTATGAGGTGCTGAAAGTTCCATAGACCCCTCCCCTCAACCTGCCTCACAGCCTCAATCTGCACAACACACATTCAACATGACTTATCCGTGGCAGGGAAAGTGATTTGTTGGTCTTCTGAACTTAGGACAGAAAAATGGAAGGTCACAGATATTTAACATCATGCGTATTTTGAGGTGCGAGCAACACAAGAAAAGGAGGAACACAGGCTGGTAGAAGGAGCACAGACCTCCCGCAAGGACGAATGGATCAAATTGCCCACCTCCTGCTAAGATTAATGCAAAATGAAGGAAAATGGCTAATGCAGTACTATATTGTGCAAAGTTGTTGCAGTAAGGACACATACAATTGCATTAGTTACGCTTCTATTACAATTAGCCTTCCTGTTACGCAAATGGAGACGTTTTATTCAAGTTTTATTCAGATTCAAGTTATTTTCATTTGCTAGGTGTAATCAATATATTATATAGTGAAAATGCAACTTTGGATGTATTGAATTAACAATGAGATACAAGCAATTTTAATGGCAATATTTTCACATTATGACAACTAAAAAATGAGCAACATCAAAATGAGTCATTTTAGCAATTCAAAAGTTTTAATTTACATTCAACATTCCTCTAGGAATGGCTGTCAACTTCCCATATCCAAACTAACTTACTGTAATTTAATTATTTTCTTTTTTTCATAAATGACAAAATAATTGTATTGGTATGCTATGTTGTTAATTTTGTTGTTGTTGTTTGTTTGTTTTTCACAATACTAAATGTTTGGCTTTGTTTGTCCGTTCAATAAAAATTTGGCGGGGTTTGCTGAAAAGTGATGCACCAGTGTTTCCACCTGGCACCCTTAATATACTATGGCACTGGTCCATTTCAGATATTTGAATGTTGGATAAACTATTAAAACAATGGTTAGCTTCTGAAAATTTTGCATAATTAAACTTGCTCCAGGTTAAGTTGGGTTTCCGATTTAACAAGAAGACAAGATGAATGCTATAGGGTTGCTCCAGGTTAAATTGACCTATTATAGCAGCATACATAGCAAACCAGTATCGCTGTTTTTTGGTGTAATATGTGAAGCGTTATCGACATTCAAACAAATTTTTTAAAAATTGTTTATTTTAGCTATTTGAAAGTCTACTTAACTATTATTTTCTGTGCATACAATGTTTATTGACTAAATTGTTTCTAACACTTTTGAAAAGTTCTTGGTTCAAATTGTCCTGTATTTTTTCAATGTGGTAAATATGATTAATGGTTACTCTGAAAATGCTTGAATATATGAATAGTCTATTTTCCGTTGGCGAAATTTTTAGATCTTGAAACTCAGACTGGGTTCTGCTTCTTTATGAAACATACTAAGAGGGCTATGTAAAGTATCATACTATATATATATTCCACATTTAAACCTAGTAAATCTGTTGGTGTATTTTGGTCCATTGTTGGTATGGTGTAGCGGTTTACATGGACGAGTTTTCTACACCGTTAAACTTTTTTACAATAGCGTACTGCACACAAATCAGCCTCTTTCTCCAGCAAATGAATAATACGTCAGAAATGTATGTTTGGCTGGCTGGCAAACAAAAATCTGCTAGGTAGAGGTAACGACTGACAGTGTGATAAACAAAAGGGGGTGTGCCAGCCAAATAAACACCGAGTTGCCCAAGCTAATTAGGTGTATTCCCAGCGTGATCCTCTAGTGATTGAACCACCTGCGACTGAACAAACCCCCCCACAACTTCCCTCAACCACCATCCAGGTGGTTGACCGCCCCCTCGGCGCACAGGTAGCTGGGAAAGACCCCCCTCAGCCACTCGCACGCCCCCCTGCGCTGGGAAGAAGCAAGGCAGCCCAAGTGGGGGGCATCTGGCGCCATCAAGGGAGGGGAAAGGAGCTCGTTCATTGACCGGGTTTCATTCCCTCGGCTGTTTAGCCGCTCATTTGACCCCCCCTCCCCCGTGCGTGAGAGAAGTCTTACCTGTCGATGATCACCGGGTCCGATGGGGTCTCATTCCTGTTCCCGCAGCTTTTCTTGTCACAGCATCGGCTGTTGGGACACACAGAAAATGGCTTAGAATTTAGGAGGAATACACCGTTAAGACATCCAATCCATTTGAATTGACAGTGAATGATCATGTTTCAGTGCCATTGACGACAATAGATGTCCAATCCCAATTTAAATGGATTGGTCGTCTACTGCCATCAGTAGCAGACAAAGAAAGAGTTGAGAAATTGAATGGAATCTAAAGACGGGGTTACAGACAATGCAAGTACATTTTTCATCTAATTGCAAGTATGTATACAGGACTTGTAAATTAGTATTTGTATGTTTTCTTTTGATAACTGATGAATGAAACGCACGAAATAAGCAAGTGCAGCTACCGAAGTACAAATTCTCCTGCTTCTACCTGTAATACAATTTTTTTCTGATAATTCCAAACATTCCTTACATTCCTCCTTAAGTTCATAATGTGTTTTGTATAATTTTTAAACGGTATTTTAGTTTCAACAGTTATTGTCCAAAAATTTTTAACTTTGCAAGTCGCATAACAATCTGCACCCCTAACAGTTCATGCTCCGCTTAAAAAAAATGTCAGTTTTGACACCTGTTTTACCACCCCAATTGTCCTACTCTAATGTGTTGAAAGCAATTGTGTGGTGGGCACTATGAAAATAGCAGATATTCAATTTTGCTTTGTAATTTTCTTGATTGATAAAAAAGCACTAAGGAAATAGGCGGAAAAGTCTCAAACGGTGTTCGAATGATCCTCACCCCCCACCCAACAGCTAACTGGTGGAAAAGACATTTTTGACAAAACAGTGCTGAAAGCCCAGCGTGCATTTATCGAGTGGCGACCATGCACGAGGCGAGCTTGACTGCTTGCATTGATGCTGATAGATAAAAAAAAAAATGTGGAAAAACAACATGTTGTGTTGTTTGGCTTATAGCGTTGCAGGGGAGGGGATGCATGGGGGGTGGAGGCAGGGGAGTCACTTTTCACAGCTTCAGCTTTTGTTTACCTCTAATTGCCAAGCTGCTATTTCTGAGGGAGATGCAAGGTGCCACCCTCAACCAATATTTCTGGGAGGCATTTATCAATTATGGCCTCAAAAGCACTAATCTATCTTCCACCACATGTTTCAGCCGCAAACAGCAAACCCCCTCTTCCCCTCCTTCTACTACGCCAATCCAGAGCTTGCAGCGAGCTGACTTTCACATCCTTTGATTTGAACATGAATTAAAAAAAAAAAAAAAAAAACAGAAATAAACAAATTCATCATCCGGGCTTGCATTTGAAATGAAAACTCGTGAGAATAAGATTGATTCACGCCATATGGTGCAGGAAGCCAAAAAAGATTTGTGCAAAGATACTGTAGGTCGAGCTCACGATAAAAAAATAGACTTTTTTTTTTTAAAGTCTGATTTACAGCAGCAATAATCACGCCGACCTAACATTTTCACAGACCCACCAAAAAAATTAATAACATGATTTAGGACTCTAAAAAGATCTTTTGAAGTTGTGTAACACATTTGAGACAAAAATAAAATAAAATTTAAGCACTCCCTGGACAGAAAAAAAAGGAAAAGAAAATTGTCCCTTAACAAAGGCAATCATGTTCATTTACAATTTTAACAATGTCTTTGATAGTATCCAGTGCAATATTACACACGTTCTTCAATTAAATGTCACTCAAAAGTCAATGCTATCTCTTTTGAAAGTCATTTTTGCATGTGGCAGTAACACACATCACTATAAACTGAATCACCGCAAATATTAATAATAACAAAAAATGAAAAAGCCATGCCTGTAGCGACACCAGTCGTCATAAAAACTCTTGTAGACAGCAAAATATTCCAAATACTCCCAAACATTATTAAAACAAATGCAAATTGAGCATTATTATCATTATGAAGGCACAATTTTTTGACAGCTCTGTTGTTGGCATGTGTGTTGCCCAGATGTAACCTCACCACAGCAATGTGCCGTCACTGTCAATGCTGATATTGTTAAACGGTCATGATAACGCCGTGCATATAGCGACGCCATTAGTCGTGAGAGCAAAATATTACACAGAACTCTCAAATACTGTGGATCCTACAAATGTGCACTGAATCATCTATACAATCCGATATTGTAGACAGCAATATACTGTGTAGTAAAAATATATACATACATAAATATTAGGAAAAGCTCACGCCATGATTCAGTCCACTTGTACAAGCACAATAATGAACATATTGTCAATAAGTGTCAATCGACTGCTTCAAGCACTACAAATTACAAGAGGAAACATGTTGTTACATCAGATGACAATCAAAAGTCAGCACTGGAAATTCTATAGGAGAAGGTACAGATATACTGTACATAAGAATAACCAGATAACAATAATTATATGCAAGGGAAAATATTAGGAGCAGTTATCAGCATTATTCAATACTCATCACTATTTGCTTAGTGCTTGTCTACACAACTGCAAATTACAATAAGAAACAAAATTTATTATGTACCATTCAAACAATATTGCTTATTTATATAATATTACATTCACTGTCAACGGTATCGAAGGTCATGTAGTTAATACTGGCAATAATGCTAAAGGGTGAAAGTCATGATATGTACCCAAAATATTAGGAACAACTCACACCATACTGCTGCACCAATGCAAACTAATGACATCAATAAAAAGTAACCTTTGTATAAAAGTGATATTGAATATTCATGGTCCTGTAGTTATTAGTAACAATAATGCAAACACAACAAAAATTATAAGAAGCATGACATAATATTAGGAACAGCTCTCAGTGTTTGCAGTTCACATTTACAGCCACCCAAACGATAATATTAAACGTGCTTACATTAAATTAGATGTAAATACATACTGTATACACAGTACATTATACAGTCATCAATAATAATGCCTTGCAAAGTAACTCACACCAAGCAGCCAAAATATCAGGAAATACACTTTTACAATCCGTATATAAACGTAACGTAACTGCTTTTAATGCAATACATAAGTAGATATTAACAAGAGCATGCAAAAAATTAGGAATGGCTGTCAATATAATGCCATGCATTTTTACAACAACTGCAAACTACCTTCTTCTATATAAAGTATGGGTAATATAATTGCTATTAATCACTAATAAAATATTTGGAACAGCTCTCAGCATGATGCACTGCATTTTTTTAAACAGCAACTGCAAAATACAATTATGATCTTCCAGCCAAGGTTTTAGCATATAATACTCCAATAATCTCAATAATGCAGTGCAGGTCATATAAAGTAGTTATTAAAAATAAAAGCAATCCATAAGAAACAGCTATCAGCATGATGCAATACATTTCTACGAACAATATAACTATTGTCCTATATTGTATATCCAATCATGTAAACACTCCAAATGGGAGTAGCAATACAAATTTTAGGAATGGTTCTCTTTATTAAACCTTGTGTTAAATTAATACCTCTCACACAGGGTCGATTTTTTTTTTACCACGTGCGTTGACTCTCAGGTGTGCCTAATGTTATGTCCACACAGGATATTTCCGCGTGTGACAAACCAAGTGATGGATGCGCGCACAAATTGAGTGTGAGTGATGAGTTTATGCAAAGAAGGGGTGGGACGGGGGGCGAAAGAGCAAGTGATGCATGCACTTTACAAGTAAAACAATGCAACAATAATAATAAAAAGAGGAGGGAGGGGGGGTCAACCGACGAGTATCCGAATTCAATGCTCGCAGGGTTGCAGTTGAGTGAGTGGTGTGGCGCGGGGGGGCGACAATAACAACAAAAGGCGTTTCTCCTTTGCGCGGGTATCGGTGACAGCACTTGAATGGCAGCGCAATGGGAGAGGGAAATTTGCGTGCGCAAATTGCTAAAAGCCTCGCTGATCTTTGCTGACACTTGCGATCAAATGAAACATAGTCCCCAAAAAAAGAAATACAGTATAGGAACAAGCATGAAATATCTATTACGTTGGAGTTCCTTAGTTTAAAAGCACTCTTTGTCATGCAAAATGGAGTTGAGTCACATATGCATACAAAAAAAATCTCTTACCTGCACATGATTTCATGTGTCAGAAGAACTCTGCACATTTCCGGATTCTTGTCTTGGCCCTCATAAACTATGGCCTGCATGGGAAATGCAAATATTAATTTAGATATTACAAATATATCATGAAGCAATTCAAACGTGTTCAATAACTAATATATGTATATAGTATACATTCATACATACAGTATATATATGTTATTGTATTTATGATTATTTAACAACTGTCACCGTTTAATATTCACAAATTGAGTTTTATTTTCATATATGACTGTATTTTTTTTTTCAGCACTTTTTTTGCGAATTGATAAAATTCCAAACTCTAATAATTCCAATGTGCATTGTTTTCCCTCCCATTTAATCCATTTAAGACGGACAGACTGACAGGGGTGTGTGGTGGGGGGTGAATTTTCGCTCCAATAGAAGTGTCATCAATATGCTTCTAATCTGGGGATATTTGGGGGAAAGTGTTAATGGGCAATCTGTTGTTTATTTTTGAGCCGCTAACAATGATCTTTTCGGGGGATAAAACGCGCGGCACGGCTGCAAGTCTGGCGGGGCACGCTCGAGTAATTTTTGAGCATTGGCGAAAAACAGATGGCGTGGAGGAGCTAGCACTTCGGCAAGCCGCCCTCCATCCCTCCTCCTCATCCTCTTCTTTCTAAGCACACTCATCCCTCGTTATTTTCTAACGGCAACAATTCAAATAATAAAAAGGGGCATATCATAAATACATGGGGTGAATGATAAAATCATTTAATATCATTTTTGGAAATGTGTATAAGCGGGAGTGGGGGAGAATTAGGTTACCTTTTAGAAGATTTTTTTTAATTTTATTTAAGATTTTTTCCTTTGGGCGATTGTCCTTATTGCTTTTGATTTATGTGGCCGTTTTGCAGCCGACGAAAAAGAAATCCATAAATTGCTTGTTCTGCGTCATTGACTCGGATCATTGGCGAAAGAATCTGTGTGTCAATGTGTGTGTGAATCACGTCACGGCTCTATTTCTTCTATTTAGAATAATTGCAAAATCATATAATAAATAGCTTTTGAGGGGGGTTAGAAAATAAAATTGCATTTGCGCGTTTTCCTTTTTAATAAATAATAAAATGTGATTAGTATGAGGAAAATTTAACATTTATTTGTCTTCTTTTTTTCTGATGTTTCACCTTTCAGCCTGCGCGAGAAAAGGGATCATAAGGAGCAGACGTCCTGTGTCAATTTTTAATGTCGGACAAAGTGAGTCTCGCAGCCTTCCAGCTTCTCTTGTTAGGTCGTATATTTTATTTTATTTTATTATTATTATTATTATTATTTTCCCTTCCCACGCATGCACGTGCAACTCACCTGCTTCGTCATGGAATCGATTAGCCGAATGTAAAGATCCTGTTCTGTTCTGACACCTGCGTGGATAAACAAGAGAATTTGAGTTTAATTAAAAATATTACAAATATCAATTATGAGTCATTTTTAACTCACCGTTACTGTACAATAACTGTAGTTTGTAATGTATCCCATTGTTGGTTTTTTCACTGGTTGGTTCCTGTGAGGAAATATCAATAAAGCAATAAGAAAGCATGTTTGTTTGGATTTTCTATGCAAAAATAAATGATGCAAAATCTTACTTTTTCCTTTTCCACAAAGTCGACAAAAGCGGTCCTCTCGATTTCCACAGGCTGTCCCTGCCTGTCGTACAAGGCCAGAACGAAGTGGAAGAAATTGGACTTCCTGAGGTTGGAGGGGGGCTGCTTCTCATAGTGCGCCCGGGCCAGGCCGACACCGCTGCGGGGAGAAAAATGACAAGAAGACGAAGAGGTGGAAGGTGCTCAAATTGTCACGTTGTGCTCAAGCGTCAAAGTTCTATCTTGGCATTTTGAGGCAATGCCGAGATTAAACTTTGACTTTTGAAAATTATTTTAATTATTATTTCAGCGGGGGTGGGCACCGGTACCTTTGCGCGGCCGTGTTGGCGTCCACGACCCCGGCCGTGTGCATCCATGAGCGCACCGAGTTGAGTCCGCCGAGCGGTTCCTCCTTCATGGTTGTGCCGCCCCGCGGTATCGTCTCCTGAATCCCAAACATCGAGCCTCCTGCGTAGGGTGCAGGCAAGGAAAAATCAGGGGGAAAGCCGGAGTGGGAATAAAGGGTCCACAGCACGCGTGGTGCTTATCCGTCCAAAAGTCCACACAGGTCGGCTCTTCCTCTTCTCTCCGTCCGGTGTCAACAAATTTCAAAAGTGGGTTAAGCGATATCCACACACACCAGCGTATCAAAAATGCTATATTGTATTTTGTTTTCAGTTTTTTCGGGGTGGAGGAATAAAAGTGATTGTGTTCGTGGGTGATGCTGCTCTCAAAGTGGACACATCCCCGAAGCACCGGCGTCCAAAACCTTTAGGACTTGACGAAAAAAAAAAAAAATAGAAAGCCCCACTCGCGGCGCTGGGTTGGGAAAAAAGGTGCCTCTTCTTGTTGTTCTCCCTACACTGCTCGCCAGTGGAAGGAAGGTGTTCCGCGCTACACGCGAGATGTGCAAGTGGAGCTTGTGGAGGAGAAGAGGGGCCCCCGTTCGCGTCGTCGCTGGATGGGAACATGCAAAACTGAGCCCTCTTTCCCCGAGGACTGCACTCTTTCCCGGGAGCCAAAACTCGAAACCCACGGGAGAGGAGCCGTCACGGGATGACGTGATAGAAGAGGCGGGGCTTTGACCATATACGGAGGTGGGATGACGCTTCCTGTTTCCGAAACGCCAAGCGTGCAGGCTTCTGCCTCGGTTCACTTTTTACCACCTTTTCCATTGGAGGCCGCTCCAATGTGGTGAGTTGATTTTTTTTTTTACATCCTATGGAATAAAATTGCAAAACATGAGGCGTAAAAAGACTCATTCACTGCCGTTGATGGCTATTAGGCGTTTATTCCGTTTTAATTGGGAGCCTCCCAGTCAAAATAGATTGGACGTCTATCACCGTCAATATCAGCGAATGAGTTCACATAAAATAATACTTTTATAGCCGTCTTTTGATGTAAAATTCCGTCATTCACAGGCATTCGTGCTATTAAATGACATTTAAATTGTGTGTGTTTAATTCAATTTTATACCCAAAATTCAAATCTACACTCAAGTGGCGGAAAATCAGTAATAATAAGACACATCTTGATCTTTTTTTTTCTCCCCCTTCACAACTGTCTTGCATGCTCCCCGGTCCGAGCACTTCGCTTCATTAGTGGTGAAAAGGAGGATGAGGAGGAGTAGAAGGAGGAGGTGGGCTGGCTGCTCCATCCTGAGCAATCTATCTAGCCGGTGCTGAGGGTTAATAGCTGCTGCCAAAGATAAGTGAATTATAAGCTGTTGCTTTCACCTCCGCGCAAATCTATTGCCAAACGGAGCTTTTCACGCACGTGAATAAGAATGGACGTAATAAAGCGCGATCGTGTTTCAATGCCATTGACGGCAATGGACGTCCAATCCATTTTGACTGGGAACCTGCTGCCAAGTCAAAATATAGATTGGACGTCCATCGCAGTCAGTGGCACGAGTGGAAGGCAAATCCCATTTGGAGCGCGTGCAATGTGTGTGTGTGTTGAAAGGACTTTTTAAAGCGTATTTGACAACAAATGCAGCTGGCCCCGCTCGTTGTGGACATATTAGCGGTGGAAATGAATGCAAATCTGTGTGCTGCAGCCATCTGGACGTGCAGAGAGCAAAAGAGGGGCGTCAGCTGAGCCCCCGTCACTGGGCCGGTAGTGCTCTTTCCTTATGTTAAAAAAAAATCAATCGTGAAAAATCAAAAATGTCATCATGACGTAAAACAGTGACCCTACTATCTCCCACATCTATTGACCTCCACTGATATGAAATCAAACTGGGCTTCCGGTGTGCTGCACACCCCCCTCCCTCAGTGTGTGTGTGCGTGTTAAATTTACGGGGCGAGGCCCTTGATGATCCCCCCCCGAATTTGCATGTAAATGGCCGACATCAGCCTCCACGCGTGCCAGGGGCCAGCGGGCCCCCCCAGATGTCACGACAAAGTCAATCAGCCGGCCGCTGCCCAGCTGTCCGTCCACGTCCAAATATTGCACAAAACGGAACATCACAACTGGGTCGGATTGTGGTGCCCCTCACCTGCATTGTTCTGCTTGTTCTGCTTGCGTGCTGCTTTATTAAAGGGATCTTTTTGTCGATTAATTATTAATTACATGCACGCCCACAGTGCCTTGCAAATTCTTAATGATTAGACGAGCAGCCCACGCAGCAAGCGTACATTTTTCTTAGACTATATTTTTCGGGCATTGATTTTTAATGGTTTGTTGTTTCACCGGCAAGCACGTTTTCGTTTCTTTTGCATCGATTTTTTTAATGATTGCTTCTTTTCACACACAAAAAAAACTGTGTATTATTCTCATTGATGGATTATGATTATTTAGACTTTATAAACTAAAACGTTTTTTTGACGCCAATATATTTTTAATTGCAGTATGCATTTATGTGTAATGATTTTATTTTTATTTTTTAAATGTTTTGACAAAAAATATATTTCTATTATATTAACTGGCTTGTGATCGTGTTGGATTCACAATTAATCATATTTTCAATTATTATCAAACTTGGTTTCAATCTTTTGAATTGTGATCATTGACATATTTTAATGGCATTGATTCGTAATGTTTAATTAGTATGCATTTTTTTAGCGACAATTAAAAAAACTAAACATTTGCATTGATTTGTAATTATTGTACTTTCAATTTTAATGAAATGTTATTTTCTCATTTGTTGTTTGATGCATATTTCACTGTAATCCTTTCACACACAAAAAATTTCCCCACCAACAAAACAAAATGTTTAGGAAATGTGCATTTTTATCATTAGGTTTACACGTTTATTTCATCACATACACGTTGTATTTCATATAATTGTTTTTGGAGTGGGTGGGGGCAAGGTCATTACATTATACATATATTTAAAAATTAAAAACATATTTAGCCCACAATTAAAATGTAAGCATCTCTTAACGTACTAGAAGGAGATATAAAAAGGAGAAATTATGGAAGGTTTTTTTTTTTCCCCCGGATGCTTAAAAATGAATTCAAGCCATGAGGCGTGATAGGATCGATTTTTGTCGAGTTGATAGACGGACAGCGCCACTCTTTGGCAACACTCGCTTTTTTCCTCTCGATCATGCACGAGGAGCTCAAATATCGACGTGGATTTTTTTTTTTTCTTTTTTCCAGAGGAGAGGAAGAAACAAATTGATGCTGATTGTGTTTATTATCATTTCTTCATTATATTATTACTGCCTTAGAAATTGTTGCATTTGTAGAATTAATGAAAAAGTCTTATTGTGTAAAGTGCGGCCAAAAAGATACGCGTGGGGAAACATACTAATAACGACAATAATAAAAATACATAAATGGAGTGACGTGCCATTCGTTGAGCAACTTAATGACGTGCACTGTTGAGTTTTGTCAAGGGCACGGATGTGTGCGCATTTGCATTTCCATTCTATTGCGGAAATGATGAGAGACATTTTTTTCTGGCCTGGCGGCGCAGTCTGTGGGCGAATTACATTTTAAAAGAAGGCGAGAGAAATTAAATAAGAAACCGAGACCACTTCAGGGCTATTAACATCTAAAATATCCCCTGGAAATTTCCACCGAAATACACATGACCAAAAAAAAAAAAAAAAAAAATACCCAGGGTGCCATCACTCTCAGGCAGACCCCTCCCTCCTTCACGACCCCCCCCTCACCACCACCACCACCGCACCCCTTCAAACCAATCCTGATGGTGTCCATCACCGCTTTGTGGAGCTTTCCACCACTGATTTAAATAAAAGTTGTGCGCGTTTTTGAGGGGTGTCAAAGGGGGGAGAAAGCAAGAATGTGATTATTCAGCCATAAGTGGGAACATATTAACTCAGAGGCCAAATGAAGAATTTCAAAAGGTCAAATTGGAAATCTCATGAGTGGAGGGGCTGTCGTCACGTCACTGGTGGATGCAATCAGATGCAACAAAGTATGGAAAACATCAAGCGATTGCAAAGTCAGTGGAACAACGCCCTAAAATAAGCATGGGAAATATACAAAATCTCAAAATATATCTTTCTGCCATTGCATATATTTGAAAAAAAAAACAAAAATTGCACCCTAACTGAAAGGTTTTTATACAATTATGGAGGCTTGAAAACGAGAAAAGTTCCAAGACTGACTAGTGTCTCAAAAACATATTTTAAACCCAAACCACAAATTATGAGTGCATTAGATGAACCGTCAATTGTAGCAGGCTGCTCACATGTCCTGGAAGCATTAAACCATTTGAACTGTAACATGTCAGTTCATTTGAACTGTAACATGTCAGTTCAAATGAATTTGGTGTCGATCGTCTTTAATGGCAGCGAATAAGTTAAGACTTTTGCTCAGTGAGAATCAAAAGGTTGAGTTTAGAGTCCCATTGATTAAAAGAAGAAAAAAAGATTTATGAATAAACTCTAACTGCAGAAGGTTTCACTTCAAAATTGTTATCCTAATGTTTTTTTTTTAACCATAAAAAAACTATCACCATATCACTGATATCAACTGCTAAATGCAATACTCATGACAGCAGGATGATGGCACTAATCAAAATGGAGGTCAGAAGTCTAGTTTAAAATAAAGCATGCTTCTTTGGTCAATTCTAATCTGATTTCAAATATCTTTGCAGTTTTGGGAAAAGCACAAAATCTTGTTTTTCAATTTTTGACCCAAATGTCTGGTTTCAGTGGAATAGCTCACATTTCTAAACAACAACAAAAAAAGTCTGGTTGCTTTGTTCATCACATTATGTTCCTCAGTTTTTAGGAAGTACCTTATTGTGACGATAAAATGACTATAATGTAATAAGGCGTGCAAAATGGAAGGTCAAGTGCTCATATGGACGTCATCGTTTAAAACAGTTTCGAGGGAACTTGAAACGCCATTGACACACAGAAATAATTTGATCAAACTATGTAATTTTTTATATTATGACAATGTGAAATGTATCTTTTTTAAATGGAGTTTAATACTTCCACTCCAGTTATTGTCGCTCAATTTCCCCATCAAAAAAAAAAAAAAAAAATCTTCCGTAACAATGATCACAATATACATCATTAACAGCAGTGCGGTGCTAATGAAGGCGCCCCATTCTGTGATTTTTTTTTTTTCTTCTTTTCCCAGTGATGCAGCACGACATCTTGCACTCGGCCGGCATCCGCACCCTACGCCGACGCGCTTTGCTATTAACAGAAATGTTAATTGTGATGTCATCGGGGCGGAAGTCAAGGTGAAAGCTGCGCGTCAAAAAAGAAGAGCATGCTAAAAATAATCCTTCAGCACACAATGATCTTGATGAATTGTATTAGTAACAAGGGACTTTTTCCAAGAGGTGGAAAAAGTCAATGAATTGGAAAGCTCCATTTTTGTTATCTTTGTGTTTCTTTGTAAATTGTACAACGGCGCTCTTTGTTTGACACGCCACTGGAAGAGCTTGTCTTGTTCAAACGCACACACAAAAACACACTGACAAACTGATGGTCTTTAAAAAAAAAAAAAAAAAAAAAAGCAACGCCCCGGTGCTCGCTTGGCCTACTTTCCAGTGGGAAGGGGAGCGCCATTCCGGGGACGGGGGCGGGGGGGCCGCAAGAGAGCGGAGAGGATGTTCACGCATTCTGGGAAAGAAGCGAGAGTGATGCGCGTCAACATCAACCTTCTTCCTCGAGCACGTTGGCCCCCCATGTGCTTCCTGTCCTGGTTATGCCATGGGTTTCCTAACCCACATTTGTCGCAGTGTCGCTAGCGCAATCGGAATCCGAGTAACGTTCAAACAATTTGGAAAACCACAGTTCTTTTTTCCCCTTTTTAAACGATTTGAAAACTTCTACGTGAACGCAATATTTGTTTTTTTTCCTGTTTTTGTGCACCGACAGCCAGTCGTGCCTAATGCAAAAGTTTTGCTTAGCACCACCTTGTGGCATTTGAGGGCCTTGGTGCTATGTTGAAGTGTGGTGAGGAAAGCTAAGAAAAATCGGGAAAAACCCCAGATTGGAAATCTCCGTGACGCCCCACCCGATAAAAACACAAAACTAAGTTTTGGTGGCATTTAGGACGGAAGAATAAATAGCAGAGCAGATTACACTCAGAAATCAAGTTTTGGTGGTGCTGCCACTGACTCATTGGGCATGCATATTCTGCAAATTGGAAATTTCATGCACTTATGCATCTCCGTGTGCACGAAAATTTCTCCACACAAATTGGTCATGTAATCGCGGAATTTCCAACAAAACGCTAATTTTGCATTTTTGCTTCAGGCCACGTTTACACGACAACAATCTTATGCAATACAGTGTTCCCTCGCTACTTCGCGATTCAAACTTCGCGCCCTCAGTCCATTTTTTCAATTAAAACAAAACAGATGAGCTGTCCCGAGCCGATCGCGTAATCTCAGTAAAACTCCCTCCTTCTCCCTGCTCTTTGTTTGTCAGTCAGTGAGTGCACTGGAGTTGCTTATTAATGTCAACAATGATTGACAGATGTGGATGTTTGATGTTTCGAGGGGAGCGAGCTTCAAAGCGCTGCATGCATCAATCATCGTTTAACTTGTTAAACAGTTGCTGTGGCAACTCATTCTGTGTAACTGAGCAACTTGAGCAGATTTGAGTGGACTCCCTCAATGAAGCACTTAATAAAGCCATCTATTTTTCTGCTTTATTCTTGTTTAAAAATAATTTGGTGGGACCGTAACATGTTTAAAACGTATCATAATTATTACATTTGAAATGCTTGAAAACCATTTATATATTTTTTTAATTATGCTTTGAGGGGGAAAAGTGAAAAAACATATCATATATATGGTGGAAAACTGACAAAAGCAGTTTTCTGCTCTTGTACTCCTCTTTAAAAGAAACTGTTGTATCTTAAGCCAAAACAACTGTTGTGTTTGATATAACAATATGTCTATATGCTGCCATATCAGATTCATGGCACATTAAGCCCTCGAACTATTTTTAATTTGTCCGTTTTACCCTGGAAACCCCTGTTTACAGACGTCGCGCAACCGCTTTTGTTTCAACTCAGCCATAAAACGAAGGTAATTAATTATATTTATCATTCAAAATGTCTGTCGTTTTTAGCTTAGAATCATCAATTGATGTCTCGTATTTCATTAAAAAAAAAATGACTTTATAAAATTATTCACTCACATATTTTAAACTTTTAAACAAATGCTGTCACAATGAAAAAAATGGCATCTGTAAAAAAGTCACGAATATCTACCTCGCTTAATCGTTTTTTTTTTTTTTTTTTGTTACTGCCGCATTTTCTCCAATATGTTAGATGATAAATAATCGATCCAAACAAAGAAAAATTGAAAAAAAAAAAAAAACGTTTGGAAGGGTAAATATATGAAAAAGAAAATCTCGACCACTCCTTGATGTCTGCGATTTCTGCATCGCGACCCTTGTTATATTACCATGTTTCACCCATAAAATCCCCCAAAAATCCAGCTTTGGCCATTAACAGCTATGTCTTGACACACAGTGATACATGCTACGTGGAGTTTTTGGATCAAAACAAGTACGCAATAATATCTCGTTAAAGTCGTGGCGTCTGTAATTCTTCTCTCGCGTGTTCTCACCCCCAGATAGGATTTTGCTATTTAAAAAACTTTTTTTTTTTAAATGCCCTCCTTTTCAAAATTTTTCTTCCCCCATAAAATTGTGATTATAAGCTTTCCAATGATGTATCACACATGCATATCAGACCATTTTGAAAGTTGGCAAAATTGGGGGTCTCAGAGCGGAATTTCAAGTCACCTGAGTGTTTTCCGCCACATATATATATAGATTTCCAATCCTATATCTGAATAAATACATTGAATACACCCAAAAAAAATGGGGGGCTGCCAACTTTGCGGTTTTTCACTTATCGCGACGGGTTCTGGTCCCCCTTAACTGTGAAAAACGAAGGATCAGTGTACCAAAAGTGGCGTATTGCAGTTATTTCAATTCCGTGTCTACACGACTATTGTGTGTGGGGAAAGATAAAGTGTACACGAAAGCGCAAACTGCATGAAACATCCAGTTTGCCGATGTAATATGCATTCCTAATGTGAGGTTGGAAGCGCCACCAAAACTTGATTCTTGCGTGTAACTCTCCCCTTCTCCTGTTTCCTCTTCCGTTCTGGCCAAATAAAAACATGGCAAAGTGCATCAGGCAGAGTAATAAATGAGTTTCTGGAATTAGAGTAGTGCATAGTTGACTAGATTCTTGAATAATGTTGTTGCAGTTAGGCCTTTTACAAGGTTGCTACTTAAAGACATGTTTTCATACATATATTGTCCGCGCGTACTGACGTCATCATTATCTTCATCCCCGTCTCAGCTAAATAAATTGGAGCATTATCGCCACCTACTGTTCAGGAATACGGAAGTCAGTTGTCACCCAAAACGCACTTTTGCGATGTCAACTGTTTGAACAGCGACGACACCCCCATTACCGCTCTCATGTAAACGGCCCCTCAGACTGTTTCACTGATTTTCAAGTGAACTACTGGCTGGTACCTACTAGATGGTGGAGGAAAACTTCACAACATTCAGCTACAATCTGGTTAGTTCTTTTTCTCTGGTGAATTTTCACAGTGCTCAAAAGTTGAAAAGGCTGATATCCATAGAGTCCAAGAGTGAAATCAACAATGGTTGCGAAATATTTACTCAGCTGGAGCAAAAAGCGTCAAAAGTTTAACAATATGGAACTCTATTCATAAAAGACAGAGTGCTATTGTCTCATGTAAAAAATGTGAAGTAAAATCGTATTCGTTTTGTTATCTTTTAAGTTATGAGAACAGATACAGAACAGATTCATGGTAAATTAGAGGACAATCGTTTTGTGTGTTGCTGCCATTTTGTGGTACCTTTCACCAATTCTAAACCACGAAACACTGCTGCATTCTTTGAACGGGTTTTCTACAATGCGGGATTCATAAAGTAAAATGTAAGACTTTTTAAGAGCTCTTAACACATTTACTCCCAGCCATTTTCACCGATGCAACCCCCTTCGCTCCCGGCCATTTTATTGGATTTTGACTGATTTTGCAAGGCCCACAGAAAATTCTGTTCTATTGCTATATAAACTTGAAACCCACTAAAAGAAAGATTAGACTCTCTTCTTTCAGGGAAAAAAAAGTAAGTTCCTATCTTTTTCCATTCTTTAGAAATCAGCATTAGAAAATAGCTTAGTTTGAGCCATTTTCCAATTTCTGATGAAAAAAACGAGAAATCGAGCTTTTTGTGAAAGCATACATTTCAAATATAACTTTGACTTTAACAAAACTATTTTTTGCTTTGGTTACATCCCAAACATCTAAATAATGTTTTCCTTTTACAAAATAACATAAACAACAAGACAAATAGAGCTTTTGATAGCAAAGTAACAATTTATTTACACATAACTAACTCACAGATGACGCTGATGATGCCGCGACAGGCGGGTAAACTTTTCCCTCATCGCCGCCTGTCTCATAAAGATGGATTTTTTTTTTGTCTCTGCGGGGTCTGCTTGGTGAGCAGCACGGACTCAACGGCATCGTCCGCTGCACTGGTGGTCCCGGTCGTTCTGCTCGGTCGTCCAGCGCCTGGCATTCCGGGCGTCCTCTAGGTTGTTGTACTCGGTCGTCCGCCGCCTGGCATTCCGGACGCCATTCGGTTGTCTTCCGCTGGCACCCCGGCCGTGCGGCCCGGCCGTTCATTGCCGTTGAATCGGGTTGCGGGTCTTACCAAATGCGCTACTGCCCTCCAGTGGCCAGTTTTATTCCTTTAAAATGGATTTTCAGCTTTGTGCTTTGGAGCTAAATTGAATCAGAACCCAGAGATGTCTCTTGTAAAAAAAAAAAAAAAAAAACGTAAAAGACGTATAAATACGTCTTTGGGACACTGAAACAATTAAAAATAGAACGTATTTATATGTCTTTGGGAGCAAATGAGTTAAAAGACCATTCCAGGACGAATTTCACAGCCAACCTGCATTTTTAAAAATTGACTTCTCGAATGTCACATTTTCGAGTACTGCATTACAATTTTAAATTTAAGACCGATCAGATACAATTCAACGCTTTTAAACCCCGTGGAAACCCATCTTAAATTAGATGAAAAGTAGCACCATCTAGAGGTGTACGATGTTTCACGACTGGTTCCATTTTAATGCAACCTGAATTTGTACGTAATCAGATGAAACTCCCCACGTCGATACATCAGTATCATCATGAACTGATAACTTCTTCATCATTATTGTTTGCCTTTGCAATTGAGATTTCTACAGAAGCTAAATAGGCGGCCGAACTCAGAGTCGGGATTTCCGTCGTTAACTCCTGTTGGATTTCAGTGGCATTAGGCCGCGTAGATCGATCACAGAACAGATATGCCGACGCTCGTTCGGGCCTTCAGGCGGACGCTCAGGTTACATGACACCAGGTCACGGGACAGCGACAGGGAAGGCAGCTCTCGAGTATACCTCGACAGACGTTCGTGAAGAGCGGCGTGATAATCTGGGGCTTGGTGTACAGTGCCTAACCAAATGTCGACATCTGCGAGGGTGCACGCGAGGGAAAGCTCCTCGGAGGAAGGAGGGATCATCATCTTAGCTCCCCTCACCTTCAAGCGCGCCCGTCGGGCTTTAAAAGGCAGATGAAGAAATCCCAAAGTAAACACGGCGAGTCCGGTTTTCAGCGTGAGAGTGACGCCGAGGCTGAAGGCAATCCATCAAATCTATTTGACTGGGAGGTGCTTGAGGCACATAGATTTGACGTCTATTGCCGTCAAAGGCAGGGAATGACTTAGATTAATGGAGAATCAGCTACTCACGTGCCGTAATTTGGACACCCTCGACATCCGTGTGAGTGAGCAGCAGCACAACCGTTTCTTCCACTTTGCTCTTTTGCTCTGCAGTGCGTCTGAAAGTGACTTTGACTCTCCTGAGGAAAAGTTTGAGCATCTGTTCCGCCATGTAGTCTTTGTCGAGAAATGAAATATTGAACCGATTGAGTGCGCCATGAATGTTTCACTGGCATGACGCCGATGCCGATTATACGGGGAGCGGCACTTTACACGCGCAGGCCCGGCATGTTGTTGTTGCCTTTAAGTGCAGGAGATTAGAGCGCCACGAACCGTTCCATTCAGTTTAGCGGCGACATGCTCCTCTAACAGCAACAACAGTGGCACGTACACGAAAGGAAGACACACTAAAGTGTTTGTGGTCATCGGAAAGCTGCATGAGACTTAATGGGAACAAACTAAACACGTCATTTGGAGAAAACAAATACGACTCAAGCTAAATTGTGAACAACTAAGTAATTGGCGGGTTACCAACCAGTATTTTCAAGAAAAAGTCATGAGTGAACACGGACAAACAAATTAGTGGTAGACCGCATTGCTTCGGAAAGGTATATAGAGCGACACTAACTAAATTTTGTGTAATCTAATAACGGAAAAAAATATTCAGCGAAGACCAGTGTTGGGCATGTTACTTTAAAAAAGTAAGTAACTGAGTTAGTAACTGAATTATTCTATAGTAAAAGTAACAGTTATCAGGGAAAGTAACTATTTCCGTTACTTTAAAAAGAAGTTGTTGTATGTCAAAAAATTTGAACTTTTCTGAGCAGTATTCAAGTCAGTTGAATAGAGAAGAACAGAAAGGTAGTTGTGTTATAGAACCTTGTGATATCTATTACACCTCACCAGCAACAGGTTTATCCTACACTTGAAGTGCAACAAAAATAAACAGATTTGAATTGCTTACCACAGATGTCGACAAAAGCTTTGCCCCGGGACATAAATTACACTTTACATGCACGTTCTTCCCTTTAATTTCGACCAACTTGAAACAGTATTTATATCTCCACCTCGTAAAGGACAAATTTTCCTCTGCTCTGCCATCATATCCCTCTGCATCTGTTTTGCGTGTGTGTGTGTTTGCCGCACGCACTGTTCCGGTTTGTGAGTGAAAACACCGGCTCTGAAGTACGTGCGCTATTAGGCTTGAGCGTTTACGTCACAGAATGGGAGATCACGTGAGATTTGACAACAACACAGCCATATTGGAAGCAGGTCTGGCTCGCGGGACATTAAACTTTAACTTGCCAGTTCGATAAAGAGACAAACTCGTTACTAAGGCGAAGAACAGATATGTGATCAAACTTAAGGATGTGAACAATGCTGACCCTTACGAGCAAGCCGAAGACAAATGGAGTAAAGATGTCGACGGGCTTCCACAGTTACGCGAAATGGACATTCTGCTGTATTTATTGTTTGGTGTATGTTAATAAACTCATCAGCGATTCCGAAATTACATAATCGATACAATGCTACGAACTGTTTTGCTGTGGATGAGTGCAGGACTTGCACATTATGACGGTATCAAACGGCAACTCCATCGTTCTTGCAAAGGTAGGCTATGTGTGTTTACTATTTTCATTGCCATGAACCTGAACGCACCTCAAGTCTTGGATGACAAACAGAGCAGAGTAGTTTCTTCAATTTATTCAAAGTAAGTAACGCACCGCTTTTGACCATCAGTAACAGTAACGGCGTTGTAATGGCGGAAAAAATAATTAGTTAGATTACCCTGTTACTGAAAAAATAACGCCGTTATGTAACGGCGTTATTCCCAACACTGGTGAAGACAGACTAATTCATGGGTTGATGGCATAACAAAGGCTAAAGGATTTTGCGGGTTTCTGGGCAGGATTTCGGGTAAAAACGTGGAAAATGAATGATTGCTGTGGAAGCTTATGAGAAAATTGAGTTTTCACAAAATAGAATTGGGGGCGAAAAACTTTGTCATTACTATAAATACAGTGGGAGAACAAGTATAGTATATATTGCTCCTCTGGATCATCCAGATGGTCAGTGGCAAACTTCAGACGTGTCTGGACATGCACTGGCTTCAGCAGCGGGACCTTGCGTGCGCTGTAGGATTTTAATCCATGACGGCGTAATGTGTTTCCGATGGTTTTCTTCGAGACTGTGGTTCCAGCTCTCTTCAGGTCATTGACCAGGTCCTGCCGTGTAGTTCTGGGCTGATCCCTCACCTTCCTCATGATCAGTGATGCCCCACGAGGTGAAAATCTTGCATGGAGCCCCAGAACGAGGCAGATTGACCGTCAACTTGAACTTCTTCCATTTTCTAATAATCGCTCCAACAGTTGTTACCTTCTTACCAAGCTGCTTGCATATTTTCCTGTAGCCCATCCCAGCCTTGTGCAGGTCTATCATTTTATCCATGATGTCCTTACACAGCTCTTTGGTCTTGGCCATTGTGGAGAGGTTGGAGTTTGTTTGTTTGTTTGTTTGAGCATGTGAACAGGTGTCTTTTATACAGGTAACAAGTTCAAACAGGTGCAGTTACTTCCGGTAAAGAGTGGAGAACAAGAGGGGTTCTTAAAAAATGAACTAAGAGCCGAAATATTTACTAGTTGGTAATGTATCAAATACTTATTTCATGCAGTTAAATACAAATGTATTATTTAAAAATTATACAATGTGATTTTCTGGATTTTTGTATCAGATTCCGTCCCTCACAGTTGAAGAAAACTTATGATACAAATTACAGACCTTTACATGGCTTGCAAGTGGGAAAACCAGCAAAATTGGCAGTGTATCAAATACTTGTTCTCCCCACTGTATGCTTATGGAAAATACAAAAGCAGTCAATCAAAACCCTGTCTACTTTTAGATTAGCATCCTTTTCTGTCTGATTAGGATTTTAACCTAACATATCTGCTGTGTTTTTTGTACAATTTCCCATGTATGTAATTAGCCCTTAGCTTATCGCTAGCCACATCCTACGTGGATAGCTCACCTTAACCCTCGATCTCGTTTGTTGGCCATATCATCGCCGAAGCGATCAAATGGTGTCGTGAGCAGGCTTTTGTCCGCGACGCGAGGAGAGTTCCGCGGCAAAAAGGGAGGGACAAAAGCCAGGAGGCGCCACGGGTATAAGGTTCCGCGTGGCGACAATGGCCCGAGTTTCAACTTGCAGTGCGATGGGTGTAACTTTAACTGGAACGTTGCGGATCAAAGCCCGGCAAACAAAGTGGGTGGAAATGCCGCGGGAGAGCGTCTGAAGGACGGCTTTGGACCCCGCCGATCCTCGCTCATTACCGACAACGTGTTTTGGTTAAAGGCCAGGCCCAGATTCAGCATTAGAAAGCCGAAAGCTCTCCGTCTTAACGAGAAATCCGACAAAGGCTGATTAATTCACAGCCGCCATGAACGCAGTCAATTTTGTATCGCATGTGAAACATTCATCCGGCCTCTGCCGTCTTTGGGAGCAGAATTATTCAGTGGCGCTTGTTCAAATGAGGACCGAGGCCTTGGAAATGCGCCAGGCTTATGGCAAGCCGTCAGGTGAGCGTGTGTACAATGCCGACGTGTAACCTTTACACTGCGCTTGAACCCGAGCGAACAAGTGTTATGAAAGGTCCCTGTGGCGCTGCGCTCCTCTCACACGGATTTGACGACTTGCCACTTTATTAGCTGCTAAGCCCCCCCAATACATGTTCTGTACAGAAAAGGGGGGAGGCCTACGTTATGAGGATTCTCATTGTCTGCTGGTGTTATTAGACGCGAGAGTGAGCGGTGCTCACCCCCCAACCCGCTGAACAGCACCTCGGGAGAAAAGACCGACTGTTTGAAAGCATGCTACAAGTGCAATTTAACCCATCTTATTTACAATGTGATCGCTTTACAAGGACAAGGATCCGCGCCTAATATTTCTCCTCAGTGTGATTCATTGATTCCCCCCCCCCTCCTTCTTCAGAATATATATGATTTTATGTCCAAATAAGAGTCAATCAGAATATATATGATTTTATGTCCAAATAAGAGTCAACCTGGAGAAAACCTTTATAGATTGGCAGCACAGTGCAGGACTGCAAGCCACAAAAACACAGTGATGTTTAAGTTGTATGGTTGAATTCAATGTGAAATCAAGTTTACTGATACTATTACCTGGAAATGGTGGCCTTCACTGCCATCAGCACTTATAGCAGAGGAAATCACTTTTGAATTATAATAAGTGCCATACTGCCATCTAGTGCACACATGACAGACACTATGAAAAGGAGGCACAGGACCGTTAATAAATTTGGACAGAGGGGGGGGGGGGGCTAGCAGTGAATGATCATGTTTCAGTGCCATGGACGATAATAGACGTCCAATCCATTAGAACTGGGAGGGTTGGCTGTGAGCCTTCACTGCCAACCTCTCCCAGTTAAAATTAATTAGACGTTTATTCAGGAGTGAAAGTGGCTAGAATTTCTTCCCAGAACTCCCCGATGTGAAGGTTGCCACGGAGCCAGAAATTTTTGTTTATGTATTTATTTTCTTTTTTTTTGGGGGGGGGGGGGGGGGGGGGGTCAAACCTCCTAAAACTACTGAAATGCAAAGAAAACTGTTTTGGCACAGTTATTTCTATAATACATAAAACTGATTTTCATTCAAAATTGTATTTTTTCAATGATTTGCAAAATAAAAGTTAACAAAAACAGCAATAACCAACATCCTCCATCTCCTAATTTTTATTTTCCCTCATTTCCTCACATACTAAATGCCAAATCTCAATTTTAACTACTTAAGAACATAGGTTGTGTATTAAAATTGAAGTTAAACATTTACTTTTACATTCTTTTTTTTTTTTTTAATTGTTAGTATTATTATTATAAAGATATAAGTAACATACATTCAGAAAAATAAGTACAAATGACTTATATTAAGCAGAGTGAAATGGAATATATTTTGAAGATCATGCAAACATTGACTTTTTAAATCATAAGGAAATGAATAATTCGCCTATCATAAATGAACAAATATAAGTCCAAAGTGCTAAGATGTTCTTAACCTCCCCATCAGAGCAAATAAAACTAAATATGATAAATAAGACTCCTCAACTCTTTTCCTGCTCTTAAAGATTTGATCCATTTTCTGTTGTATTGCCCTTTTTTGTCGCATCGTTTCAACAAACTTTTTTTTTTTTTGCTGTTCCAGAAAACATGCACATTTGAACCAATCAGAGCTAACCATCTCTGCTGATAACATGTCAGTATGACAGCCAATTGAACGAATAAATGAGTCCAGGCGTTTTGTTTTGCTGTGTGCATTCGCACGTTGACGTGACTCATCATCGTCAGACTCAGATAATTGCAGCAGCTGGGGAAACCTCCATGCCGTCCGTGGAATAAAATAAATAATAAATATCGTTGGAAATGGATTACGCTACACAAGCACTTTATTATGCTTGTTGTTAACACTTGTGTATGTAAATCTGATGTTGGTGGATTGTTTTTTTCATGGAGATGAAATGCATGTGTGGCACCTTAGCAATTTTTTGACTGTTGCTGTTATATTTTCGTAATCGAAGCACCGTGTACCAGAACAGCATTCCGGCCCTGAATCTTATACTGGAACTGCGTTCCTGACCGTTCTGGCCCAATTTCACCCCTGCGTTTATTACCGCCAATGAGCAAAGCACTGGATTCAACATGGGGTTCGACACCAGAGTGAGTAGAAAATGAAAGAGAAAAAAACGAGGCTTACTTGAAGGATAGAAGCAGGGCAACGCGTTCTCCATGTCTGACCTCCTGCAGTGATCTGCGCATGCAAATCATATGGAGGACCTCAAGCTCGTGCATCTGCCGGGCCTCCTGGCTTTAAACTCGCCAAGGCGGATGGATGCTATACACATAACAGCCATAATAATCATAAAAACACAAGAGTGTTGAATAATGAATTGTGTTTGTCTTTTGTTGCTTTGTGTGTGTGCAAGCCTGGACACAGCTTCATGCCCCTGAGCGCAGCAATGGTTAGTTTTAAAAACTGTCTGATGGACCAAACATGGGGGAGGGGTGTGTGAGAGCTCCTTGCATCTGTGTGTGTATTAAGTCAGGCAACAACATAAGGGGAGCAAAGTTTGATTTCACGGGGGTAACTTTGTACAATGTATTATTTTAAAAAAAGTTGTAGAATTACTAAATATCATACCGCACGAATGCTATTTTTAGACCATGACGTAGCATCGTAAAGCGGAAGTGGGACATTATAGACACGCCCTCACATGCAAACCATTATACTGTATTTCTGCTAGTTTTCTTCGGTAATCTTTCAAAAATGAACATGCCACTCAAACTAGAAACGACTCTAGACATTATGACCGTCCACATGTGAAAGGTGTTTTCTTCATACGTATCCTGAAACCAAAGACTCAAATGAAAAAATGTGAACAATGGATCAGCTTGTGAGGACGTCCGAAAGACCAGTTTACCGCCAGCAAGGTGAAGTCATTCACCTACAAATAACAATCCCGACCTGCCACAGCGTCCTCCGAAGAGGTAAGCCAGTTTACCTCTCGGCCATTTTGATATTTTTACTTATTTTTTAGCGTGGCGTTTAGCCGTGCTGCTTCTGTCTGACAATGAAACTGACCTGAAAAAAATTAAAGTGGTATCTGACTGCCACCGTTGTTACCTTTTCTGTTGTAAAGAAACAACTTTAGTAAGGGGGAAGTGCAAATAAATAAATAGAATTAAGATTTGTTATTAATGGGAAAAAAAGTGTTCATTCGCTGTCACAGAGTAGCATTTGCGATCGCTACACAAAACTAACAATATAAATTACTCCCCAGAATGGTCAGAAACGTAAGACAACCAGAGGATATAATATATAAGAAAGACAGGGCGTATGGGGGTAAAGGATAGCTTGTTGAAACAATGAGAAAATCATTGTCAGTGGCATAAAGGAAAAATGTGTGGATCAGCTCAGCTCTTTTTCAGACCTTGACACTCAAGCCATATCTTTAACTCAGGGGTGTCCAAACATTTTGCAAAGGGGGTCAGATTTGGTGCGGTAAAAATGTGGGGGCTGACCTTGGCTGACGTCTTTTATGTAGAACAATATATTTAGGCAAATTTTAGCAAGCCAATCTGTGTGTCACAATTGCTTTATTTATTTATTTATTTTTAATTAATAATTTCAACAATCTCGCAACTAGCCTTTGTAGCGTTCTCTTTCGACTCTCGGGCTCTTGTGAAATACTGCTGCTGTGAAATTAAACTAGCTTCAAGTTGCTTTAATTTCTCACTACCTGTCTTCCCTGTAATCTTGTCATATATGTCAGCGTGTCTTGTTTTGTAATATCGCCTCACATTGAACTCTTTAAAAACAAGACTGCCTCGGTTTAGCTCTGTAAACATCTCCTTCGTACACTATCCATTCATTTACTATTTGGGGACAAACAGCAGCGTCACCCCCCTTAGCAACAGTTGCTAACATCACAAATATTAATGAGCGGAAGTGACGTTTAGTGTGCGGTATGCCATTGTGGGTCACTTGGTAGGATTTTCCTCTCAAAGTCATACATCATTGTTGCGTTAGTTACAGAAAAGTAGTACAGGTCAAACATAAAATTTGGTAAAGTTACTACTTGCTTACAAAAGGCATATGTTAGCAATTGAACTCATTAAAAAGAAAGTACATGCATATACAGATATACAGTACAATGGTTTGATAGGGGGCTTTTTTTTCTACAACTACAGGTATTTATTGTTTAAAAAGTGTGAGAGTTGTGAATAAGAATGTCTGTTGTCTTGATCGTGCTGGCAAGGTACCCTTATCTTGAACCTTTCAGAGAGAAGCTTACTTTGCATCATCAAAACTTCATCTATAATCAACCAAAACTTCATCTATAATCAACTTTCAGCCAAGGGTCTCTATGCTTGATGTGTTTGCCTGTACCTATCCCATTAATGTGTGAAAATTCAATTTAAAAAAAAAAAAAGTGTGAGAGGTCAGTGCCAACAACATAAGGGGAGCAATGTTTGATTTCAGAGGGTAACTACAATTTCTTTAAAAAAAAAAAAAAAAAAAGTACAATTACTCAATTGTGTGTCTCCTGGTAGGGGTGTCACACATACAGTACATAAGGTGGAATACACTCAGGTGACTTGAAGTTCCACTCTGAGACAACCTAATTGGCCAAATTTCAAAATTGTCCGATATGCACGTGTGATACATCCTTGGAAAGCTTAAAATCTCCATTTTCTGGGGGAAGAAAAGTTGTGAACAGGAGACCATTTTGGGGAGAAAAAAAAAACAATTTAAACAGCAAAACCAAGATATGCTGCTCTTTTCTTTAAACTGAGACACTATCTCCCACTCTCTGCACTTCTCATTTTGTATAAATCTTTATTTGAACCACACTTACAATACTGTAATGTCATATGGTGCAACACATATCCAACTTATTTAAAAAAAAAAATTGAAATACTACAGAAAAAAGTTATACGTGCCCTAACATGGTCTGAGTTTAATGCTCCAACTAAAATAATTTTTCACCGCCACCACCTCCTGAGGCTTAAAGACCACAACTATTACCAAAATGCTTGTGTAATGTATCAGATTATCTATAGACTAAATTATAAATTAGGTGACCTCGTCCCAGTCTGTACTCCTCAACACACATACACTACCAGAAGAAAACATCAAATCACAGGGAAAAAACAAAGGCTAAAGTGTACAAGCTTTAACATTGTGTGCAAAGGACCACAGATTTGGAATGAATTGGATGAAACACTTAAAATGTCACACTCCATCTCCATCTTTAAGGAAAAACTCAAAACTCATCTCCTAGCAATGTATATATAATATGCTGATTATTTGAATACCATTACTGGTGTCTCTTACCAAATCCAATGTAACCAAAATTTTGAAATTGTCCACAGTTAATTGTGTGTGTGCCTGCGTGTGTCTGTATGTGTGTGTTGTCTAACTGGGCCCCTGCTAAAAGCTTTGAATAGCTTCTTTGGAGTGTCCTATTCGCCCAGCTTAACATGTGAACTGCTAGCATATGATTATGTACTTTATTTGATGATGTGCGAATAAACTGAAACTGAAACCCTAACTGGAGGTGAAAGCATGAGAGAGCATAGTTCAAGACGCCATGATTTTAATTAGATATTATTGCGTCCTTACCTTGTTTCGATCCAAAAACTCCATGTAGCATGTATCACTGAGTGTCAAGGCACAGCTGTGAATGGCCACAGCCGTTTTTTTTTTTTAATTTATTTTATGGGTAAAACCTGGTAATATAACAAGGGTCGCGATGCAGAAATCACAGACATCAAGAAGTGGTGGAGATTTTCTTTTTCATATATTTACCCTTTTAAACATTTTTTTTTTTAATTTTTCTTTTTTTGGATCGATTGTTTATCATCTAACAACAGGGAAAATGCGACAGTAACAAAAAAAATAGTTATGAGGTAGATATCTGTGACTTATTTGCAGATGCCATTTTTTTCATTGTGACGTAATTTGTTTAAAAGTTTAAAATATGCGAGTGGATAATTTTTTAAAGTCGTTTTTTTTTTTGGTAACAAAATATTAGACATCAATAAATGATTCTAAGCTAAAAATGACATTTTGAATAATAAATATACTTACCTTCTTTTATGCCGTTTGTAAATGGGGGTTTCCAGGGTAAAACGGACTAATTAAAAATAGCTCAGGGGCTTAAAGCGCCATGAATCTGCTATGGCAGCATATAGACATATTTTTCTATCAAACACAACAGTTCTTTTGGCTTAAGATACAGCAGTTTATTTTAAAGAGGAGTGCAAGAGCAGGAAGTGCTTTTTCAGTCTTGTCTGTGTTTTCCGCCATAAGTTTTGTATTAGTTCTTACAAAAAAGTATTACATTACAAGTCAAACATATCAAATTTGAAGTTGCTACTTCCTGCTGTATATGTTTTGGAATTGTACAAATTTTTCCTTTTTCTTTTTTTTTAGTACATGATATAAAAAAAACTTTAATGACAGGCTTTTTTTCCCTAGAATGACTTGTTATTAAAAAATGAAAACAACCTTTTGTGGGAATTTGTTCAACATATTTTGTGGGTTGCTTCCCAAGAAGTAATTGGTAGAAACCGGACCTTTTATTGGGTTAATTTGAGAAAAGAGTGATGCATAGCACCCCTATCTCCATTTTTTGCTGTGTAGTGTAGAGAATGTAACTTAATAGCGAGCAGCGTAGAACACAGAGAGAGAGTGGGAGTCAACCATTCTTTCAAAAAGAGGTTTCAATGTGATTATTGCCACTCGCCGTTGATTTTTTTTATTTTTATTTTTTTATTTTATCAAAATAAACATAAAACTTTGTGTTAAATTAACTACTCGGCCTTTGCCTTATCGGAAGCATTTTAGCTTAATGCTTATAAGTAGAGATGTCCCAATCGATCGGGTCCGATCACGTCATTTTTAAAGTATCGGAATCGGCAAAAAAATATAGGCCATGCCTTTTTTAAATATATAGATATTTTTTAATTAGTTTTCTAATTGTATTTAACGTTACAGACATAATTTGTTACACTCATCCAGAGTCTTTAGTTTAGGCTGAAGGTTGGGTTATCAAATTTATCCCGATAACGGCGGTAATACATTTTTTAAAAAATGTATCACGTTAAAATATTTAACGCAATTCATGCATGCTTTGCACGACCCACTCACGCATTGTCACACTCAATCTGTAATGGCGCCGTTTTACCTACAGTATATAGAGAGATAAAAGGCAGCGTAAAATGAGTAGAGTGAATTTTGGCAGCCTTTGGAGCCATTTTTAATTGGCTAAAGCCTTACAATCCCTCTCCCTACGATTAGAAATATCATGGGAAGCAATGTGGGGAAGCAAGGTAGCAATTGATCTTATTCTTAACACCTTATGTTATTTCCCAACGCAGAGAAGATATATCAATTGGTAGCACTACACACAGTCATGGTTCCACTTCCCATCATGCATTTGGGCATGGCTCCAGTATCATTTACTGAAAGCTCAACAAATACACTAGATCGCAATATTTAGTCACAATGTACAAAGTCACAAGTCTTTCTATCCGTGGATCCCTCTCACAGAAAGAATGTTAATAATGTAAATGCCATCTTGAGGATTTATTGTAATAATAAACAAATACAGTACATCTGTACTGCATGTTGATTGTATATATCCGTCCGAGTTTTATTCATTTTTTCTCTTAATGCATTGCCAAAGTGTATATGATCGGGAAAATTTATCGGGAATGATTGGAATTGAATCGTGAGCAAAAAAAAGCAATGGGATCGGGAAATATCTGGATCGGTAGATACTCAAACTAAAACGATCGATATCGGATCGGGAGCAAAAAAACATGATCGGAACAACCCTATTTATAAGTATTGCAAACGACATAGACAGGTTAACAAATAGCATCGGTCTCTTGGTGTTTTACTCCTTGGCTATTTCAACAGTTAGTGGTGCAACAAATGTAGATATCATATGATATAACAATACTCACTCATCTAAATCTGTCTTTTTGTGATTACTATGCAAGTGCTTAGAAAAATGTTAAAATTAGAAACTGACCTAGTCGAGGGTTAGTAGGAGAGAGCTATGATTGTTTTAAAGAATAAATACACAATAGGTTACATGTTGAGATATGAGAGGTGAATGCATGGCTGGTACAAAAAATATCAACAATAGGTGTGTTGTGTGTTAAGAGATGCTTTCTAAAAGAAAAGGGAAAAAAAGTCAATACACCTTCATTTTGCCCGCACTGGTAATGAGCCATCTTTTCCTCGGAAAATGGCGTCTTCTCCGGAGGCGGCGTGTCTGCCGAATGTGGCCCTGATCCTGGATGAAACAGAAGGCTCACCAATCAATCTCTCCAGGTTGCCCACAGCCAGAGAAAGCAGCTGCACCACATGTTTGCCCGGCGCCACAGCGACACGTTAACATACGGCCGAGCACGGGAAGCGTCCGCGAGCAGCCTCTAGCTGTCTTATAATGAATTCCCGGCGGGATCGGGAACTATCAGAGTCAGTGGTGTTACTGGAGGCTCGGAATAAAGTCAACACCTCTCCTTATACCTGATCAAGCTACAGCGCGGCAGCCAGTGAGCAAACGTACACACACCCACAAACACACACTGAACTTTTGAGGAAAAAGTGAGGACAAAAATCCAATAGATGCCGCAATTAGGACAGATCGCCCATTAAAGTTTTCCAAATGTGTGCTCAGTCAAGGTTCCCATTTTCTTCACACTGCTTGTCAAGTCTTGGGTTTTGGCAAAGACGTTCACAACAACAATTCATCGTTTTGTGTGTGCATGAGTCACTACACGAACAGTTAAATCACAAGTCGGGATAATTAAACGTCGGATTTTGGATATTAGATCAGTTTCAAGTAATACGGTATAAAGTAGGCCTGCACAATATATTGTTTGAACATCATCATCGCAATGTGCGCATCCGCAATACAGGTAGTCCCATCGCCGGAGTTTCTTTTTTTTTTTTTTTTAATGTAAACTTTTGTTTTTCTTCATAAAAATAAGCAATTATGGAGAGACATGGCTTCCTCGATCCCTTTAATCTATACCAATCTTCATCATTCACAGATAAACACATTTAGCCTTGATTCAACAGTATTATATGAATACTAGGGATGTCCTGCAAATTTTTGCACCCGAATCCGAGTCACCTGATTTTTAGAATCTGTCTTGGTCCGATATTAAAGAAAAGTTTTTTTGTTTTTTTTTTTGCTTTGATGGTCACGCTGCCGAGAACAGCCTCTCACTTACACAATGAATGAGTTGCTACAGCACTTTTCAGACTGTGTTCCCAGCTTAATGATGATTAACACATTTGTGACTTTGATCATAGAGCTACTGAAGCGTCTCTGGCCAGATAAAAGCTACAAACCTGTCAATCATCGTTAACTTTAAGTACCAAACGCCAGCTGCACTGGTGACCAAGAAAAACAGTTTGGTCGCACTACTTAGCAGGAGGGAGGGCGAGAGGCTATACGAGCATGATGCAGAAAAACAAATATATTTTTTCATTTAAAAACCCCATCAGGTTCACCTGATTCCGACCCTCTGAAAAATGTCGTGATTGGCCCGATTTCTGATCATGTGATCAGATCGGGACATCTCTGACAAATACAATGTGGTCATAATGATCCAGAAAAGTCTTCCCAAACAGAGTTATTCATGTCATCTGGTGAAAATTCTTCTAGCTTTAATATGACAATATACAGTATATCGCAATATATATCGCAAATCCCCCAAAAGTCGCAATGTCAGTTTTTTCCACTATCATTCAGCCCTAGTATAAAGCCTTTTCATTTCTTAAATATCCACTACTGTTATTGGACATATAGCTGTCCAAGTCAAAATTTAAACAAATATTGGTTGATGAAATAATGATTTGCAAAGAAAACAGGCTAATTTTGTCCAAATGATCATCTTATAAACCTAGTCGTCGCAGATACACAGGAAATCCCTTGTCCGTTTTCCGTTGATTTCGGTTGAAAACAGAGGGTGGTGTTCGACAAAATGGCAGACCTCTGAAATGAATGTAAAAATAAGGAATTTATTATCTATTTTCTCTTCCAAAAATCCATCTTAATCACAATCCTGTGTTTAGGGAACCATACAGAGCTTTTATCTCAACTTTGTGCTCACTCCAGTTGTTACCCCTTGTTTGTTTATTTAAGCTCCCCGTTTTTGTTGAGTCCTTGTTGCGACATTGTCAATGTCTAGTCAGTGTCAGAGCCCTGTGTGTTCATGCATGTGCCCTTGTCCTGTCTTGTTTGATTCCCATAGTAAGTTGTTTTTGAAAAAAGTCTTTTGTTTGCCTTGGGGTTTTTGGATCCCCTTGCCTTTTGTTTGTACTTGGTTTTTGCTGGCTTCAATTAAAACACTTTTGCAACTACACCTTGCCCACCCTCCCTGACACACAAGTCAAATTTTAAAAACAAAGCTGGCAGATCAACAGCTTTTATCTCACAGTCACCACACAAACAACTTTAAAACAACTTCAGCAAGCAATGAAATGTGCTCCTTTTCAGAGGCTCTTTGCATATAAAACGCAACGCAGCCCTGCTTAACCTATTGCAGTGTTTCTGTGTGAGATTGTTCAAGATGGTGGAGTTATTGGGTACCTCTACTTACGAAATTAATTGGTCCTGGAAGTAGTCTCTTAACTTGAAAATTCTGTAAGTAGACACGTTTTCCGTGTATATGCCCTAAATCCGTTCCAAGCATAGGCGGAGTTTGATTTTTGGGGCGGGGGGGCACAACATGTTGATGACCCCGAAATGCAGTGTCAGCAATAAAATCTCAAGAATATTTATAATGATAAGTTGACAATGAGCGTTTTTTTGTTTCCCATCTTTCTTGAGCGGAATTCCAAATGAGGCTGATTAGGCTATACTTTTCACCAAGATCGTCATCCGTTGAATATGGTACGCCCGGCGGTGTCGTTCCAATGTAGTTACCCCAAGTCAAAAAGTGTATCCCCTGGGCGGAGCCATGTGGAGGTAGATTCTTGTCTTTATTATTCAGACACACAAAAAAAGTTGCTTCAATCCCCCCCAAAATGTGTTTGAATGCAAAAATAATTTTAAACGCAAAAAAACAAAATTTTTAATGCGTGTGAAAGCTGTTTTTCTTTGATTGATTTTTTTTGTTTGTTTGTTTGTTTTTGTTTTTTTGTAATGTCAAGTTTTTTTTGTTTTTTTTTAAGGAACTTTTTTGATTGAAGTACTGTTGATTTGTGTTTGGGCCAAATTTTGGCTAGGACATTTTTGCCTTTATTATTCAATTAAGCAATCCTTTTCTGTGTTTGGGCTATATTATGGGTAGAAGTTTTGTGTGTAAATCGTTTAATCCCCCCAAAAAGTTGCTTCAATCAAAAAATAATTTTTTTTTTGAAAAAAAAACTAAATTTTATTCATTTATTTTTTATTACGAAAAAAACATTTCAATCAAAGAAAAAAATCAATTGAAAAATAAAATTGCCCTCTCCTAATTTTTTTTTTTTTTTTTTTTTTAATTATATGCAAAGCTAATCACCATCTACTTTGGTTTGATCATATGATCTGTTCGAAAAATAATTTTGACCCATTATAAAAAAAAAAATAATAATAATAATTTTTTTTGTTCATTTCATTCATTTTTATTGCAGTTTTATTGCTTTACAACTTTTATATACATAACCCCCCCTTAAAATCCACTTATGGTTCCAAGTCCCCCAAAATTCAGACATAAATCTTTTATAATGCATAAAAATGCATCAAAACATGTAACAAATATATGTTACAATTATATTATTGCAAAATAAACGTAAAATCTGAGTTGTGCATAATGAGAAAAAACAAGAATAGAGTAAAGGATGAAGGCAAGGCAAATTTATTTATAGAGCACAATTCAACACAAGGCAATTCAAAGTGCTTTACATCACATGAAGATCATAAAAATCACATTTAAATCAATACAACGTGAAAACCAAGACAATCAAAATCGGAAATAAAATTATACATAAAAATCGCGTTTAATAACAAATAGAATAAAAATAAATGAATAAAAATAAAACAAAAAATACTACTAATAATAATAATTGAAAATCGTTAGTAATCAATGTAAATACACTCATGTATAGCTGTCGGAACACGAGAGGCAAATGAAGAGGACGGTGGAATACACATATACACATACAGTAGAGGTTCTTCTTCGGCTATTGGATGCCAGGAATGTTAGGCAATAGCCAATTGCAGAGCAGCTATAAGTAAGTTACGTTCAGTCAACTCTGGGAGTTGCGAGTACAGCCATATTGTATTTTTTTCCTTTCTTATCCTGAAATTTAAATCTTATCAAGAGGCAGTATTTTCCCATTGGGGCGTCTTAACCTGAAAATTCTGTATGTAGAGACGTTCTAAAGTAGTGTTACCACTGTATTCAGCTGGACTAAAAGAGTTGCTTCAAAAATAGTATTCCTTAAATTCTGAGATGTTTCAGTTCTTGGCAGTAGTATGGTAAATAAATTTGAATGAAAATATATATTCATATAAGCATTAAAATCATTTTCTGATGTCACTTTTGTCCAATATTTTGAGTGCAATAAAACAATCTTTAACTTAATTGTTTTCGTAAATAACGTTTTCCCCTTGCCTGGTTTATAGGCCTGATATTTGTTTTTTTATGTTCATTATGTTCCATATTAGCGTTTGCTGCTGTAAATGATTTTTTCCACAGCGGGATCAATTGTTTTATGACACTTGAAGAACATTATTATTGTGCACACGTTCTGCTTTTTGCCCTTTATCCACTAGATGGCGACAGTTGACCGTGAAATTAAAACGCATACCACGTGTTATATTCACTTATTTTATACATTTAAACTGTTAAAAAGATTTTTTGTCTCTCCTGAAATACACCTACCTTACAAAGACTTACAGGTCTTTGTAAGGTAGGGTAACCGTTTAGAAAAAAATACAGCTCTTCAATTTTTCTTATGTTTTATAAAACGCACTGTATTTTTGTATAGTTTTTTTGTATGATGCTTCTATAGTGACACAATTAAATTCTAGTGTAGTAGTTTGTGGTCGTGTAGAACCATCACATTCTCATGGAGATAGTGTTATGTGAGCTCTTGAGAACTACAGTGGGCTGACTCCATTTTTATCATTTTGCAGGAGAGTGATTTCAAGTTTTATGGCTGCAATAAAATTTGGCAGATTTATAGCTTTGTGATTTATATGGCAATGGTTACTTCTTCCGGATATACTTGTATTTTACGGAAATGTCGTTTGGTTTATTCCAAACATCTGTAAAATCTATCAATATTTCATGAAAGATTATAAATAACAATCAGTTACAATACTAACATGCAGATGCTTTGGCACACATGCTCAAGCATGATGGTGTTGTTCACTTTATGTGATATGTTTGTGGGAAGTGAAGCTTGGATGATAGAAATGGGAGTTGGCTCAGGTGTTGAAGTGATGAAAGAGAAAAGGTGCTGTTGCCTGTATTTATCTAAGGTCTAAAATGAGGGTGAAAAAAAAAAAGTTTGTTAGACCATACTGCTATTTAATGTCAAACTAATGGCTACTTGAGGTTCATCGTCAGTCTGCACATTTTCTGCACTTTCCCCCCATTATCCTCTATGTAGAGCTCATTGAGCCTTGAACTAAACTTATTGGCTACAATTGACGAAGATAGACGTTCAATACATTCAAATGGATTGGAGGTCTATCACACTTAATGGAAGACTATCAGTCAATGTTTCTAATTTATTTGTATTTTATTTCATTGAAATTCTTAAATAGAACCAGCAAATCGTTATCACTTGTGGAGTAAATATTACTGAACACTTCAGAAGTCCTTTGAATGTTAAATACTACTTTCATATACTATAAACTAGGGCTGATTGATACTGGAAAAACCTGACATTGCGATTTTTGGTGGGGGGGTGCAATATATTGTTATATACAGTATATCGCGATATTAAAACTGGAAGAAATTTTCACCGGACTTGTACAGCTGTCTGGGATGACTTTGGCTGACTCATTATGACCACATTGTATTCATTAGAGATGTCCTGATCCGATCACATGATCGGAAATCAGGCCGATCGCGCCATTTTTCAGAAGATCGGAATCGGGTGAAAAGGATCAGGTTTTTAATTTTAAAAATATATGTGGTTTTCTGCTTCGTGCTCGTGCACCCTCTCACACTGGAAAAGCAGTGCGACCAAACTGTTTTTCTTAGTCACCAGTGCAGCTGTCGTTTGGTACTTAAAGTTAATGATGATTGACAGTTTTGTAGCTTTGATCTAGCTAGAGACTCTTCAGGCCATGTCTACACGTCGCAGGGTATTTGGCAAAAATAACTTTTTCTACGGTTTGGCCTATCATCCACATGCACATTTAATCAAGGGTTCTTGAAAGCTGCGCCAAAAGTGAAGATGTGCAAATTCTGCGTTTGTGGCGCCATCATGTGGACCATGATAAGCGAAGTTTTAACTGTGGAAACTTCACTAACTGCGACAAACTTTGTCCCTACGTCCCACATGAGAGCAATGCTTACATTTGGAGTAAATTAGACAGGCTCTTTTTTTCTTCCATATATTTACAAACTCTTGCAGTGCTTCTTATTGAAGAACACATGCGAAGGATGGGGGTATTATTTACTTAAAAACGAATGAATACGGTTGGCTGTGCTGTGAAGGCTTTTTTTCTACAAACGTGCTGGTGTGGACATAATTATTTTTTCCCGACGTATTAGGACAGAATCCTCCGTTTTAAAAAACCCTGCTAGGTGTAGACATGGCCTCAGGAGCTCTATGATCAAAGCCACAAATGTGTTAATAATCGTTAAGCTTGGTACACAGTCCCAAGTCTGCTGTGGCAACTCATTCATTGTGTAAATGAGAGGCTGTCCTCAAAAATCAGCTCTTTGATCTAAAAACCAGTAGTCGTGTGAATCTCTTGTGAGTGTAAGCCCGTCGGCAACTGAACCTACGCTGCCCCATCGCAAATCCCGGCACCAGCCACGTAGACAAGCGGAGATGCCGTGCGGGCGCCACCACAGGGCCACGGCCCGGGAAAGAGGGAGGGCGGACAATGGGGGGCAGCGCAGCCCATGCCTCCTCCCGTAGCCCAGCAAAGGGGCCATCGTCACCCCCCCTCCCGGGATCTGGGGTGGTCCCCAGGGCCACCCGCGCCCCCATCAACCGGCCTTCAGGGATGGGAAGAGGGGGACCCACCAACTACCCCACCTCCGTCCGCTCACCCGGCCCACGAGCCACAGCCGCAGCCCCCCAACCTACACGGCACGCCACAGGACCCCCAACTGCCCACCAGGGCAGGGCAGGGCTGGGTCCCCCGCCAGAGCAGGCGACATCCAGCCGACACACCAGCGTCCAGCCAGCGACCCACAACGGAGCGCAGGGCAGATACCCAAGCAGAGAGGAGAGGGGAAGGCAGAAGCAGGAGAACGCCGAGGAGCCGCTGCGGGGCGACGCGAGATCGGAGCCCCGACGTCCCCCCCACTCCCGCGGCCGGCAGCCCAGACAGAGGGGAGGCCACGCCCCTTGAACCACGCCATAGCGAAAAAGTGTGGGACCCACCTACCACCCTATTGCAAAAATATGCGATCAGGATATCCCTAGTATTCATATAATACCGTTTGAGCCAGGCAAGAGGGGTTTATCTGTGAATGAATGTGGAAGATTGGTGTATCATAAAAGAGCTCCAGGAAGCCATGTCTCTGCACAATTGCTGCTTTTATGAAGAAAAACAAAAGATTACAAAAAAAAAACAAAAAAAAACAATGGGATGTCCTGCGACAGGACTACTATGCATGTGCATATTGCAGTGGCGATGTAACAATATATTGTGCAGGCCCATTATACACTTGCTTCACATTACTGCACTGTAGTTTTTTTTTCTTTACAAAAATATGAGTCGTTGTTGCAGGGAAGTTCTTATTGGAATTAAATATCTTTTCAGTGACACGAATTATCATATTCTCATGAAGTGCCGAAGGTCTGCCAAATCCATTGTTTTCATTTTGATTGAGGTGCAATAAAAGAACATTTGAAGTAAATCCTGGATAAAAGTTTTTAATGTCGGACATCAAGTAGAAATGGATTTGGCCCACTTTAGTTTTAACTTTCTCTGTTCTGTTCTGCACTTGGGTTTCATTTACATTGATTTGGAACTCAAGTGTATTAGGTCGGAAAAGTGCAGTGAATCGAAATAGCATGGCATGCCTATTTGAAAAGCATCTGATGCGTGCACACATTCTGCGGTTTATGCCTCTTTCCACTAGATGGTGCTCATTGGACCATGGACTGCAAACGCTTGCAAGGCGTCATATTAATGCTTTTTAAAATCTTAAATGGACGGAATAAATTACAATAGGCCTTAATTTCATTGTTCAAAACATATTTTTAAAACATTTGCACAGGACCTATTTTTTAAAAATCGTAGTAATCACGTGCGTTGTGCGTGATTCCGATTCGTGACACAGTAGATCGTAGTTTTTCTTCATTTTAAAAATATAATTTAAAGTCTTTTAAAAATATAGGTCATTGATGTTATTGTATTTAAATAGTGTATATGTGATTGCAGTGTCGATAGGAATCATATCCTCGTGTCTTAGCGTCCTCGACATTTGCATATAGTCGGAACTAACGCAGGTATACAATTAGATTTTGTGAAATGGAAGATTTATATATATTTAAAAAAATTAATGGCCTTCGTTCGAGCGGCCAAGTTTCTTTGGCGATGCTGGAGCAGGATGGAGGGCGCGCGAGTGTGGCATGCGTGCATGACGTCACCGCTCCATGTCCCGTGCGCCATTTTGGAAAGGGGGGAGCTGAGGAAAAAAAATCTCGGATAATTTGTGTGCTCTTGACAGATCCCCGAGCCCCGGCGTTTCGCAGCGATCGTGAATGTTCACCGCGATATCCGAGCGAGCCGCGCGCGTCGTTTTGGCCATCAGACGCGGAAATTGCTGCTAAATGAAGCAATGGCGGGTGAGCTACTTTATAGGGGAGAAGCCGAGGAAAAGGATCCACCACCTCGCTTAGCTTGTGTGTGTGTGCGCGCGTTTGTAGGTGTGTGCGTGAGTGTGTATGTGCGAGACGGCCCTGAGTGTCTAGAAGTTAGCCGGCTAAGCTAACTAGCGTGCTAGTTGTCAAAAGTGTGTCACTCTTAAGTCATTTTAGGTGGAAACGAAAGGTGCTCCTGTTATAAACTGACACTCTTCTCTCTTTTTTACCTTACAGGGGTTGCAGGAGGAAATGATTTTCAGTGGTGTTTCTCCCAAGTGAAAGGAGCGATAGATGAAGATGTTGCGGAAGGTAGGTCGCTAACGTTAGCTCGGCCGGAATTGAGGAGGAGAGCTAGCTGCCTTTTTGTACGTTTCGTGTGGGTTCTACAAGCCTCCGCCGGCATGGTTGGGATTCTGCCGGCCTAAGTGGAGGACGTTGTGGTATTTGTGTTTTCAACGTGCCATTTTTCTCCAAATTGAGAGGCTACTGGGTGTGCGGCTAGTTAGCCAAATGCTACACGGCGGCTAGGCTGTGTCCGTGACGTCATTGCACGGCGCCCATAAATTGTCATGTGACGTCACGCTCGAGTTCATTCATTCATTTGGTGCTCAAACTCGAATACGAGTTTCAGGTGTAGACTGACACGGTACATTGTTTTTAATGCACGTCCAACTCTTGAATGTTTTGCATGCGTTTTTTGCTTAATTTGCGGTTGTCCAACCACGGAAGCAGATTGCTGTCACAGGCTAGAGCTGATGTTTCAACATGATTAATTTCATATTTTGCTCTTACAATGCCAGTGATGACGATAGACGTCCAATTCTGTGGTACTTTTCATCCTTCTGCTTAGAATTTAATTTAGTTTGTCAGCAATAGACGTTTCATCTGGAATCCCAATTTGATTGGATTGGACATCTATCGCCATGAATGGCAGCGAATGAGTTAAATGTGTTAAAGCCACCAATCGCGATTGGAGAGATGTTTAATCCATTTTGAATCAGAGTCTGTTAGTGAATGATTCAATGTCGATGGCACTGAAACAAGGGCGTAGGTTTGCATAGGGACGGTAGGGATATAACACTACCAACTTTTAAGTAGCCTTATATGCATTATATAATGACTTAAGTTATATAGGTAATTTAGATTGTCTTCACATACGTAGAGATAGAATTTACCCTACCATTAATAAGTGAATTATTTTCATTATGTTCAAACTTACATTTGCCCCTTTTCACTTGCCGAAAGTCCCATCCATTTTTACCCCTCTCAGATGCATGTTTGATTGGCTGATGAGTTGACACACGCACGCTCACACTCACACCCTCAACATAAATACATGTCAAAAACATGCTGCCTCCTCCGCCCCCTTCGAAGAGGATGGATATTAGTTTTTTTTTTTTTTCGGCCAGCAGCAGCCACTGTAATTTAAAAAGACACCAATGTTGTGGAGGTGGGAAACACACTACTAATTTCGCTACTGAAAGTCCGACCTGCATCAGAGTTGGCATAACATTAACAGGGTACCCGCGTGTCTTAAAAACTTGGAAAAGTCTTAAATTTGATAACTGTAAAATAAGGCCTTTAAAAGGTCTTAAATTTTGTTTACAACTCTTAAATTTCATTCTCAAATGTCTTTTTTTTTCCCTTTGTCATCTGCGTGATAGAGCTAATAACTGTATAATAAGTAAACTAACAAAAGAAAGTATGGAACGATGTGTCGTAAAATTATTTTTCATTTTCTCCGACTTAATCGATCTCTGACCGATAAATGCACTGTTCTGGTCGGAAAATCCAGATTTCCGCATTTTCGAAAATGCAGCATTCCATTGGAGCTTTGGGATGGGAAAGTGCAGATTTCACCCATTGTGGTTGAGTGACTCAAAATATGACTCAGTCATATTTTGATTCAACCACAATGTCTTATGCTGGTATTCTTAGTTATTCTGACAGATTATTTTGCATTATTTCATAAATGTATGCCCGAATAGGTGCGAGATTGGTCTTAAATTTCATTGGATGTGGTCTTGAAAAGGGTCTTAAAAAGTCTTCAATTTGAATAGAAAAATCCTGGGGGAATCCTGATTAAACTGTGTGAACTTGCTTACCTGCAAAACTCGAGTAGGAAGCTGCTTAGAGAGAAGTGTCCTTCTGTTTGTGTTTTCAACTGTTAACGTTAATTAAACTGAGAGAAATGTAGCGAACCCTGCTGGAAACTATAGAAGTAGAAAAACATTAGCAAGAAGCTGCTTAGCAAGGTGCTGCATAACCTCATATGTTGCTCACAAAATACATCATCATCAAAATTAACTAAAAAAAAATGTATTATTTTTGTTTGGGTGCTGTAAGCTACCCACACTATCGTTGCGATCGACTGGTCGATCGTTATCGACGTAATGAGCACCGCTGATTTAGCCTATCAATTAATTAGGTTTATATTTGTAAGAAACATAGCTCTGATCCCCGTTCATTTAATCTGTTTGGTCTTACTAATGTCCCGTCCCAAGCAAAAAGTGTACATGCAAGTTATGCAGTTATATTGTCCTAACCAATGTTGAGACCAAACCTTCGCCCTTGCACTGAAACATGATATTTCACTGGCATCGCTCCCTGATTCAATTAGAACTGATATTTTTAAAATCCTGTTGTTCACATTTAGAAATCGTGCCCACTGAGCACTGCCGCCTAACGTGACAGAAGTGTCATGCAATGCAAAGGGTTTTGTCATTAGTTTTCCTAATTGGCCGACTGTCAACAACTACATAATTGTACTAGTAGTTAATTTGAATTGTGGGTGAACATTGTCACAAAGCTGCAGCTGCAGTGGCAATCGTGCGGGTGTAGCGACTGGCTGTTTCTTGTTTGCGTTTGTCCAGTGCGTGTTTGAGGCACAGCAATTGATCAACAGTACCATGTCAATTCTTCATAAATGGATCAGACACATTATGTATTTTTCCATTAATCTCTTTGTTGGAAAAACAGTTTTGCAGGAAGTGTACTGAAACATTGCGTAATGATACTAAGATCATGATGATCTCATATCCATTTAGGCACTAAACTACTTTCAAATCTGGGGCTTTTTATTTGAACACAGCTATTATTCTGTTATGTGGAATAATGTAACTATTATGGCAACAGGTGGATGCACGGGTTAAATATCTTTTGTTATATAGCGGAAGACCATGCATGGGCTTTTGCTCTCACTATGTGGTGCTGGTATACAGTGGGGAGAAAAAGTATTTGTTACACTGCCGATTTTGCTGGTTTTCCCACTTGCAAGCCATGTAGAGGTCTGTAATTTGTATCATAAGTTCTCTTCAACTGGGAGGGACGGAATCTAATACAAAAATCCAGAAAATCACATTGTATAACTTTAAATAATAACTTTGTATTTAACTGCATGAAATAAGTATTTGATACTTTACCAACTAGTAAATATTTCGTCTCTTAGTTCTTTTTTAAGAACCCCTTCTGTTCTCCACTCACTACGGGAAGTAACTGCACCTGTTTGAACTTGTTACCTGTATACAAGACACCTGTTGACATGCTCAAACAAACAAACTCCAACCTCTCCACAATGGCAAAGACCAAAGAGCTGTGTAAGGACATCAGGGATAAAATAATAGACCTGCACAAGGCTGGGATGGGCTACAGGAAAATATGCAAGCAACTTGGTGAGAAGGTAACAACTGTTGGAGCGATTATTAGAAAATGGAAGTTCAAGTTGACGGTCAATCTGCCTCGTTCTGGGGCTCCATGCAAGATCTCACCTCGTGGGGCATCACTGATCATGAGGAAGGTGAGGGATCAGCCCAGAACTACACGGCAGGACCTGGTCAATGACCTGAAGAGAGCTGGAACCACAGTCTTGAAGAAAACCATCGGAAACACATTACGCCGTCATGGATTAAAATCCTACAGCACACGCAAGGTCCCACTGCTGAAGCAAGTGCATGTCCAGACACGTCTGAAGTTTGCCACTGACCATCTGGATGATCCAGAGGAGCAATGGGTCGTGGTCGGATGAGACCAAAATTGAACTTTTTGGTCTAAACTCGGCTCTTCGTGTTTGGAGGAAAAAGAAGGATGAGTACAACCCTAAGAACACCATCCCAACCATGAAACATGGAGGAGGAAACATCATTTTTTTGGGGCTGCTTCTCTGCCAAGGGTACAGGATGACTGCACCGTATTGAGGGGAGGATGGATGGGGCTATGTATCGTCAGATCTTTGCTGACAACCTCCTTCCTTTAGTGAGAGCCCTGAAGATGGGTCGTGGCTGGCTCTTCCAGCATGACAACGACCTAAAGCACACAGCCAAGGCAACTAAAGAGTGGCTCCGTAAGAAGCATCTTAAGGTCCTGGAGTGGCCTAGCCAGTCACCAGATCTGAACCTGATAGAAAATCTATGGAGGGAGCTGAAAGTCCGTGTTACCCGGCAGCAGCCCCGAAACCTGAAGGCTATGGAGAAGATCTGCAAGGAGGAGTGGGCCAAAATCCCTGCTGCAGTGTGTGCAAACCTTGTCAAGGACTACAGGAAACGTTTGGTATCTGTAATAGCAAACAAAAGTTTCTGTACCAAATATTGTTTGATTTTTGTGATGTGTCAAATACTTATTTCATGCAATTAAATGCAAATTTATTATTTAAAAATCATACAACGTGATTTTCTGGGGGTTTTTTTGTATTAGATTCCGTCCCTCACAGTTGAAGAGAACTTATGATACAAATTACAGACCTCTACATGCTTTGCAAGTGAGAAAACCAGCAAAATCGTCAGTGTATCAAATACTTGTTCTCCCCACTGTAGCTAGATGAACAAAGATAATGATATTGGTATGCTGACCAATTTAAGTGAAACAGTATAATTTACCACAGTGGTGGGGAGCCTTGATATTGTGCAATGCTTTCTGAACAAAGACAACTTTATTTTATGTTTGCAAACAATACGTGACACTGCCTCCAAATATCATCTATCACTTGTTAAGATCAAGATGCTAGACCCAATGATTGTGTTCTTTGTATTACACCTTCAAAATTAATGGTACTATATTGTCTGTATTAGAGCTATGGATAGACTGGAAAAATAACGATTATTGTTTTCACGTGGGCATTTTTGCGACTAAATATCACTTCCCATGCAGTAAACTCATCATTCTGTATTGCCAACCCATAGGTTTACACTGTAAATAAGCTGTTTTCGTCGTGAGCATTACGACATGCGACTGTAAACTAAACACAGATATTTTTACACATCATCACAGCTTGTTGTTTCTATTTTTAGCCGACATAATCTCCACGGTTGAATTCAACTATTCCGGAGAGCTGCTGGCTACAGGAGACAAGGGTGGCAGAGTAGTGATATTTCAACACGAGCAGGAGGTATTTTGATTTGCCCCCCACTTTGAGTGTCCTTTGTCACTGAGGTCTAATTGTGTTTTTTTCTCTTTTGCCCTGCAGTCTAAAAATCGCCCACACCTGCGTGGCGAGTACAACGTTTATAGCACTTTTCAGAGTCACGAGCCTGAATTTGACTACTTGAAAAGTTTAGAAATTGAAGAGAAAATCAATAAAATTAGATGGTTACCACAACAGAACGCTGCTCACTTTCTACTATCGACAAACGGTAAGAGATATCTTTTCATTTCTCTGTGTCAGAATTGTTGCTTAGCATATTTCTTTCTTTTGATCAGATAAAACTATCAAATTGTGGAAAATAAGTGAACGGGACAAACGGGCAGAAGGCTACAACTTGAAATATGAAGACGGCCGACTCATAGACCCATTTAGAATCACCTCTTTACGGGTACATCAGTTTTCCTCCTCCTCTTGTTTTGAGTGAGCCTGCCTAACATGTGCGTTGTGACTGCCTCGCAGGTACCGGTGCTAATGCCAATGGATCTCATGGTAGAAGCCAGCCCGAGGAGGATTTTTGCAAATGCACACACCTATCACATTAATTCCATTTCTGTAAATAGTGACCATGAAACGTACCTCTCTGCAGATGACCTAAGAATAAATTTATGGCACTTGGAAATAACAGACAGAAGTTTTAGTATCCTTTTCCTTGCACTGTGCTCAATCTTTCAGGTCAACTAGGATGTTTTTCTTGTGATGTATTTGCTCCTTTATGTTGCTCCACCACTGCTCGTTGCAACCTTTAACTCCCTTCCAGATATTGTAGACATTAAGCCCGCCAATATGGAGGAACTGACGGAGGTCATCACGGCGGCAGAATGCCATCCCCACCAATGCAATGTATTTGTGTACAGCAGTAGCAAAGGCACCATCCGCCTCTGTGACATGCGAGCGGCGGCGCTCTGCGACCGGCATTCAAAGTGTTAGTATCCGTTACATTCGGTGCGTTTGATGTTTCTTTTTACTCAGGTATATTTCGTTGTCAAATTTAGTCTTCGAGGAGCCCGAGGATCCGAGCAGCCGCTCCTTCTTCTCCGAGATCATCTCATCCATCTCAGATGTGAAGTTCAGTCACAGCGGGCGCTACATGATGACACGTGACTACCTCTCTGTCAAAGTTTGGGACCTCAACATGGAGAACCGGCCAGTAGAGACGTATCAGGTGGAGTAAAATCCGTGTCTTTGCATTTACCGTATTGGCCCGAATATAAGACGGCCCTGATTATAGGACGACCCCCTCTTTTTCAAGACTCAAGTTTGAAAAAAGACTTTTTTAACACCAAATTCATTTTTATACAGAAAATAATTACAGTACATCGGAAACAAATGATTATAACCAGGGGTGCACATAATTTTTTTGCCCAGGTTCTCAGAGGAGGACCTGGAGATGTGACTTGGTCCTCATTGAGCTTGAGAGCCGACCCGCCTGATGCAATAAATTTATGACAAGCTTTACTTAGAGCCAATTAACTTTAATTAATTATATTAACAATTAATGCTTGATTAACATCAACTGGCACAACAAAATTGCCATTACTTTGAAGTGAAATGTAAAGAAATAAAAAGCACCAATTCAAAATAAAGGGCATTATGCGGCTCCCACATTAACTCCAAGCCTTTTTAAAAGTGTGCTGTCCTCCTAATAAGACCTCATTGAACGTGCATGTTTAGCTTTGTAAAATGTGAGCAAAAACACATTTGTCAGTGCATGTCGCTGTTCATTACCTTTATTCCGCCCTATTCCGCCGCCACTTGTCCATAGGGCGAGTGGGGTCCTGTTTGACATTGATAGTTTGCTTAATTGCCACATGCTCTGTTTTTTTCGTGCTTTTCAAAGTTTGGATGGCTGAAATTCTTTGACCCTACATAAAATGCGCTGCTCTTATCGGCGACATTGGGATTCTCACAGCACATTTTGTACCGCATTTCCGTGCGAGCATCATTTGCTTCTAGCCATGGTACCTCTTGTAGCCACTTTTCAGCAAAAGTCCTTTTTTTTCGGTAGCTCCGGTGACGTCTCTGTCGTCTGTCTGTCTTTTGACAGGGGTGGGGGAACACGGATGTAATTACTCAGTGTGGCCTGCCTCTTCGACATTTTGAAAAGTTATTTTCTCGTGTCCGCCACAAATACAGTGGTCAGCCATCGGTACGCAAAAGCGTATGGAAGCCGTTGAGGGCCAGCGCGTTTGTCAATGTCCAGTCCGCATGCGCGCATGCGGACCACTTATGTGCACCCCTGATTATAACAATATATTTGAGAGAAAAAGCATGTTATTTTGCCTCATTCAAATCTTAATACCTGAACATTTAAATATGTAAACTAAAGTGCAATCACATTCGTAAATGAATGGCTTCTGGTTTTTGAAATGTAAATAAACCAATCTATTGTGATAAAACAACAAAACTGCAATAACTGCATTAATCATCCAAGTAAAGTCTAACTAACTGTAGTCTTGAAACAAATCTGAATAAGGAAAAACTTGGCAATAAAATAATGCAAACTGGTTAAACTAAAAAGAGTAGCTGAGATCTGCCATGACAGAACATCGCTTCAATGATATCTGGCGCCATCTAGCGTCGTGAATGGGGAGAGTAGCTGGGATCTGTCATGACAGAACATCGCTTCAATGATAACTTGCACCATCTAGCGTTGTGAATGGGAAGAGTAGCTGAGATCTGTCATGACAGAACATCGCTTCAATGATATCTGGCACCATCTAGCGTTGTGAATGGGTATAATGTCTAGACCACGAATATAAGACGACTCCCTCTTTTTCAGTGTTATTTCAATGCAAAAACACAGTCTTATATTCGGGCCAATACGGTATTTTGGAAGCTGTCTGAGCAAAAGTTGCTGTTTTTGTTGCCATTGGCGGTAATAGATGTCAAATCCATTTTTAAGAGGGGCAAGCAGCTCTGGTTAATATTGCTTCTGAAGTCTATTGGTGTCAATGTAAACCTATAAATTGAAGTATTACTGGTACTTTTTGGGCAATATGTTGTGACATTTGAATTATTAAGGGTCCGAGATGTCCTAAACTGTTGGGTGTCCTTGAAAGCACCTAGTGCATGGTCCAAATGTTTTTGCTTCTCGCTCGATGCAGCTAATAATAGGAAGTATAGTGTTACAATTTGCCAGTATTCCTTAACTTTTATTATGTGTAAATACTAGGACTGTAAAACAATTAAAAAGCTTAATCGCTAGGGTTGGGCATCGTTTGAAATTGAACGATTCCGATTCCACGTTTCAATTTCTTTTGCGAACGATTCCCGATTCAGATTCTTTTAAGAGGCAGGGTCCAAAAAATTGCATAGTTTATATTAAATATAAAGTCTTATCTCCTTGCCTTTTTTAAAAATTAAATGAACTTCTCACAGGGCTAATTATAACTTGTATATAAATATCAGTCTTTAAACTCGAGCAATTTTTATCCGCTCGGGGGTCAGGGCATCGAAACAAGGAATCGAAATTTAAAACTTCGAACAATTCCGGGAGCATCAGGGTGTTAGAACCGGTTCACATTGATGCTCGATGGAGGATGACCCACCCTATTAATCACAAGTAATCAAATCAGGCTCTTGCAATGAACAGTTTTCCCGTGGGGTCTTAAAAGCATTTAATTTACGAATTGAAATAATACCTTAAAAAGTCTTGAAAAGGTATTAAATTTTCATATCTGGGTCTTAAAATTTATGATGTATGTAACTTCTCCGTGTCTCATTTCTCCTCAAAAGTGTCATTTGTCATTTTCATTAAATAATGTAGCCTAAATAAGTAAACTGGGCGGAGGAGCCAATCGTTGAGAACGCAACGCAGCCGTGGGTCCAAATCCCGTTCCGCGGGATTCCCGCATGAATCCCGTGTCACGACGGGAGTCCTGACAAAATGTCATGCTCTACATTACAGATTTTATTTTTTAGACCTAGCCATACGTTTCATTAGAGGTGTGACAAAATATCGAAATGGTGATACGTATATTGTGATACTTTGTATCCCAAAAGGTTATCGATATGCTTCTGCCAAGAATCGAGATATCGTTTTAAAAAGGTGTCAATGTTTAAAAAAAAAAAAAGGAACCAACAAGTTGCTACCAAAATCTTCCACCATAATAGTGTCTCAGTTCACTCTAAGGCTGCCATTGACAGTGCTCGACGCCCAATCCATTTAGACTGGGAACGTAATTCGGTCTGATTTTTGGGGCATTTACAGGTCACTTACTGGTCATTTTAGGGCATTTCCTGTTGAGTTTGAGTCACTGCCTATTCATTTGGGTGATTCCCAGGTCACTTGCTGTTCTGTAACTCAAAATAAACAGCAAGTGACCCATAAAATACCCCAAAATCTATAGGAAGTAACTTAAAATTAACAGGTAAATGATCTTAAATGGCCAAAATTTACCTCATTGCCTGGCATCGGCTGCCACTAACGAGAAGAATCAATGGGAGAAATTAACCACTACGACATTGGCGTAATGCATAAATGCTAACTGCCTGTTTTTTTGCTTTTAACCAAGGATCGAGACTGTTTTACGTCCATATCTATAAAGAATTCAGGGATTTAAGCATTCATTCACAAGAAATTTCAACTTAAAAAGCTTTTTGTGGTGGTAAGGCGGCACCACAGTTGCTTAAAGACAGACAGCACATTCGACATATTTACATAAAATAAATGCTAACTGCCCTGTTTTTTGCTTTTAACCAAGAATCTAGACTGTTTTATGTCCATATCTATAAATAATTCAGAGGTTTAAGCATGTATTCACAAGAATTTTCTACGTAAAAAGCTCTGTCAGTAGCCACGTTTACATGCTGACTTTTATTCATACCGATTCAAATAATTCCGAATGTAAATTTCAGATCAGCTGTTTACATGTCACTTCATCTATTCCGATCCAGCGTTTACATGTGTCTGCCTTTATTCCGAAAGGACGTTTGACAACTGCCGTCTGACATGCGCAGATTAATCAAAACAAAGCGTCACGTTGCAAAACATGGAGATTGATCATCAGATCAGCTGCTGTTTTAACTTTTCGAATGGAAACAAAACTTCAGAATGACACGCCGTTAATTTAAAAAGTTGTGTGGGCTGGTGGAGGGATTCATGGATATAAACTTTCCGCCGGACTCCAATTAGGTGCGCTGTGCGTGTGCTTGGAAGCCATGTTGCAGGTGACGTTACTTACGTCACCAAGTGACGTCACCACGTCAGTACGGAGCATGTGCAGAAAGAACGCAACCAGACACCATTCCGCTTCCCTGTTTACATGATATAATTTTACTTCTAATCGGTTTGGGAAAAGGAATATTCCACCCCTGTGAAACGGAATGAAATTCCATTCGGTTTTATGGCCTGTTCATTCCGAATGAGGTGTTTATATGGAACACATTTATTCGGTTTGAACATCCAAACCGATTGCAATTGGAATATTTGGCTCCATGTAAACGTGGCTACTGTTTCCACTCGGTCAGTTTTGATGGAGATAGGCCCCCTATTAATCAGCTCTGTGCCCTGTGTCCCGTCAATATATAATGAAGTCTATGCATCATGGCTATGATCGTTAATTTTAATTTATTTCTTATTCATAGAATGCAGCCAGGGGAAGAAATGGGTTTTTGGAGTACAGACAGAATAGAAATGATACAAAAACATTAAATACACATGCAACCTAATGTAAGTAGCGTTGCTATTGTGGGATGAGTATTCTTGCCAGAGGATACCGTGTGAGGGGAGAGAGACCTTTCCCCTCAATTGTTGCACTTAACAACAATGCAAATCAAAGCAGAGTCTATGTTTTTTGGGGACACCGGCATCATAAGACTGTCATTATTATGACATGACACTGGCGTGAGCGTTAATGCTTATGACAGCTGTCATTAAGTGTCAACCGGCAAATTGTGTCACTAACTCCATTTATGTCCAGTCGGCATATTTTGTCTTACTCCATTTATGTCCATTCGGCATATTTTGTCACCAAGTCCATTTATGTCCAGTCTGCATCTTTTACATCCATTCAAAAATGACACTTGATGACATCTCTCAAAAAGCATTCGTTAATGCTCATGACAGTGTCATGTCATAATTATGACATGTCTTATGAGTTTCATGACCCTGTTGTCAAATAAGGTAATTTGTACCCTACATAAGATATGTATATTATTATTTTATTTTATTTTATTATGTATTTAAATCAACTTCTCAATTTTGCGTTGACTTGAAAGCAAAGTTATAAGCGAAAGATTTTTTTTTTCAAAATTGGAAATTAAATCAGGTGTTAAGGGTTTTAAAAGTATAACCATTTTAATGAGAGGTAAGATCTTAAGCCTGAATTAGCGCCGGGTCGGGCCCAAAATGTCAATTATTACGTTCGGGTCGGGACAGGCTTCTCTCTCGCTAACATTTTTCAAAATAAATATATATTTATATACAGTATTATGTATACTAAAACAATGTATGGATGTTAAACTAAGGAATTCTTGTTATGAAATAAAAAATTTGGATAAAACGGAGAAGGCTAAGTATGGTATTTGCAAACAGGAGCCGCAGAGCCAGAGCATGCCCTGCGCATGTGAACGCCGTGGCCCCGCCCTCTTTTTAATCTTCCCCTCCGCATCCGTTACATATTTTTGACCTGGTATTTCGATATGGAGCAGCAAGAAGTTAAAAACAACGTAAAGTCGGGGGAATTGAAAACACAAGGCTTCAAATTGATTGTTGAAGATGCTACAGAAACCTGTGTCGGCTTCGCTGAATGTAACGAATGTGGTGCTTTGCTCTCATACGAGAGCAAAAAGAATGCATCCCCTATCTTTCCTTCTCCTGAGTCTTCACAAATAAAACCTAAAATTTTGAGTTTGTTTCAGGCTCGGGCCTGCAAATCAAGTTAATTGATCGGGCTCTAGCTGGGTCAGGCTGAATTTTTTTAGGCCTGATCTTACCTCTAATTTGAATGAAAGTTTTCTTGAAAAAAAAAAAAAAAAACCAAAAAAACATCAACATACTTACAACATTGAAACAGACAATATCAGCAGAAATATTTTTCTTTTATCCCAGTGCAAAACTAGAGTTTCCCCTCTGCACAAAGCCAATAACTAAGACCTAGTAGGTTTTAGATACAGCTTTTACTCTACAGTAAGAAAACATCTGGACAGGACACTGAATTGATGCTGGTTTTCATTTTTTCTTATGATTCACTCTCGTCAGTGAATTTCTTTAGGCGAAGCATGCAATCGGCCTAACTTTTTCTTTGGTGACTGATGTTGAGGTTGAGAAATTTGTGAATTACCTCAGAGTTGACTCGTTAATATGCTCAGTCTTAGTAAATACTCAAACCAACCCTGTTATAAACCATCCATGGGTCCCTTTAATGTCAGTTAATTATACTTTGAAAGGGTTGAACTTCAGCTTTTGTTGGTCAAGGTAGAGTGAATTACGCCATAAATATAGGACTGTTTTATGATGCCAATATTTTAACAGGTCGTCTGTAGTTAATGGTAATTTTAATCATGCAGTACGAATAAACTGGATTTCTTTTCCCCTCAGGTCCATGAATACCTTCGCAGCAAACTGTGCTCACTGTATGAAAACGACTGCATCTTTGACAAGTTTGAGTGCTGCTGGAATGGCAGCGACAGGTCTGTATTCTCTTTTTGCCTACGCCAGAGATTCCCAAAAAACAAACATACTACTGTAATTTTTGGGCTCTAAGGCGCACAGACTTTAAGCCGCCACCAACCAAATTTGACACGAAAACAGCATTTGTTTATAGATAAGCCGCACTTGACTATAAGCCGCAGCTGTCCTCCCTGTATAGTGGGATATTTTCACCAAAAGATATTAACCGGTAACACTTTATTTGACAGCGGCATTGTAAGACTGTCATAAGACCAAATGAACAACCATGAAGCTTTGACCCAATTGGCTACAACACTTCATTACTTCAAGAACCTTCATTTGGCCATCACTGCTCCACTAGCTGTCAACACTGTTGTCCTCCAACATGCCTCTCAGCATGCATTGCAGCGCTACAAATGTAAATAACAATCAAAATTCATGTTGTGTGCTAAATATTTCTTCAGTTACTGTCCCAGTTGTTTCATTAATTGCTCGTTATGGTGTTTGGTAACATTTTATTTGACAGTGGCGCCATAAGACTATCATAATTATGACATGACACTGTCATGAGCATTAATGAATGCATATGACAGATGTCATTTTGTGTCACCGGCAAGATCCGAGCTGGGCATAAATGGAGTAGGTAACAACATTTTCCAGGTGACACTTAATGACATCTAGACTGTCATAAGCACTCATTAATGCTCATGACAGTGTCATGTCATAATTATGGCAGTCCTTTGACGTAGGGCTGGGCGATACGGCCTTAAGTATGTATCACGGTAAATTGAGCAGATTTACCTCGATAATGATAAATTAGGATAAATTCGCCTAAGCGGACTGTAAGATAATTTGAAAATTGGAATCCATGCATGAAATACAAATTAACAGTTACTCGTTGATTTATTTACCCACTTTCAATTTAACACATTTAACAATTGTTCATACAGTTTAAACAAACATAAAAATTTATTGTAAACAATAAGAATTCATGTATGAACATTTATAATGCTTGTATGACTTGGCTAATGGCTTGTATGCAAACATGTCATTGTACCACAAATTACTTACAGCTTGATCAGTACACTTCAAACAGACAACTTATTGTTAATGGCTGCCGTGACATAATTATTCAAAACAAGTGTTTACTTACTAACAAAGTTTCAAGATTTTTTTTTTCTTCCCCAGAGCACTTTTTAATACATGCATGCACACATGCGCTTCCCACACACACAATCAAGCTATATTGCGCTTTTGCCGTTGAAACGTATAAGAATTTATGATGACAGTAATGACACAGAATAAAGCAAGTGCATACAGAAAAATAGCTTTGGCCTTTAAACTGTCATATTATAGGTTTCACTGTTGGATTGTACTTGAAGCTGAATGCTTTACCATCATAAAAGCTATCAGAGAAATCACACAGATACAAAATAACGTGACATATCATTGCTAGATGCAGTCCGTGCACAATCCACTCATTAAATTCAGCCATTTCGACAAGGTTAGAGCCACTATCCGACTCCATCACGTTCATTTGTAGCGCTAGCCGCTAGCATTAGCCTGTGGCCTGGCTACCAGTAGAAACCACTGAAAGCACCCTCTTCTGAAATTGTGAGAACCAGGGAGAACAGCGATTGAAAGCCCGTCTGGATGCCACCAAGAGTCGACTTAATGTCGGGTGAAAGTTTGGCGAAGCTCCCTTAAACCACACTCCATCATATTCAACAGCATTAGTCGCTAGCGTTAGCCTACCGGGCTTCTGTTTGTTTGATTTCCTGATAACCACGTGACTTCATATGTAAGCACACTGACTGCTTTCTTAAAGGGGAACGAACATAGCCGAACAACATTGAGTGGAAGCGGGATGAAAAGACTATATTTTCTTGTTTTATGGAATTACCGAATTTATCGCCATGGTCAAAATTACGTCGGTCATCGTGAAGAATTTCGGTAACGGTAAATTTTCGGTATACCACCCGGCTCTACTTTGACGCCACTGTCAATTAAAGTGTTACCTATTAACACGGATATTAATCAACAAATAAGCCACACTGGACTACAAGCCTCAGGATTCAAAATGAGGGAAAATAGTAGCGGCTTATAGTCGGAAAATTACGGTATATTAAACTCCTTAACTGCCATTAGCAATTGTCAAGTCCATTTTAACAGAGAAGGGCGACAGCACTGCTACTCCTAGTCAAAATGGATTGGATATTTATCACCATCAGTGCTGGCAAACAAGGAAAAAAACAGGCACTTTTTTAAAACAAAAAAAAATCTACAAGATAGGTTTGGGAGCACATTCCTGCATTGTACATTCCTCACGATTGTGTGTGAACAACCCCCACCCTCCCTTTCAGTGCCATCATGACAGGCTCCTACAACAACTTCTTCCGAATGTTCGACCGCAACACCCGGCGGGACATCACGCTGGAGGCGTCGCGGGAGAGCAGCAAGCCGCGGGCCACGCTGAAGCCACGCAAGGTGTCGACGGGCGGCAAGCGGAAGAAGGACGAGATCAGCGTGGACAGCCTGGACTTCAACAAGAAGATCCTGCACACGGCCTGGCATCCCAAAGAGAACGTGATCGCTGTGGCCGCCACCAACAACTTGTACATTTTCCAGGACAAGATCAACTAGAAGACAAGGAGGGCTTTCGGCGTACCTGTTGTAGTTCAGCCTACTACGTGTCTATCTGTATAAGAACAAAAAGCAAAACGGCCTCGTCGTCCTCCCGGTGAAGAATTTTCTAAAGCACGCATCTACTTTTTCGGAGGCCGATCGGCAGGTCTGTTTTATTTTGAGTCTAAGCTTAGGTTGTTTTTGCCTTACGGCATCAGGGCAATCACCACAGACCCTCCCTCCCTCGCCCCCCCTACCGACCCGACCCAGACAGCCCAATCTGGGTCCAATTGACGGAACGGGCTCTCTCCCCTAGAGGTCAAACTCTTGAACGTCGGTGTTTGTGTTGACATTTTTAGCCTTCGTTTCACAATTTTAAAGGCTCAGAAGCCCCCCCCGCCCCCAAGAAGCGACGTTCCGTCAAAAGTCATACCACCATTTGAAGGTTTCCGTGCCCTCAAGAGAGGATTAGGGGCTGGGGGAAAAAGCCACCAAACTGCAACATTCCCTCCCTCCTGTCGGCCTTGAATCTGCTGGTGGAAGTGGCCGTCAATCTGGAGAGTGGACTATTTTTTTCTTTCTTTCTTGCCCTCCTCGTACTTAACCCACCCCCCCCACCCATCAATACAGTGACCTGATTTCACTGACTGTATCTACTCAAGTACACCTTGTCATCCACATAATAAAATGAAACTAAAACGACAGATGTGTTTTTAAATTTAAAGATATGTATATTGCTTTGCATGTTTTTATGTTGTAGAGAGGTGGAACATGTCCAGTCGCACCACTGTCTTTTTTTGGAGGGGAGCAGATCTGAAGCAAATCATGCTTATTGAACTACTATTTGGGGCTAACAGTTCCGCAACCACTGTTGGACATAACTAATAATGTGTGCATGCGTGTCTGTGAGAGCGAATGCGTGAGTGCATATTAAAACGGTATTGATTTTTGAGTGCTTTTGTGGGCCGGTAAAGCACACGGCACAAGACAGACAAAGGGAATCTGCAGCCTTAATTCCCACTTTCTATGAGTGACAGCTCCAAGTTCTGCCCCACCCTGGCCCGAACCTCATGTGCATTATTTGTAATTCCTTTTTTCTAGAGTGATGTCCTCATACGCCGCTGCTACGTGTAGCTGTCTACGGAAACATTGCACACATACACACAAACACTGGTGATGAGTGCCTCCCAATCTTTAGGTAAGAATATTGACAGCCCACATCCGTGTCCTTACTAATTTGGGATGTTCCTCCAAACGCGTCACCAAACCCATAGATGTGAATGCAGACATTGTTACAAGTACACACAGGCGAAACACACAATGCATTGTCTTTGTCCGTTGATTCCTAACATGGTGACAATGTATTCACTTGTTTATTATTTTGACCAAAGTTCAATAAAATTTTAATTGTGTTCATCCGTTTTGGGAAATTTCCTTTCACTTAACTCAAAGAGCCAGGTTTCTCACTTTTATTGAACATCTCAGACCATGTTTGTGCATCACATTTTTAAATCATCACAGCAAAATTTGGAGTGATGTAATCACAGTATAGTAATGATCCCCTGGATACAAATGATAAAATAGTAATACCTTGTAGTTTACAATTTACCAACTCTGATCAAGTGATTCAATGCAAAGACGTACAACGGATGAAGCAGCAGAAAACCGGCATCGGACGCTGACAAGTCCGAGAGCATCACGGAGGTGCAAGGCGGGCGTTTCAGTCACATCATAGCCCACAGTCGATTTTTCACATTTGATCTTCTCATTTTAAGGCATGCTGAGGTTGCATCAAGGTCCAAGTGCAACACTTTTCACAAGGTGCTGTGGGATGTCAGCCGCTTCCCGATGTATATCCTACAAATACAGGGCACAGGATTTTGAAAAAAATGGTGCAAAGCTCAAACCAAACTCCTAGAGTTTATACAGGTGCAACAAGTATTGCCTACAAAAAGGGATATTGAGCCCCTACATCTCAATGCAAGCACCAAATTGTGATTTATATTAGGGGTGTGACAAAATATCGAAATGGTGATACAGTGGGCAAGTAAGTATTTAGTATACCACCAATTGTGAAAGTTCTCCTCCTTGAAAAGATTAGAGAGGCCTGTAATTGTCAACATTGGTAAACCTCAACCATGAGAGACAGAATGTGGAAAAATCCAGAAGAGGACTGGGAGAATGTGTTATGGTCAGATGAAACCAAAATAGAACTTATTGGTAGAAACACAGGTTCTCGTGTTTGGAGGAAAAAGAAGGGTTTAGGGTTACAGAACAGAACCCTGAGACTATCACAGAGCAGGTGCATTTATACGGAGACTTGATTACACACAGGTGGATTCTATTTATCATCATCGGTCATTTAGGACAACATTGGATCATTCAGAGATCCTCACTGAACTTCTGGAGTGAGTTTGCTGCACTGAAAGTAAAGGGGCCGAATAATATTGCACGCCCCACTTTTCAGTTTCTTATTTGTTAAAAAAGTTTAAATTATCCAATAAATGTTGTTCCACTTCACGATTGTGTCCCACTTGTTGTTGATTCTTGACAAAAAAATTAAATTTCATATCTTTATGTTTGAAGCCTGAAATGTGGCGAAAGGTTGCAAGATTCAAGGGGGCCGAATACTTTTGCAAGGCACTGTATATGAGGGCTGTCAAACGATTAAAATTTTTAATCAAGTTAATAACAGCTTAAAAATTAATTGTAATTAATCACAATTCAAACCATCTAGAAAATATGCCGTATTTTTCTGTAAATTATTGTTGGAATGGAAAGATATATACATTCAACACACTCTACATAAGTACTGTATTTGTTTACTATAACAATAAATCAACAAGATGGCATTAACATTCTGTTGAAGCGATCCATGGCTAGAAAGACTTGTAGTTCTTAAAAAATAAATGTTAGTACAAGTTATAGAAATTTTACATTAAAACCCCTCTTAAGGTTTTCGTTTTAATACAATTTGTAAAATTTTCAATCCAAAAATAAACTAGTAGCTTGCCATTGTTGATGTCAATAATTACACAATGCTCATGGTGCTTAAATCTATAAAATCAGTCGCACCCAAGCGCCAGCAGAGGGCGACAAAACACCAAAAAACACAAGAAACAAGTGGACATGACACTGAGATGTCATTTTAATCTGTTTGAGCGGGGCATGTGCGTTAATTGCATCAAATATTTTAACGTGATTAATTGAAAAAAAATAATTACTGCCCGTTAACGCGATAATTTTGACAGCCCTAATATATATATATATATATATATATATATATATATATATATATATATATATATATATATATATATATATATATATATATATATATATATATATATATATATATATATTAGGGCTGTCAAACGATTAAAATTTTTAATCGAGTTAATTACAGCTTAAAAATTAATTAATCGTAGTTATTCGCAATTAATCGCAATTCAAACCATCTATAAAATATGCCATATTTTTCTGTAAATTATTGTTGGAATGGAAAGATAAGACAAGATGGATATATACATTCAACATACGGTACATAAGGACTGTATTTGTTTATTATAACAATAAATCAACAAGATGACATTAACATTATTAACATTCTGTTAAAGTGATCCATGGATAGAAAGACTTGTAGTTCTTAAAAGATGAATAATAGTACAAGTTATAGAAATGTTATATTAAAACGCCTCTTAATGTTTTCGTTTTAATAAAATTTGTAAAATTTTCAATCAAAAAATAAACTAGTAGCCCTATTCTGTCCTCAATGTGTGTGAGTACACAAATTGATAGATAGCGAACATAAGTTCCAAAAAGAAATCAGACGGTGTGGCAAAGTTGCATGGGCTTTACTGAAGTCATCTCTTTTTGACAGGAGCACGTTTCTTGTATTTTTGTAAAACTGAAAATAACAAGGCAATGTGTCAATAACTTGCATATATCACAAAATAACATAAAATGTACACACACGTGTCCATTTGAGCAGTAGCACTAGCTAATTAGCTCACAAGCATCTAACAATGTAACTGCATTTCACCATATATGTGAACAAATTCAAATACACATCATCAATAACTATCTAATGCTCATGAATATAAACAAAGGAGGAATATAACTCACAAGCGATGCATGTATTAGACGCAAACAGTGAGATGGGGCTATGAGAACTGCCACTGAATACTGGATGCGGACGTTAGCTGGTCTGAATAGCACTGTCTATTAGTGTGAGTTCACGTCGAAATATAATCACGTCAGAAAAGCGCGCCGAAACCCAAATAATCAGCTGCACTGAATCGCCAGCAGAGGGCGACATTACGCCACATAACATGTGCAAGTCACACCCAAGCGCCAGCAGAGGGCGGCAAAACTCCATAAAACACAATTAACAAGTTGGCCTTTCACTGTACTGACATTTAAATCTGTCTGAGCGGGCCTAGTGCGTTAATTGCGTCAAATATTTTAACATGATTAATTTAAAAAATTAATTAACGTCCGTTAACGCGATAATTTTGACAGCCCTAATATACATATGTATAAAGCAAAATTCTCCATCATTAATGTTGCCGATCATTTGTAAAATTCCATTAAAGATAAATAAATAAGGGACGTGACAGAACATTGGCCCTAATGTAAAAAAATTATTGGTGTGTGTGTGTGTACTCCGATTAAATTAAGTTTAGTCCGCCTGGTTAATTTTGAAAACACCCACATGTTCAGCTACAGGTATACCAAAGTGTGCATACTTGTTCAACTTAAATATTTTCGTCTCCTCTCAAAAGGATCTAAATATTTGGACTTCAAGCTGTATGGGTTATTTATAAACATTAATTACTTGTACACTTTTCTGTTCAGCCCCTTTTCCGGGAATAAATTGAATATCCCAGACTTTGAGTACGTACGATTGTTTACATTTTTATGCATTAAATGAGAATGTGCCAGAGTTTGACTTTTTAAACTCTACTCCTGAATGAATGAAAATTTTAACGAAATTCTAACTGATTTAGGCACTCCCGTATTGCAAATGGCTTACCCAAGGCCGATGGCGAGTATGTGTGAGATGATTAGCGAGGGCAAGAACAGCTGCAGGAAGTCAGGCGAGAGGACGCCGCCCTTCCTCATGACGCTGCTATTGCGGATGCTGAGCGGCGTGGAGCGCTTTGGGTGCTTGAGCAGGAACTCCCTGTGGAGAAACACATCAAACTTTCATTGCCACCAGCAGGTTGCTTGTTTAAGGTCACCAAAAAGAAAAATGGCAACTACTGCGTTTTATCATGGATCATTTAATTTCATGTTCATTAACACTAGGCACAGAGTGGCTATTCAAATGTTGCTTTCACGTTCCAAAAATATGCATGTTGAGACACATTGAAGGCTCCAAATTGTCTTAAGGTGTAAATGTGAATAGCTCTCTACATCTGCCTGGTGACCAGCGGGGATTGATCCCGCTTCAGGTCCAAAGTCAGCAGGGATAGGCTCCAGTTACCCGTGACCCTCATGAGGACAAGAGCTATAGATGATGAATGGAAGGTTTGCTGTGGTGTAAAATTGCGCTGCATCACACTGACAAGCATTATGTTTGAAACGTAACTCAGTAGGGCAAACAATAATAAACAAGGCATTCAATCCTGGCGTCTCTTAATCAAACTGGTGTATCTACGTAATGCTGGGTCCGCATTTGCTGTGATGATGTAAAAAGGCAAAGCGTACTTTGGCGGATTGTTCTCGGGTCGACTAGACCAGTCCCAGATCCAGTCAGCATTTTTCTTCATCATCAGCTCCACCTCCTGTCTTCTTTCCTGAAGGTCCTCATCTGACTGAAAACACACAAAGCTGATTTGCTAAAGGTTGGTAGCAGTGAAGGCAAGGTACACATTTAACGATCACTCTTGGTACAACTACAGCCACAAGTGTGTTGTGAATTTGTGATGTATGGAAAGCTGTTTGAGCATTTATTAAATTTGCTTGAGATCAAGTTCAACAAATCAAAGTAGTCGTATGCTTTTCCCTCACTAAAAGGCCATCAAGACAATTAAATGTTATGGGTACAGCAAACGTATGTTGTATTTTGAGCATTCATTCCATGTCCTTGGTATTCAGCTTTTAGATCTATGCACTGTAGCACTTTTTGTCCTTAATAGTTCAGCACAAAAATTACTACTACAAGTTTTTTTTTTTTTAAGATGAGTTGCAATGGCAATTAATAAATTCTTAAATGTTATTCCATTACCTTAACTATTCTATTCTAAGATGGAGACAACTGATTCGCTGTGGCGACCCCTGAAGGGAAAAGTCGAAAGGAAAAGATTCTATTCTAATAATTTTATTTAAATAAAACAAAACAAACAAACAAACAAAAAAAAACTAAAAAATAACCATTATTCAAAAAACATTTTACATTCAGGTTAAGGTCCAAATACTAGCACACACTTTGTTATGAGAATTAGTATTAGTAGTAGGGGTGGGACCCGATTAATTATACTGGTCTACAAAATTTAATATAAACCTTCTTCTATTACTAACTACCATCACACATTCTCTACGAATATGCATATGGCGGAAAACACTCAGGTGACTTGAAGTTCTGCTCTGAGACCCCCAATTTGGCCAAATTTCAAAATTGTCCGGTATGCATGTGTGATACATCATTGGAAAGCTTAAAATCTCTATTTTCTGGGGGAAGAAATATTTTGAAGAGGAGGGCATTTAAAAAATATATATATTTTTTTTTTTTTTAAACAGCAAAACCCTATCTGGAGGTGAGAGCACGCGAGAACAGAATTACAGACACCATGACTTTAATGAGATATTATCGCGTACTTACCTTGTTTCGGTCCAAAAACTCCATGTCGCAAGTATCACTGAGTGTCAACACACAGCTGTGAATGGCTACAGCTGGATTTTCTCTGGATATTTTGGGTGAAACATGGTAATATAACAAGGGTCGCGATGCAGAAATCGCAGACATCAAGGAGTGGTCTAGATTTTCTTTTTCATATATTTACCCTTTTAAATGTTTTTTTTTTCTTTTCATTTTTCTTTGTTTGGATCGATTATTTATCATCTAACATATTGGAGAAAATGCAACAGTAACAAAAAAAATACAATTAAGCGATAGCTATGAGGTAGTAGATATCCATGAGTTTTTTTTTTTACAGACGCCATTTTTTTCATTGCGAAGCAATTTTTTTTAGAAGTTTAAAATATGCGAGTGAATAATTTTTTAAAGTCGTTTTGTTTTTATTTAAGTGAAATATTAGACATCAATTAATGATTCGGAGTGACCTGCGTTGTACCCCCCAGTCAAACAGGCGCGCGATCATTTTTTTCCCCAGACATTATTGCCTGTCAAAACTGTTGCTACTTCCACACTTTTTATGCACAAGCAGCCTGGTTGCGGCTTCCAGCCACCCAGCGCCACAACATATGCTTCTATTTGTTATTTTCCAAGTGGTGAGAGCGCAACTGAGCATCGATTGTAACATCTCAAATAATGATGTCAGGCTTCCGTTGTTTTATAAAGATTTATTTCAATCACAACACGGCGCCTGCACGTAAAAGCAGAGCGTGCTCTCCCTTCTACTCTCGCGGCTGTGTGATGCGTTTAATTGCGATCACGAAAAAAGCAGTGATTACAAGGAGTAGTAATTTTGAAATTTTCCTTGGGCTAGGAATGAGTTTCCGTTTCAGAAATAAACCAAGTGGGCGATGACGTAACACATTAGGCTTCTCCTTTTTACGCATGCGTGGTTTGTGCAAATGCAGATGTACTTTGCAAAAGCGGGGGGCGCTGAAACGCATCTTAAACAAAGTGTGCACAGGTATAAAAAATAGTCGGCAAAACCCTGGACAAAATTAACTGTCCTAGTGTAGTCATTTCATTTATATCGGACATTATTATAAAGTAGTATGTCATGTATCACATGCCTATGGTGAATCGACTTAATTAGTTGCGCACTCCCCACAGTACACATTTTTGTTGATGAATATTTTCCTGGGCTAAATTTTGTTCCATGTAATCATATTTATTACTTTGGATAATTCAAAGGAGCTATTGAGAAGTATCTTGGATTTGGAGGTGGAGTGCCGTCCTCTTCACAAATTATGATTTCCCCAAATGTACAATTCAAGGTAATGCTTGGCAATGTTGTGTACATAGTTATGAGATCAAGAATCAAGAAAGATGCATTTTAAGTTACAATTTTAATACATTATACAAAAATATGGGCCCCTTGGCATTATTTTGCTTAGGGCCCCAAAATGGCCTGGGCCGGCCCTGGTTTGTTTTAAAGAGAAGTGCAAGAGCAGAAACTGCTTTTTCAGTCTTGTCTGTGTTTTTCGCCTTATATATGGATTGTCAGTGAATGAGTTAATTAATGCAGGACATGATGATCTCGGGCAAGTGGTTTTTGGGGTCGATCAGTTTCAGAAATGGGCCAAGCTGTTAAAAATTAGCTAGCGTGTTCTTCACCGAAATCAATTACCTGTAGGCTGCTTCCCCCAGAACTTCTCGACACAGGGGGCGTCAATGCTCTGCATGGGCTAGTATAACAGGAGGGCAAAGGGTCAGTCTTTGACTGCGTGTATTGACCAAGAACTCATTTCCCCTTTTAAGCCAGGCCAAACCTGTTGCACTGCGAACTTCCGCCTGAACTGTTTCTGCCCGACTCGTGTTGGGCGTCCAGCAGCATGTTCTCCACGTCATCCTGTTGTTGAGTGGACGTGGGCAATACGAGCTCTTGACTTCTTTGTGAGGCTGCCCCGCTGAAGTGCAATTCCACCCACGAACCTGGAGAATGAACAATGACGGTTTGCAGATAAAATACAACATATTGCCTTGCCTAAGAAATATATATATTTACAAAGTTTACACAAAATATGTAAGTACAATAGGATGTTAAGCTCGCCGTGTTGTTATTATTTTACGATATTTCATTTTATTCAATGTGGGCTATGTTTGATTCTGCGACCGACTCGCAACTCCATACTGTAAAATACATGTTTTACAGAGAATAGGTTAGTGGTACGCTAGCTACCGCCATTTCGGATCCAAATCATTTTAACATAATACCTTGCAAATTCTCCTCTGACTGAGCATCAGGTGTTATCGACATGGCGCTTCTTTGCCTCCTCCTTCGTTTTCAACGCTGAACAACGTGGCGAAATGTTTCAAAATGTTAAATTTCTAAAAAGATGGCGAAATATCCAGTGAGCCCCGAGCAGCTGGTGCTTCGCTTGAACTGCACACAATAACAATGACGCAATCAAGTGTTTATCTCGTGGCTGATTGGTCGAGGCGAGGGCGATCGCGGCACGTACTACCGCACGCCCCGCCTCTTTTATGCTCAACTGCGCATGCGCCGCAATGCTCGAGAGGAAAACAACAGTCTTTATGGCGTCCCCGAAATGTCACAAGTCAGGGTTTGACCACACACCATGACATTTACACGATCCATGACAAATAAAATGCTTTAATGGACCTCGCCGAGATAAATGTTGTGGGTCAATCATGGAGGCAATGCTGCACATTTGACTGCAGATGGCAGTAAAAGATCAGAAGCATTACAATGGAATATTTTTCCCAATAACGTACAGTATTACTAAATTTAAAAAATGTACACTATCTCCTTAGAAGAATTGTTATTAGACGTCTCAATTTTACAAATTGAGAGAAAGTGTATGGTATAATGAGAATAATTTATATAATTAGGCAAGACTGGAGCATTGATTTGAACCGCTATGACCTCAGAAGTCTTTTTAACCAAGTGGCAAGTGAGTATTTTTGTAAATTTAAAAAAAAAAAGTTATCCCCATGAACAGCTGGGGCCCACACACGTGTACATCTCATTGTGGGTTATGTAGGCCACAATATTTGGGAAATTAGTCCATGACCCAATATATGATTTCCACATACAGTATGTGGATGTTAGGTATTTTATAAATCACAAATATTATTTAATCTTTTTTTGGGGAATTATTTTTGCATATAATTTTTATGAACAAATCAAATGATGAATTAATACAATTTTATTTTATTCAAAAAAAAAAAAAATACACCATGCTTATGGATCCCCATACACTTCATAAAGATATTGACGGGTCAGATTCGACCTTCACTGCACCATGCCTTCAAGTAGGGGGCCATCCCACAATCCGCTTCAGTTATTCGCAGTCGGTTGCAGCGACACATGCAGCGATCCAACACAGGATTTAGGTTGAAAAAGTACAAAAGTTGTACTGCATACAAACAGGAAGGATTGTCTCAATAGTGATTTGTCCAAAGATTCAAGGTAATTATTACATTTTTCGTTTTTTTTTACAAGAATTTTCAACGTAAAAATCTCTTTGTTGTAAGGTTGCCCCCACATTGTCTAACAGACTAGCATCATTCTTCGACATATTTACGTAAAATAAATTAAAACTGTTTTGCTCTTTTAACAAAGAATCGAGACTGTTTTACGTCCATATCTATAAAGAATTCAGGGATTTGAGCATTTATTCCCAAGAATTTTCACCGGAAAAGCTCTGTTTACATGTGGCGGGCGCCACATTGACTGCCAGACTAGGATCGTACTTCGCCATATTTACGTAAAATAAATGCTAACTGCGCGTTTTTTTTGTTTTTTTTTAAACCGAGAATCGAGACTGTTTTACTACCATATCTATAAAGAATTCAGGGATTTAAGCATTTATTCACAAGAATTTTCACCGGAAAAGCTCTGTTTACATATTGCTGGCGGCCGCCACATTGACTAACAGACTAGCATCGTACTTCGACATGTTTACGTAAAATAAATGCTAACTGCACGGGTTCTCTTGCTTTTAACCAAGAATCGAGACTGTTTTGCATCCATATCTATAAGGGATTCAGGGATTTAAGCATTTATTCACAAGAATTTTCAACGAAAAAAGCTCTTTGTCTGTGACTCCACTCGCTCAGTTTTGATGGCCACACCAACAATGCAGGCCTCCTATTAATCGCCCCGTCACTATCATTATGAAGTCTATGTGCTCCCAATAAAACTCTGCAGCTTTTAATATTTATTTGATAGTACTGTATTAAACTAATTGCCTGCCACTGACCACGATAGACGTCGAATTCACTAAAATTGTGAGGACTGGCTGGGAATGGTCATCTGTCAGTGCTACTGACAGCAGTACACATCCAATCTATTTTGTCTGGGATTGCAGCGATCATTGACTTTTGGCCTCTCCCAGTCAAAATGGGTTGGACGTTTAGCGCCGTCAATGATAGCCAATGAGTTCAATGAGAGCCCCGGAAAGGGTTAATAGTAAAGAGATTATATTGGAAATGTTTTTATAAATATTTCTCTTCAAATAGTCCGCTTTTCCCCATAGTATTTCAGATCTAAAAATGTATAAAATTAAACTTCCTGTCATCTCATATTTTTTTTTATACTTACATAGGAACCATGTGATAAGATATGTTTTTAAAATAAAATTGCCTAATACACATGGTCTCTCCACTTAATATCATTCCTTACTTAATGAAGTGCACTGTTGTGATAAATGATGGCCATATTTCCCCATACAGTATAATGGTCCTCATTATTTAGTTGACTATGTTTACTGGTACAAAAGATCAACTGTTGCCTCTGTCTTTGGTGTGTAATTGTTCACACAAATGTACTTCCTTCCATCAGCAAGGGCATTGAAGATGAGACATGGCTGGGTCTTTCAGCATGATATACTGTATTAACATACTGTGTATAAAAGCCAGTGCATTTTGACCGGTCCATAAAGTCCATTTGAAGCATGCGTGCTATCTCGAGGAGGCAAATCCAAATTTGAGGCGGGCAAATGTAATTATGTTTTCCTCGCGTGGAGATTAGCGTGACTGATTATTCCTGGAAGACTCAATTATTTCTGCAATCTAGGGAAGCTATTACTCTGAAATGTGTCCTCCTTCCTGCCAGACATGAGCTTGCTCGTCTTGTAATCAACCTGACTGAAGTGCACTTGGGAAAAAAACAGATTTTACTGTATAAGAGAAAATAATAATAATAATAATAAGAGAAATAAGAGATTAAATGTATCCTAAAACTGAGGTGCGGCTTCTTAAATACATTTTGGAGATGTGTAAAAACTGTTTCAGTTTGATTTCCATTTCCACACCCACTGCAAATGATGAAAGCGTAAAATATGCTTTGCAATTTAACATCATCCATCTGTCTAATTTATCCTGTCAGATATGGAAGAGCTCTAATAATTCTCCTACCAGAAGACAGTTAACACCTAACACCTGGGTTTTGGGGGCCATTTCCTCCAACGTCCAACATTTTGTCAGATTACCACATATGGCCAAATGGAAATACAATGGGGCAAATAAGTATTTAGTCAACCACCAATTGTGCAAATTCTCCTACTTGAAAAGATTAGAGAGGCCTGTAATTGTCAACATGGGTAAACCTCCATTATGAGAGACAGAATGTGGAAAAAAATACAGAAAATCACATTGTTTAATTTTTAAAGAATTTATTTTCAAATTACAGTGGAAAGTACAGTAAGTATTTGGTCACCTACAAACAAGCAAGATTTCTGGCTGTCAAAGAGGTCTAACGTCTTCTAACGAGGTCTAACGAAGTGTAACGGGGCTCCACTCGTTACTTGTATTAATGGCACCTGTTTTAACTCATTATCGGTATAAAAGACACCTGTCCACAACCTCAGTCAGTCACACTCCAAATTTCACTATGGCCAAGACCAAAGAGCTGTGGAAGGACACCAAAGACCAAATTTTAAGACATGCACCAGGCTGGGAAGACTAAAACTGTAATAGATAAAACGGTTGGTGTAAAGAAATCAGCTGTGGGAGCAATTTTTAGAAAATGGAAGACAGACCACTGATAATCTCCCTCGATCTGGGGCTCCATGCAAGATCGCACCCCGTGGCGTCATAATGATAACAAGAGCGGTGAGCAAAAATCCCAGAACCACACGGGGGGGACCTAGTGAATGACTACAGACAGCTGGGACCACAGTAACAAAGGCTACTATCAGTAACAAAATGCGCCGCCAGGGACTCAAATCCTGCATTGCCAGACGTGTCCCCCTGCTGAAGAAAGTACACGTCCAGGCCCGTCTGCGATTCGCTAGAGAGCATAAGGATGATCCAGAAGAGGACTGGGAGAATGTTATGGTCAGATGAAACCAAAATATAACTTTTTGGTAGAAACACAGGTTCTCATTTTTGGAGGAGAAAGAATACTGAATTGCATCCGAAGAACACCATACCCACTGCAAAGCATGGGGGTGGAAATGTCATGCTTTGGGGCTGTTTTCCTGCAAAGGGACCAGGACGACTGATCTGTGTAAAGGAAAGAGTGAATGGGGCCATGTATTGAGAGATTTTGAGTGAAAATCTCCTTCCATCAGCAAGGGCATTGAAGATGAGACATGGCTGGGTCTTTCAGCATGACAATGATCCCAAACACACAGCCTGGGCAACAAAGGAGTGGCTTCGTAAGAAGCATTTCAAGGTCCTGGAGTGGCCTAGCCAGTCTCAAGATCTCAACCCCATAGAAAATCTGTGGAGGGAGTTGTAAGTCCGTGTTGCCCAACGACAGCCCCAAAACATCACTGCTGTAGAGGAGATCTGCATGGAGGAATGGGTCAAAATACCAGCAAGCGTGTGTGAAAATCTTTTGAAGAGTTACAGAAAACGTTTGACTTCCGTTATTGCCAACAAAGGGTACATAACAAAGTATTGAGATGAACTTTTGGTATTGACCAAATACTAATTTTCCACCATGATTTGCAAATAAATTATTTAAAAATCACACAATGTGATTTTTCTGCTTTTTTTCCCCCACATTCTGTTTATCATGGTTGAGGTTTACCCATGTTGACAATTACAGGCCTCCCTAATATTTTCAAGTGGGAGAACTTGCACAATTCGTGGTTGACTAAATACTTATTTGCCCCACTATATATGAATGAATAATATTTCTCAACCAAAAAAACAATGTTGACTGATTGTGAAATGCCAATATTGTTGATTCAATAAGCAATGTATGCATCCTGGATATAAACCTTTATGAACCCATAAGCCTTAAGCAAGCAATTTCATATTGTGCTGGCATAAAGTGGTTTGGACTTTCATAAGATACTGTCAGGATGTGTTTCTGCTGACAATAATTGCGTTAAATATTATATATGTTTTGTTCATTGCCACATCCTGGCAACAGACGGCATTCAGAACGTGACTAGGAGCTTATATTAATTCATTCGCTGCCATTGACGACAAGAGGCGTCCCAGCCATTTTAATTGTTTAATCATTAGTTTCCAGCCCTCCTAGTCAAAGTGGATTGGACGTTTATTGCTGCCAATGGAAGCCAATATGTTAAGATGATGTGAGCAAAGAGAAAACTGAACTGTGCATGAAAGATTCATTAGATTCAGCATATAAATAGGTTTGGTACAAAGGGGGGTGAGGAAAAATGGAAGACAGGAAGTTGTAGTAAGACAGGAAAGCATTTAGCATCTGTTCCACTTCTGATTAAGACTGACAATGAACCTCCACTGGCAACATCCTGCCTCTATCAGCCATGCGGATAAATAATTGGGTACATTAGCGCAGATTAATAATTAGGTCGAGGCACACTTGACTTGTGACCTACATACTTAACACCCAAGTGATTTATATTTTTGTTCCGTACAGAAACAATTTGTGATATACTGTATTTTGTGTTTGATTACCTCATTGGCACTTGACCTACCCCATTAGAAATATAGCTTAGAAATATAGTCATTCAGTAAAAAGAATGGTCGTGCCTGAAATGAATCATCATTGTTTTGGAACAGCCGTGCAACCAAAGCCCAGACCTAATTGAAAAAAAATATGCAGGGTGACCTGAAGGGGACAGTGTGCAAGGTACAGTGGTATGAAAAGTATCTGAACCTTTTGGAATTTCTCACATTTCTGTATAAACTCACCATCAAATGTTATCTGATCTTTGTCAAAATCACACAGATGTAAAAACAGTGTCTGGTTTAAATAAAACCACCCAAACATTTATAGGTTTTCATATTTTGATGAGGATAGCATGCAAACAATGACAGAAGGGGGGGGGAAAATAAGGAAGTAAACCCTCTGCCTAAGGAGACTTAAAGAGCAATTGAAATCAACTCTGACCACACAATTTAAGTCAGGTGTGTGCCAAATCCCTGATGAGCAGGTTAAAGCTGCCCTACCCACTATAAAACACTCACCTGGTAGGAATTGTCTTGATGGGAAGCATTATCTGATGTGCATCATGGCTCGGTCAAAAGAACTGTCTGAAGACCTACGATCAAGGATTGTTGATTTGTATAAAGCTGGGAAAGGATACAAAACCATCTCAAACCCTGGATATTCATCAGTCATCAGTCAGAGAAGTTGTCTACAAATGGAGTTTGGCACTTTTGCTTCTCTCCAAAGGAGTGGCCGTCCACCAAAAATGACGCCAAGAGTTCAGTGCAGAATACTCAGGGAGGTCAAAAAGAACCCTAGAGTGTCTGCTAAAGACTTACAGAAATCACTGGCACAGTCCAGTATCTCTGTGCACACACCAACTATATGTAAAACTATGGCCAAGAATGGTGCACATGGGAGGACTCCACGGAGCAAGCCACTGCTTTCTAAAAAAACATTGTTGCCTGATTATTTTTCGCAAAAAGTCATTTGGACACTTCACAAAAGTTTTGGCAACATAATTTTTGTGGACTAATGAAACCAAAGATGAATTGTTTGGGAGTAACACACAACGTCATGTGTTTAAAAAAAATGAAACAGCTCACCAACATAACACCTCATCCCCATCATGAAGCATGGTGGATGGAGAATCATGATTTGGGGCTGTTTTGCTTACTCAGGGCCTGGACTTGCAATTATGAATGGAAGAATGAATTCAAAGGTTTGCTGGGATGTTTTACAGGAAAACCTGAGGCCGTCTGTCAGACAGTTGAAGCCAAAAGAGGATTGATGCTGCAACAAGACAAGTAAATCAACTTTAGAATGGTTTCAGAATAACAAAATACACGTTCTGGAGTGGCCAAGTCAGACTTGAACCTCATTGAGATGCTGTGGCATGACCTAAAGACAGCGATTCATGCCAGACATCCAAGGAATCTGACTGAGTTTTGTAGAGAAGAACTGGCCAAGATTCGTCCTGATCGATGTGCCAGACTGATCTGCAGCTACAGGAAGCGTCTGGTTAAAGTTATTGCTGCCAAAGGGGGACCACAAAATATAAAATGTGATGGTTAGCTTACTTATTTTTATACTTATTTTTCATTTGCCATTGTTTGCATACTATCCTCAAAAATGAAAACCTATAAATTTTTGGGTGGTTTTAGTTAAAGCAGGCACTGTTTTTTCATCTGTGTGATTTTGACAAAGATCAGATCACATTTGATGGTGATTTTATGCAGAAATATCAGAAATTCCACTTTTTCATATTACTGTAGGTATACTGGAAGCTGCTAAAAATAATAATAATAATTACAACAACAAAAAAAAGTAATAATTATTTAAAAGTTAAGTTCAAAGGCCTTTTTTTTTGGTGACATCACTATAAATACCTCCCATCATTATATCTATTGTCCATCTTATTCACTCCATCTCACAAACTCGGACACATATCAACCCCAAAAAAAAACATGTTAATTATGGATTGAATTAGAAACCTTCAAAGCCATATTTAAATATTTATAAGCCTTTGTGGGCCCACATCAGCCCTTATGTAGAAATTGCCTCATATCAGTGAGATTTTTTTAAAAATTCGATAATAGTATTACAAAGCTTGAGGTAAGAGGCCATAAATTAGACTTGGCATATCTTGCTCATATTAACTCATTTTAATTGTTGTTATATTATTTGAAGTATGACTTCTCTTAAAAATGAATTAACTTTGCCGAAAGGAATATGCGATGAATAATTTAACAGCAACTTCTTTTTGCACGTAAAAGGGGATCTGCTGTAATTAAGGGAAGGAATGAAAGAGAATGGAATGAGTGTCCCTGAAGGATTAATACATTTTGTTATACGTATATAAACACAAGTAATATGTTTGGTAAATTCCACTTGGTGTGTGTGGCTTTACTGATTCCACATGAGGGTCCTCGCTCCCTGGAGTCCTTAACATTGGTTTGTTTTGCAATGGATGAGATTGCTTTATGTTCAAATCGTAATTAGTACGCCAGCAGCCTTATTTCATGAAAAAGCTGGTAAGCACCGACTTGTACAGTCTTATTTTTTTCTATCTTTGAAGCAATTAATTCATTGGCTGCCATTGATGACGATAGACATCCAATCCATTTGAAGTGGGCCCCTCCCAGTAAAATGGATTGGACATGAGCTAAAGTGCTTTGATAGTGGCCACAAATGCTTACAGCCATAACCTCTTCATAACACCAGATTATGCAAAGCCATGTAAACACAGTCAAAAACCACAATATGCTTAAAACCCTTTTTCTAAGGCCATCTTTAGACTATGGTCGGAAGAAAAACACAAAGGTGTCGTTTTGTGTAGGTAGCAGCACCACTAAAACTAAGCTTGAGAACGATAAACCGATACGACCGAATATCCGGTTTTACAGGTGAGAGATACAGATGTATCTATAGTAAAGTTACCATTCGACAGTAATTAGCCATTAAATATTCAATGAACCGATCAGGGGTCGCGTTAACTGAATATTTTCCGTCGTTGACCGGTTTTTTAAAACAGTGACGGAAAAAACTGAAGTCAATCTGTCATTTTGACAGGTTGCAATTCACACCCCAGACCACAGGGTGGCGATGAGCATATTAATTAGCTATTGTCTCTCTTGATGCATGACGTCGTTGGCCTTACTTGGAAAAATGTCAAGGCAACTGAGTGTTTGCCTGGCACGGCCAGACTGTTCTCCCTGTATTTTTCAAACACTGAGAGAAAAGTCTGGGACACAGCCTCTCAAGTAGGTACAAAATCAATCGACAAATCAGATTTGTTTATTTGCGTGACGTGTTCTTCACGAGCAACGTCACTCTTGCGCGCCGAAAGTCGTCTCTACAACAACATGGATGGCGAACGGGAGAGCCAAGAATATGTTCCAGTCCGCGGTAAATTCAGTTTTAAATGAGCTAAAACACATCGACACGAGTCATTGACAACAGTCTGTCTCGCGCTAGCCATGTTGAATAAACACCGTTCTCCTCGTACGTTTACTTCCGCGCGCAAGTCCCTCGTCCTGCCCTCGTCGCTTTGCTAATGGCACGTCTGCCCGTCGCTGATTGGTGCACTCGGCTGTCTGTTTGCCTCTTGTTAAGCTTGTTCGGACAGAATATTAATTAAAAATGAATGAAAACTAAATACTATTGAATATGTCATTATTATCATTTTAAAAATGTAAGTGACGGGTAAAAATAGATTATGACCGGATTTTTATTACACTGTCAGTCAAAATGATAGACAACGAAAAAGTCTAGCGCAACCTCTGGAACCAATAGTAGAGATAGAATTCGGCTATCTCGAGCGCAAGAATCGGTTTCTAATGGCCAGTTCAATGCTTTGCCTTTGATAATAATTTAGCTTTTACTTCACATGCTGCGCTTGGGTCATTCACCACACAGCGCACTTAGATCGAGACCGCACGCATGATATAATATGGACAAGCACTACTCAGTCGTGGTTGCCTCAACTTCCCATGCATTTCGGCAGAACCACTACTAGTCGCCGTCATCACCCGATCGTCACGGGCGTGTCATAACGCGAGAGCTAACGAAACCACACGCACGCTCCGTAGCGTTTTCTTCACAGCCCAAAACGAAACTAGTAGTGGCAACGAAGCAACATGCTAAAACAATGGACTGTGCGATCACCGAAGCCAGCGACGTGCAGCGATTGATTTTCAACGCACCCAGGAAGACAAAAGTCGGACTTTGAAGTGATGAAGGCAGCCGAATCTGTTCGCATGGGAAAGAGCTTGTGTGAAGTGTGGAGCGGTACAGAGATCGTGAGTTTTTGACCCTGAAAAAAACACCAACTACGATGGTGGAAAGGGCGGCATATTATTTCGACGTAACGCAGTCTACTTAAACGTGAGCATGTGGATTAGTTGAGCTTCCTCAAGAAAAATCTGCCCTTCAATAAAGATATGGACAGTGATGAGGAATAAAAAATGAGGAAGCACAAGCTTAAGTGAATGTCTGTGCTGTGTATTAGGTTAAAGTAATAATTATTGACCTGTCTGTCTAAAATGCCATGTTTTCATTCCCCCAATTATACCAGTCGTAAAGCATAATTTATTATTTATTTATGATAACACTAGCAGGTTTAATTCTTTTTTTTTCTAGAGCTGCTGCATATAATGAATATTTTTTGTTTGTAAGATGTTTACGTTCAAAGTTATCACTTAAATTACTTACCTCTTGTGTTCAAAACACCAGGAAATACAGTAATTGAATTACTGCACTTTATTGTTGTCTGTCACTGGAGTTTTATTTTATTATCAATCCCATCCAACAAAATGACGGTCATATAGTAAGCCTTTTTTATTTTTCATAAAAAAATAAAACATAACATTGGTATAAAATTTTGTTGTTTAATTTTGCTATATTAGAAAGGTGGTCTTTTTATATGTTTAAAATACTGTACAAACACACACAACAAATATTTACTATCGTATCGTTTTCACTCTATCGAACCGTATCGTTCTTAGACTTTATCAAATCGTATCGAATCGCTCGGCCTTAAGAATGTATCGTTTTTTAATCGAATCGTAACCTGTGTATCTAGATACATATCGAATCGGCTTCATGCCAGAGATTCCCAACCCTAACTAAAACTTGATTCCTGTGTGTAACCCTTCTGCTCCTGTTCCAAAGTATGGGAGACAGAAAGAGATTGAACCCGTTATCGCCCAATTGGGCTATTTTTAAAGATTCGAGGCAGGAGCGAAATGCATCAGGGAAATTTGGTCTACTTTCGAAAAAAAAAAATCTTCTCTTGGACAGGAGGTTGTAATTTAGGCTGGCTTTTATTGAACTGGGTGATTTTTTATGTTGTGATTGGGCTGGAGACTGACTTTCCGAGTAACTCAGCAGGCAAATGTCACAAAAACGGAGTTTTGCGTTTTTAACCTTTTTAGATAGTGACGACAGGGTTGAACATCGTCAAGATTTCCACTCTGGAAGGAATTTTCAGATTTATGCGGTAACAGCCCCAAAAAGACCTTTTATCTTTAAGGTAGTGATGCACGATAATACATTTTTCAACCGATACCGATAACCGATAATGTCAAGCCGATAATTCTATTAAAAGATTTATGTAAAATTTTAAAGTATACACAAGAGAAAATATTACTGGGCAAAAATATAATTTATTGCTCCTTTTTTCAACATCAAATGTAAACAAGTAGTAAATTCCAACATCTAAATAAAGACAGATTGTCTGACATTGTGTAATGGTAAACTTTTGGCAACAATTACTTGCAGAGTAAATACCTAAGTTGCACAGAAATACGTTTAAAAGTAAGCCATTCCTAACATATAACATTACTGCACAGCAAAAACACACCTCATTAAAACTACTTAAATTCCCTTGCTTTCAGTATAAATCTATAGGAAATAAGTGAAATTATCTGCCAGCACTTCTAGTATATTTCACTCAGATTTCTTGATGAAAAATAGCTAGCTGAAAATAAGGTTAACTGCCTAATTTTAAGCAATAAATTATTATACTTAATCCTTAAAAAAGTCAGAAATGTTATATAGGTATGGTTCAAAACATTATTTGACAGCATTTTTTTCTTGATTTAGGTAAAAAAATAACCTTTTTTTTTTTTTTTTTGATGTATGGGCTTAATAAGAACAAATGGCAATATTTACTTCAAGTATTTGGAAAAATCTGGAACGTTCATCTGTTAATTACTCTTTAACACTCAAAACAAGATGGGGGAAAATTATTTGACTAGATTTAAGAAGAATGATCTGATTAAAGCCTGAGTTATACTCCTGCGTAATTCGCCGCCAAGCGTGGTGAGGTGTAGCGTTACGTTTGTACGGTTTTGGGGCATGCTTGTTGACTTCCGCTAGTCTAGTTTAACGGAGACGCATATGACGTAGCGGAAATGGACTGTGACTGGTTCGCTCAGACTGTTGTTTCCGGTTCAGTGTGAAATCACCGCCATTGTAAAACATTATTTTTCTAGACGCAAAAATGGACCAAGCCGACGGGAGTATCATCGAAGAGCAAGTCTCGTCAAGACATTATTATGATTGCCAAATGACAAGGTCGGCGATTGAAAAAACCTAATAGAAGAACCACCGAGACGTGTGTGTTCGGAATCGAGTGGCCACACGAAGCGGTGACCTAGTCGGCCAAAAACTGCCAACTTTTTATCACTTTATGTCGTATTTTTGGTTGGAGCAGTTCATCATTTATTGCCTACATATGTTTGCTGTGAGTCTGTGACTTATTTGTCACACTTCAAGTACCGTATATGAGGAATAAAGCACAGGTTTGGTGTCAAAAGAGTTGTTTTGACCTTTAATTTTCAATAACAGACAGTTCACACACGATACATCATCACTGCTTGAGAGTGCCTCGGTGCTTTTTATGATAACGTTAAAATCAAGGCTCCCAACGCAGTTTGGGAAGTTCAGTAGACGCCAGAAATCTTCTGTGGCTCGTTGTAGGACACGGCAAACAAATCGGGCAGGAGGGCTTTGCAGACCTTGGACGCAGTGCTCGACGCCTGTTTGAAGCTAGCCGCCACAGCTAGCTGTCTCCACCCGAGTTTAGAACTCTCTCTGCGGCATCAAAAATCGGCCAGACCGCCTCGAAACCGTCTTCTGCATCGCCTGCCCCTCAATATTTGTATTATGAACATTTATTCAATGTTGATGAGCAGATTTACATTCTAGCGTTCCATCTTGCATTGGTTATTTTTTCTCCGTTAAACTAGACTAGCGGAAGTCAACAAGCATGCCCCAAAACCGTACAAACATAACGCCACACCTCTCTAGTGGCTTGGCGGCGAATTACAGAGCAACGCGCTTCCTCACCGCAGAACTATCGAATGCTCATTGACGCCGTAATCACTTCACCGTCAATGCAACGCAGGAGTATAACTCAGGCTTGACGCTAGGGTTTGAAAAATCAATAGGAGCGCATCAGGCTACGGCGCAGGGTCGTAAATCGGGTCTTCCTTGACGGCGCAGGTCTGACGCGGAAGTATAACTCGGCCTTAAGACGTCATAAATTTACAGCGTACTAAATGCATTACTGACTGGCTGACTTGTGAGTGGTTTGGTGCATGTTACGATTATCATCTAACCAGCATGCTTACTTGACATCGCTTGTCCAAATGTCCGTGGTGAAACTCATGTAATCGGCATGTTTTTCACGAAGATTGGTGGTTGGAAAACTGCATTATTTTTTATCCGGGGCTTGGGCTCTCCGGTCACTTCGGTTAAAGAAAAAAAAAAAAAAACGTCTCTCGTCCGGCATCCCCTTCTGCCTGTGCCCTTCAGTCCGTCTGACCGCCGTAGTACACGATGAGTTGAACTGGAGATGAGTGGCGGCGGCAGCTACGTTCGTACCGGTGTTATATCCGCCCACCCTGGGCGTCTCGCTGCGGCATTTTATTCGGTGCATGGCTCTGCTCCGGACGGAGGCGCGCGCTTCGTGTCCCACAAGCCGTGGGGGAACGCTCGAGAAGACGGGGTGTTTGCCGGCGGTCCCGCCGCTAGGCAATCGGGCTCAGCCTGCCTGCCCGCCACGCTGGCGGCCTGCCGGACTGGCCAGAGCGGCGGGCTCCATCGGAAGACGGCTACTTGTCAACTATTGGTCTCCTTGCCGGTGTTTAGCCTTAGATGGAGTTTACCACCGGCTTTGGGCTGCATTCCTAAACAACCCAACTCCGGGAAGGCTGCAGCGTCTCTCTATCTTCACAAGCCCCGTAGTTTAGCTAACGTGTGTTTAGCTGTAGCATTCGCGCTAGCAGCAGCCTCGTGTTCGTTCCAAAAATCTGATGCAGTTTGAAATGGCTGCTGGGTTAGGGGTGTTGAATGAGGACGCTTTCTTTCTGCCTCAAGGAACTTCTGCAGTGCATGTTTTGCAGATGGCAAGAGCGACGTTTGTTTACCACACGGAAAACAACCCACTTTAATGAGATCCCCCATAATATTGCCTCAACTCTGTTGTGTAACTCCGCCTCCTCTATGACGCCATATACCTCAACCCCTCCTCCCTCAGGGGCTTCAGAGAGAGGAGGGGTTTAGGAGGTGGCAGTGGAGAGGTGGACAAAACTGCTTCGTTTCCGCACATTTGGAGGCTAAATCAAGTATATAATTATCGTATTGCATTATCGGTAGAATTTTTTTAAAATCTGGTTTAACTGTGTGACGTCATAATTGCCATTATAGGCTGAAAATTATCGGTAACCAATATTATCGTGCATCTTTAGTTTAAAGTAGAGATGTCCCGATCGATCGGGATATCACGTCATTTTCAAAGTATCGGAATCGGCAAAAAAATATGGGCCATGCCTTTTTTAAATATATATATATTTTTTAATTAAATCGTTTTCTAATTGTATTTAACGTTACAGACATAATATGTTACACTCATCCAGAGTCTTTAGGCTTAAGGTAGGGTTATCAAATTTATCCCGATACCGGCGGTAATTAATTTTTTAAAAATGTATCACGTTAAATATTTAACGCAATTAATGCATGCGTTGCACGACCCACTCACGCATTGTCGCGCTCAATCTGTAATGGCGCAGTTTTACCCATTTAGAGAGATAAAAGGCAGCGTAAAATGAGTAGAGTGAATTTTGGCAGCCTTTGGAGCCTATTTTTAATAGGCTAAAGCCTTACAATCCCTCTCCCTACAATTAGAAATATCATGGGAAGCAATGTGGGTAGGCAAGGTAGCAATTGATCTTTTTCTTAACAACTTATGTTATTTCCCAACGCAGATAAGAGATATCAATTGGTAGCACTACGCACAGTCATGGTTCGACTTCCCATCATGCATTTGGGTTTAATGGCTGCAGTATCATTTACTGAAAGCTCAACAAATACACTAGATGGCAATATTTAGTCACAATATACAAAGTCAGAAGTCTTTCTATCCATGGATCCCTCTCACAGAAAGGATGTAAATAATGTAAATGCCATCTTGAGGATTTATTGTCATAATAAACAAATACAGTACTTCTGTACTGTATGTTGAATGTATATATTCGTCGGAGTTTTATTCATTTTTTTCTTAATGCATTGCCAAAATGTATATGACCGGGAAAAATTATCAGGAATGATTGGAATTGAATCGGGAGCAAAAAAAGCAATCGGATCGGGAAATATCGGGATCGGCAGATACTCAAACTAAAACGATCGGGATCGGGAGCAAAAAAACATGATCGGAACAACCCTAGTTTAAAGGATATGGATTTTTTGTAATGAATCCTGTACTTTTGAGTACTGGAAGTAGCTGTTGATTAGTGGTGAAAAACATCGCAAAAAGGTTTCGGAGACGGAAGGTAACTCAAGAGTCATGACTTTATTAGTGTAACGAAGCTGTGAACATTAATTTGGGGCCGAAGTAAGTGGCCAGCATTATTCACTTTATAAAAAAAAAAAATTCAAAATACTTATGTTTCTAAAAAAAAACATGTTTTTAGGAGTCTGAGAGGAGCCTTGAAGGTACTGGCCAGGTAGGAGAACTACAAGTCCGTCAAAGCCAGCTACAAGTTGACCCAGAAGTTGCTGGCACGCTTTTCGATCGAGTTGCAGAGCGTCAGGCTCATCAACGCCAACACGATAGCCGGGCTGAGGCTCCTCACCATGACCACGGGGAAGGAAGAACACAGGGAGATGGAGACGCTTTTATTAGAGACTACTGTGATAGGATAAAATGAGTAAAAAGTTACACGTTTTGCACGGTGCGGAAATGATGCGATTTGCAAGGTTATAATAGATTTGGATTTCTTCAAATTTCTTTAGTTATTTAGTTTTGCATTTTTCCCTCTGATCCAGTTTTAATTAGTTTCTAGAATTTATTTTCTAGATTTTATTAGATTTCCTTTTTCTTGAAATTATTATTTTTAGTTGTTTTTTTTCATACTTTGGGTTCTAAAAGATTCAAAAAGACAAGTAATGAGCTCTACTAAAGGCAACATTTTTAAAATCTTATTCAGTCACATATTTTGAAATATTGTTGGTTCAGTGAAAACGATCATTATAATTTTTTTTCCTTTCAAATATAATTTGTTTTCATTTGGCCTTTTTTTTTCAATTGCAGTTTTTGCCATTTTGTTTGTTTTCATTAACAATAACCTTGTTGATAACTTGCGTGATGACGCTGCCTTGCGAAAGGAATATGCCGATGGATTTACAACTCTGTACATTCACGCACTTAAACGGATATTTCTTAATGTCTAAAAAAAAATACCAAAAAATACCTGAACATTGACCACTGAATTTTTGCTGCATGTAAATCAAAGCCACTAAAACAAAATAAGAGGAAATCCATGCCGACTTCTGGCCTTATTCCACATTTTGATGTCTTGTCAAAAGGCTGAGAAGCACTGCAAACTCAATTTGCTTGGGTAGAAATTTAATTAAGTCTGCAAACTTGGAAAAACAAGTGATTGAAGCAAGTAAACAAGCAATCAGTGGTGAAATGGAAAGCAAAAATAGGAATAAGAGCAAAAATGAAAAGGCAAAATACAGCTGGATCTCCCCTTTGCTTGCATCCCACAGAATCAAAGTTGATTATCCTGCATCTTTATCAATCCTAGCAGGAAGAAGTATCATGTACTCTAGTGCTCCATCCATAATGAATGAGCCAACATTCAATTAAAACCCCGCTATTCATCTCCAGCTATGATGTAAACTTATTAGTATGGTCTCGAGGCCTCTGTCTGACACTGCGAGCCAGCCTTAATCATCTCGCATGTCTGGGATGCAGTCTGCTCTCTGCGCTCTTTAATTGCTTCAAAGTTCAGCCGCCCTTTTGAGAGACATGACGAGAAGATTTAAAGAGACGAGAGCAACCGGCAGAATGTGGAGACGGCTGATTGTGGGAACTTGTGCCAGCAGCAACTTTTTAAAGCCTCCCTTTTTATCGACTTTATATGAAGCCCTTAAATGCTCTGAATAAATCATACTGTCTCTGCACACAGTGAGCGTGGACGTGTGAATTTATGATGCACGCGCAATCAGAACGCTTGGCTGGATCATAAAAAAGAAATGCATACATATTTCAACACATTTGTTGAAACAGAACACTAGTTTTAGTCCGTTGACAAAAAGTGGACACTGAGTAACCAGAAGGGGAAGAAAAAAGTTGAGTTGAATTGTGGAAAGTCCAGCACAATCAATTCAAATAAATGTGGCTCGTGTGTATTTTATTTTGTTTCGTTCTATAAATCTCTTGTGACTTCACTTAGCTTAACTCTTTGGCTGTCGTTGACGGCAGTTTTAACCAAATGATCCAATGATTGCTTCCAGCCCCTCTCAGTTGAAATCGGATGGGCGTCTATTGCTGTAAATACACTGCTGGCCAAAAGTATTGGCACCCCTTCATTTCTTTTGGATAATGCTCAATTTCTCCTAGAATATAATTGCAATAACAATGCTTTGGTAGTAATATCTGAATTTATTTTGCTTGCAATGAAAAAACACAAAAGAGGAAAAAAAAAAAAATTAAATCATGATCATTTTACACAAAACTCTAAAAATGGGCCTGACGAAAGTATTGGCACCCTTAGCTTAATACTTGGTTGCACAACCTTTAGACAAAATAACTGCGAACAATTGCTTCTGCTGTCCATCAATGAGTTTCTTACAATGCTCTGCTGGAATTTAAGACCATTCTTCTTTAGCCAACTGCTCCAGGTTTCTGAGATTTGAAGGGTGCCTTCTCCAAACTGCCATTTTCAGATCTCTCCACAGGTGCTCTATGGGATTCAGGTCCGGACTCATTGCTAGCCACCTTAGAAGTCTCTAGTGCTTTATCTCAAACCATTTTCTAATGCTTTTTGAAGTGTGTTTTACGTCATTGTCCTGCTGGAAGACCCATGGCCTCTGAGGGAGACTGAGCTTCCTCACATTGGGCCCTACATTATGCTGCAAAATTTGTTGGTAGTCTTCATACTTCATAATGCCATGCACACGGTCAAGCAGTCCAGTGCCAGAGGCAGCAAAGCAACCCCAAAACATCAGAGAACCCCCGCCATGTTTGATTGTGGGGACCGTGTTCTTTTCTTTGAAGGCCTTGTTTTTTTCCCCTGTAAACTCTATGTTGATGCCTTTTCTCAAAAAACTCTGCTTTTGTCTCATCTGACCGGAGAACATTCTTCCAAAATGTTTTTGGCTTTCTCAGGTACGTTTGGCAAACTCCAGCCTGGCTTTTCTATGTGTCTGGGTCAGAAGTGGGGTCTTCCTGGGTATCCTGCCATAGGGTCCCTTTTCATTCATACACCGATAGATAGTACGGGTTGACAATGTTGTACCTTTGGACTGCAGGGCAGCTTGAACTTGTTTGGATGTTAGTTGAGGTTCTTTATCCACCGCACAATCTTTCGTTGAAATCTCTCGTCAATTTTTCTTTTCTGTCCACATCCAGGGAGGTTAGCCATAGTACCATCAGCTTTACACTTATTGATGACGCTGCGAACTGTAGACACAGGAACATTCGGGTCTTTGGAGATGGACATGTAGCCTTGAGATGGCCCATGCTTCCTCACAATTTTACTTCTCAAGTCCTCAGACAGTTCTTCTTTTCTCCACGCTTAATGTGGTACACAAAAGGACAGAGGTTGAGTCAACTTTAATCCATTTTAACTGGCTGCAAGTTTGATTTAGTTATTGCCACCACCTGTTATGTGTCACAGGTAAGTAACAAGTGCTTTTAATTACACACATTAGAGAAGCATCACATGTTTTTTCAAAGGATGGCAATACTTTTGTCCGGCCAATTTTTGGAGTTTAGTGTAAAATGTAGGGCTGTCAAAATTACCGCGTTAACGGCGGTAATTAATTTTTTAAATTAATCACGTTAAAATATTTGACGCATTTAACGCACATGCCCCGCTCAAACAGATTAAAATGACAGCACAGTGTCATTTCCACTTGTTACTTGTGTTTTTTGATGTTTTGTCGCCCTCTGCTGGCGCTTGGGAGCGACTGATTTTATGGGTTTCAGCAGTATGAGCATTGTGTAATTATTGACATCAACAATGGCGAGCTACTAGTTTATTTTTTGATTGAAAATTTTACAAACTTTATTAAAACGAAAACATTAAGAGGAGTTTTAATATAACATTTTTATAACTTGGACTAACATTTATCTTTTAAGTACTACAAGTCTTTCTATCCATGGATCGCTTTAACAGAATGTTAATCATGTTAATGCCATCTTGTTGATTTATTGTTATAATAAACAAATACATTACTTATGTACAGTATGTTGAATGTATATATCTGTCTTGTGTCTTATCTTTCCATTCCAACAATAATTTACAGAAAAATATGGCATATTTTATAGATGGTTTGAATTGGGATTAATAACGATAAATTGATTTTTAAGCTGTGATTAACTCGATTAAAAATTTTAATCGTTTGACAGCCCTAGTAAAATGATAATGATTTTTTCCCCCCCCATTCTCTTTTGTGTTTTTTCATTGCAAGCAAATTAAATGAAGATATTACTACCAAAGCATTTATAATTGCAATCATTTTCTGGGAGAAATTGAGCATTATCTCACAGAATTGCAGCGGTGCCAATACTTTTGGCCAGCAGCGTAGGTGTTTTCAATATCAGTTCCCCGCTTTTACTACCTACCACAACAGCACATACTCTGTAACCAATGCTAACAGTGAATGGGTTAAGCTAATGATAACTTTTGAATATATGCCCACTGTATTGACCACTCTCCAAGACAGGGTTAAATATTTCAAGAATTTCTCTTAACAATCTGTTTTTACAGAACAGTATTAAATTTGGTTGTCATTTTTTCTGCCCGACTTCTTATCTCACACTCAGTATGTCAAAGCATATTCATAGTAATGAAAATAAGGCGACAATTATGTATATATGATGGTAATACAATGATTATATATTCATAGGATTTTCTGTCTAAGAGCCTTGAGATGGAAACCAACTACAGTACAATACAATATGGCTGTGATGAAAATGAGTTTGACAGGCCTGCTTTAGATGCTCACTGAACTACAGTCTGACGAGATTGAGTTTTGTGCTACTTCCGAGGCGTCTTCATTAATATTTATCCACTGTATTCACTCTAAGGCTTAGTTTTGAACTTGTCATTTTTTGTGCAGAACTATTCGACTATCAAGACATACTGAAATGAAATCAACACGAAAATTTTGTCATGGTGGATGAGTAGTGGGTGGGCTATTACTAAACACAATCGTTGTGCTTTTTATGTCAAAAACTGTTCAGCTACTGGTTGATAAGCAGCATTATCTGGAAAAAAATAGTTTGGTCCACGCGCTGACCGCTCCACAGATTACACAAAAAGAGAAAGTGATGCTCAGCAGTAACACGGACAGTGTAATAGAAACAAATAGACAGTCAGGATATTTTATTATATCACAAATGACTTGTTTTGAATTATATACTGTATACTGTATTGTAAAACACACATTAAAATAAAGTTCTATTTTCACGACAGTGGCATCTACTGGATGTGATGGAACACTACACAATGACACACTTCATATGCGCAAACCCGTACATATAAAGTTGCAATTAAAATCCTCAGGATTTTTCTTGGAAGTAAAAGAAATCAGAAAAAAAAAAACAACTAGATCAGGTGGAATTATTTGAAGTTATTGAGAAGCACTTTTCATGGTTTCAGTTGTGAGTTGGTTTACATACATCTAACATTCGAATTTGACATTCGAATAATCGCTGTCAGCCCTCCAGGAACAAAATTGATTGGACATCTGTCACCCTAAATGTCACTGTGACTGAAACATCCTCCACTGCCAGCACGCCTCGTCAAAATGGATGGTGATTTTTTTTTTTTTTTTAAATAATTACCCATATTGGCCCGGATATAAGACAGTGTTTTTTTACATTGAAATAAGACTGAAAAAGTGGGGCTCATCTTATGTTTGCGGTCTAGACATTATTACCATTCACGACACTAGATGGCGCCAGATGTCATTAAAGCGATATTCTGTCATGACAGATCTCAGCTACTCTCAAGTTTAACCAGTTTGCATTATTTTATTGCAATGTTTTTCTTTATTCAGATTTGTTTCAAGACTACAGTTAGACTTCACTTTGATGGTTAATGCAGTTATTGCAATTTTGTTGTTTTATCACAATAGATTGGTTTATTTACATTTGAAAAACCAGAAGCCATTCATTTACGAATGTGATTGCACTTTAGTTTACATATTTAAATGTTCAGATATTAAGATTTGAATGAGGCAAAATAACATGCTTTTTCTCTCAAATATATTGTTATAATCATTTGTTTCAGATGAACTGTAATTATTTTCTGTATAAAAATTAATTTGGTGTTCAAAAAGTTTTTTTCAAACTTGAGTCTTGAAAAAGAGGGGGTCGTCTTATAATCAGGGCCGTCTTATATTCGGGCCAATAATATATTTATTTTTAAAGATAGATTCACGTCCCTTTTTTAATGTCACAAAAACTGCATTTTAACGGTGGAATCCAAGCAAGGGTGTAAGTTTGTATATGGATGGTAGGGACATAACACTACAAACTTTTCAGCGTGCTCAAATTGTCCCCCCCAACTTTTAAGCAACATTTTTTTCATTATGTAAAGAGTTCAGTTATATCAGTAATTTAGATTGTCTTCCCATATGTTGCAATGACAGAATAGACCCTACCATTATTAAGTGAATTATTTTCATTATTTTCTTTAAAATACATTTACCCCTTTTCACTTGCTGAATGTGCCGGTCCATTTCTGCTCCCTTCAAACGAATGTTTGGATTTTCTGATGAATTTAAGCCCCCCCCATCCCGCCACAAAGACACACACTTACACACACAGCCCCAACAGATTCATGTCGACAACATGCCCCCTCCCCCGCCCCTTCAGAGAGGAGAGATATTCGGGGTTTTTTTTGGCCAGCAGTAGCCACTGTAAGTCATGTAAATACACGTCAATGTTGTGGAAGTAGGGAAACACCCTAAATTTTGCTACTACAAGTCCGACATGCATCCGAGTTAGCATAACATTAAACTTGCTAACCTGCTAAACTACTGCGGTCATGCCAGCCTCCACAAGGAGCAAAGAAGTCAAGCTAGCCGTCTCTTTTTTGGATCATTGTGTGCATTATGTGCATTATGTTAATATCGTCCTTACCAAAGTTGAGACCAAACCTACGCTCTAGCATTTAAGTAATCTTTTTTGCAGAGATGGGTAGTAACGCTTTACATTTACTCCGTTACATTTACTTGAGTAGATTTGTGAAGAAGAAACACAAAGCTTACTCCGCTACTTTGGGCTACACTAGTCGTTACATTATTCGTCTTTATTCTACATATTAGATTTTACTCTTTTTGGGGTAGAGACGCCAACAGTGGCGCTACCAGTTTCACCAAAGAAGCCTCACAACAATAATCACATGACTCCATTACACCAATCAGACTCAAGCTTGCGGTTCTATGATCACGCTGGCCTGTTCCATGGTGTCTTTAAACCACCGTAAAAAATTAAGTATTTTAGTTATTTTAGTTTCATAAAAGGAAATATGTTTTCTCCACTAGAGGCCACTCATGCTCATTGGCCGGATGCCGCTTCATTTCTGTATTTTTTTTCTCTCACCGGAATTCAATGATTTTTCTTTTGCATTTATTTGGCTTAATGTGGATATTTAGTTGGGTATAGTCTTCTTCTTCAAAGTATAATAATAACAGTTTATAGAGATAATTTTGTGCCGAGAAAAAAAATGCCATTGTTTAAATAAAATAAAGAAACAAACATCGTAAGCAGTTACTTACAATGTTAGTCATTATCACCAAATACTTTTTTAACTTGTACTCGAGTACATTTTTTAGATGACTTCTCTTACTTTTACTTGAGTAATATAACTTCGAAGTAACGCTACTCTTACTTGAGTAAAATTTTTGGCTACCCTACCCACCTCTGCTCTTTTAAAATGTGGCGTTACGGCCCAATAGACATTTCCCTTGAGGGCGTGATCTTTACATACCACGCTGATGTACAGTAAAATGTTACGCAATCTATCTCACGCTGCATTGTTCATGGGAAATCCAGCAGAGACACATTTATTTGGCACAGATGACCACTTGCGGTGACTAATGGCGGTCATATTTTAAGCCTCACAGATTGAGTCCAAACATGTGTACCACAGGAATCTCAAACAACAGATTTCCACGCAGTAAGTCATGGGAATCAGCCTGTCTTGACTGTGCATCCGTTTTACTCTTATTCCTGTTTTCATCACAGCATCGTAAATGTCTGTTTGTTGAAATGGACCATACATGCTGAAAAGAAAGATAGTGTTAAGAGTGTTAATAACAAACACTACACTGATAAGTTTGTGTGTGAATATGAGAGTTAATCATGTCAACCACTCATATTTCCTTTGCTTTGTTGCCATCGTGTTTGACTCCAGGGGAGGATTTAATGACATCCTGATATGAACGGCAATAATTCATGATAAGCTGCCTTCAATGATGCAGTCGCCCACACACCTCCTAGCTTTAATTTTCCCTCTTACAACTGTCTCCGGCTCAGGAGAGTGAGAATGGCATAATTGGCAGTTCAATTTGATTTTCAAGTTATCAGTCTGGTTGCCATTGTGATGATGTACTGAATTTTCTTCCATTAGAATGAAAACAATGTGCTTCAGAATTCAGTGGGGGAGAAATATGTTAATAATGTAATGGGCTGAATTTTGAAATTTATGAGTTTATTATATATTGTGATGTGGGTGATTTTTTTTTTCACACCACTTAAAACAGCGCAGGAATATCAGTTTAAAAGAATACAGTGTATCGCAAATGTGAGTACACCCCTCGCATTTCTGCAGATATTTAAGTATATCTTTTCATGGGACAACACTGACAAAATGACACTTTGACACAATGCAAAACAGTCTGTGTGCAGCTTACAGTATATAAAAGAGTTGAATTATTTTCCCCTCGAAATAACTCAAAATATAGCCATTAATATCTAAACCCCTGGCAACAAAAGTGAGTACACCGCATGGGAACTACGTACACCCCTAAATGTCCAAATTGAGTACTGCTTGTCATTTTCCCTCCAAAATGTCATGTGACTCGTTACAGGAGTACTGTCAGCATTGCTGCAGAGATTGAAAAGGTGGGGGGTCAGCCTGTTAGTGCTCAGACCATACGCCGTACTCTACATCAAATTGGTGTGCATGGCTGTCACCCCAGGAGGAAGCCTCTTCTGAAGACAGTACCCTAGAAAGCCCACAAACAGTTTGCTGAAGACATGTCAACAAAGCACATGCATTACTGGAACCATGTCCAATGGTCTGATGAGACGAAGATTAATTTGTTTGATTCCGATGGTCTTAAGCATGTGTGGCGACGACCAGGTGAGGAGTACAAAGATTATCATGCCTACAGTCAAGCATGGTGGTGGGAATGACCCCCCCCACACACACACACCTCTTCAAGCAGCAATGCTGACAGCACTCCTGTAACAAGTCACATGACATTTTGGAGTTTAAAATGACAAGCAGTACTCAATTTGGACATTTAGGGATGTAGTTTCTAAGGGGTGTACTCACTTTTGTTGCCAGGGGTTTAGATATTAATGGCTATATTTTGAGTTATTTTGAGGGGGAAATAAATTAACTCTATTATATAAGCTGCACACAGACTTTTCATTGTGTCAAAGTGTCATTTTGTCAGTGTTGTCCCATGAAAAGATATACTTAAATATCTGCAGAAATGCGAGGGGTGTACTCAATTTTGTGATACACTGTACTGTATATGCCTGTCAATAGTGTTATAGGTCTACATATGTTGCTGCACTGTTTGTATTTAAAAAGAATCGGGGGATGCAATTGATTCGCACGAACTACACAGCTTTGACACGCCATTTAAATTCTGTGAAACTGATAGACGACCAATCCATTTCAACAGGGCTGGCTGGCACCAAGTGGATACGATGAACCCATAATAAATGTTAGCTATTCCAGTAGTCTTTTCCATTTTAATTTGCTTTATAGAAGAAACCTCAAGCTTTGCTGCTACTACTGAGGTGCATGGCCTTGGGCAAGGTAATGTCCCCACGTCCCAGTTCAAGATATGCAACAATGTTTGAGTGTTGCATTCACTCTACTTAATGAAATTATTTCATTTAAATTGTGGGGAAAAACTAAAAACACAGACCGTAAGTTGTGTATAACTTTTGCATCATTTTTGTTTTCTGTAATTTGCAGAAAAAAAATGTCTTTGATTTCATAATTTAGAATCCTAATTGTGAAAAATACTGCAAAAGTCTAGGGAAGGAAATATATTTGATAACTTCAGTTCGGGTCAAAATAGAGCCCAAATGCCTCAATATACTGTACAGTAAGACAAAAGTAGTGTGTGATGTAAGCTTACCAAATACATTATACTGATATGATATGCATACAGTGATTGACATTTTCTGATGTTACATGCTTTTCTTTAATTTTTTGAAATTTTTAACTAAATGCACGTCGACCAGTTCTAGTACAACAAACAAATTGCAGACAATGATAAAACATGCAATAAATACTGTTGAGTTTAAATTTAAACATACATTACAAAAGTAGCTTCAAGTTGTGTCTTATAAATCTCCACGGGTTTTCCTGCAGAGGATTTTTTTAAAGGATCTCCTGAAATCATGATTAAAGATGGTATATATGACTGGGTTGAGGGAGCTGTTGCAGTATCCCAACCAGAAGAACATCTTAAAGAGCGTCTCAGGCACGCAGCACTTGCACACTGCCGTAAGTGTGTATGTAGAGAAGAATGGGAGCCAGCAGAGGACGAACACTCCGACCACTACGGCCAAGACGAATGTAAAGTGTCTCTCTCGGCGCTGTCTTCCTTTCCAGCGACCTGAGTTCACCTCAGACCTCATGGTGGCTTCCACGGGCTTGGCCCCCCGCCCGGCTCGCCACTTTTTCAAGGAACACAAGCTTAATTCGTGGCCGTCAGATGACGATTCGTCCGCTTCCACCACGTGCACTTCTCCATCTTCCTCACGCTCCAAGTCATATTTTGCATCACACTGCCGTCCATTTTCTCGTGACCTTTCACCCGGTGGGGTTCTAGTTCTCTGCTTGGCCACCAGGTAGATCCTGACATAGACCATGACCATGATGGTGCAAGGTGCAAAGAAGGAAGCAATGCTGGAGAAGACAATGTACCACTTCTCATTATTTATTTGACACTCCGGTCGTTCCTTTTGACCCTCGTCCTTCTTCATGGTGATTAGCGGCGGGAATGAGATCATGGCGGCAAGCACCCAAACAATGAGAATAGTACATTTGATCCTGTGCGGCGTCCTACGTAGGTTGTACTCGACGGCTCGGGTGATGGACCAGTATCGGTCCAGGCTTATGGCGCACAGGTGGACGATGGATGAAGTGCAGAAAAACACATCCAACGCCAGGTAGATTTCACACCACACCTTGCCAAAGTACCAGTAGCCCATCAGTTCATTGGCCAATGAGAAGGGCATCACTGATGTGGCCACCAGGATGTCTGCACACGCCAGAGAGAGCAAGAATAAATTCTGAGAGGCTCTGAGGGTGCGGCTGGTGGTCACAGCGATGACCACCATGACGTTACCGAAGACAGTCAGCAGGATGAGGACGCCCACCAGAAGGGTCAGAAGTGCCGAGGTCTGAGCCGAGTAATGGTGGCGGGCAGCTGCCGTCTCATCGGTCAAATTCAAGCAGTCCATTGACACTCAGATTTAATTTATGGTGAGTCTAGTAGCTGCACTTGGCATCAGTCTTCATTTAAGTTCTTTTGAGTCAGTTGGGGAAAAAATAGACAATAAATTCCAATACCTTCATAAAATGACGAGCTCCCATACTTCCACATCCGAGCACTTTAAAAATAGACGCTTTAAATGAATCATTCATCCACCAACCTTTTAATAGAAGGTTCAACGATGGAGTTCAAGCAGATGTTTTAAGCAGGTGTGGAAGACTAGAGAGGGGCTCTTTTATAAGGGATGAATGTGACGCGACAAGTGAGGGTGGGAGGGCTCCTCCTGCTTCTGGAGGCTGCTACCAGACTCTGAAGCCTAGTAATGACACTGGGAGTCATTTTGAGATATTAGATTAATATGCACATATAAAATCACTGGAATGAAACTTGATGAGCTCCAGTACTACTAAAAATCGCCTTAACAAAGAAAACAGCTCCATGAGTCAAGTATTCATCTAACAATCATTGTTAATATATACATTTATGAATCTGCAAAATGTAGCCAAATGCCCATTCATAGTGTCTGTCACTTGAAAAGTGTCTTATTACTGTGAATTGAGAGTTAACTGCATTATACAGAGAGATGGTATTAGTAACTTGGTTATTCAGCAACGGCAGTGCCGGGATTAGAGCAGGCGATGTCCAAATTAGTCCTCGATGACTGCAGGTTTTTGGTCCAACTGATCCAGCACATACAATTTAAACAATGAGGTTTCTGTTGAAGCAATCCTGACTGCAATCAACTGATTACAACTGTATAGTTTGCCCACTCCTGGGTTAGAGGTTACGACCTCTGCCTCAAACACAGAGGCGTCGCGTCCCATTAGGCAAACCAGGCAATTGCCTAGGGCCCCCAGCCAGCAGGGGCCCCCTTGTCGTAGCGACAAGTGCGACAGTGCCAGTGAAAGCCTTGTGTCTGACTTCCCTGAAGGGGCCCCTTCACTCGCTCTATACCCCCCCTCCCTCACGTGACTCAGAGTGAGAGTGAGTGGCGATTTGGCTTTTTTTTTTTTTTATTGACGTATATCCAAAATGAAGAGAAGTTATCCTTCTGGAAGCGACAAAAGAAAGAAAAAAAAAGAAGAGGAGAAAAGGAAGCAAGACAGCAGTGAGTGTACTATGTTACTGTAGTTTTATGTCCTAATGTAGTAGAAGCCGGGCACTTTGAGTGTCCTAAAAAGCGCTCTATGAGACCAAGGCGTTATTATACTTTTATTAAATACGCTATTGCTCCAAGTCCAACTGTCCCCCTTACTTGCACACGCTTGACGAGCCCCAGTTGCTTGTTGCCTGGGGCCCCTGGGTACCCTTGCTACGCCTCTG